>NC_079335.1:24613043-25813043 GCF_029582105.1 Oenanthe melanoleuca
TTTTTCAGTTTGTGTTTTTAGCAGAATCATAGATATATCCAAATGTACCTAAGACTCTTGATATGGAGCATCAGCTCTTCACCTTGTTAAGCAGAGAGAGGTATTTTGTGTTCATTTTGCAAGTTGGTGTAAGGTAAAGAGGAGGTGCAGCTGCACAAATAAATGCATCATGAACACATGTGAAATGCACTTTTATTTTTTTCATGTCAGAACACCAGCACTGAACTAAGTCCTCTTTTAAGATTCCTGCCAGCCTTCTAGTATTTTGATAATTTATCTTACCATCAGTACAATCTGTATTCTTGAAAGCATTTTGGTGTTTAGAGTTTCTGTTAAAGCTGTTCTTGAGCAAGCCCCGTGTTTGTGAATGGCCACATGGAAGTCAGAAGCTCTCCTGTGCCTCAGCAGGGAGCATGGCTTTGGCTCTGGAAGGGGCCACTGCCAAGTGAGAGTTGATTTTTGACCCTTCCAGTTAATGCTGCCCTTAAATGGCATTTAGAGGGGAAAGGGAATTCGAGTGCAGATTTGTCAATTTTCAAACCACAGGCCTCAGAGAGTGGAAAATAATTGTCAGCCTACACCATGCATTGGGAAATGCTAACTATGAAGAGTGATTCTGCCCTTAGACTGATTTTGTGTGTGTGTGTTAAACTGAAGTGCCTGACTTTGTAAGCTGAAGCACAGATAAAATGTAAACCACACATGTACCATGTATTTAGCATTTTGACTCATTTTCCTCCCCCAGTCCATAGGCTGTAAGCACCCAATCCTGTGTTAACAGAGCAAACTCAGGAAGCGGTGTCAACTCTGCTAAAGCTGCTTTCCTCTGCCTTGGTGTGAGACATCAGCCAAAACCAGGGGAATTTGCTTCATAGTTTGGGATCTTCAGAGAAGTGGTGGCAAATTTAAAAGGTCTGCCAGAAGGAAAGGAAACCTGGTAAGATTCAAGCTAGAAAGTAATGTGTTTCTGCTTCCAGTCCCCTCTCTGAGCTGTATTGAGGAGGATTAGGTCACACTGACAAGCTGACTGAAGAGCTGAGCAGTAAACTCAGGGTTTGAGCTTGTACACCTTGCTGCAGCTGCTTTTCTCTTCCTGTAGCTCCCTTGTTTCTCCAGCAGTTATTCCAGCTCTCAGACTGTTGATTCATGTAGTGTATGTGCCATGTTTGGAGCTGAATTTTCTCATGTGTATTGGGCACAGCAGTAGGAACAAGCAGTAACCCTTGGGTCCCTGGGTTTTCCCTTACATGTCTTAGCCTTAGCACTGCTGAGCTCGAGAAGAACCAGAGACACTCTCCCATTGCCCCAAGCCAGAGCCCTTGTCCCTGACGTGCAGCTGCTGTCTCAGGCAGAGAGAGGCCATTGCTGCATGGGTCACCAATGGCAGTGGATGTTGCTGCTGCCCTCCTACCGCCAAAGAAATGCCCCGTGATGGAAGACAGGGCCAGCTGACACCGATCCTGTTCACTTCCTGCTCTCAGAAGGGTTCCCCCCACTCCTTCCCATGTCTTCTCTCCACCAGTCTGGTTCACAGGACCTTGCTGTCTGACCCAGTCACCTCCAGATCAGCACATCTGCTCTGCTTGCTTCAGCCCACGTAGCACTGCAGTGAACAGTTTAGGCTTGAATAGTTAAGGGCTTTATTTCTGCACACCCCTTGCTCTGCTGTCCCTGTTTTCTGCCTCCCCCAGCCCACTGCACCAGGAGGCTTGGTTTGGGAGGGAGAGAAGGAAAGCCAAGGTGCTAAGGCTCACTTGGTGGCTCTGAACCAGGCTGGGCCACATTTGGCTAGGTGAGAGGGCATCTGTGTTCTTTTGCTTGCTGTTTCTGCCCTGGCTTTGTCCTGCAGGTCTGAGTACTCTGTGCCATTTTTTTTCATGATAAAAAGGAGTTAACAGTGCTTCCACCTTTGCAAAATCATGTTGAGGCCACCAGAGAAAAGGGCAGTGCACCTGGTAAGTATTTATTCCAACAGCAGGACACCTATCTTGAGGGTACTTGAAAAAAAGAGGCGAGAAAGAGCAGAGGAATGTAAACATGCTGGCTTTGAAGGCTAAGGCCATCTTGTTCAGTCTAGATCAAACACCAGCTTCTAGGCACGGGCAGGAGCCCAAGAGCACAAAAAGTGCATGCACAGTTCAGTGAGCACACTGGTGTCCCTGGGCTGCACCAGGCAGACACTAACAGCAAAGGAGGAATTAAACACCGGAGAGCACTGACAGAGTTATGTTTCCTTAGAAATCATTAAACCCAAAGGCAAGTTGTTTTATAAAGGAAACACCCTGTGTAAAGTGCAAGAGATGAGAAATGACAGGGAATTGGCTCCCAACCATACTATGAGCTTGGAAAAAAGCAGCAGATGTAGACTTGTGCAATTTTCTAGCATGTAATTTGTTTTTACATTATGTACAACTTGAGGTAAAATGCACGGAGACCCTGTCCCACAGTTCATGTTAGACAGGCAGCATGACCGTGTAAAGATGGTTCCTGGTTCTCTCTCCATCCTGTAGAGCTGGCTCCTCTCAGGGCAGCCAATGTGAGAGCAAAGTGTGCTGAGACCTGGTTTTACCAGGTCTGCTCAGAGCCCCACAGCTTCTACAGGGCCTCAGCCAGCCCAGACACAGGGGCTGGGGAGAGCACACACATTCAAGCTGCACCATAAAGACGTTTTGTTCCCCCTGTATTTCTACTCTAATAAGAAAGACATGCTCTGAAGCAGCCTGGGTCTCTCCACTCTCCTCCACTCCCAAGACAAGGAGCCATGCAGCTTCCTGTCCCCCACTCTGTGATGCTGTTGCAGCAGCTTCTGTAGTGCACTTGGAAGAAAATCTGCTTGTATCTTTTCCTCTTTGTATCATACAAAGACCAAATGGATGCTTTAAGTCTTTTTGTTGTCGTTGTTTTTGTTATTTTTTCCTGGATGGGAGAAAACCACAAGAAAGGCTGACATTAAAGTTTCTCTGGATGCTCCTCCTGTGTGCACGTATGTCCAGCCTTGCACACTGAGTTGCCCTCAACACAAAAAGCCTGCCACACATGTGAGCTCATGAGCAGCCCCTCATTCCCATGTCCAAGCCCTTTACATTCAGTGTTTTAACATTCCCTGAATTTTTTTCACTTTTTATGTATTTGGGTTTTTTTTTTAGACTAATGTGAAAAACATTTTTTGAAGCCTGACGTCAGTTGTGGTTGATGGGCTTTGTTTATTCATGCCAGTTAACAGGCTAAGTGGAGGTCTACTGTACTTTTGCAAGCAATCTTAATCCCTTCGAGTGAATAGTAAGAAGAAAAAGATGGGTTGACAGAGGCAGTTAGCAGAGATCATACTTACACATGTTTGTTTTCAGTAATTAGTCACAGTGTTAATAGAAACATCCACTTTAGGCAAAGACGGCTGATTTGCACAAACAGTGGGCCATATGCTCTGGTGGGTGTGGAAGGGGGTTGATAAAGCTAAAAACTTTTCAGGAATTTTTATATGTGAAAACCTGCTATTATATTTATTCATTTATTTATCCAGTGTAATTAATTCCATGCCAGCGAGGGTTTGCAATGTTTCCCACTTCAAAACATCAGAATAAAAACAGAGGTCTCCATGTCCACCTTGTCTGTCTATCTCTCTCTCTCTCTCTTCTCTCCTCCACCTCCTCTCTCTCTCTCTCACACACACACATAGAAAAAGGGAGTTTTTAAGTGGCTGTCTATTGCTCAGGGCTTACATATGGATAGCATATGAAAATGAGCTAGGCTGTAGGTGTTTTAACAATGTAATTTAGATATGATGCCTTTTTTACTTTTCCAATAGTGCCAGATGGGTTTTGCTGCCAGAGTATGAAAGCAACTGCTGCCTTTTACAAAGATTTATTATTTTTTGGTGATATGATAGACTAATGCTAGTTCCAAAGGGGTAGATATGCTGAGTTGTTAACATACCCCTTTGATTCCAGTGCATTCTGTTCCTGTCAAGTGTAATGGGGAAACTTCCTATATGTTATGGAATGCTATTCAGCTGCATGTCTCTCCAGTTTTGGATTTGGTTTTGATTTTTTTTTTCCCTAAATAATAAAGCTATTTGTTTTACTTTAAACAGAAGCCTTTTTTCTTAGACAAAATCATAGCTTCACTTTCATAAGGAGCTCAAGATCACTATAGTTTTTCAAGAGAGGAAACTGTTTGAGTTTGTGTTTTTGCTTTTGTTCACTGTTGTGTTTTTAAGCATGTTTATAATTTACTCAGCATGATGCTTTTGACTTTGCTCGTGTGAAACATCAGATATTTTGCAATTCATCCTCTTGCAGTAGGCTCAGATGGGAATCACAAGCTCCAGCTCTGGGATGCACCCCTGATTACCTGTGGGGAGGTGCCAATACAGACAAGCATCTTCCTCTGTGTGCCCTCTGAGGCTGGTTTTCTGCCAACCATTCCCAGTAGGGCTTGGGCACTTTGGGAGGGTTTATTCATTTCTAAATCACAACAGCCAAGTTGCAGGGTAATTCACCACTGAATCTACTGCCTGATGCAAAATATGATTCTCAATTTTATTTACATCAGTACTTTACAGGTGAGAAACAAGTGCACATCCATTTGAAAATCTAAAAGAGTGACAGAAATGAATTCACCACTTGTATAACAAAAAAACCCCAGGCCCACACCATCCAGGCACACACACAGAGACTGTGACAGAAACAGTTCTGGCACGTTGCACACCCACAGCTTCCTAGACTGCCTTTCAGTGACCTCTTTGGTCATCCACGTCTCTGCACTATGGTTTGTCCCACAAGCTGTGTGATGTCTCTGGTGTGCTCTTCACACAGAGGCAAGTCCATAGTAAGGAAGTAAGGAAGACTTACTTACATTTCCAGGAACCACTGGAAATGTCCATGTATTTCAATGTGAAGGAGGGAAAAACTAATGGGAAAACATGGTTGTAGTGTGTAAAAATGTGCTGTAGAACAAAGAGAATAATCTGCTCTCCATGTCCGTGAGCAAACACAAAGAAAACAATGAGCTTGAAGTTGTAGCAGTGTTTTAAGCTGCACACTGGGAAAAACTTTTTCCTGGAAAGGATGTTAGAGCCCCAGTATGGACTACCTGGGAGGGTTTGAAAACCCTGTGACAAGACAGTAATTATGGTCAGGCTATAAAAATGTCTGCCTGGCTGACTAGACATGGAGCCTGCCTTGGGACTGGGATGGACTGGATGAGTCCCAAAGTCCTGAGGCACACCTGCAGCAAACTGTCAGCATCATCCTGCATTGCCCCTCTCATTCGCTGCACACAGGCAATGCCATTTTCCAAGGTGTCTGCTGGACAGACTAGTTTGTAACCACAGCAGGTGAGAGACCTTTTGCTGACTCCTTCTTCAGCTGCTTCCACGGTGGTGCTGCCACAGCTGGCCTGGCTTTGTGTGGCATTTGTACATCCTCACAAGGCAGCAGAGCTGAGGCTGTGGCTGAGCATCACTGCTGGGTGAAGGTGGCTCAGGGGAAGGGCCAGCCTGGCTCTGACAGAGCTGCTGCTTTGCAGGAAGCCAGCACCACAGCCCTTGTGGTTCACATCTCTGCCTTTGGAGCGCTTGGCTCTTTGCAGCTGGGGTCCCAGGGAGGGATGTTCTGTGAGCAGAGACAGGGTGCCAGACTCTGGTCAGAAACACTGGAGTCAAAGCCAGGCTGCTTTTGGCTCCCTTCCCATCCCAGGGTAACATCCTACCAGCAGCTTGACTTTGAGTCACTGTGGCAATTCATGTTTGAAATCATCATTCTTGGCACACGCACCAAAGATTAAAAGAAAACAGGAAAAATTCCTCTCCGAATGACAGATTTACATACCAGGAGGAAAAAAAAACCCACATAAAAATCTGATTTGAAGAACACAATTATAATATTTTACCCTCATTTCACTAACCATTTTATTGACTGAAAATGGAGCTACCTCAAGACTACAGATCTAAAGTGCTAACAAATTAAAACCATCCCTGAAGGAGAGAGACCACTAATCTGAAGCACGCCTCCCTAAAGAATTTCTGAAGATCTATAAATGCCATATGCTGAATAGACAGTACTTTTTTTAAGGTACAAGTAATTTTTTTTTTTCCTGAATAACTGACCAAATGCAGTCAAAAAGGGAAGGAAAGAAGACAAAGGACACCACATAAGAAAAATAAGAATGCTATACCAGCACAAAATACCAGCCAACATGCATATGGGAACACTTATTTGATCATCTAAATATGCTTATTTTATACAGTGGATATCCAAAAGTGATTGCATTTGCACTGATTCACTTAATGTAAGAAATAAAGTTGGCCCAATATCCATATTCCATAAACAGAGGTAATAAATTAAAGAAGCTGAGGATCATGCTGCCAAGGCACATTTAAAATCTGAGCCAGAAAGAGAGCACAGCTAAGGAGAATTGAAGAAAAATGGAGAGAAAGAAAAAGTTGTTGTTTTGTAAATATAATTGCTCTTTGAAATGCAGGAAATGGACACTAAGTGAAGACTCTTGCACCACTCTGGAGGCCTCCACAGTGTTTCTCCTGACAGGTCCAGAGACTGATGGTGCCTGGTGAAACACCTGTCCCCCAGCTCCTGCTCAGGTCTCCCAGGCTCATGAGATGAAGTTCTACACTGTTGTGGCACATCTGCAGGGTTGTGACTTGTGCTGGGTGTACTTCCCTTAATATCTTAAAATTACACTCTGTGCTGTAATGAAACACATGCACTCATGTTATGAAATACATAAATACAAACTGACAATACATATGTGCTTTAATATAAGACAGAGAATATCTAGGATGTTCTCAGTTGCTCAGTTCTCACCTTCATTCTGTGAGCAGCCAGTGAGTCCTGGGGAACATCAAGGAAAAGAATCACAGACTCTTTTGGGAGTCTACATGAACTAGACTTGTGATAATTTCATATGAGCCTAGACCTCTGCTAAAGTCCTCCTGAGATGCTTCTGAGCTGCCCAGAAAACAGAGATGTGAAAACAGCAGGTATACCTTGGCACAAATGCAATCCCTAGCAGCTGTCCCCTCTCTATAAACAGCAAAATCAATGTTACTGAAATCCCATATATGAGCTGAAACCCCATATATGTACCTCAAAGTGTATTTCAGCCTTTCATCACATGGCTCTCTCTGGCTATACTGACCTGTCTTCATTTTGGCCATGGGTACTGTGGAAGTAACAGGGTTTCTTTGCAGCAGGTGACTTCCAATTTTCAGGCATTAAAAAAAAAAAAAAAAAAAAAAAAAAGTCACTGTTAGTTAGTTAGTTAGTTAGTTTTGGAAGAGACTTTTGTTTTGACAGGAATAGCATAAAAGTATTCAGAGGAATGGGTCCTTGCTTGTCTGTTCCAGTGCACCTGCACAGTAAAGTTTTTCCTGTGTTCAGGTGGAACTTCCTGTGCATCAGTTTCTGCTCATTGCCTCTTGTCCTCCTGCTTGGCACCACTGAGAGGAGCCTGGTCCATCCTCTTCTCACCCGCCCTTCAGAGACTGACAGACACTGGTGAGGTCCCCTCTCAACCATCTCTTCTTGAGGCTGAAGAAGCTTCCTGAGGCTGAAGGCAGTGACAGGCTCCTGCATGGCAAACTGGTGTCAAGATGATGCCCTGCAGACTTTAGAGGAGCCTGGGAGCAGATGGGATGAGATGCTGCCGTCCACTGTGGCATGCTGAAGTGAAGGGGGAGCTGCCAAGAGTGGCAGGGGCACAGGAGTGGGCTCCAGGGAGCCACAGATGGAGCCAGGCCAAGGGACAGCTGGCAGCAGGCACGGACCCTGCTCGTGCCTTGAAACCAGGGTACGCGCCTCTCTGGGGAATCAAACCTTGGATGACATCCACTTGGAAATCCTTCCTCAGTAGAAGGCAGAGGTTTTCACTCAGCAGACTGCTTGGGAAGGCTTTCATCCCTTTTTGTTTCCAGTCATTTTTCCCTCCTTGTACCAAGTGCTAGCCCCCAGCCTGCTTTTCCTGATGCGAGCCATGTGGGCTGGAGAGCAGTAAATGCTATCTGGGAACCATGTCTTTGTGCCTTGCAAGTATTTGTCACTCTTCAGGCCATAAACTTCCCAAGGAGCCTGATTTTTCCTGTGAATATGGAAACTGAAAATTACAGGATCCCCTCACTAAAATGATGGTGTTGTCTTATTTCCTGTGTAACATGGATTGACATGTACATATGCTGCTGACATGCAGAAAAGCAGCTATCTGCTCCCAGGCTTGCTAGAGCCCACTCATAGGACACAGATCCAGACTGAGCGAAAAAAAGGGTGTTACTGTGAAAATCCAGGGTATGTTTCTCAAAGGCAAGTGAGTTCCTTCATTTCAAGGTTAAGAAAAGATCCCCCTGCAGATAACTTAGAGTAGTTAAGAGGAAATATCTAACTGGAGTCCACTAAAGGAAGCTCTAGCATTAAAAATGTCCTTCTAAAAAAGGAAAAGCTTTGTGAATGACAGACACAATGCACAATAAAAATCAATAGGGTTTTCATCTTTCATCTTATACATGCCTCTAAGGATAAATTACCCCTTTCTTCTCAATTCACACTGGGGTAGCAGCAAATACTGAAACAAGCACACATGACTGTATGCACATACCAAAGTCTCCATGTTCATTTTCTCTTTCATCTTCATATGTCATCCATAAGGGGTTTTTTGTCCCATTTGAACTGAAGCCAAAAATATTTTAAAATATCAAACATTTACTGCAAAACAATTGGTGAAACTAAATTTCTGGCCATCCTCATTAAAAAATAAAATTAGCAATTTCAGAATGTTTTGGTTCTGTTTTAGATATTTTTATTTTTAAACTCTTTTAAGAGTACAAATCAGTTGCACTTTTGAAATTGCAGTCATCTAAAAATGACAACCCATGCTGTTTTAGAAAGATGTGATGCAGTCACTAACTGTAGCTTAAAGCCATTTTTCAAATGAGACTCAGAAGGAAACCAGCTTTATCCTTCAGGTAGATTTGAGGTTTGGTGACTTACTATTCACTATTAAAAAAAAAATAAAAATCACAGAAGTAACTTTACATTTACACAAATGTTTGTTGGACAATTCACTGTAGCTCTACCTTAGGTAGGGCCATTAACTTATATATTGTAAGAAGTGTCTTTATGGCCCTGTGGATGCAAGGATATGCCTGCAAACACCACCTAAGAAGAAGACAGTTCCAAAATCTCCTGCTGCTCTTGGGCAAGGAAAGAAGCACAGATACAAAATCTGGTCTGAAAGCTTTCTTTCCCAGATTTAACAGCAGCTCCTAAGATAAAGGTATTTTCTTGCTTTCTGGCAAAACAAGCCATGCTTTAAGCAGTACCTAAGCTATGAAAGAAATTGTTCCTACTGTTCACATTTGCTGGTGAGAAGGCAAAAAGAAGAGAAGCTGGCAGCTGTGATGACATCCAAGGAGAAAGGGAAGAGACATTAGGTAGGGACAGGGAAGGGATGGAGGACTCAGACTTGTTTGTTAGGCTGTTTTTTATCAGCATCATTAGGATCTGCCTTAAACTCATTTAGGTGCTCTTTAAGAAATTAATCTTCAAAATGTATAGTTTGAAAACCTCCTAATGTGGATGATGTTTTTCACAAAATTTGACAGTATTTTGAAAAACAAAAAGTTACACAGACTTTCTGTAGTAGGAACAGGGCAAGTATTTCAGCTGCATGGGGTGTGATACATCATTTATTCTGGCAAGCAGAGATAAATATTTGAATGTGCAAAGAAAAAGAAGGGATATAAAATTCCTTAGGATTGTGATTAAAGTGCAAAGATGAACAAAAAAACAAAATAAGGGGGGAAAGGGGGTATATTGTATACTTCAATTAACTGGAATTGTATAGGTATAGAATTGTATAGAATTGTATAGGAATTGTATACAACTAGGCATAACTTCAGCTATAACTTCAGCTGGTCAAGTTTCTAACAAACTTCTTCACCCTGGGGAATTTTTCCTACTGAAAACATTTTCTGCTATTAGGCTTAATTCTACAGCAGATTCCTTCTAAAAAAAGGCCTTGGTGCAAATGAAAGTCTTTCTTTATAGAGGAATCAATGTAACCTAGTAGAGATCCTTGAGGGCAGACCAGTGAAATGAGAAAAAAAAAAGTATTATTCCTGCTCATGTTTTGTTTTGTTGTTTTTTTTTTTTCTTCAGCTAGTGAAACTTGAGGAAACAGTGTGAAGATTTTTGATTATTTGTTTCTATTAAAAGATCAAGCCTGCTTTCCACTGGAATACACTCAAGTGTACTATAACAAGATCTCTGTTATCCTCAACAAACTAAAGCTGTCACCATTTACTCCAGCCTGAGAACAGATTCTGCAGAGTCAAAGGATACAATTCTGCCCTGAGGCTTAATCTGTCCTTTTTATAAAGTGACCTAAATAAAGCATCGATGCCACCAGGAGAACAGCAGGTTTTGAGTAAGGCACAGACACCATTTTCTGTGTGCCTGCTTCTTGTCTTTGTAGTGCACAGCTGCTCGAGTGGGATGGCAGCAAGACTGGCCTGAAAACAGCCTGCAGATGAAAGGTCTGCTCTTCTAAATGCTCTGCATTTCCTAAAGTGCATTTTCTTGTGGGAAATTGGTGTGCCTCACAGGGTGTGGGGCAGGGCTAGTGTTCAGCATTTTGGGAGATTTGACTAAGCAGTCACAGTAGCAACCTCAGGATGCAAACCAAGCAAACCTGTTTAGGGGTTGCACAATTTTCAGAGAACCACAGCATCAATCATTAGGTTTTAAAGGACCAGCCTTTGACCAAGCACCATGTTGTCAACTCAACTGTAGCACTGACACATCCAGCTGTCTCCTGAACACCCCCAGGAGTGGTGACTCCATCACCCACCTGGGAGCTCACTCCAATGCTCAAGAACCCTTTCCATGAAGAAATTAATCCTGATGTCCAGCCTGAGCCTCCCTTGGTGCAGGCTGAGGCTGTGTTCTCTTGTCCTGTCAGCAGCCATCTGGGAGAAGAGGCTGATCCCCACCTGGCCACAGTCTCCTTTTGGGTAGCTGTACAGAGACTCCTTTTCACCCAGGCTAAACAACCCCAGTTCCCTCAGCTGCTCATCATGGGACTCATGATTTTACTGGGGTTTGCAGGCAACTGATTGTTGTTTGGCCTGTCTAACGCACAGGTTGGAGAGCAACACTTAAAAGGCCAGTTGAGAAAGAAGGAGACTATTTCAGGAGAAATTTCAGGCTGAGGAATTAAAGGAGGCAGAGAATCTCACAGAATCACACTATGGTTGAGGATGGCTTGGAGGTCAGTGGCACACAACTCCTGCTCCAGTAGAGCTCCTAATTTATTAAAGAGATGAGTGAGAAAGTCAGAACACAGTCCTGGGCAATGAGCTCCAGGTGGCTCTACTTGAGCAGGGGGCTTGGACCCAGTGACCTCCAGACCATCCTCAACCATAGTGTGATTCTGTGAGATTCTCTGCCTCCTTTAATTCCTCAGCCTGAAATTTCTCCTGAAATAGTTCAGACCCAGCCACGAACAGTGATTTCTTCTTGCACTTAAATGTGATTTGTCACAGTCTCTCTCAACCCAAGTGTTTGCCTGAGGAGTCAGATGACATTATTTTGGGATTTTGCGTTCTGAGGACACTAAGAAATTCAGAAAGCTCAAGTTTTTCCTTCAGTGATCTGGCAACTGTGAATGCTTGCTGCAAACAGAGGCTAGGAGGGGTAAGATGAATGAGGAATAAAGAATGAGGATTCTGGAGCTCCCCCAAGAACTGACTGAGGGCAAACTGTGTCAGCTGGCATGAAAGGAGGACAGACACTGAGTGGAAAAGTAAAATCCCAGGAGAGGTGATCAGTTTGACAACATTTGGGGGAGGTCACTGTCAGCCACCCATCTCTTTCCTGCTGGGTTTATGGGCTTCACTGAGGCCCTGGCTCTCTGAAGATATCTGGGTTATCCTCCTCTCATGTGTGTGTGAACACAAACCTTCCTCCCTTTAGATGCAAGCTTTGAACACTCAAGTCCTTCTCTCTGCTGCCTCTGGCTGCAGGTGTTTCTGTGCTACAGCCACACAAGGTGGAATGAGAGACAAACTCAGGGCTGGGGTTTCTGGGGAAGAGCTCAGAATGGGCAGGCTCCTTCCTTGTCACAGGAGAGGAGTGATGATGGAGACCAGCTTCTGACCCTGCCCTCCTCAACAGAGAGCTTTCATCTCAGCTAAAAATATCACATTAAGGTAAATGGTCCACTTAACAGCTCTCTTTTCTCTTAGGTCAGGTATTTTCTAAGCACTTTAAAAGATGATTATTTCTGAGAATGTTGTTGCTGTTTGGCATATTTTATGAGGATACAGGAAAGTCTGGCAAACCAGACTTGGGATGATACAAAACACAGGGTCGATATAAAAATTCTTTACCCTTTCTCTACTCCTACACTTTGGTTTTTGTTTGGCAGATTCTCTTGGTAGTATTTCCCCAGATCTGGGAGCCAAGCAGGGTGCAGATCCAGCCATGAAGGTCTCAGTGGCACAGGCTGTGCTCAGGTACAGCCAGACAACCCCTGCCTGCTCTGAGTGGCATTTCTGAGCATCTCTGGGTGGGCTAAGGAGACAAGGCAGGTCTGTGTCTTCATCCTTCTGTTCCCTCTTGTCAGTGAGGAATCACAGATTTCTGTCCTTCAAGGCAGGGGGCTGTCAGAGCTCAGCCTGCCTCTCTCCCTGTGTGGCACACAGCAGCTCACCAAGCTGTAGCTCTGCCCTTTACTCCTTCAGGGCTTTAGCTTCCAGCTCTCCTCTCTCATGCCACTGGTTCTAGGTTCTGGAGTGCCTGAACCTAAACTTGTGAAAACATGGATACACAATGTGACTGAAGAGGCATCCCTAACATCTGCTGGAGTAACTTGAAGTGAAACATGACTTCTCTTTCAGATAAACTAGGAATTATCCACAAGCCCAGAGCTTAATATAGAGGAATGCAAAGAAACTAGGGTAGTAATCAAGCAGCATGTCAAATGGTTCATGCCAAAAGTACAGAGCATTGCCAGGGAGGGAGGCTGCTGAGTGATTAGAACCAGAGAAAAACAGGTCTGGATGGGACTTCAGGAGGCCATGGAGCCACCCTGGCCCCCAGCCAGTTTGGGTATATGTGTGTTGTTCCTGACAGATGTTAGCCTGAATTGTTGAGGCAGCCAGTGTTGGAGACTCCACTCCTTCCCCAGGCAATCTATTCTAGTACTTCCCTAATTGTACCATTAGAAAGTTTTCCCTAATGCCTCAGAAAATTTTTAGACACTTCCTTTGCAGCAGCTGAACTCCAGTGCTTCTTTACCTATCCCCTGCAGATGCAGAGGGCAGGTTATGCCTTTCCTCCTCACAGCAGCCTGATGTACTGAAAAGCTGTTACCATTCCCTCCCCCTTCTGTTTTTCTTGAGACCACACCAAGCCAATTCCTTCACTATTTCCTCCAAGGTCATGCTTTTTTAGACCTCTTGTTGCTTTTCTTTGGACCTTCTCAAATTTGTCCACACAGGTCTCAAGTTACAGCCATTGCTGAGGAAAAAATGTGTAATATTTCTCTAAGTATCTTTCTTCAGCTCTACTTTTATACACCCCACACAATGTTTGCCTTTTTCTCATGACACAGCTTTGTTTAATTTTGTTCTCACCAAGCTCAGATTTGTGATTAATCCTGTCAAAGTGCAGCACCTTGCATTTTCACCGTGGAAATTCATCTTGTGTGTTTTCCAGACCATTTCACCATTTCCCAAGGGCACTTTGAATTCTCAAGCACTCCTGCAATGTACTTGCAGCTCCTCCCAGCAGTATCATCTGCTGAGTTATCTAGCAAGGCTCCTTTCCTTCCCCCAGATAATGATAGCACTGGGCAAAACTGACTCTAGCATCCCACTTTGTCCTGTCCAAGGCATCCATTCACTTTGCAAAACCTTTCCATCTGACCTGCAGGTACAGGCACCACAACAGCTTGCAAGCAGCATAGAGACCAGGCTGCTTTCTTGTGAAACTTGTGATGTAAAACTGTCAAAAACCTAATTAAAGCAAAGATAGCTGCTATCCACTGCCTCTCCCCTTGTTTCAAATGATTTGTGCTCGGTAGATCCAAGCTGGATATTAACCTTTCCCCTTTTAGTTCCTCCCAAGAAGTTTGTTTGCTTATTTGTGAAGTATTTTTCAGAGACTGCATTTAAGCTGACATCTCCATGATCCTCTGACACTCCTTTCTCTGTCTTTTCATTGTCCTTTCCTTTTCCCTGATGTTTTCCAGACTCCTGGTAACCCAGCTGCTTCTTGCAAGGCCTCAGTGATAACTGCTGACAAGTCAGAGATTTTCTTGTGTCAGACAAGGAAGCTCAGCCAGTTGTAAAGGTGAGCCTACCTAATTTCTCTCTGGTTTGCTCTTTCCTTTTGTCCTTGGAATTAATGACATTAACCACCTGATCACTGCTCTAGGGATGATAGATGAAAAGAAAAGTCATTAAACACTATGACCTTCATCTCTCGGTTTCCCATTTCAGTGGTCTTTTCCTCACTAGAAAAGCACAGTGATTTCCTCTTGTCCTTGATGCCTCTGTTCTTACATGCTTCTTTTTTTATACCTGCCTTTAGTAACTTCACCTGCTGTTTAGTTCCTACATTTCCTCTTGGGTGTGAGATCAGTAGAGAGCTCATGATTTTGCTGAATTTGTATCTTTCTATAACTGATTTCTTCTGATTCTTTGAGAAGTTGCCAGCTCGTTTCATCTTTTCCTTCCACAAGACTTTGCCTATCTTTATTTCATGTTCACTCTCACACAGGTTGTGTTTTACCTTTATATTCTCAATGCCTCCTTCTCTATTGTATTGTGAATAGGGGAGCTTTCCTTTACCCTTAATGTGGGGAGATTTCCTCAAGCCTTAGTGTTTGATTTGTCTGCCAGGAAAGCTGAAACTCTCATAGGCATGTGAGAGAAGACAGGTTCAGCCTGTTGACTTCCCAGTAATTATGATGGAGTCTTCCCTAAATTTTCCCCCATTCTTGATTTACTTTTATTTTTATTTTTATCTCTATTTCTTTATGTTTAGGTGTGAAGCTTCAGTGACTTCAGTTGTAAATAATTTTGTTACTGATTGATGTCTCTCACTTCACTCTTAGAGATATAATCAACAAAATATAGAGCACAGGCCCAGTGAGGGGAGGTTGTACCTTGGATATAGGTAACTTTGGGATGGAGATGTGAGTTAATTAGGTTATAATGAGCCAAGTTTATCCAAGGAGAGTGGTTTGAGCTCAGTTGTTGGCTCAACAGTAAGGCATCTTCTCCTATCTCCCTTGGCTGACAGGTGCTATGCAGTTTCTCAGCTGCAAACCCCACTGAGTTCTCTCTGCAAAGATTTCTACAGAGCCTGGCTGTGGTGTCTCCAGTTGCTCCATCCTCCATTCCTCCCCCTTGGAAGGTGCATTTGTTTGCAGACTG
Organism: Oenanthe melanoleuca; assembly: GCF_029582105.1. Classification (NCBI taxonomy): domain Eukaryota; kingdom Metazoa; phylum Chordata; class Aves; order Passeriformes; family Muscicapidae; genus Oenanthe; species Oenanthe melanoleuca. The sequence goes on from NC_079335.1 coordinate 24,628,495, forward strand.
TGTGTGGGAATCATGGTGGAGCATGCCAATCTCATTCCATCAGGGTGCAGCAACCATATTTTAGCCTATGATTTCTGTACTGTTATAACTCCTGTTATTATGTGAATATAACTTCTCAGTTTCCTCTGATTTTACCCCCAGCCATCTTTCCACAAGGACCTAAACAGCAAAAAATTTTACTGTTTTCTCTTCCTTATCAAAAATGGTCTTTCAAGGAGTGACAGAATATCTCCCTTTTGCTATATTATTTTCTTTTCATATAGTTAAAATACTTCACTACTCCTAATTCTATTTTAGTATGATTCTGCTAATAAGACTGTGATCTGCTCTAGAAGGTTCCCCTTCCACTATAAAGTGAGCCTCCTTTTCTTCCTTAATCATTTTAAGAGATTGCCAGAGGTCTGAATCCCTGCACCTCCTGGTGAATTTAGGAGCTGAGGGTATGTAAGGCAATAGCTTCTCTCTTCCCCATCCTTGTCTTTTCAGAATGACTTATAAATTATATTAATATTCGGATAATTTTAGAGAACCAGACTATTCTTTGTAGATTTTAGGGTCAGATTCTGAGACTTCCCTCCTGTGACCAAGGTTTATGGCTTGGAAGGGTACTCACAGATAGCCAGATGGGAGGCAGCAATCTGCCTACATGAAATAACCATGTGTTTTTCCAAGGAAGTATCCCCAGAGAGAGTGGATGCAAACTCCCAGATGCTGAAGAGCACTGGGGACTCACAGATGCAACTTGCCGAGAGCAAGATGCTCAAACAAGCACTTCCACATGGAAGATAGGGATGGGGAGCCCAACCACCACCAACCATTTGTTAGAGGACCGAGGAGAGGAGGTGATGGATCCTGGGTGAAACATTGATTGCTGCCTATGCAGGTTTGTGACCCCATCACCCAGCCTGAGAAAGCTGAACACCCTGAAATATTGAGCTGGGGGTGCCACGTGTGCTCAGGGTGAGGCAGCAGCCAAATGTCTCATGCAGATTAACAAGATTAACAAAACCAAGTGCACAGTGCTGCTCTTGGCTTGGGACAACATCCAGTGCCAACACAGGCTGGGGATGAGCAGATCAGAGCAGCCCTGCCAAGGAGGACTTGGGGGTGCTGGTGGGTGAGAGGCTGGGCATGACCCAGCCAGGGGCACTCCCAGCCCAGAAAGGCAATTGTGTCCTGGGGTAAATCCAGAGCAGGGTGGGCAGCAGGACAGGGAGGGGATTCTGCCCCTCTGCTCTGCTCTGCTCTGCTCTGCTCTGCTCTGCTGGGACCCCACCTGCAGTGCTGCATCAGCTCTGGGGTGCCCAGCACAGGAAGGACATCAGTCTGTTAGCACAGGTACAGAGGAGGCCACCAAGGTGATTGGAAAGAATGAGCATCTCTCCTATGAGGAAAGGCTGAGAGAATTGGGATTTGTTCAGCTTGGAAAGACAAGGATTCAGGGTGACCCAATTTTGGCCTTCCAGTACTTTACAGGAAAGATTAAAGGAGACTACAACAGCATTTAGTGACAGAATGAGGGGAAAAGGATTCAAATTGACAGAGACTAGGTTTAGATTAGATATTAGGGAATAATTCTTTACTGTGAGAGTGGTTAGGCACTGGAACAGATTGCTCAAGGAGGTTGTGGCTGCCACATCCCTGAAGGTGTTCAAGGCCAGGTTGGATGGGACTCTGAGCAGCTTGGTCCAGCTGAAACTAGATGATCTTCAAGGGCCTCTTCCAACCCCAAAAATTCTATGATTCTATGGTTCTATGGTTCTATGTTTCTATGGTTCTATGATTGATTCTATGATTTTCTGAAACAGAGGATCTGGAGTTCAACACAATGTCTTAAAATTCACCCAGATGTCATTTGGAGACTGAAGTCCCTGATCTCACCCCTCCCTTCTTAAGCAACCCAGCAGGGAGAGCTCAGCCTCTGCTCAAGTGATTTTCCTCTTACTCACCACACTTTCTCCCATGAACACAACCCCCAGATCTCTCCTGTGGAATTCCCAGGCTGCAGTCTCCAGGCTATATCATTACTGCCATGAGCTCTAACAATGTGTGCATTGTTCAGGGTGCAAACAGAGAGCTCTGCTGCCACCACACATTAGAGTGAGCAGTGCCTTCTGATCCAGCAGCCCCAGAAACAGCCCCGGGAGCCAGGGCTTGCCAAAGGTTGTACCTAATGCTCCTATTTTTCAAAGCACAGAGCTGCTCAGCCTCAAGGAGGTTCTGCAGACTTAGGTAGCAGGAAGGATGACAGAAGCTGTCTTCATCTGACGACAGTGTCTGCCTGGTCAGTGAGAAAGAGGCAGAAGTGCCAAAGGAAAGCCCTGTTTCTTTCTCAGAAAAGACATGTGGTACAGCTGCCTGCATAGCAGAGAGAGATCTGGCTGAGTAACAGAGGCTGGGCAGAACATCTGTTTTGTGTTTCCCAGGCTTCTGACAGCAAAACAGAGTTATTCTGGGGGTTTTGCAAGTCTTGCAGTCATTTTAAACAATGTTTTTGCCAAGTTTTCCACTTTTTGTTATTAAGATTGCTCTTGATATCTAAAATACATGACTTTACTTCAGGAAAAAAAGTCATAAATGTCTGCCATTACCTACATTCCCTCACACTACCTTTTTTTTTTTGTTTGTTTGTTTTCCCACCAAGCCTTAAAATATCCATTCAATAACTTTGTGAGAATTTCTGCTGGTGATAAAAGCAGAAAGATTTCTTTCATGAACAAATGAATGGTTTCTCTTGGAAGAGAATTACATATGCTGCTGCCTTATTTTTTCCCTCCCCCTCCAACTCTTGGTTTCCAGATGTAGTGAAAGCTGGTTTGAGCAGAAGAACATATGTTTTCAGCATGAATTCTGTTGGCAGGGCACTGCTGCACAGTACTGCAGAGTTGCTGCAAGCCATCCCTGACCAGAATACATGTATAATATGCTCTAGAGATTATCATGCTTCATTTTTAACCTCCTCCCCCTACCTTCAGCAAGTTTTACTTTAATGCAACACTCTAGACTTTGTGCTCTATTCTTCTGCTGAACACCTGAGTACTCCTATCAAAAATATGTTTCAAACTGAGCTCTCCCAGACACAGGGAAAAGGCAGCTAACTTTAATCCATCCCTTCAGCATCCTGCTTCTTTGATCTGCATCTGAGGCATGTGGCCATTCATATTTGTTAATTAAAAAAATAAATTATATTGTCCAGCGTTCTACTTATAGGTTGAAAGAGTTATTACAAAGGAAGAACCTTACATGTGGCTCTCAGTGTTTATAGAGATCTTCCTCTCTGCATATTAAAAATGAATAGGATTCTTTATATTTGTCTGGTGATGTTTAGCTCCAGCCAACTTTGGACCAGCTTTTGGCTCACTTGCTCTTTTTGAGTAGTCTCTTGCTCCACAAGGAGTAGATTTATTTTGGGATGAAGTACATTTCAGCATGATCAAGTGTGCCAAAATCTAGTCCTATAGCAACATCACAGGGCAACTGTACTATAAACATGTCTTATCTTAGCAAGCAATATATCAGAATGATAATGTTTCCATTAAACATATTTTCAATGACAGAAGGTTAGAATCACACTTTGTTCAGTCATAGATGCTTGGCTGAGTCATCTGCTAACTTGCTGCTTGCCTTACTCCTGTCATATATTATCTGTGAATGAACACAGCAATTTCCATCCCTATTATTCTTTGGGTTCAATCATTTAGTGCACTCCACAAGGCAGCTATAAGGCTGTCTTTCCATCATATCCTCTATTACTTTAGCTGCTACTGAATTATCAAACCAGCTATCCATAAAGCCCTTACAGCTCATATTAATTATCAGAAACTGATGAGATATAAGAACTTTAATTGAATCCTTTCATATGCTGCTTTTAAATACAAACCCAGCCCAAGATGGGAGCTTTTTTTGAGATATGCTGTTGTGCATATTGTGCTAGGTTGCAGAAATGAAGGTGTTTGGTTAATTAGTATAATTTGGCTTTGCTTAATTAGTCACATAATACAAATAGCAGTAGACTCTGTATGTACATCTGAAGACAACACTGTTTGTTAGGTGATTCCATCCAAAGTTTTTTGTGTGTCTTGCAATTATTCTGGGGAAACAGTGCTACACTTTTGAAACCGAGGACTAGACAAAAATTTAGTTTAGGAGAGTACAGCTTCTAAAAAGAGGAAGGAATATGCTGATGTATGGCTAGATATGGTGACAGACTTGAAATGGTGTAAGCTGTTCCCATCTCTGATTTGAGATATGAGTGTGTGGATGCAATTCCTATATCATAATGCAAAAACAAGACAGATGAGCTGAAAGATCTTCAGAAAACTGGAAGTCAATCCATTTTTCAAACCCAAGTGCTGATTTACAATTGGAATGTAATGTTTAGTTTCCCCAGTTCTCCTGAAATCAAACAACATGAAAATGTTTGCAGGTGACTCCAGGCCTGTTTCTGCCAGCAAGTGGCACTCATGGTTTAGACCAGTATGGATGTTAGTTGGTGAAGCAGGACAAACAAAGGACCAGAATTTAAAGTTAGGACCCAGAAGTTGTGCTGGCCTGCTAGCTGATCTATAGGCACAGAAACTCCATATGGGCTTGGCACCTGTGGACAGGTTATTTCCTAAATGTCAGGTCAGAGCTGCTAGCTGTTTCCTTGACCCATCAAACCATAGGAACACTAAGGAAGGGGCAATTAGGAAACAAAGTTCTTATAGTATGTCTCATATTCAGCAACAAATTCACAGCATAAAAATCACAGGGAGATTTTAGGGCAATGCTTTAAAGACCATGGTGCATTGGTTTTCCAGTTTTCCAGCCCTTTGTTTTTCTAGAACAGCCAAGAAGGTAGGACAGTCAGTCATGACAGTGCAGATATTTCATTTTCCTCTTGTGCCTGTATGAGAACAAACTTAACATTGTCTCTTGGAGAGGAGAACACATAAACTTTATGCCATAGGGTGCTGAAGAGCAATTTTTCCAACAGATGTTCAAGCTGTGTCACCATGCAGCAGATAAACCATCTTTCTCTGGATTAGGAGAGCGCAAAAATAAAGTTGCAGCCTACTGTTCATGCTTCTCTCCTGAGGCACAAGTAGTCTGAAATTTCCAAATGAATGTTAATTTGATGTCAGAAGTTGTGACTATCCAACAAGATCTCACAGCAGCTGAAATCTTGGTGAGATGTTGAGTGCTTTTTCCTCTCAAAAAAAAGAGAAAGGGAAAATGAGGCTCTGCTGCCCAAAGACCATGTGGAAACTTTCTCTTTGCTGTCTCCACTGTTGTTAGAGTAACTCTAAGGAAATCCTGGGACTTGAGCCTAAACCTGAGACCTTGCAGATGCAAGAGAACTGTAAGACTATCCCTGGCCAAAAAACCCTTCAAATTTGCCTTTATACCTCCACCCCTCTGTTTATGGAGGATGGCTATTGGAGGAAGACAAACAAGCAGCTGTAGCTAATCCCACTGAGAGGAAGGACATACCTAGTCCTGCATCCACATCCCAAATTACTGGGTACCTGCTTACAGCTGAGCCAGACCTTTGGAGCATCTATTGAATTGCATCTTCAACCTGCAGCAAGATACTACATCTGATAATAGCACTGTGGGCCATCCATGAAGGCAGGTAAGCAAAACATGAATAAAGATCTTTGTTTGGGGTTTCTGAAATGACTGGACTTGTTCTGGCACAGCATGAAGAGAGACACAACAGAAGCCAGTGGAATGGCTTAGGCAAGCAGGCATTTGTGCAGTTCACAGAAACAGAAACCAGAATCAGATTGATAACTTCAGTTTAAAACATTCTCAAGTCACCCTAAATGTATTTACTCTCCTATCCAAGTCCTCAGGTCATTTGGCTGTGAGAAGAAGAACTGAGATGCTGTCAGTACACAGGCTTGCATAAGGGTCACAGCCTCATAATTTCTTCTACTGTGAGATAAAGAAACACTCCTTTTGCTTCTTGACAGTCTATTTTTGTATGAGAAATTGCTTTGCATTAGCTTGACACACAAAATAGGCACTGACTTGTATCCATTAGAAAAAAATAAACAAAAAACCCAAACAGAAACACAAGACCCAGAAGAAAGGGATACTTTTTAGTGCTGTAAGGGCTGTGGTCCCTGATGTTTCCAAGTGAATATCCTGCAGGTGTAGTCCACCAAACAATATGTTTTCATGGTCAGTTTTTGAGATCAAAGAATATGAGGGGTGTGATTCAATGATGGCAGGAGATGAAAATGCATGGAACAGCCTATCTCACAGCATATCTGTGAACAAACTAAGATGGGAAATTAAGGACTTGTTTAAGGTCAAAAAGGGAGTTTGGCTCTCAAATAGTCTGAAAGCTGGGCTGCCACAGCTCTGTGAAATGGGACAGGTGATGCACATATCTATGGCAGCAGGGGACAACTTGGGACCCAAGAGCTCTATTTCACACATGTTTCTGTATTTGTATATTTAGGTGAATGTTTTTCTTCATCTCATTTTTTACATGTTTGGATTTGCCAGCAGGATGTGAATTTTGCAAGACTGATGCCTTTACAGAGTGGAGAAATAGAGACAATATAGGATTTTGTCAGTGAGAGATAAGAGACATTTATTTCATTTATCAAGCCAGTTGAGTGTAACAGATTTTAAAGCAAGATTTAGCAGTTTATATAGCAAAACTATGCAAAGAAATAGGTTTACCTATAACAAAAAATATTCTTTAAGAGTTTTCATTAGACTAGGGTCAAGAGGAACATCCCAGAAATAGTTTACAGAAATAATTCTGGACTCTGTTCATCATAAGAAATTGCCTCAGAGAAGTTACAGTAACCTGATCTGCAGCATCCCAAAACTGCTATTCTGAGATACAATCATAACAATGTATGAAAAATAGGCTGCTCCACCCTCCAAACTAACATGGGCCAGAAGTTTTCACCATAATTCCTGCAGCTATGAGAATACATAAATGGCATAGGAGGACAGGAGGAAATTTTACTTTTGCAGAATTCTTTTCCTGATTAAGAATGAAGCAACTGTGTAGGTAAAGATGTAAGCACAAATGTCAGTACTGAGCAGACTAACCTGTTGTTGCCAACAGAAGATGGACTTTCAGCTTGCACTGTTTTATTCCTGTAATGACCTATTCTAATTAGTTTTTAGCTCAATGCACTAGGAACCATTTACTAACTGGAATTTTAAATATTAATGCAGGAGTGTTTAAGATGTGTCCATTAAGGCTGGTAAAGTTGTGTTTGATTAACGGGCTTTTCATAAATGCACTGACACAAACTCTTTTTTTTTTTTTTTTAATTAATTCAGCCTGCAAATGAACATCATCCATTTTGCTATCATATTTTATCAGTCTGTAAAGTGCATTCTCACTTCAATTTTCAGCCCTGAATGCAGAACACTTTGTGAAAAATGACAGAATTTTAATGAGAAAGTGAACAACATGCCATCAACACCCTTTCGCCAGTAAAAATGGAAAAGCATCAAGCTCTAAATCATGTTCCCTCCACACCTTTGGACATCTGCAATTCTGAGTCCTCAAAATCTGCTGTATCTATCACCAGGTGCAGCCTTTAAACGCTGAGGAGCTTTCTGCTTGGTTGGTTGGCATGGCAACAGTTGTCAAACCATCCCTTGATAATGCTCTTTAATTGATTGTATAAATTATTTCTGAGATCCGTGATTGCAGAACGATGTACTGGAGCTCTCAGGCACACTGATCGGAGCCTGTGCATTTAAAAACGAGCTGCCTTCGCTGACCCTCGCTGAGAACCTGACCCTCTTACAAGCCTGAAATTCTTTAGATGAAGCATAAGCACCGAGCATTGAGAAAAAAGTTGAAAATGATGGCAAAAGTATAATGTGCTCCAAATGCATGTTAACAGCTATACCAGGAAAGGGACTTTCAAAAACATCAACAGCAATAAAGCTGCTGTTACTCGTTTGCTTCTGCACAGAGAGCTAAATGGTCAGGGACCAGAGAGATGCTTTCTTATCCATTACACTCTGAACCATTTTAGATCACTAACAGCCAGGGTAAACTCCAAGGGTAATATTTCTCTGGCCAAAAGGAGACGTTTGCAGTGGAAATGCCAATATATGAGCTGTTTGTCTAGACTTTTATGGCATGCAGAGAGAAAGATACATTTCTAAGACACATTAGTAAATAGCTAAAGAAAATCAGAGCAATTGCTAAATTCCAAAGGCCAGCCTTCCCTCTATTAGCTATAAAGGGCTCTTGGTGTGACTAGTTCAGAGGGAGGTACCTGTGTTCCAGATATCAGAAGTTAACTGAGATGATTAATTTTTTCCTTCTTTTGTATTTTATTTTTTTCAGCATGAGACTATAACTTGTTCCATGATTTATGATAACTGATAAACTCTAAATTCACCCTTAAAGTTATCCATTTTTTTCTACTCTGTTTCCATTATTGTAAAACTTCTGAATATTGAGACAAACATCCCATCTGAATAAAATAATGATGCCTAGATCAATAAGCATTCACTAAGATGAATACATAGTTTCCCTTTGTGCTTGCAAAGGATTGTGCAGTTATTTATCTGATTTTGTCTGTAAATTCCAATGTCACAAATACTAATAATTAATAGACTTTCACATTGGTGAACTGCAATTGGCCCTTAACATGTTGAACAAGCTTTAATCCCCAACTAGCATTTCAACACGTGGATGAACATAGATAATGATTTATAAAGATATGCAGGGGAAGGGCTTATCTCAGCTAAAAAGCACATTTCACTCACCCTCAGAAAGAAATTTAGCCTCTTTGTGAGGGACACTCTCTATGAAACAGGGAAGGAGGTGTCTTTAGGTAAGAAAAGGGCAATTAAAAACACCTAAAACATTACTAACAGAATTTAAATGTTTTAGGTTTAAATAGAAAGATGGGGGTTTATTAGGCAATGCAAAATCCCACATCCACTGATACAGAAAAGACCTTGCAGGAAAGAGGTATTTGTGAGGATAAATAGCCACATATCTGTTGTATATTTATCTTTCCAAAATGTAGGTCATAAGACAAGCAGTGTCCCATAGCATCATATGGAACTGGGCTCTCCTCATACCAATAGTCCTTTTATAGTCTATGCTCATTATCTTTGTCTTAGTCCAGCATAAAGAGATTAAATATGTGCACAGACACATATATTTCTCTTCATGTTGGTAATTGGGAAGTGGCAGAGAAATGGTTCAATCTTCTGCTATATTAAATGGGTGGAGGTCCTGGAGCGGGTTCAGAGGAGGGTAACAAAGATTTTTAAGGGACTGGAGCATCTCTCCTACAAGATCTGGGCCTGATCAGCCTCAAGAAGAGATGACTGAGAGGGGATCCCATCCATGTCTGTCAGTATCTGGAGGGAGGGATCAAGAGGATGGAGCCAGGCCCCTCTCAGGGGTGCCAACAAGAGGAAAGGAGAGATCCTGATGCACAGGAAGTTCCACCTGAACATGAAGAAGAATTTCCTTACTGTGCAAGTGATGAGGCACAGGAGCAGACTGCCCAGAGGGTTGTGTACTCTCTGTCCCTGGAGAGATTCAACCCACTGTGGTCCCTTCCAACCTGGCCCATTCTGTGATTCCATGATTCTGTGAATTTGCATTTAACTGCAGTCCATTTGGTGCTTGCAGTGTAGGCACTCTCTGAGAGGCAAAGAGGAATGGGGGATTTTCCCTTGTGTTAAATTATGTATGCAGTAATTATATATTGCTCTAATTTCTGAAAGTTATTGGTTTTTCTAAAAAATAAAGAATTAAAAGAAATGAAAGACAAAGAAGCAGCATCTATTTTTATGTATCTAGAAGATATAATCTATCCAGATTATGATCTAGATGGAGAGAATTGGGTAAATAATCTGTATTCTTAGATGAGATAAATATGCCCAGTAATTGATATATATATAACTGGCTTGACTTGCATTTATCCTCTTCAGCCTCAGATTGAAGTTCTTCAGAAAATGAATTGTTTCTTGTTTTTACTCTCTTTGTAAATTCAGTTTTCATTTCCTAGCTATTTATCAGAAATACTGTAAATTCATCAAAACACACACTGTTCACCATCTAACCAGAGAACAGATAAATATATATGTCAGACCTGGTTAGTGAAAACTTACACTGATGAATAATGCCTGTTTTCCCTCCCTTACATGCTGCTAATACTTTATAAAGGTGATGATCAACAACTGCTGCTGCCTAATGAGCCTGAAATCTTCAGCACTGCCCTCTCAGATGTGCCTGCTGCTGTAACACCTCTGAAAACTCAGAAACCAAGAAAACTGGCTGCTTTATACCCGAAGAAAATGATTTTCTAGAAGGAAGGGTCTGTCCTGGAGGAAGGACCTTTTTAGCCTGAGTGCTTCTGCTGAACTCAGCGCAGGAATATTTCATGGCTGAGAGAGAAAGACTTTGCAAAGGTGGGAAGTCCCCAGTGGGGCTGGCAGCTGAGAGCCAAACATCCTAAACTCCATCTGGCAGAGGCAGGCAGGCTGGGAAGATGCTGTGAGCCCAGGTAGCACGTGCCTGCAACAAGTGACCCACTTAGTCTGAAACCTGCTGTGCTGCTGCTGCCATGGGATGGGGGAGGGATGGATGGATGGATGGATGGGTGGGTGGGTGGATGGGTGGGTGGATGGATGGATGGATGGATGGATGGATGGATGGATGGATGGGTGGGTGGGTGGATGGATGGATGGATGGATGGATGGATGGATGGATGGATGGCCTCTTCTAGGCTGCTGGGTCACCTGCTCAACTCCCTGCAGCAGCTGGCACTGGCTCTCCCAACAACCCTGTCCTCCTGTCCTTGGAATCAGCTGTTCTTCCTCATCAACAACAGGAAGAAATTAAATTCAATCGAAATGATATTGTGATAGGAATTAGAAAATTTTTTAATCCCTCTCTGATCTTTTATATCTAGGGTTGAGTGATGAAGGTAGTGTTACATCTTCAGCACTGGAAATCTCCCAAAATGTGCTGGAAAAGGTGGGCATCCCTTTAGTATTACTTCTCTTTGCCTTTCCAGGTCTCCTTGGCCCCTGGTGATAGCCAGTGTGGGCCCTTTCAAGTTTTAGACAAGGTCTGTGCAGATTCTTGAAGCATGTATATGCACATACATACATATATATACACATGCTTCAGTGAAAAACTATAGATCTCTTCATATAAGGAGGGATTTAACTCAGAAAAAAGCCCAACTCTGAAGGCTGAAACAAGCTGGAAGCAAATGTTCTAAGGGAGGCTCCCTTTCCTCCATGTGAGTCCCTTAAAGAGTTCTGGTTATTCTGAAACTGTATTCCCACTCCAGCATTTTGCCTTGCTTGGAGGCAGCTGTGAAATAGCAGCAGCTGATTAATGCCAGGTGTACATTCAAATCCACGCATCTGTATTTGTTGCTGCAAACTTAAGTAAACAATGACCAAATGTGGCTCTTCTAAGTGCAGTTTGAACTGTGTGTGCATACAGAAACTTAATCACTGTCAGCTGCTATGTTGCAGGCTCAGAGGGCCCTAACCACAGAGGAAAGCTCAAAGGAAAGTTCAAAAGGTATTAGCCACTTGACGCGTCTTGTGTTTTGGGAGATATTTTTGGAAAACTGGAGAGCAATACCAATTTTTAGTCTCAAGTCTGCTTTTGCTTTCTGTGGAAGAATACAGAAAAGAGAACTTTCCCTCTAGATTATCTCAGTTCATTGATTTTATGGCCTGTGTCACCAGTCAAACAAAGTATGGGAAGGGCTAATCCACCTAAGTCTTGTCCTTTGTGTGTAGTTAGTGGGCAACATCAGGGAAATTCCTCTTACCACTTAAGATAGATTCACTTTCATTGTTCCTGTGACTGGAGGCTCCCTGGTGAATTGTTTTAATACTCTGCTTTGATTAAGAGAAAACAAAGAAATAAAAAAAAGTTAGCTTCAGAAAACCAGGATTCAGTATTGTCCAGCCTGTGATAAAGATGGTGAGGAAAGCCTGTGCTGAAAACTCCAGTGATTTCAATGAGAGCAGAATTTTATCCAGTATTTTCTGTGAATGTAACACCCATCTTATCTTCAGGTCCTAAGACAACAGTAATAATAATAATAAAATGAAAAGCATCATATATCTCAAAACTGCTGGACTGGATATAAAATTTGTTATCAAGCTATAAAAGCTATTTTTGGAGCCTGAACAAGAAAAAAACTAGGGAAAGAACTGAAAATGTTGTGAACAAACACATGTGAGAAGGAGAGAGGAGGGAGGGAGTGGAAGTCACTTCTGAAGCTGTGCTGTTGGAGTATGCAGACTTGGCAAAACAAGTCACATATGTATGTCATCAGTAACTTGAAGTCTCTGAGTAACATGAAGTTGGAGCAGATGCTGACTCGAAATCTCATTTGTAGCAGGGTTAAATCATGTGTGGGTAATTATTAAATATTAAAAGCACAAGTCAAAAAGATTACCCAAAGAAGGAAAAAATGGAATATTTCATAAAACTTCTTGATGAGGAGGTGCTGATGAATGAAGACAGGCATAGGGATGAATTTAAGCGTCAGACTGAAACATTATCAATTTTGCATGCCAGGTGTTTTATAAAGGCTACAGAATTCCCACTGTATAACCCTTGTCTCAGGTACAGTCCGTTCCCATCCTTGGACTCCATCTTTTCAATCCCTAGTGGGGGAGGAAGAATGTGAGAGTAGCACTTGGGCTGGCAGAGTCTTGGTCCTGTTTAACCTAATTTGTCTGTCATTTGTGGGCAGGAAGTAAAAATCTCTTAAGGCTCCTGGCTCTTTGAGCCCAATGAAAACCCATAAAATTGGGTTCTCAAGGGACATGCCAGCTCTTAGACTATGATTTCAGGAGGACAGTGGCACTGGAAAAAGTATGAGGCTTATAGAGACTTTGGCAAAGGTTATATTGGGAAGGATGTGAGACTATCCAGCCCTCCACTGTAACTGCTTAAATTGGAGCTAAGGTCACTTGCTTCCCCCAGGATGATTTCTGCCTTTCAGGAGTGAGTCCTTATGTAAAGTTAAGAAAAACAGATGATATTTTACTTTAAAACTTAGCAAACAAACACCCAAATACCTGAATTTTCACAACTGTACATCCAACCTGAAAGACTTTTAGCCTTTACAGTTTATACTTTATATTTTTGAAGTACGAAATTAGTCTGTGAAGAGCTAGAGCAGAACTAAATATTGTTTCAAGACTTGGTATTTTAAGCTGATATTTATTTCCTTAATCTGTCTTACTTTTATTCCTCGTGGACTAGGTGTAAGCAGCAGTGCAAAGAAAGAGGAAAAAATCCAGCTGTAAACCCCTGAACACACTTCATTTATCAGGCCCATGCCTATAATTCTTATGGCAGTCCCAACATTCCTATTAAAAAGTCTCAATACACCTCTAACTTTCCAATAACAGACCTTTTTGCCCAGTCTTGCCTTTTTGATTACATCTTCTAGAAATCCAAAGAAAAAGCTCAGCATGGTTCATAAGTTCACAGGGAAGTTCATATATTATGGATATGCTATTTTTTCAGAGATAAATTTTGAGATTTCATTTCATTTATTGAATTACAAGGGGGGCTCAAAACTTCAGAGTATTACCCAAGTATCATACCCTTGGACTGAGTAATTTGCTTCTTGCAGAAGAACAAATATAGTGGTAGCAGCTAGCCAATGATAAATTACATTGTTTAAAAGATGTTGGGATTTTATTGTGGCAGCTACTGTGCTTCACAATTTACACACTAGGATTCTCCTTATAGTACAGTAAAGTTGGACTTGAGAACAGCTGAAGCTCATAACATCAGAGCTACTGGAGAATATTCTTCAGCAAGAGCTCTACTCTAGCTCTTCATGTTTTAGCTCTCCACACAGAGATCACTGAAGGTAATATGGAAAATCAAGAGAAGGGGAATTCTAGGAAAAACAGAAACCTTGATAGTGCTGGCACAGAGGTGGGAAGAGGGGTGCAGGGTGTGGCAATGTGTGTGTGTTTGTCTGCCTGAGAGCTCAGGTGACCAGGTGTGAAGGCTGCCACTTCAGGGCTGTCCCAGCACTCCTGGCTGCCAGCCTCAGCACCTGGATCCATCTGCAGCTGCACAGCCTTCTCAGCCAAGTTCTGGAAAAGACAAAGGTCACATTGTGCTCTCTGTGTAAATACACAGAGGCTGCTGCAGCCACAGGAATGGAAATGAGTGCAGAAGCCAGCCAAAACTGTGGCTATAAAACTGAAAATGGGCATTTGGAAAATAAATTCCCATCAGAAGTTTTCATGAAGGCTTTACTTTGGCTGATAGGTTGCCCAATCTGAGTGTATAACCCCAGGCTTATGTCTTTTCTTGCTATTAGTTGTATATTAGTGTAACTTCATTAACTTGACTGCACTATTTCCAGATGCCCTTGGAGGAGAGAGAAATCTTTGTTTATCTGGTTCATCTGAGAGGAGCAATCCTTCAGCTCAGCTGACTGAGCAATGCTGGAGGAGGAGACTGCACCTCCTCCTAAACAGGGCAAACCATCTCACTGCCTAACCACAGTCCACTGCCAAGCTGGGCTGCAGCAGTGCAGACAAAAAAAAAGAACGTTTCACAGGATAAAGATGAGTACATCAAGATTCACTAGCTAGCAAAAAATGTAATTACTCTTCTCTCTAAAAATGTCTTTAAAGAAATTGGCTAGATAGTATAATCTTTTACTGTACCAGAAAAACTGTATTAAGAATACATAAATGTTTGTAGATATTCAACATAGAAAGAAAATTTCACCCTGGAAGCTCATCTACTCTACTAATCTTGAGAAAAATTCTCTCAAAAGCCAAAAGTGCAGTGCTATATCTGAGAAGGGAGGAGTGTTTACTTGCTTTTCTTCTAAACTTTAGAATAAGACCATCCCTCTCACTCCCCTCTGAATCCAATATAGTGGGCTATTGGAAAATTTTTCAGGTCTTTGGTTCCCCTGACCCTTTCTTGCTAGGATTGATCCTTTAGCAGGCTTATTGCTTGTTTATTTCAGGAGCTGGGGTGGGACCTAGAAGCAGGTTGCATAATTTTAATTTACAATTGCTCCATTCAGTGCCATGGGTTGTCATTAGTGTTTTATTACCTAGGGAGACCAATGCAAGAGACCACCCTTAAGGCACTTCACATCTTACAAGACCACCCTAAGGCTGCCCAATACATGTGATTCTGGTTTGCCTTTATGAGAAATATACTTTCCTTAAGATTTTTTTCAGACCCTTGAATAATTCCTCAAGACTGGTTTCATTGTACAGAGGCTGCTGGAGCATGGGGGAGAAAAAAGAGACTTCATAGCTGCACTCTCTTTTGGTAAATTATAACAGCAACATCTACAGGTGGAACAGAATTACAAATTTATTCCTGATGAAAGACCCTAGTGTCAGTTTTCATCATTCCTTGTGTTTTCCATTTATAAACATACATAAGATTATATTTGTATCCATACATTTTACTATTCCAATTGGAAATTATTGATAGATATAGATTTTATACATGATACTGCTTTAAGTGCAGCTTTTTATTTTCTTTATTTGTTGGATATAGGTTCAATAACAAGGTGGGAGGATAAGGAGACTCCTAATGTGCAAACAAATAATGTTATTCAGCTGGTTATCGGATGTGAAATGGTAATGTTTGGTGTCTATGTAGATTCAAAAACTACAGCTGGCTATGAAGTGTTTGCCATTCCATGTTTATTATGAATCATTCTTTGTTTCCACACAGTCCCTTTTAAAATGTTCATCATACATGCAAATGCATAGTGCATTTTCTCTCATTCAGCCTAACACAGATTCTGTGATCCCCTGTGAACAGTCAGCTTGGGGAAGGCTTTGCTGTCTTAACTCATGGCACACACTGCAGCTTTGTGCCTGTTATTGTGCTCATTGTCCACACTCAGAGAACTGAAATGTTGCATTTTTCAGTCCTCATTTCTGAAGCACCAAATGCAAAGGTTTTCCAAGTCATCAAAAAAACCCTTGACCATCCCTCCCAGTAAGTGAATAGCCTAGCAAACTCTAAATATAATTTGGTTTGCACATAGGAAAAGCAATAACAGCTACTGAAATGGAGCAAGGTGCTCCTTGCACACACAGGGTGTATTGAGTAGGTGCATGCTCCAGCTCCTTTTGCATGGTGTCACTTTTAGGGATGCATAATTGGTATTCACCATTGTACTTTGAACTTGCAGGTCTTCTGTGGTTCAATTAAGTGTAATCACAGTGCTCTGCCCATGTATGTCCTGTATGACAGTGTGACAACATGGTTACAAAGGGGTGAGGAAGAGAATGGTAATGTGGCCTTCACACAGCTGTGAAATGAGCTGCTGTATCATAGAGTGTGTAGGTCCATCTGTGATACCTGGGTACATTTGCACCTAGGAGACTGTTAAGGGGAAAGTTTAGCACCAGGCCTGAGCATGGCACAGCACAGCCCTTTACTACCAGATAAAAAACTAACCTCATTCACCAGTGATGGTGACATAAACACCCAGCTCATCTGGACACCCGGGCTCACAGCAAACTGTAGGTCACTGACAATGTTCATTCCAGCCAACTATGATTCCTCTTCCTCTTTAATTACTTTTCAATTGAGGTGGGACCCATGATATTATCACTCTCTGCTCCTCTGGTTCAAGCAGCCAACATGGGGAGCATATATCAGGATCTCAAAACATTCAGAAAGGTGATTGAAGAACGCTGCATGAAAGTACAATTTTTGAAAATTTGATATGGTCTTTGTTGGACATTTCCTCTCCTTATCTGCTTGTATTTTCGCTTTCAAGTTGATAACACCCAGGCTGAGTTGAAACACAGTGATATTTCTGCCATTCTCTTCTGAGCTCATTGTGACTTTTTATCATCAGCAGAAATAGAGGGAGACTGAATTAAACAGAAGCTGCAGAACTTGGAGCTTGTGATAACAATACAAATGGATTTTCTCTAACAGAGAAAAACAGCTGTCTCCATTATTTGAATGCTTCACCTTTCTCCATTCCATTAATTGGGTCTTTGATCACAAGCTGAGGTGGAGAGGCCCTGATAAGGAATAAGTTATTAGTAAAGTAGCCTAAAGGAATGAATTGGGCCTAGTACTTGCTGCAGAAGATGAGATAAACCCATAATGCCTGTGTATGTGAGTGGTAGAGAGTGATAGGGCCCTCAGTCTGCCCTGAACTGCTTGCAAGAAGACTAATACTCTAGTGCTATGATAGCTAATGCAGGATATAAATTTAGCTCCCGGGAATGGAATAGGATAAAAATTCCGTAAAGAGTTTTCTGTAAATGGCTTACACTTTTATATCAAACTGTGTCAGAGTATTCACAAAAAAAAAAAAAAAGAAAAAAAAGCCCCACACATTTTCTTGATCTCACTGTATGTTGAACACAACTGGAGGCTTTCAGTATAAGAAGAGGAAAAAATGACTGTTACATTTTTTCAGCAAGACATTAATAAGAGCACCCTTTGAAGTGCGGTAAAGCTAAATTGGAGGAATTAAATTTGATTGAATCTAAGCCTGTTTATTTTTTATTTCTGCAGAGCAGACGTTGAGTGATTTGTAATACTTCATTGGAAATCTTCAGGAACTTGCTATCATGTAATCCATTTTTTTGCTGAAGAATACGACCGCAGGGGACAAGGCCATATTGGTTTGTTGTTAATGTACTGGAAAGAGGTACTATGGAGAAAACAGTTAATATTAAATTACCAACACAAGGTTATCTTTCTGCTGCACATGCTCCACTGCCCTAGGCAGGGGTAATCTGTTAATAGCATTCAGCCAAAATGACACCATTAAGGAACTGAAGCTACACATCTTTTGCAAGCTGAATGATGTATAAAGCTGGTTTTCTATCATCCTAGATGCAATAAATTATCCATGCTGCTAAAAATTGATACAAGTCAGAAGTTGGATAAAACCGGCACCCAACACAAATGGAAGTGCTGCTTGTCAGGAAAGGACACAGAGATGTGAGTGCTGCAGGCCTACCTTTTATTTGTGCCTCTCTTTCCTCTCTTCTGATTTTTCATGTTTTAAGTGGCAATCTGGCACATTGCCTCCAGTGGCATGTAAATGGTGGGAGACCAAATGTGGAAAGAGAAAGGCAGAAAATGTATAGCCCATAAAGCAGTGTAGATGAGGAAACACTAAAGATGTACATCCCTGGTCTTGCTTGAATGAATCACTGCTTTTTACTATCTGTTCTTCATTGCAGTTGTCTCTATGAATAAAAGCAAAGACCAGATTCAGCAGCTTCTACTTAAGTGCAGCTATCTAAGAGTACTGGTCTAGATTAGTCCAGCACCACCCTGTGATACATGAGGTCTCAATTCCTCACACTAAAACTGTTCCACATTGTTATGGCGTAATGAAAGATTTTTATTGTGACAGAAAAGCCAAAACAGAGTGTGGAGAGTCCTGTAGAAATGCACAGGATAGTTTTTTTTTTCCAAAAATTGGTTTCTTTTACTGCATGGGTTTACTGTTTGTTTAGACCCTGTCTAGAAGGACCTGGAGTTGGATCACAGTACTGCATCAAATTTAAACCCCTAAATAGGATAAAAATGTGGTCCTCAAACCCTTTGCCCAGCTTGTTCTCATTCCTGGGAAGACTAAAGCTTCTATGAAGCCTGTGGTTTGTCACTGAATTTGTCTGAACTTGTGCCAGGAGAAATTGCAGCTCTTGACCCTCAACAGTACTCACACACCTTCCTCCCCCTTCTGCTTCCACCAGGTGTAGAAATGAGTCATCCTCCAGGGGTGCTCAGCACATATCACTCAACCACCTTGGTCTTAAGGTCATCCCTTTTATTCCCATTTGTTTAGGGTTCAACTGGGAGCACAGAGGAGAGACCTCAGCCTCAACATGATCACTGATGATGTGCAGTGGTGGATGGCAACACACACACCTCCTACTTTTCAAGAAGTAAAGAGAAGTTCAGTGGGCTGGGAAGAAGGAAGAAGTGGGATATTTTTGGGTCTGCTAGATAGACACTCCTGTGAAAGGGAAAAGGACAGAGAAACCAGGGTTTCACTTACTGTGACAAAACCTGGTGTTCCAGCTTTTTTGTCCTCTGTATTATTTTCCTACACTCAGTAATGCCACCTGGCTTCTCCTAAGGTAGCATAGCCTGTTTGAAACTCTTCTGTCTGTCCTACAGCAGTTTCTGCTGAAGGAGGAGGTTGTGGTTGGATAATGTGATGGACTGCACTGATGAGCTGTCTTCATTCTGCTGTCTGAAGGTACAGACCAACCCTGGGGACCCACCCCTTGAAACAGGATCCAATTGCCATATATACATATTTCTTTCCATTTTACTAAAGCTTTGTAAGTAGAGGTTTTTTGGAAGTGGAATCTCCATGAGGGCTAAGAAAAAGCAACAATGCTAAGCTTTTGTCACTCCAATTTTTGCATGGTTCAAGGACACTTGCATCCCAGTACAACACAGAAAAGACCTTACAGAGACTTAAATAAGATTTATTTGGTTTCAAAGCAGTGCAATATAACTGCACAAAAAAAAAATCATCCTGTTGAGTTCCATTTATTACCCATTTGCTGCCTTGTGGCAAGACCCCTTATGGTACCACAGCAACCTATCTCAGCCTAGGTATCTCCTCACACAGGAGATGTATGTGTATTTACAAGTTTTCTATTGTTTCATGGCTTGTATTTGTAAAAGAAGTAACAGAAGTAATTATATCAATCCCAACTCATCATCAGAATTATCCCTTGCCCAACCATATCCATGCACCATGAACACACTGGCAGGATTGCAAGAGCCACAACAAGGAAAAATGTGATTAAGCACTTAGTAACAGATGGGAAGGATGAGTATTTTTAAAGGCAGCAGGAAGGCTCTCAGATAGTTATTTGATACATACTGATACATGGAAGATTGAGAGTGGAATTATTATGGTATATTAAATTGAGATAAAACAGAAAAAAAGGGAAGGCCAGATGACTTTGAAAGAGCAAAAAAATATTTTTAAGAGCACAGTCTCTAAAAACTCAGTAAATTATGAGATAAATGAATGATGAGATAAATTGAGCTCCTGAGTACAGGAGCTTCCTCTATATTCATTCAGACTATACAAGTTTAGTTACATATTTATTAAAATTGCATATTTATTTTAACCACCCAAAGCCAAATTTGAAGCCAATTTTTTTTGTTTTGTTTTTCACCTTGCATAAGTTTAAAACTGTCTCTTGCTCCAAATCAAGGGAAGATAATTTGATAGTTTCATTTGGTTAAATGACATGATTACTGATGTATTTTCTGAATCTCTAGCTAAACTGAAGAGATGATATATGATATATGAATGTAATTTAAGTTGGATCCCTTGAGAGGAACATGCTGTAGTCTCACTGTCATTTACAGCAGCAGAAAGTAATTGAAAAAGTGCTATTAGATTAAAATCATATTCTTTTAATCTGCCTTGGTATAGGTGTAGGGAGCTGATGGTCCCTTTAATGAGTTGGCAAGGAAGGACCAAGTCTGATTAAAAATAGAACATTTCCCCACAAGAATTGCCACTGCATTTCAGGAAAAGCAATTTTCCCAGTGAAAATCCCTGACAGGCAGAGAGGCAGGGACACAGAGCACCCTCCTGCAGAGCAGCACAACAGGCAGAATTTGGGAGCTGGTGTCACCCTCCACAGCAGCCTCAGCCCTTGGCTCCCCTGGACAAGGAGTTACACCTTGGGACATCAAATGGCCCCAAGCAGCTCAGGGTCCCTGTGCATGGTGCAGAAAGGATGGGGACATTCCAGGATCTTTCCTGAGCCACCACAGGCTGGATGAGTCTCAGCAAACTTCACTGCTGGAGTTTGCTCTCTATTCTTTCAGAAAGAGCAGAGCTATATAGGCAGCACTTGGCAAATTCAGTGATATGCAAAGTGCTTTTCCCAAAACTAAATGCCTGTTTTGTGACTTTGTGAGTATACAGGTGGAATCCATCTGAGGGATCTACTTTATCCATAAATAATTCCACAGGAACAAAGAGAAATGCACACATAGGTCCATTTCTTTTCTCAGGGCAGGGCTGGTCCTTGGTGTGCTCCTCAGGAGCCTACCCTACAACCCAGTCATTTATTTTTCACATGAGCCTTCTGATCGTGAAAAGAAATTTTATTTTATAGTTCTAATGAAATGTTCTTTTATCTAATTACTCATTCAAGTTATTACTGGTGTTATTGACCTATGGGTAAAAGAAAGAGTAGTCATAACTAACAAAAAAGACAACTGGGCCTTAATAAAATTATATTTTGCACCTTATTGAGCTGTAGAGCAAATAGTACACTAACTGGTTTCTCTTAAGAAAGCTTCTAAAGTGTGCTAAAAATACTTTAGTGTGCTAAAAATACTGTTCTTAATGGGATAAACGCTACAGAGTGTGTGTTTTCCTGTCATTGATAAACTCTGATATAAGCTTGAGTGCCTGATTTTTCAGTAAAATCAAAACTATAGGATCTAAGGCATTCAGAACTGTCAAGAAAAACACTCTGTTAGACCACAGATCTCTAGAAAAGAGAAGAGAGCAAGAACAAGGATCTGAACAGTCACATCAGTCAAAGGGAAATACTTGGGCAGGAATGAAAGGAACCTGTGGATCAGCACCTGGCTGCACTACAGGTGTCACAGCAGGACTTTGCCTTGTCTTTCCAACAGGCTCTCTTCAAGGGACAAAGACTGAGGGCTACAGAGATATGGGAAAAAGTCAAGGTTGTTTTTGCAGCAGTTTGGAGCCTGACATGCAAACATTTCCATGGAATTTGATACAGGAGCTGACATTGTTTCAACACCTTTTCCAGTGCTCTGTCAGGTTTGTGGACGACCTCAAACTGGGCAAGAGTTAACAATACACTGAGGCAGTGGGTGATGGGACCCAGCTCCAGCACAGCCAAAGGCAAAGCCACCCTCCTGGCATGGAATAACCCATGCAGAACTGCACTTTGGCTGATGCAAGAGAGAAAATCTGCTGGCCTGGTGGGGCAGCAGGCTGAGCATTAATTCTGCAATAAGGCCCTGGGACAGGAGCACCCAGAGCTGCATCAGCATCCTTCCTGGTGCAGGAGTGGCCATTCCCTCTGCTCAACACCTGCAAGAAGCACTGTGCCACCTTTGAACTCCTTAGGGCAAGAATCATGACTAAGCTGGAGTGAAGCAGAGTGTCACTGGGATGTTCAAGGGCTGGAGCACACAGTGTACGAGGAGAGAATGAGGATTTGTTTGGTCTAGGGCAGACAAGGAGAAGGATGGATCCAATTATCATCTTCCACCACCTAATGGGTGTTTACAGAGAAGATGAAGTCAGGCTTTTCTCAGGGGTGCACAGTGAAAGGCAGGAAGCAACAGTTGCACTTCTTGGCAGAGAGACTACATATTTAAAAAAAAAAAATAAAAAATTATAACAGTGGTTAAGCAAAGCAACAGGCTGTTTAGAGAGGTGGTGGAGATATCCTTGGAGATTTTCAAACTGAGTGGAAAGTATCCCAAGCAACCTGCCCCAACTTTGATGTCAGCCCAGCTTCGAGGAGATGGGACAAAGTGACCTTCAGAGATCTCTTCCAATCTGAATTGAACTGTGATTCACTACCAATTTTTTAAATGCTTCTCTTTGAAGTCTACAGAAATATCTTCTATGGAGAAAAAGCTCTTTTTCTCTAATTTTAACCATCTGAAAAATAGTTTGGGGAATTTGAAGAATGTGAAGTTAAATCACAATGTGATCTACAGGGGATGGTGTTTGCTTCTGGTTAAGTCTGTGATAGCTAGAAATCATTAGACAGGTTGGTGTTGCTGTCATCTTGACAGGTGATCAAAGAAGGAAAAGAACAAACTATTACCTTGCTCCCAGTTTGTTTAAAGACACAAAGAAATGAGTGACCAGACTGGGATGTTTTAATTTTGTTTTCAAAAACACTGGATTTTGGTTATAGGCATTTCAGGACAAAAATTTCAAAACAAGTAATTCTCATTTTAATGAGGAAAATCTGTGTACAAAACCAGCTTTTGGACACAAATCACAGTGCTTGTGCCTCTAAGTAACCAGTTGCTAATATAAATCAGGTGTTCAGAGGAAGAAGTGTTTTGAGTCATTTATTGTGGAGGGGAAATTTTGTGGATTCAAAATGTCTCCCCACAAATCTCTTTGGAAAATCAGTCCTTGCATTCAATGCAGCTTCTTATGCTTTGTGGAATGTGCAATTATATGTCTCCTACTGTGTGAGTAAAGGGACTTCTTTAATTACCCTTATACCACTCCCTCTTCCCAAAATGACATTCAAAAATACAGGCCTGCAAAAATCATTAGGAGGAAAAATGTTTGCCTTACCCTCAAAATGGCTGCTCTAAGTTTTATTCTCAGTACATCAATCCACACGAGAATTTTGCAGATGTTAAAAACACATACACTCTATAAATTAATCTATGCCACTTGAGGGAATTGAAGGAAAGAAAGGAAATACATATAATTCAGTGTAATGAATTCAGATATGTGGCTTTACCACCAGCTTCATTTTCATTTTAAGTGTAGAAACTGGCAATCAAAGTTAGCACAAAAGTGATAGTCTTTTTATAAATGCACATGCTTTGCTGTTGGATGCTTCTTGGCTGATAAGCCTGGCTTCTCAAGAGTATTTTCAGAGAAAACCAAGAGGCAGTGCTGAATAGTTCAGATGCAAAAACTGAATAGGAAATGATGCTTCAGGCAAACAAAAGCCTCAGCAATGCTTATTAATTGATTATAAATAATTTTATCTTAGAATAAAAGAAATGATTCTACTAGCAGTTTTAAAAAAGGGAGCCAAAGAGCAAAGGGGTGGATGAGAGTGGAAGGATATATTGAATATGAGCACCTTTATGCCATCTGTGAAAACAGAAATTGCAGTTGGTAAGCTATGCAAAAAAAGATCTTCACAAAGTAGCATGAGGGTTTAAGTGAGAAAAGTCATCAAATCAAATTATTCTTGTAGTGACCACCACAAATCTCTCTTCAACCATGCATGGATTACTGAGGAAGCATATCAGAAAGGAGACAGCTAATCACCTTTCATTTCTAGCTATTCTGGAAGTGTTTAGGTCTCTTCAGCCCTGCAGACAGAGACTGAAACCAGATGTTTAGCTGGGCCCCAAATCATTCCAGCTCAGTCTGAGTTCCCATCATGAGCAAATTCACCAGAACAGCTCAGATTTGCTTCCAGTGGGAGACAATAACAGTGATTCAATGTTGTTTTCTGTTCTGGCTCTGGATTTCTGCACAACTTTATGCTTCTCAGGTTGTGTGGATGGACCAGGGATTGATCTGTGCAAGAAGACAGGGTGGGACCCTGCCAATGGCACACACAGCAGGGCCCCAGCATCTGTAGGATGGTCACAGCTGGTCACAGAGGCACAGTGGGAGCAGCTGTTTACCAGCACCCAAAAGAACAGAAAATCTGTGGCCACCTCTGGAGATTGCCATGTCCTCCCTCCTGCTCAGAGTAGTGCTGGCATCAGTAGTGCTGATCCATCACACATCTGCCTGCCCAGGGCCTTGTTCAGTCTAGTTTAACTTCCTGGGCAGCCAGTCCATTGTCACCTTCTCTCTAGCCCTGACTTGTTTCTAACCCTTTCTAATTGAAGAATTTCCCAATCCAGAGATGGTAAATGGAGTCTCAGTACCATACAGTAAACATGAGGATCTCCTGCCTGGATTGGGGCACACCAATTCATCCAGGAGTTCAGAAGATTTTGTTTCAACAGATATTTATACCAAGTGATAGAAACTATTGATGATGCTCTTATCACATCATCCCATTTATTCAGCATTATGAGGGCTAAACATCTGGGTCAGGGATTCAGGACCATTTTATTTTATAGGCCTTCCAAATTTGAAGTAATGTGTGAAGACTGCTGTGGAGTCAGGATAATACAGCATTCTATGTGTTCTAATTTCTTCTTCATATTCTATCTGGGAATGTGCCTCAGAAATTGTAGACTGGAGTCTGAAGACTAATTTTGAGCACCTGGTGTGTGTCTGGACATCTGTGGACATTGTACATGCACTCATATGTTGACACAGCAGAACTAACTTCAAAGTAAAAGAGAACAACCCATGAGAGAAGATGTTTGGACCTGTGAGCACAGTGTCCATAGGTGGGCACACACCTTTATGAAGTTCACAGTTAAGGAAGGTGATCTGAAAGCTGCAATCAAGTGTCTATTCTGGACCTGGAAGTGTCTGTCCAAGGGCCTCCATAAGAATTTTGAAACTTTGGGTAAAAAAAAATAAATTAGAAGGGTAGTAGATTAAAGTGAGGAAACAAAAATTTGAGAAAAAGATGATTTTTTTTTTTCTGATGGATACACAGAATGAAAAGCTGTGCCGAGATTGGTAGTGCAAAACTGCCAAGCCTATATGAGTTGAAATGGCAGAAGAGATTAGGAAAAAGAGTATTGCCACTTTGAGTAAATTTTGTCCTTCATGGCAACTGATCCCCTTCAGGTCATCATCACAAGGAAATTAAAAAAAAAAAAAAAAAAAAAAAAAAAATCACAAGAGAAATTAAAAGAAGACACTCCAACAGACACACTTTGAAGAAATGCTCCCACGACAGTGATTTGTGTTTGCACATCCAGCCTTAGTCCCACATATCATCCAAATCACTGCTGAAACTCATGAAAATGGGTACTGCCTTGTACAGTAACACAGAATGTCCATTATTCACCAGAAAAATGTGTTAACAGACTCTCTTGAGAACGAGTTTTTGTTGAGGGAAGATACCTACTATGAATGTTTGAAAATTCAAGTGTCTATTTTAGTTAAGTCCAAACACATTTTGATTAAAGAAATGCCACAAATATTAGGAGTGGCATATTAGTACAACATGGTCATAGGGGTCACCTGTGGGATATTTCATCTTCATTCTCCTCCTCAGTTCCATCTTTGCTACATACATGATGCCTTTTCTTTGTATAATAATTTGAGGTACCAGACAGACAACAGAAAAATTGCCTAGAGCTTCAGCAGAGAAAGAGAATGATAAATCCTTCAGGTTATTATAGATGAGCCCAAACTTGTCATTTTCCTATCCTGCAAGATTTATCAATTTCAATGCTGCTCCTTATTCTTCATTAATAGCATAATGTAGACTGGTTTATATTTGGCCCCATGTCCTTTGTTATTTTATTTCATACTTTGTATCATAGAGCTGTGATAAAGAGTCATCAAAATCATTGTTGCATCATATTTATGTGCACTATAGTGATCTAGTCTTCTGTTAACTCATAAATGATGTTTTCTGTAACTACTTGTGTTTTTCCTCATTTGTCATCATGGTTCTGCCATTTGTAATAGCTTTTCATTGTCTTTTTTTTTTCCCTGAGAATGACATTTCTTGTATCCCATAAATATTTTAAAAAACATTTTCAAAACACTGATGAATAAAATAAAAATATTAGCAGAGTGCTATTTTTGACTTGATGTCTATTTTTCACCTCTTTCTTAAATATATAATGTATTATGACATTATAACTCTCACTTGAATATTGCAAATCAATTCAAAAGCATAATTTGATTCAATCTCAAAATGCTTGCTGAAGAAGAAAGTAAAAATATCCCTACCAGCAACTGTGTTCAGGGATAGGACACAGGAACTTGGACTCTCCATTCCCTGCACTGCAGATAAAATGTGGTAGCTGCTGTTCCTCTTTATGTTCATTAATGTTGTCTCCTTAGGAATGCAGTCTGTGTCCACAATAGAGCATGGGAAACAGCAGGTACTGGACCCTCCCAATCTGGTTGTTGTCTTGTCTTTGAAAGCTCTCTCAAAAACACACAGAACATCAAAGATCAAATTCAGAAGCTGTTTTTACACAGGGGACCAATCCAAGTTTGCTAATGATGGAGAAGTATCTGTTTTCTGGGTGATCTATGCCATCTAGATGGCAGCTATCTGCTCCAACTCCTGTCTCCTAGACTCAGTCTGCATCAGCATATTCAATTCTTCACACTCATAAATCAATTTTCTTAGTATTAACTTTGAATTGTACTTGTAACTGATAATTTAATGAGAGACCAGTACTACTCACAGACCTGTGATGTTTTCCAACATGACTGTATGATTGTGAACAATTGTTTTTTTATCTAAGAAGGTGTGACCACTGTGGGTAAGACCAAAATCATTACAGCCAAATAATTTATTTTGGAGATGGCCTTAACAAAGATACCTGAAAGATACCTGTAAAAACCACAATACTGATATAAACTCTGACAAGCAAGTGTAGTGTCTGTTCCAAGAAGTAAAAAAAATTTTGCAATGAATCCCAACAGCCGATCTCTGCTCCAGAACAACTACATTTTTAGCACAAAACTTTACTTTGGCAAAACTTTGGGAACAGATTTTTGAAGCCAAATATGCACAATATAGAAAAATATTAGCTTTTATTGCTTTTGAATTTCATACCTTTAAGTATCACTGAGATACCTTTAAATGTTATTGGTCTTGTGCAGAACTCAGGAGGGAGACATGGAAATGTAAAATGAAAAGGAACTTTCAGAGTTAACACATTACATTTTCCATAAAATGATCGAAGTTCATAATAAACCTTGTAAGGTTATTTTGCTTTTTCTCCTTCTTCCCTACCCCAGCTAATCCTATCTGAAGATGGATCCAGCATCTCAGGGAACTGAAAACCTGTCTTTGAAATTTCCATATCAGGCCACCTATTCAATCTTCTCTATATTCTTAATTAAATCCTATTTTTAATTAATCATAGCTTATCTGTCTTCTTTTGTGCATTTCCAAATATTACTAGTATCACCCTGAGACAATGATAGGGAGTGATATGTCACAGATAAACTGTTTCCAAAGTGTAAACAAGTACAGAAGTCACCCATAACCTAACTTTAGGGGGATTTGATAGTTATTATTTCAAAACACGTGCACACACACACACAAACACACACAGATATTTTTTTACCTGGATATTAAGCTCCTTCTGTATTGCAACAGGGGCAATTAGACTGCTTTGTTAAGATGCACAGTTGACATTTTACCCCAGGGGAGAATTTTTGCCTTTTGTGTTATATGTCTTCAGATCCTAGGCTTATGAAGCTCAAGTCCACTGAGAGTAGTATAGATTTTAAGTGTCAAACCCTGAGTCAGGTTGTGTCATTGATTTTTAAGTAGGGACTCCACATTAAAATCAATTTTTCAGGGGGAAAAAAATGAAAACATCAATAATAACAACTCAATTCTCCTCTTAAAGAAGCAAGTAATAAAATTAACAGGAAGGCCATTAAAGCGTGTTGTAAATGCTGATATATTTCAATACAAGAAGGGGGCTTAGCTTTGTCTTTATCTGAGAAAATATGCAAAGGTCATTAGATGAAACAAGGAATGTTTTGATAATAAAGCAAAAATGTCAGAGACTGGAAGACTAAATGGCATAAATCAGGCATAATTTAGAACTGATTTTTAGAAATTAAGTTGCTAGAACTTCTAAAAAGGCTATAGAGTAAAACAAATTAATTGTAAGAGATTTCTTAGAAATAGAGAGGTTAGCCATAACTGCACAGAAGGGTATGGCATAACATTAAGCAAGGTAAAATGATATCAGAAATTTTTGAATCCATCTTTCAGGGTGAAAAAAGAAAAGAAGGGAGTGCTTAGGAGCTCTGCTAATTTAACACCTTTATGAAATAAACTTGCCACTGTAATCATATTATTTCAGTAAAATAGAGTGTTCTAAGTATGATATCATGCACAATCTTGATAAAAAGTTGTTGGAGGCTTTGAGAGATCCAGTGTAGCTCCCATGAATTTAGCAGAATTAGTTCACTGAAGCACTAAGAAATAGCTTCAGACACCCAAACCACTCAAGACTGACCCCTCAAAGCACATTATGAAAGACTTTCAGAGAACACCCATGGACACTCTGCAGTGACAGTCCAGAACTGAGGAAATATCACTCCTTCCCATCAAAAAGCAAAGTTAATAAAATTATTATGAAATCCCATCTGCTAAATCATGGGTGGTATCCATGCTTTCTGTTCAGAGAAAAGTAAAGGTCTATGCAACTTTAGATGAATTTTTGCATTTTAAACTGTATTTGTGGATTTGCCAGTAACTCACTGTTTCCTATCTTCATCAAAACAATTAAATCATTTATGTAGCTTTGTTAAATGTGCTAGAATAAGTCTACTAGGATTTTTTTTCCAGACAGATCCATTTTGTAAAGATATGTTAGAAATAAGAATTTTTAACACACTTACCTCTAATAACAACATGCATCTCACATTATCATGTTCTCATGTTATCTCACAATTATTAGACCTTTGAAGAGTAATTTGAAAAGTGTAAGCAAATCTTACGTGACTTCTTAAACATCTATTTCATATCTGAAATTAATTTTTTTTTTTACTCTGTGAAGAGAAAAGCAGTAAGTAAAGAAAAACAGCAGATATTGATCATCTGGTAAAAAATAAGGAAAATGCCATTAAACTAGGAGTTTAATAATAAAAATTTAGTAATGTAAAAGCAAGTCTTCAAAAAGTTTTCCCAATAAAAAGACACTCTAATAATAGTAAAATTGTACAGACTTGCATTATTTTAACTTTTTAACTAATGAATGAATGAATGAAATCTTTCCTAAGAACCAATTTTACAAAAAAGTAGCATGTGTTTCAGCATATGAGCAGTTGCATGCCTTTCTGTATTACAGCTCACAGGAGTAATATTAGATAAAGAAGCAAAAAATCTGATCTCATATAAATTTTAGCTATTTCATAGTGAGTACAGAACCTGAATCATACATTTTAAAGTTTTGTATCCCTCTCGGGGTTGGCTGCATTGAATAAGAGCATTTCACTTTCTACTGCAATTGCCTTCAAATACACATGCAGTTGTAACATTATAACTGCAAATTATTTGCCTAATTATTTATGTATTTATATCCTTAAATTACAACAAATTTATTTTTGAAAGGCAGTATCTTTTTCTTCCAGGTGTTCTTTGACCCAAAGCCTTTTTTCCTTTTCTTTTTCTGTCCTTCTGGCAGTGGCCAGAATAAGGAGAATTATTCTGTATAGCTTCACACTGAGAAGCCCATTCCATATTGTATCATCACTCTCCTGAGTCCAAGGATGATCTGAACAAACACATAGCTTCAAGTTGTTCAAAGCCCATTTGGCAATTTCTGACTTTTGAGATTAAATTTAAACTTGTGCAATTCTAAGTGCAGACAGGTTTTGTCTTTTGATGCTAAATCTGCTCAGTCAGATCCTCAAGTATGAATTTAATGACTTTGCATAAGGAGTTGTTCTCAATATTTTTCTCTGTAAGACTTAAGAACTAAGAGTAACTGCACAGAAAAACAATATTAGCTGAAATTTAGATGAAAACCTAAGCCAGGTCAATATTAAGCCCTTCAGAAAACAAGGTGTATTTGGCTGAGCCATACTGGTGGGCAGAGTCCTGGCAGCTGTGATTTCCAGTACCACAGCCCAAAAGGTCCCAGGAAAATCAATCATTTCCTATGCCACCAGGCCCAGTAAAGACAATTTAATGCTCTTTCTCAGCCTCTAACACAGTTTCCACAGGATCTTCCAATTCAGTAATCAGATGTACAGACTGGCCCAGAGCAGTTGGTGAGCTGGGCTCATCTGAACAATGTGGATTTTAACACAGCCTAATGCATCCAGGGCTGCAAAATGAAGCAAAGGGGTCGTGTGTGTCCTGCTGCTGTTCAGCAAAGCTGAATTACACTGCTCCACTTCTAAGGCATTCTCTGTGATGTGTGTGTCAATTATGCCAGGGGCACTCAGATCACAGCCTTGCTACAAGAGAAAGATGTAACTGAGGGATATGAACTGAGCATCTCTGCTCTATTGAAGGCATGGTTTCTAGTCTGCAGTTTGCTACAAGAGGTAATAATTACTAGAGAAGGCATAACAATAAAAAGGCACTATCTTTTAAGCCATAAACCAAGGAGAAAGAGTTATAGTTTAATTAATTTTGTTTTCTTTTAGGAAACCAAGTAAGAGCCCATCCCACACTCTAGGGCTCCTCACAATAGTTCAGTTTTCATAATGAAGTAAAACAATGGAGAGCTCATCATTCTCCAAAAATAAATGCACAAACAAACAACGTAATGAAATAAAGCCCTTTCCCAGCAGGAAAAATCTTGAAGTTAGGCTTTCAGCTTAACTCTGTATTTCCTGTTTTCTGGGTGCTGGAGGTCTCTGCTTTTCAATGAATATATGCAAACTGCTGTGTTAGACATACAAGAGTGGGGGAGAGTCAACAGCCACCACAACCCCTTTTCTCTGAGAGTTTTGAGAGGGAATGACTCAGGACTGCAGAATCTGCATGAAGGAAATATAATCTTATGGAGGGGATGAGTCAAACCACCAGAACTTTCTGGAAAATATCTGGTAGTTTTTATGCATTATTAGTGGGTCTCAAGATTGTTCAAAAGAAAATTTTAAGCAAGAAAGTTAGCATTGCAAATTGCCAAAAGGAAGCTCTATTTGATTAATTGCAGCTGTGAGAGGAAGATCCAAATTTTCTCTTCATAGAGAAAAGCTAGAGAATTTTTGGCCATGTTGATCTTGCAGGGGCAAAATTCTATTGTAGATTTCCACATACCCAAGTGAAGGAAGAAGGAAAATGCACCTAAATCAATGTAAAGCTGAAACAAAGGTGATAATTATTTCAGAAAATAAAATATTTTTAAAGAGTGAGAAACTTATGGAGTACTAATAATAACTGAGTTTCCAGACTACAATAGAAATCCATGCTAATATAAAGCAAAACTTTAGCCAAAGAGAAAATAGAGATGAAGATAAAGAGGAAAAAGCAAAGACCAAAACCATAAATAACACAGAGAATAATTCTGAGATTTGGTTACTTGCAGAAAATACAGACCAAAGAAAAGGCTAAAGATCAAGTTTTGGTGTTTCACATGTAAACTTGCCCAAGAAAAACTCTGGAAAAAGTGGGTTTCATGGAGTAGAAAAGAGTCATGTTGTTTCTATTCTTTCTTCCATTCCCCAAAAACCTCACTGCTATAGTATACAAGTACCAAGTACATGATCTTCCATACAACTACTTCTGGCAAGACATATATAAGATAGGCAGGATGAATCACCCTTGGACATGATTTGTTCTCTCATTTTAACATAGATAAGTGTGTTAGACTAGATGTTAAAGATGGCTAAAACCGAGATAAATCCAGACTAATTGGAAAAGAACAAAAATAATGTTAAGTCTTATAAGCAACCATAATATATGTTAAGCAAATTTGTTATGGGGAACGTGGTATAAAGACAAAATGTCTCACATTTGCTGAAGTGTAAAACAAGAATGAAGTCCACAGTTTGAAACCACAAATCTTCTATAGAAATATTTACGAGAGCAGCACAAAATCCTCCTTCCTTCTTCCACTTTCCACCTCCAAAGCTCTCACCTCTAGTATTTGCTGTATTCTCTTTTGCTAGTTCTCTTAGTGTTATTTTCCAGACTCATCATAGCAATAGACTGACTCAGAATTATCATTAATTACTATTTGGGAGCAGTACAGTGGGTTTTAACCTGGAGTAAATGGGAAGGTTGTGAAGGAGAGTACACATGACCATTTCTTTCTTTTCTTTTCTGCCTGGCTATTAGAAATATGTTTATTCTCCTCTCCACAAGGAGAAAAGCTGACAAGAGAGTTGCCTCCAGAGAGGAAAGATGTGTCAGTGACACAGTCTTCTCAAGCACAGGTGCTGTGGCTTTAGAAGGCAGGAAGAATTTGACCTGAAGCTAAGCATTTATCACCTTCTGGTCCAACTGCATCTTCCCATTCCCTGAAGTGAGTTACTAATCTCAGAGAGAACTAGATACTCTGAATAAAACTGCAATATTACTTTGTAGTTCCTTTTCTTCATGCTCTTTACTTGCAAGGAATTAGGGAGAGCCTCCTCAGGTCACAGAGATACAGCATCTTCATCTTTTATCTGTTTACCACCAAAGCAGTAGGTGAACATTCAAGAGACATACTCTTTGACATTATTCACTTGGGGAATCTCCTGTTGAATGCTTTTTAATCCTTACCAGCTACTCTTCAGAGAAGATCCTTTCTTTTTCCCTATTGTTGAGAAGATACAGTGCTGGCATTAATGACCATGCTCTTTGTCCTGTGACTGTAACATTCCTTTGCTGAAATTACTTCAGAAGCTCCTTAGGTTATATAAAGGAGATGTTTATTTTTCTACTTATGCCTCTGATTTATTTCTTTTTCTTCACAGCTCTGTTCCTTCCTGTTCTTACTTGTTAACTTGCAAACCCTTCATTCTCTCTTGAGCCCCAGCTGTCTCTAAAAGTCTAATTCATACTTCACAGACTGAAACTCATCCTTACCCCCAGTCATGTTCAGGCTCTTTAGAAGAAAGTGAACTTCCTGTGGTACAAGCCACATGGAAAGGGTTAGAGCCAAACAATATTTATGTAAGCATGTTGTTGCTTTGACAGAACCATGGGGTGCAAACTGCTAGGGGCCTTTCTGTTTAAAGACTCACAGGACTTTGTGAAGGAGAACACAGGAATCTGTGGGCTCACAATGCTCTGAGGCATTTGGAGCCAAAGCTCAAGGGTGGTCTTTGGAAACCTCACCAAAAAAAAGAGGATTTTCTGTTTCCCCTCATTCTTTGCCCCATCTGCAGCAAGTTCTGAGTAGCATGTTTTGATCAAATGTACAGCAGCAGGGACAGGACAGGAGTTCAGGCAGGCACGGGGCCGAGGAGGGGGATGTGTGCTCACAACACGGGCAGAGAAAGCTTGGCCAAGAACAAACCTCATCAGAAAGCTAAAGCTGTGAGAACTGTAGACAAAAAAAATAGAATGTGGAAGGAAGTCAAGTGAAACAAAGTTTAGAAAGTGAATTGGGACTTCAACACCAAAACTCTGACTTCTTTGCTGAGGAGGGGAACTAAGGAGGAAGGATGGGATGGGGAAGTCTGCCTTTATGTCTCTAATCCCTGTTGGCTGCTCCACTTATGTCTTCCATATCCAGCTCAACATCCCAGAAAATATTTGCATAAGAAACACTGAAATTCTTGTCAGGGAGAAGAATGAAAGCTATACTTTTTTGAGAATTCTGGATCACTGTTCCTCTCACAAAGAGGTCAGGGTGGTTTCTAGACAAGCTTTCATTCTAAGATTTATATGGTTAATTGTTTTAAGAGTCATTAAAATTTCCCTTCATTTTATTCTTTTTTTTTCCAATCAACTCCACAGTTTTTGATCCCCAGTTTATCCCATTATCACTACCCTGCTCTAATTATCTTACTTACTGCCTAAATTAACATACATGCATTCTTTTCCCCCTCCAGGACTTGGCTTCTCATACTTTGATCTGCTAATTGGCTTTTTAATCATCTCACTTTGTTTTCCTTTCTTTTTGATACTTGAAAAGGAATTATTGACTGTAATGACCTAAAAGGTACCAGTTTGATAACACTGGCTCCTGAGACCTTAGAGCCAGCCCCAGATATGCTGATTCCAAGGCAGCCAGTGCAGCTGCATAGCCAAAAGACAGAGCATCTCTACAACTGGGAGTGTGATTTAGGCTCCACCTCCAGGGTATTTCTTGTTTTACCCTGGAACCCTTGTAATTTAAATGTCTGTCAGCAGACATTTGGACTGACACTGCCAGCTCACCAAACCTCTGAATACCTTTTGGTAGCCACTGCCTGGACACACTGACCCAAACAGAACAAGCTGTGCAATCACATATCAATCAAAAGATGCAGTGAAGATAAACTCTATTTTCTTTCTAAACGTGATTCAGACTCTTTATTCATTTTCACATCTTTTATTGTAGTTGTGTTTCTCTCCTTCCCTCACTCCTTCTTCCAATTCAGTTTCTTCACCATGCCACTGCTTCCTTTGTTTCAGTATTTCTTGTTAAATTCCACAAAGCTCCAGTTTTCTTGTTTTACTGACCCCTTTCACAGACCCCTGATTCTCCTTTTTACAGTTATGTCTACACATTGTCAAAGCATGTAGGGCCATACTAGAAGGGATTGTGGGCTGAAGATCAAACAGGTCACTGAGCAGAGAAGTTCATGATTCTTTGGGTAGCATGCATCCACACGTGCCATTCTGCTGTATGGGTATTTCAGGCTCTAATAATCTTCACTTCACATTCCTGGATTTGTCTAGTGATGACAGTCTCTGTATATTAAGGCTAGTAAATGTCTCTATTGCAAATCACATTTATGATTTTTTTAATGTCTTGAAGACTGTCAGAGGCAGACATCTGAAGGGTGTGATTTCTTGACAGATTGTTTATGTACTAATGTGTAAAATTTCCCTAAAATCTGCTCTGCCATTTCTGTTGCCCGTAGGGTTGAGAAATTCAGTAGTGCCTTATGTTAGTGGTTGTCTAATCGTCTTGAATACAAGTTCTTCCCATTGCACAATCATCATACCATAAAATGCTTCATTGAAGTTTCCTAGAAATAGAAAAGGAGTTTAAAAAGTAAAAATCACTGCTGGGTTTCCCTCTGCAAAATAAAGATTACATTTAACCAATTTCAGTGCTCACGTGTAAAACAAGATGTGTATTTCAGGGATTGTTCTTAAATGGGAGAAAACTTTAAATCAAAGTCTTACAAAAAAAAAAAAAAGTCTAAAGAACCATTTAGTGAATGTAAAGGTAAAATGCTGCCTTTCCTGCACAGAAGACAGGCTGCTTGGGGTAAGAAAAGAGCAAAGCTTATCTTTGTGCTAGGTCAGAGCTTATTGATAAGGCTGGTAGCACAGGGGTGGGCAGATAAACTCATAATGGAATCCACACTATTGTTTTGTTCACTGTCTCTCCAGCCAAGGTTGCTGGTGCCCTGACCTCTGTGAGTTCTGCCATGCCATCTCTGAGAAGCTAACCAAACAGAGAGGAAGGATGGGTAGTCCTTATAGTTTAAATTCCTTGGAATAATCCTGCTCAATATTTCAGTGTGTTTAAATGCTGAAGCATTTTGACCATATCAATGTGTTTTTGCAGAGAAGCCTTTATTTCTGGCAGGGCTGTGCAGGTATCCAGATACCAGGCACTAGTCTGGTGTGACCTACCAGAATTCTCATAATACATTTTTCCCTCCTGTGACTTCTACAGGTCTAAATAGTCCTACCAAGGAGATGAAGACTTTCAAAGAAGGAAGGGTTCATCTCACATCACAGTGAAACAGGATGTCAAAATCTTTTACTAAATGGAATGCCCATGCAAATTTCTCTATTTCTGCAATATGGAAAACAACTCCTCTTCCCACCACCACCCTTCACCTGGCAGACATAAATTTGTGCTATTTAAGCACATTCACAGTACTTCACTTTGGGGTTATCCTAACCTTATCGAACTTTTTCATGGAAATATTAGTACAAGAAAGGAAAGGTATTTCACAAAACAAAGACTCATGTTAAAACAAACACACAAAAATTTGTAGAATGAACAGAGTGGCAACAAAGAGAGTTAGAGGTGAGCTGCCCTGTGAAAAATGGCTCAGTAATTTTGAGGTATGACACAGTGAGGTCATATGCCCAGTTCCATCTGCCCAAAGGTATATCAAGTCATAGATAGGAAAGAGATAGCATTTGTATGTGAAGGTAATTAAAAAGAAATCATGAAACAAGTAACGAGATACACTGAAGCAGATAAAGTAGCAATCCAAATCTATAACTGGCACATTAAAAAGGAAGCTTTCAATAGTCACCAAGAATTGAATGTTTATTAGATACTGGGTATTTTATCACATTAACAACACAATGATAGTAGCTCAATGCATCTCCATGAAAGCAAAGGAATTACTGAAGAAATATGTTTATTTAATGTCTCAATAACTCAACGTTTTTATTAATGCAAATATTTCAATTTCATTGAATATAAGATTCTCTTTTAATTTTGGCATCTAAGGTTAGAAAAATCTTTATTCTACAATACAGATTTTTCTATCACAAAAGAAAACAATCAGATTAAAACCTGATTATATAATTTCACTGCTATAAAGTCTGAAGAGTATTTAAGATAAACACTAAAGATATCATTATCAGTATATATTTATGTTGTAAGTGGAGCTGAACAACTACTCCAATTAATCTTAGTTTAGTTAATTTTCCACGGGATGGTAAAGGTCTCTCAAAGTACTAAGATTTATTATTAATGTAATAGAACAAAATAATTAAAGTTGTATTTTTTATATGCCTGAATATAATTTTTTTCTTCCACTTTGCCTCAGAAATGCTGCTAATTAATTGTTTTGTTTTGGCTGAAGAAATAAATCAGGAAAACAAATGTAATTCCATGTCTGATGCTAAAAGGATATATCTGGACCTCTGTAACCTAGAATGTGGCCTTACTTTAGAAACTGAAAGCAATTCAGCACAGTTTGTCTCCAAAGTCAGTGGATTTAAGGAAGGAAGACATTTTCAACCAGTATGGCAAAACATACTGTGAAATTTAAGACTAAAAGTTTTTTTCTGAACAAAACTACTGTCCTCTGGTTTGAAGAAAAATGGTCTTCAGAGGCAAGAGATGGCATGCTCTATCTATCAGTCAGTCATTTGCTTGATCAATGTCTTTCACTCCTTGAAGAAATGACAATACACAAGACTTAGCTGAAGTGGAACAAATGTTCACTTGCTCATCTTTAATGTAAATGTACCTTATGGATTGTTGATCTTTCCAGAGACTACTGCTGTGTTGATTAATTGCTAATGAATGCTAATGAAGGAGTGAGGTGAATATACACAGTGATGTATTTAAGTGATGATTGATTGGATTTAACACTAGCTGTCAGGAGAGTACTTACCACATGCACAACAAGTCCATAAATATGCACAGAACTGTTAGTTGTCTCCCTGCATGTCTCTCTGGTCTTTTAAGTCGATCTGTGACAGCAAAAGAACTGCCCCTCTAGACTCTCACTGCTAAAGTAAATTCATTCCTAAGGAAGGACATCACCTCTCCATGACAGGTTTTAATTAAACATTGATGATCAGTACACAGTTACATGACAAAATGCCACTCGATGACTTCTGTTTTAAAAGCAGAAGTCAATTTTAGTAACAAAAAAATGCTTAGAAACTCACAAAAATAGAAAAATACTCTGCTCATGAAAGGTCCAAAATACAGAGGGTATACTAGGCTAAACAAAAGAAATGCCATTTCTAATTTAAGGAGAGCAATATTACATTATTCCTTTATGAGATGGAGGCAGCAAACTTTCTCTGGCAAGTGATACAGAGCTTGTTAGAAATTTCAGTGGCTAAGGAAAAAACAGCTACTGACCAAATTTTAAAAAGTAAAAGAACTGTTTGCTTGGGTCAAGTGTAAGGGAGGAGAGAATGGGAGGCAGAGGATGCAGTAGAGCAGACCCTGGAGCCAGGATGGGAGATGCTCTGTGGAGATTATTGTCAGCTCAGTAAATTGCCCTAGTGGGGAACAGCAGATATTTTTGTCATTTCGATGACAAATTCTCATTGTTCAGCAATCAATACCCAAAATCTCTTCTGCTTGTGTTTTCTGAAACATCTACCATGGCTGAAGGAGAATAGGCCCCAACACTGGTCTCAGGTGAACTCAGCACAACTATAATGACCATTTAAAATGACCTTTCAAAATTGAAATTAAAATTCCTTTCTTCAAATGCAGTTCTTTCTCAATAATAAATATATCCTTCCCACAGCCAAGCTAGATCTAATCAATTGTTTATGTTATACAAAAACAGTTATTTTTAATGCTTTGGAGCACTCACATATTATCATGGTTATTATTTTCAACTGCCTTTGATTTTCAATTCTAAAATATTTTCCAGTAGGTTTGCAGACCCTCATGAAGATAATTTCAACCTACCAGTAGCTAACAGCTGGCTGTTGAAGGTGGTTCTATACTTGCAGGAATAAGAACTGAAATTCTAACACTAGCAGAAGCATATTCAAATATTTCTAATGATTCACAAGATTTAATTTAGGGTTAGTTTTGCTCCTGCTGCTGAAATTTGCATTTATTAAGTTGAGCTGGCATCCAGGTTTAAGAAATTGGCCTGTATCTCCACATACCAAGTGGGAAGGGGAACAATATGGTGATGGTGAATTTCCACCTGGGCAGCTCTGGAGGTCACCACAATTGCTTGCTGTGGCTGTTCCAGGGAGTTGTGATTCAGCAACAGGTTTTGGCACTGAACAGGCAGCTGTAAATGGTAGACTCAACCTTTTGCTAGCTGAAATGAAGGAGAGCATCTGCCCTTGTTTTAATGCAGAACTTCTCATTTAGTAGAGGAAAATCCACTTCAGGGGCATTCCTGTAAGAAATCTTTATAACAGAGGTGTTAAAAATTTGTTTTAACCTATTTAGGCAAAATGGAAAAATGAGGAAGAGAAAGGGTCTGTATGGCAAAACTTGCTTCCCAGTTACTGGCATTTCAAAAGAGTTGAAACAGATCAGACCAAATAAAATAAATGAAGCAAAAGATTGCAAATGCAAATTGCAAACTGTTTTTAAAATATTGTCTGGTCACAATCCTTCCATTTTAGGAAAGAACCACATAGGGAAAAAACCAAAATAAAACCAACCAACTTGACTTAGAGGAAATGTAAAAAGCCCAATAATTAATTGAAGAACAATATAAAACAGTTCAGAAAGAAAGGATGGTGTTTGTAGTGATTAATGTAGAAGTTATGAGTAATAAAAAAAGGATAAGGAAGACAAAAGAATATAAGCAGTTGTCTAGGGTCAGTGGATAAAATCATATAGAAGCATTTTAGACACATTAGAATCAGAAAAATGCACAAAAGCTGTTGGAAATGGGGAAAACAATACTGAAGCACAATGGACATAATTTTGTCCTATAATTACTAAAAGAAGCGACAGTAAAATGACTTATGTTCCAATAAAAATGTGAAAAAGAAAAGTACGAAACAGCAGTTATTAAAGGTAGATTTTTCAACAGTGACAAATACAATTCATTTGCATACTAGCATTTAGATGAGTTAGTCTAGGCATCATCTGAATCATTCAGCATGTTTTTTGGAATATGTGAAATACAAGAAAGATGCAAGCAATGAAAGAAAGTTGCTGAGCAATACGAAAAAGAGAGAACACAAAGAAGCAAATAGAAGCAAATATGTTTTTTTTAATTTGATGTCAGTTTCAAACAAAAATGACATATGTTTGCTTATGACAGGACTTGGTTAATAAATGATATTACTACCATAACTCAGCATAGATTAAAAATCCTGCAACCATAACTAATTCATCAGCTATTTTTAAATAAGATTACCCAACTGCTCTAAATATATCACATGTATTCTCTTTTATAGTGCATTTATCTTTTTAGTGTTACTGTGCAAATTTCCAGTTAAGAACACAGACAAAACCCCCAATAGCTGCCACTATTTAGTTGGCTGAAAATTTTCCTATCTGATGTGGCTCAAAATGCAATTGGGAAGAGTAAGGAAGGAGGTTAAGGGTGTTAGAAGAGGTGAATTTTCTAAAGGAATCATAAAAATTTCTACCTTACTCACGTTGCAGAAAAACTTTCTGGCATATTGCTGAAGAAATTCACGTTGAGAGAAAATAAAGTTGGGTTTCTTGTTTGGTTTTCGAGAAGTTAACCTGGGTTGCACCTGCTGAATTCCCAAGAACATGTTAGCAGACCTAGCACAGTTTTTCTTCTCAGTCCTGTCTTCTCATTCATTTTGCTCTGTTGCTATGCCAGGATTCTGAGGGAATTCTTGCCACTGCATCCTCCATTATTCAGACAAATGTACACACAATCCAGCTTCTCTCAAGTACTGGGGCTACCCAAATCCCAGTGTAAAAAATCTCAGAATTACTAAAGGCTGTTGTGTCTTAGAAGGAATTAAAACAAGGGATATACTTTTTAGACCTTGTTTATAAATTTAATTTCAGGGTTTTCTGAGTTTTTTTTCAGTAAAACAAAAAGTATCTAAAATAGAGTCTTTTCAATAAATTCAGGTTATTTAATGATCCAGGATAGTAAATACAGCTTTGAAAGATTGCATACAGCATCTGTGATTGGGGAAGGACTTTCAGGCAACCCTAGCTGTCATTGTAGCATTTTTGTGAATGGGGGAGATTCTCAGAGGTGCTGTCTGCAAAGCTTCAAACAGGAGCTGCTTGATATCCCCTTGCTGTGAGGACACTGTTCTAAATCTGAAGCGTGAGATTGAATTAATAGGCTGTCATTTTTGGACAGGAGACCACATGAATCTTTGCACTTGTACACACAAAGAATAATTGTAATAGTTCAAGAAAATAATTTTTATTACCTTTCCTCTTGTTTTATTAATCTTGTCTCAACCTGCATGACCCCCACAGACCCTTCAGGGAGCACTGCTCATGTGTGCTGTATGAGCCACCCTGTGCAGCAGGGCACTGCTTTATTTTATACCCACTGTATGAAATCAAAGATTGCTTCTGAGCATAATGTGTTCTGGATTTGTGACAGACCCATGTGTCTCACTGAGAACTGCCAGAAAGTTGCCAGGCTGCTCTGTCTGGGCCCTGTGTCCATGTCTGGATCTACATGCTGTCAAGCTCTCTGGTTTTAAACACCCCTGTGATGCAGCACTCAGCTCCTCTGGCACATCTCCAGGAGATGTGCACTGTGTTTGAAGGTGGCAAGATGCAGTCCCAAATAATCCTTCAAAAGAGTACTCAGGAATGGGAAGAATGAATCCATCTGACCCACTGTCCTCAGAGCACACCTGATAGGATGGAACAAATACATACCAAATTAATTTATTTCTGAAAAAAAAAAATCCAAAAGAACCCCTCCCAAATCACAATGAAACAAAACATCAAAAATTAAGGATTAATTACGAAAACATCTACTGCAATGAAACATCAACAGAGCATAATCTGTTGTCCTCATCAGTCAGGTGAGACAGACAGCATCACCTCTGTGCTGGGGCATAGCTGGGACTGAAGCACAACCCAACCCATGGCAGGACCTTCTGCAGTGATGCTCTGGTCTGGCAGGGACTGTGCAGGTGGTCCAAAGGCAGCATGGACCTCACCAAGCCACACAGAAATGTTTTCAACCATGGATCACCATGCATGTGAAGCATTGCTTTATCACAGAAATCACTTTATGATGTTGCAGCAGTCACTGAGCAGTGGTAATCACAGAAATGGTTTCGGTGGATCTGATTGTCTGAGTTCTGAGAAAGTCTTGGATTTGGGGCTAAATCTCAATCTGACAAAAATTAATCATATTATAGTCTTAGAGTCCTTCCATCACTACAAATTATATTTTCCATAAGACAGTAATCCAGCACAGTTCCTCATTTTCTCTTAGAGAACAAGTAACCACTTCCCAAATTTCAGGTTTTTAGCAGAAAATAAATTCTGGTGCTCACATGCCTTTTGCAGCAATACCATTATTTTTTTTAAATGAGCCTTACAGAGGCTTCCACTTTATTAATATTTAATATTTGGTTTAAAATAAATAATGTGATTACTTTCTTTTAATTTGCTTCAACTATCCCTGGAGCTAAATTGCAGAGGCACAGAAAAGTTCACAGGATTCATTTTAGACCTAGGAAATGGAGAATGAAACAAAACCAAAGATAAGAAACTGATGTACCTCAGGTTTCCTTTTCTCCCTCTGAAGCTCAAAACTTGAGATAACTATCTTGTGTCATTTGTTCTCTAGTTTATTTGATATAATTTTAAAAATAAAATGTGTCAGGTGAGTCACAAGTAGATGGCATAATATTCTTCAGCAGCTCATTCACCCCTGCATCATGTGAGCCAAGCTTACAATGGAAATATCTGTTAAATTGTGATAACACTTTGTCTTATCCAGAGAACAGCATGTTTCCTGTGAAGACTCATTATCTGAAATTAGGGGGACAAGAAAAGTCACCAGCAACAGTACTAGCAAGTGAGTGGGGTTACAGAGACAAAAAATGTCATCAGCTCTTCATGAAAAATAATCTAAAATGTTGATGTAAGGACAGACAGGCAGTCTTTCATTATTGTACAAAACTGCATCTTAAAAGGAGTATCTGTATTAAATAAAAATAAACTTCCCAAACACACTACCTGGGAATAGCCTGGCTTTTCTGAGGTTGAT
Organism: Oenanthe melanoleuca; assembly: GCF_029582105.1. Lineage (NCBI taxonomy): Eukaryota > Metazoa > Chordata > Aves > Passeriformes > Muscicapidae > Oenanthe > Oenanthe melanoleuca. The sequence goes on from NC_079335.1 coordinate 24,671,619, forward strand.
AGTTTCTGTCATAAATTTTTTCTGGCTTGTTAAAGTCAATCTTTCTGTCGTACTTCTCACCTACTGTGCCTCTGCTTGTGTTTCAAACCTCATTGACCACAGCATAAATGGCAAGCTACATTTCTTGTCCTGTAGCTCCACCCCATTTTTCACTCTCAAGGTTTAAAACACATTGGCAAGACAAAGGACATTGTCTGGCTTTACAGCTCCCTAAGCTGATCCAACATATGAGAGTTCAGCCAGGATAGCTGAGTGTGTCTACTGGTACCCTGCCTTATGTTAATTTACAGCATCCATCACCTTGTACACTTGTGTTTCTATTGTACACAGATGGTCTTCCTAGACCAGTTATCAAGTCTTTTACAATAGGGGAAACATAATTTAAACATGCTTAGGATCCCTACCATATGGAATCACTATAAATAATGCTATATGCTTAATAAAAATATCCATCCCACAACTAAAGACAGGGAGGATTCAACTTTTAACAGTTACACCTAGCCTGGACCAGGTATTCAATACATTTCTGTCTCTGTTCTTTTGATCTTCATTTACTTAATCAAAGCCAACTGTTTTCTCCGAAGAAGAGCACAAGAAAGAAATATTGGCTTATTAATCTCTTCTGAAACTGATGCATTATTGAGCTGAGCACTGTCTGAACTCAGAATGGTTTACATTCTTATTTATTCCAAAAAGGCTTTATATTTTCTCACCACTTACCTCCTAGCAGTACGAAAGATTTTCAAAGTGATAAAACCTTAATTTATTGAGCAGACAAAGTTAAACATACTCTAATTACTCTATTTTCAAGATTAGGCTCACTTTTTTCACAGGTTTTTTTTTTCACAATAAATTTGAAAAACAAATGAAAGAACACAGAAATAAATGATGTGTAACATAAACAACACATTACATTTTTTTTATTACTTAGATTTTCTTTTGTCTTTGACATTGAACAAAAATGCATTCACTAGAAGGTACAGGACCAAAGCTTGAGGTCTTTAATCCTCATGTACCACCACTGAATGCAGAAAGCTCATATAATTTAGCAGTTCAGTACCATAAGGCATCTTGGCTTAAAACCCATACACGTTATGCTAGCATGGCTTTTCTGCATCCAGCAACTTTTGATGCTTGGTAAACAAATAGCTTAACAGCACAAGATATTGCACTGCATACTATAAAATAATTAGGATGTAAAAGGCACTTCTGTGTGCTGATGTTTCTGCAGTGTTAATCTCCTGGTAAGTTTTCCAGGAATTTAGGACAACCACTTGCAGGCCAGGCCCTCTGTACTGACTTGCTGTTTGTTGGTGTTTGTGCTGCTGCTGTGTCTCCAAGTTGCCCTGGCTCAGCATGAGCTTTGAATTGAGGGTGATGCAGATGAAGTGCATGTAGGGCTCCATCTCTGATGCATCATTTCACCTGTGTCCTCCTCTGAGACCAGCATGAACCTTGGTGTGTGCAGGACAGGACTGAATTGCTGTGTATACAATGCATGTGACCAAAATCAGAAGGCTGATCAGGCCACATACGCATATTGAATTTTAAGTATGCACATGGAATTTTAAGTAGTCGAAGAAATTTAGTTAAATTTAATTAACTGAGAGTACTAGTTGCCCCTCTAGACTTCCTCTTCCTTCCTTCAGCTGTGCATTTGAAGGAACTTGACAAGAAGCTCTATGGCCTTACCCAACACAGTGAATAAGGAAAGCTGACAGCCCACAACTTGTTACCATGTCTTCTTTCCTGTTCCCTTTGGTGGAACGAAACAGAGACAGGTGAGAGATCCCTAAATCCATTGGTGCAATGCTACCTTTCTTATTTCTGTTTTCCTTCAGCCCACTGTCCAAGACACAAGGACGTAATTTAAAAAAAAAACAACAAATATCTTTAGTTTCCCAATATAAAAAATGGCCTTTGCTCATCTAAGTCCAGATCAGGGCAATACCAACCAATCAGCCAGTGAAGTCTCCCAGCTGCACACCCACTCTGGCCCAAATGAGGAGCAGCATGTCTCCTACTGGGGCAGGAGAGCCACAGCAAATTGAAGGCAGCACTTGGCAAATCCAGCTGTGCCAGGGAGGGATACAGCTGCAACATCCAGTGACCTCCCTCCGTGCCAGGCAAGTGCAAAAAGGTGAAAAAGGCCCAGGACAGCAAGTTCCATCCTCTGCCCTGCTTTGGGAGAAGAGATATGTGTTTTCTTTTTCCATCCATTCTTTAGGAATATTTCTACCCACAGCTTGAGACTAAGGCAGAGAAAAAGGAAAACCCTCCAGCAATGAGAGGCTTCTCCCTGTGAAGGAGAGAATGTTCCCCATAGCCTGTAAGGCCAACTGAGGTCTCACACTGTTTCAGGGGAGATTTCACTCTTCTACAGTTTTTAGTATTGGGCACTAAAAGAAGGGATATATCCAGTTAATAATAACATGAGTGGTGTTTCTATTCACCAGCAGATATTCAGGGTGCAGATTTTGGCCTCAGCTCCTGAAAGATTTACAAGTCACAGTTCAGCCTTTCTCCCAAATACCTGATGGATTCACGTCCACTAACAAATAGCTTGGGAAAAGTTGTCACAACTTCCAGGACATGAAAAGCTAGGCCTGGCATCAATACACATTGCTGGCATGCTTTCTGATTAAATCAAACTTTGGGCAGCTAGAGTTGTAAAACAGACCATAAACCTTTTATAACATATCATAAATAAGAATGCTCATGCTGATGATTTGATTGAAACATGCACTTCTTCTTACCTTGCATTTTGTGATCTGTTGGCTCCTGCACTCCTTTCTTTACAGCTACATCAACTGGGTAACACTTAGGGAGGGAAGCTCATAGAAGGAAGCAAGTTTTCTAGGAGTAATTATATGCAAGCTGCTTAAAGTCTGGAGATTATTATTCCCAAAAGTCGCATAAACTTCATTTATTATTCTATACTTGTGACTTTCAGGTAGGTTTGTTTTATGTGATATACTGGAACACAACAAATGTCACCAAAGCTAGTGTGATTCAAGAGCATGATTTTTCTTACTCCTTCCTCATTCTCTCAGTTTGCTTTCTTGAAATAGTCAATGAATTTTTTCATTCATGGGCATGCTCTTAGGTCTATGTAGTTATTTACTGTAGGAGAAGAAGACTGTCTTTATGAAACTTATGGTTGAACTATGTGTAAAACTTATGTCACACATTTCCTGTTCCAAACTTGTTCTGATGGGCAGATGCTTGTGTGTGTGCACATGAGTATGTACCCAAGTAACTTCAAAAGTACCAATCACATTTTGTATTTCCTTGTGAGATTTCCCCTGGCACTGACAATTTGTATGACAATTTGCAGCCTGGAGTGGCATTTAACGGCCACACTTTTTAACTGTTAAACATAAAGATTTCTACTGAAAACACGGAGTGCATTGGGTTTGCATGGCCCAGTTTTGGTAGTGGGGGGCTACAGGGATGCTCTTCCATGTCCAGCAGAACCAATGCCAGCTGGCTCCAGCACTGATGTGCCCCTGGCCAAGGCTGGGCCCATCAGAAATGGTGGTAATACCTCTGTGATTACATAACTAAGAAGAAAATAAGAAAGTTATTGCCTGGTTGTAATTGGGGCCAGAGAACAACAGGGTGAGAACATGTGAGAGAACAATTCTGCATACACCTAAGTCACTAAAGAAGGAAGGGGAGGAGACGTTCCAGGCATTGGAGCTGGGGATCCCCTGCAGACCACAGTGAAGACCATGGTGGAGCTGTGCCCCTGCAGCCCCTGGAGAACTATTGGGATGCACAGATCCACCTGCAACCAAGAAGAAGATCCGCTCCAGAGCAGTGGATGCTGTGACCCTGTGGGAAGCCCTGTGCTGGAGTAGGCTCCTGTCCGGGGCTTGCAGACCCCTGGAGTGGAACCCTCTCTGGAACAGATTTCCTGGTAGGATTTGTGATTCCACAGAGGACCCACATTGGAGCAGGCTGTGCCCGAAGGACTGCACCCCGTGGAACAGTGACCCATGTTGCAGGCACTTGTGGAGATCTCACACAAGGGAAGTTCATGGAGAACTGTCTCCCATGGGAGGGACCCCACGGTGGAGCAAGGGAAGGGCTCCTCTCCCTGAGCATGGGCAGAAACAACCTGTGATGAACTGAGCATAACCCCCATTCCCTGTCTCCCTGCACTGATAGGAGAGGAAACAGAGCTGGGAAGGAAAGAGGGCTGGGGGAAGATGTTTTTAAGGTCTTGCTTTACTTTTCATTATGCTGCTCTGATTTTGTTAGTAATAAATTCAACTAATAACTCTAATTCCAGCCTGTTTTGCCTGTACTGGTATTTGGTGAGTGATCTCTTCCAGCCCTTATTTCAGCTGATGGAACCTTTGTTTTATTTTCTCTCCCCAGTCCAGCTGCTGAGGGGAGTGATAGAGAGGTTTTGGTGGGTGTCTGGACTCCAGCCAGTATCAACCCACTACACAGGCACGGCCCAAACTCTGGCAGCACTACCTTAATTAGCACAGCACTGTATAAATCACAGCTTTCTACCTGTCACTACCACTCAAGGCCCCAGTGAGACTCCAGGACAGGTCAATGTGTACGGATGATCACAGAGAGAGTGACAGTGCACGTCTGAGCTCCTGCAGTTTCAATTGCAGTGATTATTAATGTGAGAAAGCCAGAATGATGGAAAACGGCCTGAGTTCCAATAGAATTTATAGCCTTTAGTGCCAATGTACCTCAGCCTCGACCAGCTGTTACACACCTGGAAGTGTAATACTGAGATATTCTCATTTTATCTTTCTTATTATACCTTATGAGACTAATGATGGACAGAGCAGTATGTAGCACAATTATAGAGACCTACTTGCAGACAATGAATTTCATGCAGAAATACTACACTCTGCTAAACACTTTCCAGTCCATACAATATCGTAAAGCTACATTATACCAATAACAGTATTTTGCTCCTACAGCAGCAGCATTTTGAGTTTCCTTTTTGTTAATGTGTACACAAATATATCTATGTATATGCAGAAGATAACAACACAATGCTAATCTATGTAATTCACACTCCAAAAGTAATTCCTACCTCAAAATGGTTCAAGCATGTGCAAAAGCTCACCCAAAAACATTTACTTGAGTGCAGGGTATCTTGCATTTCTGTGGATCACTTAGCAGTCTTTATTTCAAGGCACTTCTAGGGATCATCCAAAACTGAGACACCCAAATTATTACAGAAGTGTAATATCCATATAACATATATATAATATTCATTATATTCATCGTTCACGCTGGGTATCTGTATTTCACTAAATATAAGCAACACATGTTTTCCCTGCACCATCTAGAGAATGCAAGCTAGAAAATGCAAGTTTTAACACAAAAGCATTTACAAAAAGATTTTTGTACCTTGAAGGCAAAGAAAATCTCCTGGATTTTTTTTCACTAAGTTTTGGCTACAAGTTTAACTGAGTCATTCTGAATTTACTGGAGCATAATAGCCATGTATTGGTAACTAACACAGGGACTGGAAAAAAGGCAAAAGAGAGGATTACTTTTGACACGGGATACCAGAGCCCAGGCTAGCACTGTGTGCCAGGTGTGGGGAACTGCCCCAGGGTGAGATTTCCTGGAGGCAGAACCTTAAGAACTAGCAGCTTTTCAGTGTGGCCCACATCTAGGATTGGTCAAAGCAGATGAATGACAGTCTCTGCTTCTAAGGTTCCAAATAGTTTATTAACGCTGGAGAGCTCAGAGACAAAAAGCCCTGAGCAGGCCTGTGCTCGGGATTAAATACGGGGACAGATCAGGGGGTGGGTACAAACAACTGACCAATGGAGGGTCCTTAGGGGAGGAGTGGAGGATAGAGTCTTACAGGGTTACTACCAATGTGGGAAGCAGGGGGAGGAGAAAGTGCCATGGGCCAATGGGGCATCAAGATTCCAAAAGGGTGGAACAACTAGGGATTGGCCCAGGGTAAGACGAGGAAGGTGCTGGAACTAGGGGCAGGGTTACAATGATGGACAAGGAAGGTGCTGGAACAAGGGGCAGGGCTACAATGATGGACAAGGAAGATGCTGGAACAATGAGCGGGGTTACAATGATGGAGAAGGAAGGTGCTCGTACCAGGGGCAGGGTTACAATGATGGACAAGGAAGGTGCTGGAACAAGGGGCAGGGTTACAATGATGGACAGGGAAGGTGCTGGAACAAGGGGCAGGGTTACAATGATGGAGAAGGAAGGTGCTGGAACCAGGGGCAGGGTTACAATGATGGACAAGGAAGGTGCTGGAACCAGGGGCAGGGTTACAATGATGGACAAGGAAGGTGCTGGAACAAGGGGCAGGGTTACAATGATGGAGAAGGATGGGACTGGAAAAAGGGGCAGGGTTACAATGATGGACAAGGGGCGGGGAATGCTATATAAGGTAGTTTCAGGGGTGGCTACAACTTGGGGACAGACCAACCAGGGAAACATGGGGGTACATAGGAACAAACCATTATAACAATAAACTGGATAAAAGAAACATGCACTGCAACATTACTTTTATGTGTTTTAATCTGCTGTCATTATTGCAGGCAGAAATTTCATGAAATTGTGTTGACTGATCAACTTAGTGGCCTTTGTTGATGGATTGACTGGCAAGAGAAGAAATATGGATGTCTTCTATATGGACTTCTGTAGGGCTTTTGCCATGATCCTCCACAACATCCTTCTTTCTGAATTGGAAAGATATGTGTTTGATGCATGAACTGTTTGGCAGATAAAAAATTGGTTGGACAGTCACATCCAGATGGTAGTGGTCAAGGACTCAATATCCAGATGGAGCTCAGTGATAAGTGATGTTCCACACAGTTCTCCATTGGGACTGGTAGTGTTTGACATTCTCATCAATGACATAGAGAGTGGGATCAAGGGCAGCCTCAGCGAATTTGCAGATGACACCAAACTGGAAGTGGTCCCATGGGACCATGAGGCTGAACAAGGCCAGGTGCACCTGGGTTAGGGCAACTCCCAGTGTCAATACAGGCTCAGGATGCAGAAATTGAGACCAGCACTGCCAAGAAGGACTTGGGGATGCTGGTGGATGCAAAACTGGACGTGTCCCTGCCTGTGGAGGGGGTTGGAATCAGGTGCTGTTTAAGATGATTTCCAAACCAAACCATTCTATTAAGATATTTTGGTGAGGAAATCTGTGTGATAGACACAGAACTGTAGTCATTTCCCAATACACCTTCATTTGATGTATGATAGCCCCGTGTAGTAAAAGTAATAATCAACAGTAGTAATCAAATTGCCCCATCTTTTTTCTGGAATGCAAATCATACTTTCTTCCCCCTCTCAGATACTGTTTAACATGTCCAAATGTGCTTACAATTCATTATCTACCTATGGTAAAACCAGAGGATTTTAAAATTAACTTAATACAAATTCAGAAAAAATGGGTTTTGTATGTATTTTAAGCCATTGCTAGCTGTTTGTTAAAGCCATTTCATGCCTTGTCTGAGATCTTAAAATACTATATTTAATAAAATCATGGCAATGACTCACAGCTTCTCTAATAGAGTTGTTTTCATTTATGTTGTATACAGAAACAGCTCTGTTAATAAAAACCATATATAAATAAAGTAGCTCCAGAAAGGAATGCTGATTTGTATAAGAAAGCCCTGGACAATTAGGAACTAATGTCTGTAAAATATTCTGTTGCCACAAGACACACAAACTGATTGAAGACAGACACTTCTATGAGAATTTTGTTGAGGACAGCTTTATAAATAGATGCTCAATAATAGCAGACCAGATGTTCAAAATGAATTGTCAAGCAAAAGTTCTTGTAACCAAGCTGAAGAAGGCCATCAAAGCAATTGTTTCACAACTTCAGATCACATTCTGAGCCTGTTAGCCTACTGTCAAATGATGTTCATGGAGATGATGAAGTGCTTTTTCCTGTCAGAAAAAACAATGCTACTTTTGAAAGAGTGACTGAAATAAAAGATTGGACTGATTTGTTATGCATCTGAATGTAAATGGGGCATTTTGTGCTTCCAGGGTGCTTCTTTAGAGATATGGCTCCTGCAAGGGTTACTGGTGAGCTATCATATGGTATTGCATCCAGCAGTTCACTCATGTGGGCACAGGTTGGGTGGTTGGAATAGCAAGAACTAACCAAAAAATACATTAGTTTTTTATTCTATTAATGTAGACACCTGAAAATTAAGTGTCTGGTTAAAACATCAGGTCTCATGTAGTCGCTGGAGAAAAAGTTGCCTCCAAAGGGTCGTCTCCAAGTTAGGTATGAGTTATTTCCTGATTTTTTTTTTTTTTTTCCAATGGCTATAGCAACTAAATACTTGTCAAGTACGTGACATTATCTCAAAACCCAAAACCCAGATATCTGCTAATATATTTTCCTTTAAGAAACTCTAAAGAAGAACCAAAAAGAATTTGTATCTGAAAAGCGAAGATCTCTTAAGAGTACACATTTGTTCCTTGCATGCCAATTTGTTTCCTTTGGAGTTTCCCTTAATGCAGCAATTTCATGTTAGTTTCCATCTCACAACAAATTCTGGAAAATGTTTTTTTAAGTCGTTTGGAGAAGCCTCTAGTTCTTTTCATCACCTCTAAAACTATTTGTGTTTTAGATCCCAGTCTGAACTCAATTTGTCTGTCCCACATTGTATTTCAAAATTTTCCTGCTTGGGAAGTATGCGGTTGCTTTATAGTAAGGGAAAGTCTTTTCTCTGCTCCGGAGAGTCCAGCTTAACTCAGAGTGGAGACAAGAAGGGTAAAGTAGTAGCCTTTTTCCCTGGTTTTCTATTTTACTCAGAGTTAGGTGAGAAAACAAATTTAATTTGATTTGCATAAGCAGAATAATACAACTTAACTTTGGATTTGTATGTGTGACTAAACAGCAAGCTTTCTGTGGGAAAACCGTATTGTGTGTGGGTATGCCTGGTATTTTCCTTCCAGTATGGTAACAAATTTCACAGAAAAATTCTGCAGCATGAACGGAGAAGTATTTAATTTACTTGCTTTAGATCTGCTGCCTGGCAATTTTATTTGATGCTCTTTGAAAAGAATAAGAATATTTTGGGAAATATTGAATAAACATTTTTCATCACCATATTACTTGTAATTTTATGTATGTCAGTCATATCCCTGTTAAGTCATCACTTTCATAAACAAGGTCATTGTGGTTTGCAAAATCAAAGACATGAGAAGAATCACAGAATGGACAAGAAGAAGTGACCACTTTGTGTGATCTGGTCCAGTCTCCCTGTTCATGCAGGGTTGTCCTAAAGCACATGGCACAAAACTGGGTCTAGATGGTTCTTGAATATTTCCAGTGAGGGAGACTCCATACCCTCTCTGGCCAGCTGCTCTAGTGCATGGTCACCCACATAATAAGTTCTTTCTCATATTCAGGTGGAAATTCCTTTGCATCAGTTTCTGCCCATTGCCTCCTGAACCATCACTTTGCACCACTGAGAAGAGCCTGGCTCCATCCTTTTGACACAGTCCTTTCAGATGCTTATTTACACTGAGGCCTCAGCAGGGCTGAGCAGAGGGGCAGGATCATCTCGCTCAAACTGCAGGCAGTGCTCTCCCAAATGTACTACAGGATACCTGTGTCTCTCCTGGCCCAAGGACACACTGCTGGCTCATGGACAGCTTGCTGCCCACCAGGACTGCCAGGTCCTTCTCCACAGAGCTGTTTTCCAGCAGGGCACCCCCAGCCTGTTCTGGTCCATGGGGCTGTTCCTCCCCAGGTGCAGGACCCTGCCTTCCCCTCTGTTGAATTTCAGATGGTTCTTCTCTGCCCATCTCTGTTGGGTCCCTCTGAAGGGCTGCACAGCACTCTGAGCTGTCAGCCACTCCTCCCAGCTTTGTGCTGTCAGGGAAATTGCTGAGGAGGCCTCTGCCCCTTCATCCAAGTTATTGGTGGAAAGTTAAACAATACTGGGCCCAGTACTGAACCTTGGGGGACACCACCAGTGGCAGACCTCCAACCAGACCATGTGCCACTGATTACAACCCCCTGGGATCTGCTGTTCAGCCAGTTCTCAAACCACCTCTCTGTCCACTCACACAGTCCATACTTGCTGAGTTTGCCTATGATGATGTTGTGAGAGTGTCAAAAGCCTTGCTGAACTCGAGGTAGACAATATCCCTGCTCTCCCCTCATCCATCCAGCAGTTCTTTCATCATAGAATGCAATTGGGCTGGTCAAGCAGGATTTACCTTTAGTGACTCCATGCTGACTACTCCTGATCACCTTCTTGTCACTCATGTGGGTGGTGATGGTCTCCACAATGAGGTGCTCCATCACCTTTCCAGGATTGAGGTGAGGCTGACTGAGCACTGCTCCCTGTATCCTCCTTCTTGTCCTTTGGAAGACTGGGGTGACATTTGATTCCTTCCAGTCCTCAGGCACCTCTCCTGATGTCCATGACCTTTCAAAGATGAATGTCAATGGCCTCACTACAGTGAGGAATTTCCCTTATTGCTTAAAGACAATCAGCAAAACAAAGACAAAATGATTACTAAATGTTACCCATAGTTATGGAAGTGTGAATATTGCTGGAGGAATTTAAAAGAAGTGCAGATGTGGTTTAGTGGTGGATTGGCAGTGTTCTTTGAATGGCTGGACTCAGTGACCATAAAAATCTTTTCCAACTGAAACAATGTAATGATTATCTGACTTCCTGTTTTCTCCAAGTAGCTTGGATCTTAATTTTTAAACCTTCTCCAAGGGAAAGCAAGAAAAGTTTTGCATACCACTCTTAGCAATAAGTGCCATATAGTACAGTTGACTAAATGCCATTGTTATTTTTCAGCATTATTCTGCCATATGTTTAGAATCACTGGGACTACAGTGCTGTGAATACCAGCCACACCAGCTATCAATTAACTGCTGAATGCCTCCATATTCTTGCTATGCATCACTGTGGCTCCTCTAACCTTTGCAAGAGGTTTTCTTCAGTCTTTTTGAACAGCATTGGATGCTGCTGGTAACTTGAAATCTAATCATTACAGTGGCACCATGGAAGCATATTCATGGTCTCAAATCCCATTGTAGAAGGCTTTGCACAGATCCAGGCATGGATAAAAAATTGCTCTCAACTGCATATAATTTAAAAACTAAGATAAAATACTTTAAATTCACAAAAAAGTGGAATTCTTCTCAGTTTCAGATAGTGCTGCTGCAGATATTGACAGGTGAGCTAGTGATCCTCAATTTCCTTTGCAACTATTGAAGGGAAACAGTCACTCTACATATCAAATCATTGGATCTGACCTGGCATTGCTTTGTTTTTTTCTGTCTTCTACAGACCAAGTTGAAAAGAGCTGTTTCACAGATACCTACATTTGGAGATACCTGCACTGCATCTGATCAGATAGAAATCAATATGATACTAGTTGAGTAGGTTTTACAAAAAAAAAAAAAAAAAAGCCTACCTTAAAGTGGCTCAGTGGGTGCTTTGGGGAGCCATTCATTATCATAACTCTGAGAAAGGTTAGTGTTCTCATTAAGAAATAAAATTATGGCATCTATATGAGAGCCTTAGATGATGGGGTAGGTAAGAAATGTATCTCAGAGAAGTTAGAAGAGACTTTGCAAGAATGAGTCATGACATGGAGTGGGGGACTATAAATATCTCAAAGAAAATTGCATCCATTTAAGAGCAGCATAGCAATACTGTGCCAACAAAAAGCAGTTGTGGATTTTGAGGAACAAGTTTACAAGGCAGAGAGGCTAAGAGGTGTGTTTTAGCTGTGTTTGTCTTGGCCTGATTTTTGAATTTTATGAGACATTAAAAAGTTTTAATTTGGACATAGGGAAATAGACATGGAGCAAAGACATACATTTTTGTCACAGGCACCTTGGTTGGTTCACAGATGACACACAACAGAAAGTGAAAAGAATCAAATCAAAAGTGCTATAAGAATAAGGCCTTACTGAGCACCAATTTGTTGTCCTCAGTATGGAGGAGAAAAAGAAAAACTCCCAGAAGACTTCCAGAACAGTTAGGTAGACAGAAAGAAAATGGGAAAATAAGAAAAGAAAATAAAAGTTAATAGAGAATTCATACTTAAACTAAACAAGGGATAAGTTTTCCAGAAGTGTGAGCTCATTTGTGTTCAAGTCCAAGGCACCAGACTGTCATGAGGGAGAAGTGAAATTTCACACAGCAGCTGGAACTCAGAGGGGATCAGAGGAAGAATGGGCAGGGGCTGGAGGGGCAGGTTGTTGTGAGCTGCACAGAAGTTAATTTGCTTGTATTGTTATGAAAATAGAGCCAGAGTATACTGAGAAGCTAAGGAGAAGGCTATGGGATAAGGTAGGAATACTGGAACAGCTAAGGAGTGAGAAAGCAGAGAACTGTTCTCATTATGAAAGAAAAAGGAAAGTCAGGGTATATTGTGTTCACATTTATATATTAAATATATAATTTTTCTTGGGAGAAATGGAGAACTGTAGTGTAGGCTGAAAGAGATAAAAGCAGGAATGAAGAGGGAGCAGAAAAGTGAGTGACAAGTGGTGAAAAGACAGCTGCTATTACAGGTGTAGGCACAGTGGAAAAAGCAATTTATCTCTGAAAGTGACAAAGACAAGAGATTGTCTGAGATGAGATCTAGAACAAAGTAAGTAACAGTGCTCTACAAGCCATTTTTAAAGGTCATCTTGTAATTTTTTGTTGTGATGCCTTGAGAGAGATGAAATGCATTTATAATTTGATAATTTAAAAGCTCACTAAAAGTGTAACACCAATTTACAGTTCACTGGAGCACTAAAGAAAACATTAGCGAAGCTGTATTATCATTTTTTTAAAGTTTCAAAAATGTGGTCACAAAACTTCCATTAACTGAGTTTTAGGCTAGATTGGTACTTTGATTTTTCTGATTATAGTTTTTTAGAGAGTCAGGGCTAAAATCTAAACAGACACACCACTGTGACTAAAAAAAGTACATCCAGTACTTTTAAAAATACTTGCATACTTTAGTAGCATAAAATGTTGTTTAAAACATTTTTTGCTAGAAAAGTTCTTCCAGAAAAATCTTCAAATCCTGGTATTCCATAAACACAGAAATTTCTGTCATTTCACTTCAGTGAAGTGTTAAAGAGCAGAGCCATCCAGCTCTGTTTAATGCATATCTGTGGGTATTTCACTCAATGCAATACAGGTTAGAGTGGTTAAAGCATACTGTGAATTTTTTTATGCAAATGACTTTTGTCACTAAGAAAGCCAAAGTCAAAACCAAAACTATTTTAAGAGTGCTCGTTTCAGCATAACCATCTTGGGTCCCAGCTGGCAAAAGGCTCTTTGGAAGTGGGTTGAGACACTCATTCTATGAGAAAAGCAGATTTGAGTCCCTCTTCTGTTTGATTTAGAGGGGTAATTCTGGATGACTAATGGATGCTTTTGGCTGAGTACCCTCCAGCAGTTCCTGAAAGGCTTGGCTGTTTTTATTCAAGCTAGGAACATTTCTTTTCTGATTTTCAAAATCTTCAAAACAGCTTGATAGTAACTAGAGACAAACTGTTAGATCACATACAGAAGGCTCAGGTTTATTTGTTTTTGATTTACAGGTGAGATCCTAGGGATTTGGATTTTACTTTGTAAAAATGAAATCCTTTTTAGGATTAAAATCCTGTTGCCTCTTCACACAAAGCTCAAGAGTCATGTAGATTCCCTAAATAGAAAGAAGTTAGAAGTGCACATGTAATTACTTCAGATCCATCTGTAAAAGCATGAAAAAAATACAAATCTCACAATCTAAACACAATTTTCTTCTTTTTTAAAAAAAAAATATGTTCACATCTTCAATCGTGGTCAGCAGCTTTAGGCAGCTGGAGCCCACAGCTAAGAAAAAATACATTTCTATGGTTGTATAAATTAGAGCAAGAATGATTGCAATTGCCTACATTCACTGCCAAGATGTTTCTACAGATCTACCTTAGAAGATTCTTTTAAAGGCTTAGGAAGGCAAATAGCTGCAATTTAGGAAATCTATAATTATTAAGTTTTGGAATTGCATGAGAAAACAGGTTTTTTAAAATTACATTTTTCTTTTTTTAAATGAAATGGCAAGTCAGGCACACAGAAGCTATCACTTATCTGTTGTGGGAAAAATATAATTTAAGAATAATCTCAAAGCAACATCTGCATTGTACATATCTATAAGTTACCTAAGCTAAGAATCTAAAGGTTGACATGATTTATGCTAGTTACTAAAGAGTTTTCAAAAATGTTTCTTTCTCACTTAGCATGATTTATTCAGAGGTCTGAGAGTGATACAAGGAGAAGGAAGGACATAATTATTTCTATTTTACAGCTGAGGAAGAAGAAAGCAGAAGCACTGCGACATATCCACTTTCCTGGAAAGGTTTGGGGCAAGCTGCTCTTGCCTGTGCAGCTGAGTTCATCCCCAGAACAGTTGGATTTTACTGGAGTTGAATAACTGCTGAGCAGTGCATTCACAACTATGCACAAAAAATGCTAGCTCCTGATTTGATTCAGCTGCATTCCTGCCCTTTTTTGTTAGTCTTGTTTCAATCTATTTTCTCTGCATATGAATGTTGGTGAAGGCAACAGATATAGAGGGGTACACATATTCATGGAGGAATAGGAGTTTGAAAAAGTCTACTCATCTTCTGTTTATTATTCATGATTCACTATTCATCATTCACTTTTTTTCTCTATTCATAAAGTTTCAGGCATCCAATCAGGAGTGGAGACTGGGATGAATAATGGAAATACACAGTTCACAGATAATGCTCAGGCTGTAATTTGTACAGGCAAATGATCTGACGAACATTTATAAATAACTGTAACAGTGCTTTGGTGGCACAAAAGAAATTCTGCCCTCAAGTAAGAGGCACAGAAATGAATTTGATTATGTCTAGAAGCATTAAGCAAGTAACCAGAATAGACAGCAAACTCCTCTAATATAACCTAACTTTTTCCAGGAAGATAGAAGGTCATTGGGCTATGATAAACAATGTTTTATGATGATGCAGAATTATCATTTTAACAGTCATCACTGGGGAAAGATGGACCATTACCCACAATTGGATTAAGAGTAATCAGGTCACAGATCTAACAAACCCAGTGAAAACTTCTGGTGTGCTAAGGGATTCCTGCCAGATTGCCATTCTAGAGACAGGAGTATTGTATCACATCCTGCTGCTCTGAAGAAGGGAATTGCTTTTTGTGGTGTGTACTCCACTCCAGCCTCCTTCCACTGAGGAGTGGAGGGGCCACTCCTCATCTTCTGAGCTGCTGTGTTTGCTCTGAGATGTTGAACACTGCACCAGTTATTCAAAGGTCATAACTTCTGGGGAATAGCAGTTACATAAATCTTCTCCTCACATTCCAGGTTAAGGGGCATGGTAGAAAGATTGAGGAATCCCTCCCCAGAAGGCAGAAATGCACAATGAATGTCCTGAGCTGGTTAAGGCAGGAGCGTGACTCCAATCCAGAACAAATCACAGTGAGGATGAGGAGTCACTGTCACTGCCAGAAATCTCTTCTGTAGCTCTGTGAATGTGGTCCAGCTCCCCATCCCAAACTGATAGCTTTCTTATCATATCCTGTTATTACCATCCACAATTTTAGCTATTATACAGCCACTAGCTGTTTCTTACTCCTGCAGCAGTGTCTGGGTCAGATGCACTCTAAGCAAATCTCCCAGCTTTGTGAGCCATTTTAAGATCTAGGTATCCTGAAGGGAGTACACAGACATTGTGGGGCAGTGCAATTTACAGTTCAGGATATCAGTTTCAACCAATTTGACAGCAATTATGCCAGGCTATGTTAAACAACAAAAATCTACTTTCCTAAACCAAATGTTATAGCTGTACCCTATACTTTCCTACAAGAGACAAAATTAGAGCAACAGAGAGATGAAAAGATCTTGGTCAGTGAAAAATCCCTCTAATCATCACAAGCAAGCCATCCCATGTAATTTTCTTCATGAACTGATCGACTCAATCACACTCAAAGCCAAATTGTGAGCAGCATTCAAGCTCACAAAGAAAAACCTCACGTGTCCCTCAATTTTTCAACACCTTTTCTTGTCTTGTATACCTGGTGATCTCCCTTTACTGTTCATTGTTATACAGAGAGCAAGTGGAAGAACAACCAGTACATTTATAGCTGTACTTATTTTTAGGTATTTTACCCCCTTTCCTTTGCATGAAAGAGAAATGAACCCAAAGTTGCAAGAAGGAAAGAGTGAGGAAGGGTGGAAAAAACAGGATAGGGGAAAAAAGAGAATCAAACCTCAGCAGGAGGTCAGCAATATGAGCTAGGGAGAAGGAGTCATCCTCCAAGTGTGTCCCACACAGCTGTGCCACAGCTGGACATGCTGTGACTGGGCAGCATGCAGGAATTGCAGCAAGGTGAGAGCAGTGACAAACTGATGTGCCTGCAGCCCTTGAATCAGTGTTGAGACTTGCCCACAGGAGCAGCAAGGAGGAAAAAAGGCAAGCAGAGGAAGGAAAGCAGATGGAGACAGGGTAGGAGACAGGAGGTTGAACTTTGGTTTGTGGCTGGTGGGAATGAGAAGGCATCAGGAGAAAACATCAGGAGAAGGAGAAGTGAATCCAAATCCAGTGAGAAAGAAGTAGAGGTGTTTGGAAGCTTTTAGGACACAAGAGGGATCAGAGAGTAAAATTCTCAGATGGGGTAGTGTATACTGGTTTACTACTTTATGCAAGAAACTTGTACAGCCTCACACGTTGGTTTTAGCAAATCTGTGTGAGGGTTTCAAGCCTGTCATGGTTTAATCCCAGCAGGCAGCTAAGCACCATAGATCCACTGGTTCACTCTCCTTTTGGAGAAGAGAATCAGAAGGGTTAAAGTCTAAAAACAAATGATGCAGAAGAAAACAAATTGCTCACCACCAAATAACTGATGCCCAGTCAATCACTGAGCAGTGGCAGCCCTGGCCAAACTTCATTTCCCAGCCCATCTGAACACTGAGCAAGATACCACATGGTATGGAATGGTCAGCTGGGGTCAGCTGTCCCAGCTGTGTCCCCCCCAACTCCTGGTGCATCCCCAGCCCCTCCCTGGTAGGGCATCATGAGAAGCAAAAGGTCCTTTGACTATGCAAGCCTTGCTCAGCAATGCCAGAATACCTCTTTGATAATCCATGGTTTTCATCAGGAATTCAAAAGAATAACTCAGGTTGTTGCTTTGTTTATATGTTTTTTTTAGGGGCTCAGTGAGTCAAATTTTGGTCTACATTCACAGCTTCTTATGCTTGGGAGACCTCTATTATTTCTGCCCAAGGAAATCATAATGACTTAAACACATCAGGAAACTTCCCAGTGAGAAAGGTGAGTGAGGAGGGACCAGTGTTAGAAGCAGATGCAGGAATGAGATTATTGCACAGCAGCCAATTTTTTATTCTATCTAGTGAAGTTAATTCAAGAATCATGCTCAAAACTACAGCCTGGCATATTTTTAATCTTCCTTGTTTTTTGGTTTTTTTTTTTTTTTTCCTACTATTTTTGGGGGGGGGGGTTGTTTTTTGTTTTGTTTTTTTTTTTTTTTTTAATTTTTTTTTTTGCTGGGGGCTGGTCAGCAGATTGGCTGGCAACCTTCTCTAAAAGGTTAATTAGAGGAGATGACTCAGGAACACTACCCAGGGACACACACATGCTGCCTGTTGGGAAGCAAACAGATGTATAAGAAGCCCAGAAACCTCTATTTTTCTAACTGGGGAATCTTTTTCTCCACAGGACCCAAGTTCAGGCAGAGGTCGGATCCTTGTTTCCTCCCAGTAAGGATCAAAGTCTGTTGAAACTGAGTAATGCTTACATTGGGAATCAGAGCCTCAGCTTATGGCAATAGAAACTGAAGAGACTTTGCAGCTCTCCTCAGTGCATGGTATTGATTTCCAGAGTAAGAAATTGCTGCTACTATGGTTTAAACTGTATTCTGTTCTCTGATATTTGAAATTGATTTGTCTTTTAAAAGTTATGCTAACACTGATGTGTAATAAATGTTGATTTTTCATCTTTAGTCAGGAAACTCAGCCAGGAATGTGAATTTGAAGCACAAAGCTATAGAATTACTTCTCAGTCATTGCATTTATTTTGACTGTGTCCAGTATGGAAATGGCTTCAATTCCAACTTAGTAATTTGCTGTAAAAGAAAAGAGCTGGGCAGTCTTCTGCCTGAAAGTTTGGGTGGGCTTTGGGGCAGGCTCACTCAGGGAACTCCAAGCAATAGTGTGAAATATGATTTACCTGCTCAGTCACAAACTGATAACAGTGAGTAGAGGCCTAAATACACACATTTCTTGACACATTTCCTTCTCTCCTTTCCTCTCTCCTCCAGAGATAATGGCATTAGTATAATAGAAACTCTGTTTTGGAAATAGGAGCATTGTTCTTACACTCATTCATTTGCCTCAGCAGACTTTGCTGACTCCCTAAAATAAAGTTCATGGAGGTCCTGGTACTATCTTCCCTATGGTGTTTCCTTGAAAACAGGAGAGAGGGGAGGAGCAGGCTTCAAGAACAGGAGGTGTAATGAATTTTCAGTAACTGCAGTTCTAGGGAAGTCTGTCTCCTACTTTCTCCTGCCCACTGACAAGACAGGCATGAGCAGAGAAACTTGAACCTCTACACTAAACAGCCAAAGCAATCTGCATAACCAAGAAAGAAATCATGAGAGAAACTCCCGAGGTAATGCAGGAACCTTCTACACATTTAATTCTGAGATGATCAAGATTGCATTGATTTATTTACTTGCATTCACTAGTGACTCAAGTTAATTAAAGTGGATCTCCTGCAAATTCCCCATGAGATATATCAGGGGCTCATGGTACTACATGCTATTTCTGCAGGAAATAATAAATTGTGGATGCTGTATTTCCCCACAATATACATCTTTCCTGCAGTCTGTCAGCTTAGCCCCTGATACTCATGGCATTGAAGTCCATTATGAGACTTCTGAATTTTTTGTCTCTATGTAACTCTTTTAATATTTTTGTTTCTTATTAAAAAGAGAATCTAATTGAAACCTTGACTATATTTAAGGAACTGCCTTTGAATTTAGCCCATGACTTTTCCTTTCATCTCTTTGCAGGACCAACTTCAGATAACACAGAATCACACCTGTGCTCAGTTTTGCTTCCACAGCTCCATCAGGTCCTCTTGAAGAAACTGGCTGCAGACTCCTCTAAATACCCCCACAAGTGGTTGCTGAGAAGTCCTATGTTGCCTGTAGAGTCACAAGGTGTCTGCTGAGTTTTTGTAGGAGGTGAGGTGACAGCCTCATCAATGACTTTGGCTCAATGAAAGTCTTCATCAAAGCACCCAATTTTCAGTCACTGAGTTCAGTGAATGAATGGTGCATGGAGGAATTCCTGTTTCTTTTAGGTACAGTTTCATGCATTTCTTGCAGCCAGCAGATGCCACCAAACTGGAGTGATGTGGGAATTGCCACTGAGTGGAAATCCATGACACCAGCACCCACAAACTGATACCTTGTAGTAAAATCCCACCCCATGAAAGCTCTCAGATGGATGCAAAAGTGAAATAAGAGATGATTAATTTATTCACCCAAGAGCATACTGGTTATAACACTCACCTGAGAGCAGACTTTGTGATCTCTGGAGTGGATCCAAACTGGGAGCAAGGGAGAGCATAAGGACACATTGGGGAGGTAGATAATGTGGGTCCAGGTTCCCTCCAACAGAGAGATCATTTTTAAATGGTTTTCCCTGGTGCCAGGTAAAATCACAAACCCTTGGGTCTTGAGTAAAGGGTATGAAGTGGGAGGACTCCTCTTGCTGTTCTGTGAGCAGACACAGTGCTTACCCTCCTCATGGGCTCTTCTTTCTCTCCTGCAGCTTTTCTTTCTTCTACCTGGAACAACTGTGCAGTGCAATTTTATTGCAGCTCAACCTCTGATAGGTTCATCAGTTTAAGATATTTGGTAAAAAAACCAATCTTTTGAAAAATTCCATTTGTAAACTTGAAGTGTCTTCTGAGGAAGCCTCTAGAACCATGTTGAAATTTTTCTATCCTTCTTGATTCCTAATTAATGTTGCCTTGTGATTGTTCCCTTCCTCAGCTGGTGCATGCTAGCAGAGTGTTTCATGACAGCCACACTGGGCTGGCTAGTGAATCACTAAAAAACATGAAGTTAGAATAAACATATTTCTCTCTTTTTTTTTTTTTACCCTTTTTTTCTGACTTCACCCTAACTTCCTAGATTTGTGTTTCTGGGTGCCTGGTGTCTTGGGCAACCAAAAAAGAAATATAAATGACAAATAAAGTCAGGAAGACATTTGTTTTCTCTGTTGCTCACAGGAGTTATTTTTAAAAAGTCTTTTGCCTTTGTGTAGACAGATCCTGCTAAATCTCATGCAATACTTGAATTTTGTAAAGAAACCTGAAACCAGGCAAACTTTACTAAACTCTGCCAGTATTTTATCAGTTTATGCTATAAAATTGCTGCACACCAAATTTTCCCTGCTATACCCCCTTTATATAGCTCTGTTTTGCAAAGTACAAAATCTCTAGTGTACTGTATCACACCTGCCTTCACTTTGGTTGTGCTACTTTATTAAGGGAGTTTTGCTACTAGTGAACAACAAGAGCCTGTACATTTAGAATTGCTCTGAGACTGGTGAGATTACTCTATATTCATTCAAAAAGCAGTCTTTTGTGTCATAATTCTAGCAGTCCCTTGCAAATGGTATTGCAAGTTATAAAAATTTGGGTGCTCTCTAGTTCTTTGACCTGGGCTCTTACACCTTTTTCTAGCTGTGATGAGATATTCCACTAGTGAGAGTAAAGACTGTTCCCTGCTGGGCTGGTGGATGAACATTAACACATAACCAATATTGAGGGAAAAGAAACCATGAAAAGTGTAAATAAAGGATGGTGGAAAAGCCCAGCTCACTCATTTTTTCTGCTGTGTATCTGTGGCTACAGTTATTTCCCCTGGGACCAAGACAGTGAAGGAATGCAAGGTTCATCATTTCTCTGCTACCCAGGGAGAGCACATGAGAATGGGAAGAGCAGATGACCATCTTTGTAAGTCAGAAATAAGACCTGTGGTATTCAAGGGGGAGTAGGAAAGAAAAGGAACAGGAAGAAATACAGGATAAATGGATTATTTTAAAAGCTCTTCTAGACAAAGGAGAGAAACTATTTCAATTGCTGAGTTTTACTAAAAGTAGTTCCCCTTAGTTTACATGGTAACCAGTGAATGTACAAGAAAATGAGATACATAAGTTCTATATTTTGCCCTACATTATTCCCCTGAGATCTGAAATGAGATTTATAAATTACTTTTACTTTCTGGCTTCATAAACTTCATCATTTGGCACACAGAGATTGTGGAGTTCTGCACATTTGCACAAAACATGATGAGAAATATCAGTCACCTGGACCTGCACAAGGACATTCAGAGCCAGGGAACAAGAGTATTGCAAGGCTGAGACATAGACTTCAACTTCCCAAACAGGCCTTGGGAAAGTGGGAGCCAACTCCCCTTCTTCTGGAGAAGTAAGTAAATGTACTCTTTCCTTTTAAGCCTGTAAGGTGTACCTCATCCACTGATTCTCCTGTAACCAATCTCTACCAGAAACCTGCATATCAAAGAGTGAGACTGAACTTGGATTCTCTGAAGCAAAGAAAGAACTTGAACCTGAAGAAAGAAAATGACATTTCATGTTCCATATCCACTGTGAAGGAATCACTTCCTGGGCTCTGACATGACCACCAACCTGTCCTCATTCACCCACCTGCAAAGAAAACAGAAGCTGTGGCTTTGTTTTGTGAAGAATCCAGTAAGTCTTGTGCACACAGGTGCACATGTGTGACACTGAGAAACACTGCTGGATCCAGTCCTTCAGACACATTCATCATGAGGAATTTGTTGCTAGCAGATAATTCCAGCCTCAAGCAGATTGGTGGTATCAGCATATGGTAGAAACATGATTCACAGTACAGAACATTTCAAAATTATTAGATGCTGGTAATATCATAAACTGTGATGCCAGTGCCCACTCTGCACTGTGCCTGCCTTAGCCCAATCTGCATTTGTTGGCCCCATTGTGCACCCTTGTCTCCATGATCCCAGGGAGTTTTCTTGTTCCTTCCACCAACTGGGGTCAGACAATGTTTCTTCTGCACTCACTTTCTCCTCCAGCACTTGTACTGAGACACAGGGGGATATTCTGTATGGTGGGTCTGTGAGGGTCACCAAGGAAAGGTCTTATTTGGGGTCTTATTTTGGCAGTTCACATGCACTCCAGGAAATGTCAGGTCGGATTGTCTGTATAGAAAGAATTAAGCAAGGAGAGGTCGATCTTTCCTTCCAGACAAAATGGATCCTGCTAAACCCTTCAGTGTAAAAACCAGATTTCTCAGTATCTTTGGTATTACAGAAGATTCAACTGTTTGTGTGTGCCTCCATGCAGACAGGAGCCAAGTCCTGAGCTGTGCTGCTTCTTGAGCCACTCTGGTTAAGCACAGAGCAGATCTTCAGCTTCACTGGGGTTTATACAGCCCCAAAGTCATGTGTCATGAGTTCTCAGGATCTCAGCACCAGAGTTTGCTGCCTGAATTGCACCAGTGTCCTAACCTAGATCATAAATCTGTTTTGATTTTGGTCTTAAGGGAAGTCACATGTTTTAGTCTCTTACTTGACTTTTCATATCTACTAACTCTCATTTGGTGTACACTTTCTATATGGGATCCAAATGCTTTGAATAGAACAACAAAATAATTTTTCTCCTCACCTGACTATATTAAAGTCAGGTAAGGAGTCTATTTTTATTACAGGTAGTCTTTGCCTTCCCTCACTTCTCTTATCTAAGCTGTGAAATGTATATTTTTTACTTTGTATGTGTGTCTCACCAGACACTAGCTAAATTCTGGTCAAAACATATCTTTAATTTTTTTCTGGCTTTATCCTTTCCGCTTCAGAGTTGAGGATTTTTTTTTTTTTTTTTTTGGTGTTTTTTTTTTTTTTTTTTTTTGTTGGGTTTGGGGTTTTTTTGTTGGGTTTGTGGGGGGGGGGGGCGTTATTTGTTTGGTTTTGGCGTTTTTTTTGTTTAGTTTTGGGTTTTTTGTTTTTTGGGGTTTTTTTGTTTGTTTGTTTTTTTGGGGGATGTGGGACACTTACAGTATCAAAGAGCCCCTCAAATAACTCAACCTGTATCCCTCAGAAGCAGGAAGAGATTTGATGCTCAAAGAGATTAACTGATGTGCTCAGGGCCCATAAGAAAAGTCTGTGGTAGAAACAGTTGTCAGATCCCCTGTAAAGCTGAGCAAGTAGGGGCTTAAAAACAAAACCATCCCTCTCACAGGGTATGAGATTTATCTTCCCTAAGAGCTCTTTATTCATTCACTCTCCCTTGTTCAGAATCCCAGATAATATTGTCTGGCAGAAGTTCAGTGTGTGCTATCCTACTGTCACTTGTAATTTTCTGGTTACAGCATAATCTTCCCTAGTTCCACAGCTGCCCATTCTGTAGTTTTTAAAACCTTCCCTTGAAACCAGCTGATGTTAGGAACAGACTTCTGGACTATCCTTTCTGGTAGAGTATGAAAATTATCCTGCTTTTAACAGCACAGCCATTTACTGATGCTCTCTCCAAAGAGATTTGGATTCATATTAAATCCAAAATTCCTAGCATTTGGCAACTGGACTGATACAGTAAACTGGATTTTGCAAAAGTAGCTTGGGTCTGATGCTAATTAACTAGTATTTTTGATAAAGAATTAAGTGGTGATATGATGAGTTCATATAGAAGAGTTTGCAAACTCCAAATGGCTTTGATAAATGAAAAAAAAAAAATCCCTTCCCTAGGATAAACAGGATGCAGTTTAATAGGGTGAGTAAGACACATGTGGGCATAATGAGATATGTGCTCACAAAAAATGTGAGCTGGACTGCAGGTCTACAGAAAAAGAATGTAAATCCCAACCAGGGCAAATGTAAACACACAAAAAGGTATTTTAACATGTAAAGTAAATTTTCATAATTGTTCCTACTTTTGAGGACTCATCTTCAGTATTGTGTTGTTTTTTCATGCTGTCTCTTAGGAAAGGTATGGACTACCCAAAGAGAGCCTTCAGGAAACCAACCTGAATGCTCAGTAACTGGGGGAACACAGCTGTGTCAGAAAAATGAGCATACTGGGATGTGTTTAAGAGGAGTCAACATCCCCAAGGTCCACCAAACCACTCCTTACTCTAACTCCGAGCTGAGGACACTCAGGCTTAAACATTGACTCCAAGACATTCCTCCCTGAATTCAATGCCTTTATCCAGGCTGAGGGGAAATCTTGTGTATCTTCTCTGGAAAGCGTTTCAGAATCCTTGGAACATTAAATTAACAGGAGGAATGACTTTAACTTTCTTTACAAAATTATATCCATCACAATTCCCTTTGCTAGCAAATTTCAAGCCTCTTGCAGGAGTGAAACTTCTCTTCTGGCATTTGTCCATCTCTAGTCATCAAAATGGCCTTCAAGTAGTTTAATTAACAAATAATGGCATAGGATAGCTTTCACTTATTTGCCCTCAGTACATTTCTTTTTATTTTTTGAAATGCTATGGTATTAATTTTTGGTTTCCAAACGCAATAAATCCAGGGATATGAGTATTAGCATAAGTTTATGAGGCCTAACATTTTATTACTCACACAAAGCTTTTCTGGATGGGATTTGTAAAACAAATCCTGTCTTCCCCTAAGTTAGAGGGCTGGTAGCACATTGAGTGAGGCTGCAGATACCTGAGATATTGCTTCAATTTCTATAGCCTTGGAAACACTTCCTCCCCTGCCCCCTATGGAAAAGTGTGATTAAAAAAAAAGAGACTTTGGCTGAGCTCGAAACAATCTCTGAAAACCTATAAATCTTTATTAAATTCTGTGTTAAAACTCAGCTGAGGAGGAGTGGAGACACACTTTGTTCTGGGGATGCTTTTGCTAGAAAGTACTCGGGGGCTATAACAAGCACAGAGCTCATCTGTAGCTGATGATTTGGAGGAAGGGCTCTCCCACACTGTGGGGTGGTATTAAGGGCACTGAGCTACAGCAGTAGCACTATACTTCATCTGTGACTTAGCCAAGGCTTGACATTTGATATGTGTGTAAAACACCACTTGCATATGGTGCTGTAGCTGAGGGCTCCTGGGCTGCAGGGAGCCCACAGGATGCATCCATCTGGCCTGCAGCCCCGGCACTGAGCAATCACATCCATGTGCAGCAGCAGCTGGGGCTCCAGAAAAGCTACCAGCAGCTTTTGGAGGGTCAGGCACTGAAGACCTTGGGAAAGTGCTGCCACCTTCATTTGTCCCATGGCTAGGGTCAAAGCTGAAGTCCCCAGGGGCTGCCAGAAGGCAGGGTCTAGCCTGTGCTTGGTGATGGAGGGATGCAGAAGGTGGCTGGGAAGGGCACTGTGGACCTCTCCCTCCCTCTAGTGGCTCCCTTACAGAGAGGAGCTGCTCTACATCTGCTACCTCTGCGCTGAGGCACTTGACCAGCTGGTTCAAGTGTTTCCAGGTTCAATGTTGCATTTTTAAAATATAGGTCTAGGCTTAAATACTCAAAGAGAAGTCCTCACTGTGTGGAGCTGTGCAACTGTGCCCCTCAAGGGACATGGGATGTCCTGGGCAGCCTTAGTGTGAATCCCATTCTAATAAAGTGCATCCTCTTAATCCTGCCTATTGACAAAAGAGCACTAGAGGCTGCTAATGGTTAGAGGTTCTTGGGCTTTTGGTTGCTGAGCCTGGTTTTATAAGATGAAGGGATCCGTGCCATAAATCCTTGCTGACATATAACAGGGTTGTTAAAAATACTACCAAAATCCATAAATCACACCATTTCTATGATATATTTATTATAGAGACTAGGGTAGTTATGTTCTCAAGGGTTTCAGTCTTCACAAAAGAATGATGCAATCAAGGAAAAATAATACTGGGTAGGAACCCAGAGGGAGAGAGACAGAGGGTTTCTAATGTGAGATTTTACAGGTTTGATTGACTCCACAGCTTGGATTGTACCCTGCATCTGTCAAAGTATTTGCACTTGGCAAGTGAATTGTTCTTTCCTAGTGTTTTTTGTTTGTTTGTTTTTTGTTTTTAAGGTCAATGAATTAAGTGAATTCTGGGTTTGGAAATATTAGAGGAAGAAGAAACAATGTGAAGAGTAAAAAAAAAAAATAAGAAGGAAAAGATGGAGAAGTATGGAAATGAGCTTAAGTACCAGTTTCAAAAATTTTCAAACATTGTGCATCTCCATTCCTTTTCATCTGAGCCAGCCTGGTGAGAGTGGCAGGTACAGGAGACAGCCAGAGGCAGTGCTCAGCTGCCATATGGACAATGGGGTGGTGTCACAGAAGAGCAGGAGCCTGCAGGACCTCCTCTTCCCACTTACAGGTGAATGTTGTACTCTTGAGGATGAAATTCTCCTGCAGCAGAAGTCAACAAGACCTAAATCATATTTTAGTGTACATATATGCATCCTGCTGTTTAACCTCATGCTGTGCTGCACTGATAAATAAGTGTTCCCTCTCCCAAACCACGGGGCTGTGGGAAAAGAGGTCTGCTCAAGGAGGCTTGGCTGGTCCCATGCCCCCAGC
Organism: Oenanthe melanoleuca; assembly: GCF_029582105.1. Lineage (NCBI taxonomy): Eukaryota > Metazoa > Chordata > Aves > Passeriformes > Muscicapidae > Oenanthe > Oenanthe melanoleuca. Next base: position 24,698,229 of record NC_079335.1, read on the forward strand.
CAGCTGCACCTGTGATGCTTTCTGAAGGCAAAACTGGAACCTGCCACCTTCTACTGTACCAGTTCTTTTCAACAGGAACCATTTATTCATTACAAAGCAGCATATATAAAAATATGGCCACTGCTTTACAATGGTGACTGCAATGTTTCACCTGAATTGTTACCATGCTGTGGGGGGAATGTGACAGATTCTGTGAGCCAAGCCCTCTAGACAAACACTAAAAGTACCACTTTAAAAGTTATGTTCAATTCTAAATCTCTTTGAACATAAACTGAACCAATGAAGAAATGTAGCACTACAAAGAAAACAAAGCGCTGCAGTGTTTCAAGTACAGGAAAGTAAAAGCAGACAAACAGCTTGATTAAATCTGATAGACACCATTACTTTTGTTCCAGCAGCAAAAAGTACATTTCAGATGGTGCTTTCATCTCTCTCTTACCTCCAAGTAAAGGTCCAAAAATAACCCCAAAGAGTGAGAAGCACAATGTGTTTTCCTTCCTGCTTGGCTGGCCAGGCTGAATCTCAGACCTACAGGACTGTCCTCCTTTGAGATGGAGAGTGGCACTATTAGCCTTGCAGTACAGAAGGGAAATTGAGGCACACAGGAGGCCACAGGACTGCTCCAACTCTGCCACAAGAGCCTGGGGTGAAGCTCAAAAGATGAATCTTTTTTGTTCCAGGCTCAAACCTCAGCCACTTCCAGCTTGACTGAATTATATGTGCTATTGCCCATGCATCACAGATGTTTTCAGGAAGCAAATATTTGTTTGTTCTACCCAAAGCATGAAATGTGCTCATTGTTACCATATATTAACCAACAGTCAGATGTGAATGGAAACTCAAGTTCCAACCTAGACAACTTCTTTGTTTGCTAAATTTTAGGAGCACGTTTCCCACTTCAAGTTAGATGAAAGGATCTTAACCCTGATTTTTCAGGGAGAATGTTTGGAATATAAGGAAAAAATATAGGCTGATCCTTTCTTGATTTATGCTCCCATTATTCAGCATAAATGCTTAGTCATTAAAAAAATTCCTTGGTAAAATAAAAACATACCCCTTTCATAATTTCAAAATGGATATCAGGTCAGTAGTTTTTGCATTTGCATTTATTTTAATCTACTAATTGGCTGACAATACACATCTGATTGTTTTCTCCATCTGTAAAATGTCACATAACATTAAAAAGCAATATTTGGTAATTATTGGAAATATTTCACAGTTAGTACTTGCATGCTGCTTTTATTTTGCTCTTAATTTCCCTTTATAATGTAGAATTTAAAGTTGTTTTGTGCTTCAATATAAATTCAAGAATCCAGGGCTCATCCTATAGCCAAAATGCTCACAGAAATGCCAGGGATCAAAAAAGCTGATGCTTCATGTCATATTCAGATACTTAAATTGTTCCCTGTTCTGTTTCTGGAAGCATTAAAGCCTTGTATTTATCCATAGGTCAGGCAGCTGCAAATTTGAACTGTGCCCATACTTAAATGTCTCTTTTTAAAGTAGAAGATGATTCAGACTAATTTGTTCCTGGCCTCTTATGAGCTCAGACTACCACTTGAGTCCAATTATGTGCTATGTCTTTGTGCTACTGACCTACAATCTACAGGGAGCTGAACTGAGGGCATCTTGTCTGCCTCCCAATAGGATTTTGGGATAATGATTTTGAATGCTAAGCGTGACATGAAGCCAATGATTTAATCTTTGGTATGTTTGATTTAAGAGCAATATTAGGCATAGAGAACCCTGTTGTAAAGGTATTTTTAAGTATGAGGGGTTTAAGCCTTTAGCAGTGATTAGGATGTGCATTACAAAGTAGGTTGTGTGTGCATCTAACATTGCCCATGTAGTTCAACATCTCTTTTGGCTGGGAGGTTAATTATTCAACTTACTTATCTGGGATTTATTAACTGAGATAATTATGCTTCAATAATCAAAGATTCAATATAAATGTTAATGTAAGTTTAGAAGTTGTCAAAACAGGGTGCCTTTTAACACAGAAACCTTAGCAACAGACATGAAATTGGGCAAAAGGAAAAGAAAACATGGGCAAAGCAGAAAAGATGTGCTCTGCTCAATGAGTCATGCTTTGTTGGAGTCTTCCCCACAGATAGTCAGGAACTCCTTGGCCCCATGCAGAAGAGACATCCATGGGTGGCATGATCAGAGCCTTTTCTTTGACTTCTTTCTGTGAGGCTGTTGCAATTTGTGTAGTCTTTCCAGGGTAGGGAGATGAGAACAGCAAGCAGGAGCAGCCCAGGTTACACAATTCTTTGCCAGTTCCAGCAGCCAGCATAGCCTGAGGGCAGGCAGGGAGTGCACCTTGGCCTGTTACAGCCCTCCCTTAGCAGACTTGATTGTAATCAATCTTCTTGCTGTTAAGTCTCCCTCCTGGTAGTCTAGTCCCATCAGCTTCCTAAAATCTGTTTTGGCAATTTTACAAATCCTGGAGGCATTCAAAGTCACACTGTTACCAATGTCAACCTGAAGTGACTTAAGGTTTTGACTGTTTTTAAAAATGAAATAAACTATTTCCTCTTTGTGTTGCTCAGCTTTCATATGTGATGTGGATGTCTGGAAAGAGAATGAAAATGGTGCAAATATAGATTTCATTAATAACCTCATGAAAATGTGTTAGTTCAATAGCTTATTTAAATTTATTTGAAACAGTTCCTCTTAGAATGCTCTCTGAGTGGAAAAAAAAATGGGGAAAATTGCTCCTCTTTACTCTTCTTCAAGGTTAGTTAGTAAGGTGAAATGCACACGATATGGAACAATCAATGCTGCAGCACCGTCACAGTTATTAATGGGAAATAAATATGGATTACAGATGTGCTGTCTCCTGGCAAAAGAAAGTGGGTGATTTATAAATTGCCAGTTATCACTTTGAAATACCAGTCCTCACAGAGCATCTGAACTGGATTTATTTTCAAGGAATGATCTGGAGCAGAAGGTTTTACAGCTTGCTATTGTTCTCCTTGAAAGCACCGAGACAAAACAGTGTATGCAATAAATCACATGCTGTATACCAAACATTGTTTACATGTTTTCAAGTGAGTTGCTAAACTAGTACAAAAGAGACTAAATTCCCATTGGTTCTTGATAGAGATCCTTCAGGAATTATATTCTAGTTTCTCTTAGGGGAATATATTCATAAAGCAATTTGTGGTTTAATCCCTACAGAGAATGTATTTCTTCTAAAAACCTTGCCTATGTTTTTCTGTCTGAAGACAAATGTAATTGATTTTACAAGACTGATCTTTTGATCAGATTAGTTTATTGGATTAGGCTTTTATCATCACCAGGATTTATTTGTTTTCCATGCTGTATTTATTTAGAAATTTTGTCAAGGGTTTTTGCACTCTGTGTGATTGTCTCTCAAAAGATTAGAACTTCCAATCAGTTTTTTTGGAAGGATAATTTGCCTACATCACATGAAAGTTGGTTAAGGTTCACTGAGAGTCAAATTCCATCATGTGTCTCATGAGAGGGCTGGAAGGGAGCAGTCTGTTTGAACTCCCAGGGAAAAACCTGCATGGGAAGCCTGACATCTATGGCAATACTGGGGAGCCCTGGAAAGGTGATTTAGAGCTGTGGCTTTGCCCAGGGTGCTCCACTCCAAAAGCTGCAAGATGACACTGTAAGCACAGTGGAGGCCAAAATCAGTGGTTGCATAAACGTTCATACTCACAGTCAGCTTTGGATGTTGTGAATTTATACTTTCATTTGGCTTCTACTTTAACCTGACTAGTAGTTAGGGTGGTTTGAAGGTAACTGGCTTGCATAAAAGCATTTTTCTTTGAAAGATTGACAACTCACAAGAGTAGGGAACTCCCATGAGCTATATCCCCACCCTATTCTGTTGTGCCTTTCAGACATGAACAGACTGTTTCAGAGTTGGTGTTTTAGGGGCTGTAAAGGGAAGCAACTTTTGGTGACCAGCAACGACCAGGAGGACTCATCAGCATGCAGCAAGTGAGAAGCTCCCAGAGGGCCTCTCCAGCTTTGTAGCAATTCTGTAAGTAATTCCCAGCTGCTCATGTGGCTATCTGCATGAAGAGAGCTGGCTCTGGGAGCAGTTAGCAGCACTACAGATCAGGGTACCTATAGCAAGGAGCTTAGCACAACAAATACCTGCTGACACATGCTCTGGAAAAATGTAGTATGAGGTTCTGGCTGGCTTTCTAGATTTACATTCATCCTGCTGCACAGGGCTTCTAACTGTTGCTCCAGGAACTGGATGTTATGACATCTGACCCAGTGCACATGGTAACAATGCAGCATCCATTTCAGTATCTCTGGATATACTCTGTACTTGCACAATGATGGGTTATGCTAGCCACTACTCCTTGAGTTGTACTGCTAAATCAAATAGTTGGCAGTGAAACTCAATATTCTGCCAGCTTGTGAAATTCTCATTTAGAAACAAGAGTGGCTAACTACACAGTAATGCAAAGAATATTACATTTATCTTTGTTTTCTGTTTAAATGCAGATGAATCAGTACTGATGACCTAGAGCCTCTACCTCTATCACTTCTTAGGCAAGTGAAAGAGTCACTGAGTACTTAGTTTTTGTGAAACCAGAACGTGAAAATTATATCCATTTTGGAAACAAAAATATTTTTATTGGTATAATCTAAATTATTCCAAATCATTTACAACCAACCCCATGAGATACAGACCATATTCTCTGCTCATAACATCACTCTTGGTTTGACCTATCATTTGGGCAAGTTCAGGGAATCTAAACAAAAATATACCCCTTGGTTTACAAAGAAATACTGGGTGCTGACCCTTGTATTGAGGTCACTCTCTTGTTATTTCCAACAGTTGTGTTATAGGAAACTTCAGAAATGGAAGGAGTTCCAGAAATGGAACTTTTCCTGATATTGAACCTAAACTTCCCCTCATTCAGCTCCAGGGTGTTTCCTCAAGACCTGTCTTTGGTCATGAGAGTGAAGAGATCAGTACCTATCCCTACACTTCCCCTTGTGAGGATGTTGAGGACTGCAATGAAGTTTGTCCTTGGTCTCCTCCAGGATGAACAAACCAACTCACTTCAGCTTCTCCTTACACACCTTCCCCTCGAGGCCCTTCACCAGCCTCATGGCCCTTCTTTAGATGCTCTCCAGTAGCTTAATATCTCTTTTATATTGCAGTGCCCAAAACTGCTCCCAGCACTCGAGGTGAGTGCTCCAGCTCAGAGCAGAGCAGGACAATCCTCTCCCTTGCCCAGCTGGGAATGCTATGCCTGATGGCCCCCAGGACAGGGCTGGCTCTCCTGGCTGCCAGGGCACTGCTGATTCACATTCAACTTTCCACTGACCAGGACCCCCAGGTCCCTTTCTGTGGTGATGCTCTCCAGCTTCTCATTCCCCAGGCAGTCTGTACATCCAGGATTGCCCCATCCCAGCTGCAGAATCCTGCACTTGTCCTTCTTAGGCTTCACACAGTTGGTAATTGACAGTCTCTCTAATTTGTTAAGGTCTCGCTGCAGAGCCTCTACCCTCGAGGGTGTAGACAGAGTTTAATAGATTTTGACAGAAGAAAAGACCATTTTGGCCAAGAATTCTGATTTTGTACACAGGAATTATATGATGTTACTTTGTGTTTCCCACACTAGCTTTCTGGCTGGTCCAGAGCATGCCTTTTAAAATTATAATTTTAAGACCTGAAATGATGGACGAGTAGGTAGCTGCAGTTATATTAGCATCTATTCAAGATGAAATATGCAGCTAAAATGATGATACACTGAAAAAGCCCATAAAACCAGAATATGTTACCTATGGGTACAACAAACAATGGGTCATCCCATTGAAATTATTGTGATTCAAAGGGCAAAATAGGATGGTTCAGAAGGAATAAAAACACCAGTGTCTAGCCCAGTGTGAATCATCAACCTGCTTGTGTTCATACTTTACTATAGTCTCATAGACCACATAGTGTCTGAATATGTAGTCTCTATAATCATATATAGCCTCTGTATATTGTGTACATATACAGACTATATATATAGATTATACATATAGACTATAATAAATATATATATAGTCTATAGACAATATGGTCTCTGAATAGCCTCAGAGAAAATAAAACAGCAAAGAAAGCAGAAAACTCTTCAGGCACACTGCAAGCACCAACATGTTAATATGGTTACTTGTATCAGGAGAAACCACACCGTGCTCAGAAATGTTTCAGGAAAACATTTCTTGACTAAACGGTTTTCTAGGAGAAACAAAACTCCAGAACCTCAAATGTGACAATATTCTTTCTGCTACTCTTCAAAGAAAAATGTGTATTTTTTTGCTATGTTTAAGCATAAATATATTGCTAAACATGATAAATTAAATTATTTGAAGCTATTCTAACAGCTCAGGTTATTTTTATTTTGTTTTTCTCACTGTTGTTGTTAGGCAAGTATGTTCATTTATACGATAGAGTTGTTCTGTTTGCCTTTGATTCAGAAAATCAAAAATCTCAGAATACAAGAGGCTGATCAGGTGGGATCAGGTGGGATTTAGCCATGTAAACCTTCATCTTTCAAAAGTGGACTTCTTTCTTCTGTTATCAGCACCCATTACAGAATGTATAACCATCCTTTCTCCAACCTAATTGCTGCTTTGCTAGAAGACTTTTTCCTAACAGTCACCAGGTAGATGTTTCTCTCAGTAATTTGGGAAATACAAAGCAGAAATCAAACAAACAATTGAAAGTTCAAAGAATTTTTACAAGTAGGAAAAAGAGATGCATTGATTAATTCTTTCTTTAACATTCCCATTATTTAACTTCCATTTGAAACTAAAAAGGGAGAAAAGTATAAATGAAAGAAAAAAAAGAAATCTATAAACTCTTTGTTTCCCTTGAAAGATACATCTCTTTCAAATCTTTCACATGCCACGTTTGAAGCAGGTTGCAAGCATCAAATCATGTTAAGCTCGACTTGCTCTAATGCAACATGAAAGATACAGCCTGAAGTAATGCATTACAATGTGACTTGTCACATGTGGGAATTTTTAAAAGAAAGCCATTTGCTGATAAGGACAACACAATTAAACAATGGCTGGTTTGAATAAAAACACAGTATTTTCATGATGTGTCTCAGTTTGGGATTATAAGGGACATTTTGGTCTGAGAAAAGGATGTTTCCTGTCTGCTGGGAAATTACTAAGGTAAGAAAAGAAGCATTTGGCAGAGCAGCTGTCCTTGGCAAAGGCAGTGTTTGAGGAAGGCATTGCACTTGAAGGAATACTTCCACCACTGCAGTGGTCAACACTAGAAGAGCAATGTTTGGGAAGGGTGCATGGAAGTACACCATAAACCTCTGCCACTTGTGGCCATCAGATCTTGAGGCTCTTTATTCAAGAGTCACAATGCTGTGCTGTAAGGTATGTCAGGCAGGGATTGTTCTTGTAATGATTTTGGTTATCTGCAGTTATTTTCCTTGCTGTTCTTGCCTTGCCTGTTGCAGGCACTTCTCTGTGATGACAGCAGTGGACAGGACTTGGGAATCCTCACAGAAACACACACATGGTCAGCTGCACATGAGGTGTGCTCCCTTTAACATGGTTTTCATCCCTCACTCATTCTGGCACTTTTCAAAAATCCCCTTCTTTGAAGGAAAGTGCTACTTGTTTCCCAGTTGCATACAGCAGTAGGTCTCACCGAGCTCAGGCTGCTCACACAAACAAGGTGTTGGTGACCATGGAAGTTTAAGTTTGTTGAAGTAAATCTTTACATATGGCTCTTCCTGACAGTGCCAGCTGGTCACTCCAGCCTGTGCTGCTGTCACTTGCACCTAAAGCAAATAAAGAAGGCATGGAGTAAAGCTGAGTGGGGTGTGCAGCTGCACAAATGCCATGTCATTTAATACAGGAGTTTAATACAAACTGTTGAGATAACCTGGTACAAGGGAAACACAAGCTGTGCAAGAGGAGGAGAAAGGGCAAAGGCAAAGAGGACTGCATGGGAATGGAAGAGGAGCAGAAGCACTCTTTATAGTAGGAAAAGGGACAGGGAGGACAAGAGTTCAAGCAGCAAGTGCAAACATCATTAAAGTAAAGGTTAAAATCCTATTTGTTTCCCCGGATGATAACGGCAATGATAAAATGATTCACAGCCTGGCATTGCTGGGAGCCCCAGAAAGGCTCTTTTCATACCAGGAGCAAGGGTCTCACATCACCTCATGAGGCAGAAGGGCCTCAAGTCCAGGCACTGTGAGGTTGTGTTCCCAGAACACCTCTGCAAAATGCTAGGAAGCTGTTTAAACTGGAAGGATTCCTCTTCCGCATTCTGAATTTAAGAAATCACAATGGAAAATTAAAGCATATGTTTTCAGCAAAGCAAATCAATGTTTTTTTGGTATAAAACTCACTAAATGAGCACACATCTAGAAAGTCCTAACATGATTGACAGTGTACTTAAGAGAAGACAGGCTGGGAATGGAAAAGGTGAGACTTCAAGGGCAATTTAACAAGCAGCAGAAAGACATTTGCATATGTAGTGCCTGAAACAGGAGCACAGAAGTGGAAGACAAGGCAAGTCTAGCCATGGTCACTGACAAGCATGTCACAACATTTGGTTTCTTCTTTTTACAGCCCACAAAACACTTCTATGTGCCCTATTACCAGCTAATGGGCTGCAATGAGAGAGAAAATGCCATAAGTATATCAGAGGATCAGAGCAGAAGATGGATAAAAATCATGACTAGTCTTGCCATAGCAGTTCAAACCTGCTGTTCTTAAGTCACAAGATTTGCTTGCACTGGACATTGAGATATTTGTTTCTGAGCCTCAGTTCTCTCTCTGCCTTTGTGCCTGCATAAAAGGAGAGAGAATCAGCTGTCATTTCAATGCTGAAGTCCTTGGGATGGCAATGAGATGGAAAGAGTCACGTGTATATTTGTCTCCAAAGGTTATGTCCTTGAGTCTTCATTTCACGGTGATGGTCAGGGGTTAAAGAAAGTGTATATGTGCTTGTGTTTCAGTAACAGATTTTTTATTCTTAAAAACATATGATGTGTGGATAAAATTCATCTCTTATGTAAAACTGTGTCATTTTAATGATGCATTTTCAGAGATGACTTTGCATCTACTCATCTAAATCAGATGAGCAATTTTAAATAAAAAAATAAGAGCTGGTAAATAAAAACATCTGGTAGATGATTAAGTTCCACATACTGAGCTTCTATTAGGAATATCTGATATAACTCTAAGAGAGATCTTGCATGTAAGCATTATTCATTTATGTATGGCTCCTGATCAAGAGTGGTAAAGAAACAAGGAGGAACAGCAAAGCCACTGTGGGTTGCTTAACAGTGGGCTTGAAATGTGCTTCATTTATTCATTCTTGATTTATTCCTCTTCTTCTGACTGTGATGTGATTGCAATTATCAGGAAAAAAAAACCCTACAGTCAGTTCCCTCCATATTTTTATACTTGGTGCACCTAAATTAGACGTCTATACCACCTTTGTGTAAGTGCACTGGTAGGGAAAGGGGAGGAAAAATTTCAGACCATCCAGTTTTCACCAGAAGATCCCAGGGAAGATCTGGACACCTCTGACCTGCCACATGCTGAAGGCACTTAATCTGTGGGATGTGTCAACTTGAGAAGTAAAGTTGTTCCCAATTAGAAGTGACTGTGAGAATGACAGCTTGCACACAAGAGGTACTCTCCCAATAAAAACATACCATGAACAGTTTGGTTCCATCAAAAGCACAAAAAAAAAAAAGATTTCCAGCTGACCAGCAAACTCAGCAAGAGACCTGAGAAAACCTTTGTTATTCCTTTAAAGTGAAGAAAGACCCTGGACACCCAAAGGTGTGTGAAACTGCCAACACACTCAGTATGTCTGTGCTAATTTATACATCCTTACTTTAAAATACACTCTTGACATTCCTAATTATGGAAATCATATCTCTGTACAAACATGGCTTATGTTACTAATGTTCTGCACACTATCAGAAAGTGGAAGGCATTAGCCCTGTGAAATGCAGGAGAGCTGATGATCCAGGTTTCTGCTGGTGAGCTGGTTGAGCAGCACTTCTGTCAGTGAAGCCAGCAAAGGGCTTTGTGTGCCTGTGCTGTGGGTGCACAAGGTTGAGGAAAGCTCAAGGCAACAGCATCACAGGGATTTTTACTGTCCCAGACCTCCAGAAATGTCTGTCAGCAAGGACTGATGTCCCTTGTGCCCTTGTCCTTGTGCTCTAGACAAGGGCATGAGGGATAAGAACGTGCTGGGGTTGCTGCCCCTGAGCTGCAGTCACACTGCAGCACAGCAAAGATGCACTGGTGACACAGATACTGGAGCCATGAACATGCACATGTCCACACAGACTATACTACCCTACTGCACTAGGAACCTTCTTTGGAAACATTTCTGGGACTGACATTTTCATCAAAAGTGGATACAACTTCATTTCAGTAGGGCAGTCTAAGCCAAGGAAAAAAAAATATTTTATACAATTTTTCTCCATTGTCTTTGTCTGGCAATGCTATCCCAAACTAACAGCTTCACTTGCATTGCACTTTCTCAAATGGGAGCCTGAAAGGCTTTTAGCTGTGCATGTTCTTGATTATTTTTATTTTAAGGCTTCTATCCTCCGAAGCCTTTTTTATGACAATAGTGACATTAATTATAACAGGACTGTCTCACTTGCATGATTAAGAACTACTCAAAGCTTTATCAGATTGTGTCCAAGATCCAAAATAGAGAAGACTGTGTAAGCCAAGAGTTTGTGGACTTTAACACTTTCCTCACTTTTAAGCAACTAAATCACACCATAAATAAAATAGACTAACAGGAAAATTAAACAGCCTGAGTGTAGCAAGGGGGAATATTTCAATAACAAATATTGCTACCCATACACCTCAACAGAATGTGCTAAAGTAAACAAAATGATAGCATAATTATAGTCATTCCAGTTATGTTAATTAGGCTATGTACATGCTTCATTGATAAGCAACTGTGGTGCAAAGAAATGCTGTAAGCCTGATATTTCCTTGGTTAGCAGCTTTGTTGTGCATATGCTGCTGTTATCATCTTAGCTGCATTAATGCAGAGCAAAAAAACCCCACAATCCACACCTAAAAATAATAGTAATAATAATGGTATGTGTCAGGGCAGGCTTAGTGCAAGGTTCAAGCTGAACAGCCCAGTGTGATGTTTCTCTCACTCTGAGTTCAGGTTCCCAGAGAAGATTGCCAGCAAGACTTCCCAAGACAGCATCCCAATAAATGCAAATACACAGCAAACACATCACAGAGAGTTGTGCTCCACAGAGGGAGCCTTTACACCTGTGTTTTGCTGACTCTGGAGCTATAATTTCTCAACACTCTGCAAGGTGTTTTGGATTGCAGCTGCTCGGAATTTAACATCACATCTTTTTTTATGGAAGTATCACTTCTTTTTTTGTGTGTGTAAGGTTTGTTTTTTTCTCCCTGAAGTGTAATTATTTTACAAAAACTGCTGTCAATTTCTTAAAATAATCAACTTTTGTGTGAAAAAAAAATCTTTTAATGGGAAGAAATATGGCTATGCTCATTTTTTGATGATTTTTTTAATGGAGAACCTAAAATGAAAAAAAAATCGAAAATTTTCAGAAACTCAACAGAGAAGAAAACTGCATAAAACAATTTAAAAATAGGATCAACAATTGTGACAAAATGTTTTATAGCAGATAAAGGGCTCAGTTTTTAAAACAAAGAAATATTTAAGCATTTGCCTCTTGAAATACCTTAGATTCTCTGTTTCAATCCTCAACATGACCTATGACACTTTAAGTCATTCTTTCTATTTATTCAATATTTCTAATTTTGAACACTTCTGATGAAAAAAAAACCACCAACTTTGGTATTTTTACCAGTTTCCCTGGGTCACTAAACTTTTGCTACTGTATGTTTGGGCTGCTACTACTGCATATACTGGAATACAAACACTGTGATGAGGTTGGAGAAATCAAAAGACTCATTTTGAGTTGCAGTTTGAGCAAACTAGGTTATATTTTTCCCTGCATCAGGCAGTTTCTCTTTCTATTCTGCTGGTAGGAGTCATGACCTCTGTGTCTTGGCCTCTCAGCTACTTTGGAGAGGATGCTGCTGCTTGCCTCACTTCTAGTCTCACCACCAACATTCAAAAACACATCTCAAACTTTTAAAAATTTACGAGACTAGTTAAAAAAATCAAAAATACACATACAAAACTAATTATTCATGGTCCAGTTTTATTTTCTTCAGCTGCTGATGTGGCTGTTACATTTCAGAGTAATTGGTGTTTCATCAAGGAGCAGCATACCCCAAGTAAATGTCCTGGCTCACTCAGTTCTGACAGCCAGCTTTAGACTCAGTGTGGCACAGAAAAGTTTGTGGCACAGGAAACAAACATGACAAATCATCCCCAAAGGAAGATAGTTAATACAACTTTCAGAAATATTTGCCTTGGTGTTTCAAGCATTAAGTAAAAAGAGTTACAAGCCTGAAATAAAACATGCTTTTGAAATCTAATTTTCCCCTCATCCCTGCAGGTTTACACTCCTCTTAGTGGCTTGAAATAGTCAAGAATTAAAGAGTCCTGTCTAAGCATTTGATCTGAAATGCCATATACAGATAATGCCAAACTCCCATGTCAGTTTCTTTCACTTTGAGAAGTATTTAAAAAAAATCCTGATCTAAACAATACCTCCAGAAATATGAAAGACCTTATCCAAATTCTACAAATAGTGATGTTCAATCCTGCAAGACTTTCAGCTTCAGCTAAGATTTGCTGAATACAAAGAACAACTTTCAAGAGAAACTCAGTAATGCCTTTCCATGACTGCAAGACTGGAACTTAAACGTGCATGTGGAATTTTTCACAGTATGTTGTGTTTGTGGTTTTAATTATCATCATAAGGGCCAGAGTTAATCTGCAGTTCAACATGTGAAAATGTTTATATGGTTTTACATGCTGGCTTGGTAACACAGACAAACATTTAGGTTTAAAGGGGGTTGAGTCCTCGTCAGCCATCTGGAGCTCCTCCCCAGCTCTTCTGCCACCTGTGACTCGGCCACCCAAGCTCTTGCTCCTCCTGACCTCACCTCCTGTAGCCAGCAAGAGAAAGAAGAAACCCTTCTCTGTGCAAACACAGAGGAGAAGCAAAGGTGAGAGACTCAGACAGAGGATTTCTGTGGTGCTGAATCCACCAGAAATCAATGTGTAAGGAGCAATTCTGAAATGATCATGCTCATCATCAATGGTTAATGCTGGAGGTGGATTTTCCCCAGCACACAAACAGGATATTTCTGGAAGGGGATCTTCCTCTTCCCACCTGCTTACTCCAGCATATGCATGATGCCTGGCAGAGAAGGGGCAGAAGGGTAGGAAAGGTCACAGCACAGGCACTTCTTCACCAACCCAAAAGCCACATGTTGCACTGTGGTGCCAAGTCCAGGAAAACCTGGTCACCATCCCATGGGAATGCCCAAAAGTCACATTCCTTACCCCCAACCAAAGGATGCTGTCTCTGCCAGAGCATTCAGCTGATTGTGACTGAACATCTGAAACACAGATTATTACTATACAAAGGGATCACACTGAAGAAATACAAATTCCAATACTCTGAGTGATGGTGCTGCAATAGAGAGGACACTGAGGCACATCAGGAGCTGTGCACTCAGAAGAGAGTGGGCTCCTATGGACCCAGGAGAAATGCTGTGAGATTGTGACACCTCTGTGCTTTTGCCTCTGGGACTGCTCCACAGATTAACCTGCAGGACCAGATCTGACTTTCCTCCTCACCCATCTTTTCAAGGAGGAAAACCCAGCAGCTCATCCTGAGCCCAAGAGGTCCATTCACTGTCTGATGAAGGGCAGTTATAAAGAAGTATGACCAGAAATATTAATAAAGGACAAATCTTTCTAAAGTCTGTCAGGTAGCTATCAGCAAAGCTACTGTGCTCTGAGCATGTTGGAGCCTTATGAGGAAAAACACTGGTACTCATTTTCACCTTTTTTCTCAAATGCTTCTTTCCTGCTGATGAAATGTGGTAGAACTACACAGAAACTTAAATTATTTGTGCTGCCCATTTCCAGTGGTCTTCTACATAAACTGAAAATAAACTGTAAAGAAAAATTGTTACAGAAAAGAGCATAGAGAAGTAATACAGCTAAAGAATACAAGAAATGGAGTGGCAGCTTTTTTTTATGTAACAAGGAGATGTAAAAAGCTTTGGAACAATCAGCTACTTGTGCATGGTCAACTCAACTTTAATATAGAGTATAGTACATTTTTTTACACAACAGGCTTGATGAAATCCTTATTCTTTCTTAAAATTCTTCCGTGAAAACCATGTGAGAAGTATGCTGTTTATGGGATAGATAGTAGTAAACTACAACACATCAACATAACTTAAAAAGCAACCTCAGAATCTAGAAGGGCAAAATGCTCTGTTCTATCTAATAAAGGCATTACCAAACTGCTTAATACCTCCATGTCCATTCCAGCATCTCTCTAAGGCTCAGATCATACATGACACTTCAAAACAAGATTGTTCCCACTCAAAGGAGTTCTCTTAAAACACAATTCACTCAGACCCAGCAAAACCAAACCACTTCCCTGAGTATCACAAACCCTCCTAATAGCACTGATGGGATGAGCAATGTGACATAAATCTAAATATTCACAGAAGTTTGTAGAGGGCACAGTTTAAAAATCTGTAAAGAAGCTTATTCTGTATATGCATCAAATCAATGCCAGTCTTTGGTGTGTGAAAACAGGAACACCTTCATTCAAATCCAAACTACATAACACATCAAATCCATTCTGCTTCCAGATAAATCATGTATTTCTAGATCTATCTCTCATAACGTTTTAGAAGTACTCCTTGGTGAGAATGCAATAAATAAAGATTGTGCACTACTGTGCATGTGTGTGTGTGTGCTCAAAGCAACTGCATAGTAGCTCCAAGAAAAGATGTGACTCTCCTTATGCATCCCTCCTGATTCCTTCATGGTTGATACAGACATATCAATGCTATTTCTTGGAACAGTTTATTCTAAGCTCCTCTTTCATTGTAGCCAACAGGCTATTTATTGAGTAACTCACTGTAACAACAACAATATTTATTATAAGTCTATTATGAGTCCAATGTGATCTCATAAACACTTTTTTTTATGTCTTTTTTTTTTTTTTTAATTTTGCTAACAGATAGATGAAATAATAATCCAACAGAAATTAATGTTATTTTTACCACAGAAGATATCCCTTTCATTCAGCAGTTTCACTTGGACAAGTAATAAATGGAAATTAATAAGGGTGGTAAAATGCAAAGACTGACAACCCATGGAGAATTTTTTGGGACATTTTAAAGCTTCTAGATGCTCAGAGTCACCTGCCAGCAGTTATCACCCCACAGCAGAGCTGGCAGAAGTGTGTGCTAATGAAGAGCCCCAAGCAGCACCCTCAGCCACAGCACAGTCTCGTTTTCTGGGCATTTCAGAGTGCCAGCTGCAGGAACAGCAGCCCTGAGGCTTAGGCAGGGGCTCACTCCCACTGTACCACAGCAGCCCTGCTGAAAAGAACTGGCATGGGGGAGCAGGGGGGATTTTAGATGTGGGCCAGCACATATTCATCTTTGCATCCAGGAGCCAGGGGCGGCTGGAGGAACAGAGAGTCAGCAGGGGGCAGGTAAAGGCAATTACCTTGCAGGCTTTCCAGCAGGATTCAGCAGCAGACCTGTATGATAACCCTTGGAGACATTTCATACAATGTCTGTGACTGTTTTCTTAGGGATCAGCTCTGGACCCCAAACACTATGTGGCTCTAAGACCACAATGACTATGTACAGAGCTGAGAGAATTGTCCACATCCACATGTGGCTGGCAAATACCCAGCCATTCTGGCCTTTCCTTTCAAATTATTACCAGTGTGGGATGTTTCACATATTAAAGTCAGGTGTCAGCTTCCATGATATGCACAGGTCTGGCTGCACTGGTGGGTCTGGATATGCCATCATCAGGGATCTCACATTATTTCTTCATTAGCACTTTCTATATCAGACAATTCCTTGGAACATAACTTAATATAACCATAATATCTTCTAAATAATCTCCAGATAGGTGAAGTTGCCCAACCACTGGAGGTACTGCAGGAGAGACAATGAGAGGATGCAGCTCATCCTGGCAAAGTGTCATTCTGACACTTTAAAAACAAATAGCACATTGTTGTAAATGTGTTGGGGAACACAGAGTGAATGACTGATTCATGGTGAGTCATTTCTTGTTGCCTCTTTAGGAGAGGAAGGCAAAGTGTTTTCTTGTTTGCTGAGCCAAGCTAGACTCAACAGGTCAGTTATGGCAGCACCATCCTGTGGTTCCCAGTTAGCATGGCCTGACCCAGGGCAGCCTTTAGTTGACAATTTATATTTGTACACTAGAAGTTACAATACCATTTAACTGGTGTTCTTTCCAATTTGTTAGATTTCAGGTCTTGTTCAAAATAAATCAATCTGGAGAGTGCAAACTCTTTAAACACGGGAGGCATTGGTTCAAGACAAAGTGAAAGATGAAGAGTCTCATTTCTGGTCAGAAATCCAAATGTCTTCTTAAGAGGGTTTGATTTATTGCCTGCTGTGCAACTGTTACAAAGAATTTTGCTCTGAGTAAAGAGAAATTAAAGAACTTTAGTGCTATTAGAAGACAGAGGGTGAGATTCGATGGCAAGCTTCTATATGGGCTGACAAAAACCTGGATTTCCTCTGCTTTTGAGCAGAGATAGGGGCAAAACATGACCAGTACCATTCCAGTTAAAAAGTCCTGACTGTGTGAAGGGCTGTTTAATATACCTTTTCCCTTGCAAGTACTTATAACATTTCTTAATTAACATGTTTTCACTAGCCACTTCCAAATAGATTTAAATTTCAGAGAAAAAAAAAACAAAAAAAAAACAAAAAAAAAAAAAACTTGTTATAAAAGTAAACTTCTAACTGCATGCTGCAGAAAAAGCAGAAAAATGTTTCTGCTATCAAAGCTCATGTAAGAATTCTTCATGGGAAAGCTTACAAGGAGTATGCCATCTCTTGAAATAACCTGAAACAGATGCTGAACTACTTGAGGCTTAGTTCCTCCAGGCAATTTTTGTTCTGTAAAGTAGCACAACCAGATGTTGCTACCTGGAAGGCCTTCAACATCCATTGTACTTAACATAATGTGAAGATGACCAAACATTATTCAGAGCTGAAGACTAAATGCAGCAGAGAACATAATTCACTGTTAGTTCAGTATGATCTCTGCAGAATCAGTAATGTTTGGAAGCTGACCTTTAAGACATGTGTGACTGATATGGCTGAAAAGTAAAGTGTGGCTCCACAATGCTCCATAATCAGAAAGGAAAATACTGCAACAGAAGACTTCACTGGAAGAAGTGTTAAGCCTAAGTGCTGGAGAATTCTGAGCTCCAAAGTCACTCCTCCTGCACTGATTCTGTAGTGTCATTGTCCAATAACATTTTCACTCCCTCCTAGGAAGAGGATGCAAGATCCTCCTGCACAAATAGGGCTATTTATACATCTATACATACTGCTTTCACAGTACCTTTTGGGTTTTTCTCAGTTGCATTTTCTAATAATTGAGGTGCAAGAAGGTCTTTTCACCTCAATCCCACTTAGGGTCTGATGAAACTTCACAACAGCATGCTTCTTTCACAGATCTAACTTTAGTATTTAAAGGAACAGCAGAAAAGTGAGATTTCCTGTGAAAAATTCTCCTTTTGGAATTTCATTTCCAATCTAATTCTTATTTCAAGTAATAGCAAATCATGGAAAAAATAGTTTCATGTACAAATCACTGACTTGAAATTATTCCAAAAGCAGCCCCAGATGCTCTTCTATCATCTTGAAACAAATCAGAAAAAAAATGGAAGAGGCATGAAAGAAAGTTTCAGTATTCTAAAATTTTATTAAAGAAAATAGAAGGTCCATTTACTTCCCTCCTTGTTGACTGAAGTTGAGGGGCTAGCTATATTCATGTACTATCTATTCAAACTGATTTTATTTTAATTTAAAGAAAAATTGAAAACATTCCTTTTTTCTAAGCCAACCACTTCAGGAGAGTTTTTCAGGCTTTCCAAGAAGTATCTGCTATGTAAAACCCCAGCACAATTCAAGATTGCAGGACCTCAGAAGAAACCCACTGATTTTTTAAGGACACCAAGGTTATTTTGTTTGTCAGAACAGTGGTTTGAAGTATAACCTCATTCCCACACAAAGCAGTAGAATGCATGGTGTTGTACCTCCTGCATATCACAGCAAGAATGTACATTGGTCATTTCCTCAGAACTTATTTTTTCCAAGCTATAAAAAATGCTCCCAAATGAAGCCAAAGGCTCAGAACTGAGCCAGTAATACACACAGCAGAAATCAGGGTCAATCCTAGAGGAGAATATACCACCTTAACTGCAGCAGTGTTTAATAAATGACACTTCTAAAATACAGCAACTGAATTCTACCAGTGTTATTAGTAAGCTGTCTCCTGTACTGAAGGAATGAACAAGGACAATATTGTTACTTATAATTCAGAGCTAGCTTGTATGAAAAAGACATGTGGCATCAGGAAAATGTAATTAATTTGGTGGTGTAAGCCTTCATAAATTATCAAGTATTCCCAATAGCAGTCCTGCAAAACTTACAGAGAACATGAGCTGCCTTTAAATTACTTAGTTTGCTTGCTACCAGAATTCTTTTAAGGTGGTTAGATACTGACACAGTATTAAAATTACTCAAACTATTGCAATGGCTGACATATTGAGCCACCTTTAATTAAGACCATAATGTTCCTTTGGGCCATACCTAAGACAGTAATCTGTGTCCAGAGGCTGTCACTCTCTTCTCTAATGGACTACAGCACACAAAAATTAATTATAGGGGAAAGGTTGCTGCTCCAACTGGGACTGGAGATTCGAAGGCAAACGTTTTGCTTTTGATCAGAATGAGTAGCTCCTTTTGCAACAGCTAATACAGTTTCTGTCACACAGCACTTAACCCTCTCTTTCAGCATTAATACAAGCAAATTTGTAGCCCAAGGGGAAATTTTTAGATTTTTATGTATTCATTCATTTGTTCATTATGATGCCATCACAATTTCGTCTCTCCAAAAAATCAGGAACAAAACTTAAATTGAAAAATTCAAAAGGAAACATCAGAGATCCCAGCCGCAAGATTCTTGTAAGCCTATGCCAATAGAAAGGGACAGCAGCCAAATAAAGATTTCAAAATATTTTTAACCCTTAGTTGTTTAAATTTTTAAACATAATTATTTAGAATCTGATCATGCTTTTTGTGTTTGCTTTCAGCAAATATTCAATGGTAAACAATTTTATAGGAGGGGTTGCTTGCAGACGCAATAGATTTTAAGCAAACAATATAAAACATTAGTTAAAAGAGAATTTCAAATCATCGATAGCACTGCCCATTGCCCAAGGCTGTTAATTTTTTGACTCTCTGAACCAGGGAAAGCAAAGCTGCAGGTAACAGAAAGAAAAACATTCCCTGACAAAGATACCTTCATGGTAAACTACAGTTACTTGTGTTTATTAAAGAATCCTCCTGTGTTGTGAGCTAACCACAAAGATTTCATAACGCACCATCAAACTCACCAAAATATTCTGCTGGGTTAAAACACATCTGCACAGTGTTGACACTGTGTTTGTTCCTGCCTGCAATGAGGGAGAGGGAAATGTGACTTAGTGCAAATATTTAAGCTGAAGCAAGGGGTTAGGGATGGAGAGGGAAAAGGCATAACCTAAGTAGTAAGCTTGAAGACAAATTGCTGACTAAAAGGAGGAGACAGCAATGATTGTATTGACACAGGATGGCCCATGCAATTTTTCAACAAATGATCATCAAAATTCAGAGCAGCAACTGCCAGAAGGTATCTGCAGACCCCCTCCTCCAGCCTCAGGATACAGGCAGCTCCCATCAACCTCAGGGGAAATCTTCCAGGCACCAGTGTTCCCTATTTCAGTAACACCTGAGATGATTAAATGAACAATGAAACTCAGCTGTAAATTTGCAGCAAGGTTGCAGTCTGCAATCTGAATAGTATTAAGAGGAATGAAATAAAAATGAAACCAATGCTCACAGGATAATGTAAATCAGATGCAAATAAGATTCCATTTTATTTGTCTTTTCTTTGTTTCTTTCTAATAGTCACCTATTTAGCTCATGAAGTGCTCAACATTTCTTTTAAAACCCAGTGACTATTATTTCAGGAGATTTCTTGGGGGATAAGGACATAGAAAGTTTCCATTCCCATGAATAAAACGAACTCATATCTTTGCCTGTGAATAAGTTCAAAATGCAAGTCAGAATCAAGTATATGAATACGAAATGACAAAAATACAATTCGTATTTCTAAAAAATCACAGTAGCAGGCATTTGTCTATCAGAGCCTTCTTCACAAAAGCAATCCCAGTGTGGGCAGCACAGTAAAGTGCTGTGAAACCCTTTTCACAAGCTCTTTGCCTGTTATTTCCAGCTCACACAAACACATATGTGTCATATATGTATCAGTGATATACATGTATGTACAGTGATGTACATATATGTATCCTTATTTTGTCTGATCAAAGTGCCTGCAAAAGTATCCTAATCATTATCATTTAAAGATCAAGCTAAACATGCAGCATGTATCCCTAGGATGTTAAGGATGTGGGTTTCAGGTTTGGTTCTGCCATTGAATTATGGTAATGATTTGGTCCAATTCCTCAATGTCAATAAACCAGCTTCCTAGTCTGCTGCATGGAAATATTCCACCTTTTTTTTTTTTTTTTTTTTTCTGAGCTGCAGTATATTTTGCCTCTCTAACACAAGCCCAGCCCTTATGAAAGCTACCTATTCATCCCCCTGATAGCTGACCTGTAACCCTGAAGATAAAGGCTAACAAAAAAATCAAAGTCCAAGACCAAAATACCTACAGAATCTCCTAGTGTCTCTGTGGCATCATGTAAGTCCTTCACTCCTAGTAAAATTGTTCAATTCTTCAACCTGCTCCAGGCCAGCCTAACACAAACCTTTGCCAGTTGCCAGGAGCAGGCTGGAAAGTGTTGATGAGGGTTTGTGTTTTGGTGATACACTGCTGAAGCAGAGGCAATCTGTCTCGCATTTCCTTCATTTCCAAAATTAACCCCAAACTTTGATTGACCTTAAATCATTAATAGCTGAAGAAACCAGCATGCAGCAAGATTCCTCTACATTTCTGTTCTTGTTTTCAGTGTCTGAGTAACAGACAAGACCACATAGCCAGTCCTTCAAGTCCATCACAGCTCCTGGCTTGTGGCATAGGCAGACAGGACTGTAGAGCAAACATTGCACCTCTGTCTCAAAAATTCACTTTTCACTCCCAGTATAAAAACTTTCTTGGTAAGGTGCAATCTGTTCTAGGACAAACACAAAAGCAGGCCCTTGGTCTACGTGGTGTTTTTTACTCAAATAGCCTGAACAGTTTGAGGCCAACACAAGTGTTTTAAGAATGCCCTGAAAACCTCTCCTGGAGCTTGTCAGATCAATATCAATAACCAGCAGGAAAGATGTTTGAACTGAGAAAATTGGAAGCAAATCTGGTATGATACTACTTTAGTCTTTGAAGGAAAGTGTACAGCCAAGCTGGAAGCCAGGAGAGAGAACACGAACTTCAAAGAAGTTCAAAGGAACTTCTCTTTTTTTTCACTGCCACTCTTGGCTCAGCTATGTGTTTCTGCCAGAACAGATTGTTCTGATACCTTGAAATGTACAATGGCATCATCATATGCAGAACTGGTCTCTGTCAACTGTACACACCAATAAGTACCAAAATAAACTAAAAATCTCAGAAAAGCAATGAGCTCCATTGGTCTGTAGTCTTCTTGTCTTCTTAGCAGGCTGTCAGAAAAAAATAATTCCAGATACAAAAAATACTTCCAGGCTTCTCCATATAAAGTCTTTTGGGATTTGTATCTTCATCTACTATCCCCAATTGAGGAAATAAGGTAATAAATGGAAAAGACCACCAATCTTTTTCATTAATGTCCCAAGTGTATGAATACACTTTAAAATTGCTTTTTTCCTAGAGCCAAATAGCTGAAAATCCTGCTTTGATTAATCTTTGCCTAAAGGGCTGCTCAAAGTCAGCCTTTTTGATTAGCCCCCAGCACAGGAGAAAAGCAAGGTGAAGTGTGAGCAGAGACACTGAGAAAGAATGTGTGCAGCAGCAGCCCAGGTAGCTGGCATCAGCAGAGATCAGCATTCCTGCTGCCCAGCCCCAAGGGAGACTGCATGGCCAAAGAGCTGCTCTGGTCAGGAACAGAAATAGTGCTGTGGCCAGCATTTCCTGGACTGCCAGGAACACTGGAGCAGCAAACAGGCAGCTCCTTCTGCTGGCTATTCCCCATGCAGAACTGCTTTTCTTTGTGCCACGGGTACATCCTGCTGTCCCAAAACCTTTACACCATCTGATTCTCTCATTTTCCTAGTCTTGAATTCTTCCTCCAGACATTTTCACTTTTATTGAGTTATTCAAAAAGCAGGGATAAAAGAGCCCTGTTAAAACTCAGAAGGTTGCTGTGAGATTTAATACAGGCAGAGAGTTTGGGCTGCTCTAGATAGTGAAGTTCGAGTGGAAGAGGGATCTACCACCCATTATCACTAACATCCTATTTCTTTGTCATTATCTCTTAATTATCTTGTCTTGTTTATTTAAACAACAAGGCAATTAAGAGGCATTGTCAATGGAACAGAACCCTGGCACAGGCGAGTGGTCTCTGCTGTGAGATAAATGCCAAGATATTTAACAGGCAGCAGCATAACAGGAGAGAGATTGTTTCCAAAGCACTGGGCAGTGATTGCTGAAAAATGTGTGCCATTGCTACTGCAGGATACCTTACAGTCCTCCTAATAGTCATTAATTGTCTGCTGCTGGGAAGTCCCTTGGTACTTTCTCTTGATATGGTTGTACCTTATGAATATACCTAGAATACTCTGCTGGAGTTTGGCATTATCAAAATAATGCTGTAAATATCAAATGCCACAAACCAGAAAGAACTCGGAAAATAACAACTGGAAGTAGCAGTGACTTATAAGAAGTAGTTAAATATACTTTTATTAGGAGATTACTTATGAAGCCCATGGGATGGAGTAAAGGCATTGTTCTAGCTCATCAGGCCAACAATTCATCTAATCCAGTGGCTGTTCTCTGACAGCAAATTGTTTAAGGTGCATAATATCTTTGCACCAGGTAATGCAAGAGCAGTATGCTTGTAGAAGTTGCTATCCAAGATGTAGAACTAGTGTTTTCCATCCTGAAGTACCAAGAATGATTTGTCATTTCATTGTTTATTTTACTGTAATCATGCTAACCACTTGCACAGCTTGATGTTTTTTGAGTAATTTTCATTTTTTCTGGATTTGCTCCAAATAGGAGTGGAAATCTGCAGCTAGTAGATGTGAAAGGAGAACCAACCACCTTTGGTAAGCACAGAATGCTTATGGGAGAGGAGCTGGTAAGTGTGAAGACACTTTGAATGGGCTGAAGGGAAGGAAAGGTCTGAGGTTTGAGGAGCTTTGTGAGAGAAGCAGTTGGCAGCAGATAAGATGAGTATCCCATGGGGAGCTGGCTCAGTTTTGGCCAGCAGCCTGTCCATCCTCAGAGCCAGCAGGGATTGGCTCTGCTGGACATGGTGGAAGCTTCCAGCAGCTTCTCACAGAAACCACCTCCCTGCTACCAAAACCCAGGCTGGACAAACCAACACAGGAGCATTTCAGATATTCTCTTGAAGCCTACCTTCCACCCTTGCACCAGCCCCACTCTCTGTTTCATTGATGGAAAGGTCTTTGAGGAAAAGGTTTTCACTAGTCTAGTGAAATAATGCATATTTCTGGCAATGATTGAAAAGAGTGGCCTGAAGATTCCTTTTCCAGTTGTTCTTAAGGGTACAAAGTTCATGTTTTGGGTTTATATTCATTTCTGTATGACTACTTTAATACAACAGAAATAATAGCAGACTACTCTGTGGGTTAGTGCTTTAAAAACGAACGTATTTATTTATTGATATTTTTAAGTGCTTACTTTTTCCTTGTTGCTCTCTGGGGCCAAAGGTCCATCTCTGGCAGAAACACAGCACTTAGGAGTCCAGTTTTGAGCTCAGAAAATACAACTGCAGAAATGGTGTACACTTTGGAATAGAAACAGAGAATAAGAAATGAGGAACTGGGAGCTACCAATAAAAAGGCCCAGTTTGTCCTTTAATACTGTTTAAATATTCTATCTGTAGTTGTATATTTTCTTCTTTTTTCATCACCTTTTCTCAGTGATTCCAAACACTAGGGAAATGTTTGTGTTGATGTTGCATAGATTATTATGACAAATGCCACCACCACTTTTTCCTCCCCTCTCAGATAAGTGAGTTCCATTGCTTGATTATCTAAAGATCATGTCCGACTACAATTATAATTACTTATTAAATAAAATTTGACTCAGAAAAATAATTAAATGTTTAAATTAAGGCATTCTACTTTGTCACACAATTAGGTCTTTGCTGGCAAGGATATGGAACAGTTGTTAATATTGAAAATGAGATGAAAGATGTTCTAAATTTATCTCCCCAACATTTCCATTCAGCATAATAATGGACGTTTGACAGTAACACATTGTTGTTGAACTAGTGAAAATCATTTCTGAAATGATCACACACCTTTGAAAGTAGTCTCACACAAACCTGGAATCATTCAGGTTGGAATAGATAAATTTTCATTCACCTGGGAGCTGTATTTTAGCTGCCTTATGGCTCAAATAAAAATGAACAATTTTCAAATGAATATAAAAATCATACTTAAAAGACTTCAAATGCAAAGTATATATGTATTTTCCAGCATCCATATATAAATTAATATGTACCATCTGGGTTACATCTGGTGATATTAAAGTGTTGTCTCATGAGCAGAATAGGTGTGAGAACCATGAAGAAAAGCTGAGCAGTTCTGGCACTTACTGCAAAGGAGACAGCATTCATATGTAACTCCAAAAGTAAGCTGTCTTGTCCCGTCTCTGCTGTTGCTTTTAAATCTCTGTCTCACTGCTGTTCTCCCATATTTTTCCCTTTATTTTCATTTTATTTTTCCTCTAGGTCCAGCTTTTGCAGCAGGCCTTCAGTCATATAAGTGAAATCCATGGGTCTTACATTTTCCATGGTGCTTCCACAAGAAACCTCATCCTCTTCTCACCATTCTCTGAAAATTCTGCTCAGAAAAGGATACACCTTTGGTTCCTCTGGTTGTCTTCAGTTTCTCAGCACACCTTACCAGTGGCCTGACTTTCTGAATTCCATTATTTTCTTTAAAGACTGTTACCCATCTGGACCTCACCTTCACCTCCCTCTCTTCTGCCTCAAATTACCCATCTTCTCCAACCATGTGTGTAGCTGCTGCCTTTCTTTGCCTTGTCTATCTGGACCCTTAATCATGGGCACTCCAAGGGTTCCCAATGAGCAGTTGTATGGCAAATTTTGTCTCCTAAAGCACAAAGCACCTCAAAATTCTCAGCCCACTCATAATGCCAAGAAATCTCCAGGTACTTTACAAAAGGCTGTACTATGAATTCAGCACATTCTATAATCCCAAAGTAAAAACTGAAGACAAAATTAAAGAAGCCTTCATTACTGATTGTAAGAGCAATCTACATATAACCTAGGATAAGACTGTGTGGAAAAAGTGCAAGCTAGAAACATGGAAAGGTGAAAGGATTACCTGATGTCTTGCTATGGACCTCAGATCCTGAGGGATGGTAGACTGTACTAGCTCTCAGTTCTACAGTTGAAAGAGAAAAAAATTTATCATCCTTATACACAGCTACTTTTTTTGTTTGTTTTCAGAGAGAGTCAGATGAGGTGTTAGTTTGGTAACATTGATCTTCCCCTGAAGCAAGGGAGTGAATAAGATGGCTTTTCCTGCTCCATTTCAGAACTATTCTTTGCTTCTGTGGGCTGCACAATCACACCATGAGAATGGTCTTTTGCCATGTGCTACAGACAAACCTACTCAGTTCAAGAACCCACACATTTCAGAAGAAATGTATGCAAAAGCTCTATGCACAAATAAAATCTCAGCCACCCTGTAACTGAGCAAAGTGCAGGAGAAGATGACCAACTTCTGATTTACCATGTGTGAAATTAAAGTACTTCAGCACAAGTCTTCACATGAGCCAGGGAGAACACCACAAAATTACTTACCTGGAGAGATTACATACATAAACAAAAATTATATCTGTTCCTCTGGCTTTTCATATAGGGTATGTTCATCTGTAGGATCTGCTCTCACCAATGGATCTTTGGGTTCCACATGCAAGAATTTCAACATGTAAAAAATGCACCTAGAAATGTGGAGAGAAAGCCTCTTTTAGCTCTGACTGACCAGACACCAAGTTATGGACAAGTCTGGCACGTGTCTCTCCCTTTGCAATGCATGTAGCAGGTCCTGGGCTTTCCTAACATGCTGAAGCTTTGGAGATCCTGTTTGCTTTCTTTGGGCCCTCTCCTAGGAGTAACATTTAGAGAGGGAAACTGTTTTTAACAACTCAAGGTATTATACCCTTTAACTTACCTGATTAAGCAAATGAACACATTTTAACCTTCAGAAGTAGATTTTCAGACTGGCATCAACTGCCTTGAATTATGTCAAAAGGCAGGTATCTCTGAAGGTATCTCTGAAAAAAGCATTATATAAAGACATGGTGACAGCCCAACTTACTTCCCAACACATCTAAATTAATCAGATAGAAGGAACAACATTTTCACTGCATTTTATGCTCAAGAAACTGAGGCTTGCAGATGAACAAAGAGACTCATCATTGTTATGGACCAAGGACTGGTCCCAGTGCCTTTGCTGCTGTTCTCAGCCCAGAGCTGGCATCTTCTTTCCACACAAGAAAAGTTATCTTGAATTTGGGCTCACTGCAACAGAAAGGGATGAAATGAAAGGTGTCTCCTTCACTTGGATGAACTATGGTACAGGTGGGAAAGTTACAATATTTTTTATTTTACTTTTAAATGAAGCGTTAAAAAAACTGCCAGGCAGAATATTTTTTCAGCTTTCTTTCCTAACCCTAGAGTGGCTGTAAAACCTCAGCAGTTAAAAATGTTTTCTCTGGCTCCAAGTCTAATGCATCCATAAAAATTACGTTTTAAATAAAGAAAACATGTTTTGTTCCAGCTCCAGAGTGGCTCTAAGACATTACATATTTTCTAAAAATGCATTTAATTCTCATTTTAAAAAATCCTTGAATACACCATGACTGAATAATTTGTTGAAAACTCTCTATGTGTTCTAATCTTCAATTTATCAACCTTAAACCAGCATTTTGGGATCTGGTAGAAGAAAAGCCTTAGATTGAAAACCTTTCATAGTTTCCCCAGACCACATTTAGTTCATGGCCTCTCTGGGGATGTCTGGGGCTGGATTTTGTGTTCTGTGAGAAGTAGAGCTCCCCTGTTTTTAAGTCAAGTCCAGATATTTTTCAGAGAGCCTGTAAAGGTTTGAGACCTCACGACTGAGAGAAATGTCACCAAACATTTTGCTCTTTGACTAAAGCTGTGATTGTCCTTCTCTGAGCAGAAGGGAGGGTCTCATGAGATGTGTGCCTCTCTCAGAAAAGATCCATCCTAAGAAATTAACTGCATGGTTTCCATTGTTCCTTCCAAGCTCCAGTAAAGGCTCCCTCTTCAATCTTGAGCAAGTCACTTAACCATTTTCATTTCATTTCCTTCTTTGCAGAATGGGAAAACTAATTTTTACTAGCCTTAAGGCATATCGTGCAGAGATCAATTCTCGTGCTTTCAGCAGGCAGCATTTTGCAAATGCCTGTTTTAATGGAGCTGCTCTGAGTGAGGACAGGGGAGGAGAATGGATGCTCAGATTGCCCATGAGGAGAGGCTCTCAGGGTTTTCAGTGCACAGAGCCTGTGCTCTGTCCCTGCTGGTCCCTGAGCTTTACTGGGTCCCACTGGAGGCAAGGCACAAAGATGAAATTAGGGGTTAGAGGGGACAAGCTCCCTCCAAGGATGCCTATAACTGTATAAAGCTGTTCTCTGCTTTGTTCTCCATTCCTAACTCTTCCAAGGGCCTCCAAAGCTTACACTCTGAGAGATTACATGTATTATGGATTGTTTTTCCCTTGCTCTCCCTCCTTGTTCTTGCCAAAATGTTCTTCTGTAAAATTCTCCCACAACATATCACAGGCAACTTGGGTGTTGCCTATCACTCACAATCATGTTGATGGGGTAACCATCATCCCACTCTTCTTGTATAAAACACATCCCAACCAGCACAGGCTCTGGTACACAGCAGGTTCATGTGGGGCTTTGGAACAAAAATTTGGGAAGGGACTGATGAGAAGAGTTGCTCAAAAGAGTACAAGAAATCATTGGAATATCCTTAGGTTCAACCAGCCCCTTCCCACTGAAGCTGACTGGGAATATTTTGCCTCCATGGACAGCGAGTTCCAGTTCCAGTTTATCTTCCTGACTCATGCCATAAGTCAATGAGAGCTGTGGGATAAAAACTGCTGCCTCACAAGAGACAGCTCCACCACCAGCCCCTCTGAGCTCAGAGCACAGCACGATGTCCCAGGCAGCCTCTGCCTCTCCAGGACCAAGGCACAGGGCACACATGGCCAGCAGCACCTGCTCTCAAGGGTAGACTTGCTGCCCACCACTCACAGAGTGTAGTTCCCTGCTCTTGGAGCACTTCTGGGCACTCCTGGAAATGGTCTGCATTTGTCTGCAAAACTTCTTAATAACCTTTTTATATATTGAAAATAAAAAGCTGCCAGCAAGAGCAAGTGGACTACAGCCATCTAGAACTGGAATATAGCAAAAGGCATACATCTTTACTTTTTTATATAAATAATTTTAATTTAATGCCTGGAAGAGCCTGCTGTCATCTTCTAAGATTCTCAGTTCTGCTTAGTATGAAGTGTTATAAACATAGTTAAGCGGAATCTGTTTATGTTGGAAGTCTGAGGGAATAAAAATATTTTCACAGGTCTGCTAAAAAAATGCCATGGTCAGCTCTGTCTCATGCTAAAGAGCACTGATCTTAGGGAGGCCATAAAAGCCACAGTCTCTGTTTAGCAGAGAGAAGCCAGAAGACTTATTTCTTCCATGAACAAAGGAGTGTCACATTCTCTCTAAAATAATGAGCATTATTTGTTCATACACAAATAATTTTAATTAAGTGCTGAAGGAAGCCATCACAAACATTGTCTATTAATCAAGGAGTAGAGAGAGCTCTCAGTTATCACAGTACTGTTTGTTAGATTCCTGATTCCTGCATCCCAGCCAGAGGCAGCACATTGTCACCTTTCTGCTAGAGGTGACTGTGAGAGCTGAAGGAGTAAAAGACCAGGGTGGTTTTGTGACCTCTGTACAGGGGACCCTGCATTTGCTGCTTCACCTGACTGGCTGTTTATGAGATCTCAGCAATCCCCCCACTGCCATGGGGCAGGCTGTCTGTGACATGAACACAACCAAGGGCAGTACCAAATGTTGCCACTGAGAATTAATTGTCTTTTGTTACATCAATTTAATGAACTGTTTTTCAGGGACATCTGGCTTCCCTGCCTGAGGGTGGGGGGAAAGGTGGGCTACAGAGAAGGCAGGAAAATGCTGCTGTTCAGCACATTTTGTCTCCAAATATTCCTGTTGTTATCACTTGCTGATATGGCCCTGCTCTTCTGCATGATTGATCCACACTGCTACATGTTCTTTTCCCAACACCTCCATGCACAATCTCCTCCCACATTCCTCATGTTTACACTACATTACACTGCAGAGTCCACCCAAGGCTTTTCCCTGGTTTTCATGGTCTCTGCCAAGCTCTTTTCTCCTCTAAGACCTCACTACAGCACACAAGAACACTGACCAGGGTAGAGTGATTCTTGCCACCATTTCCTGCATTAGCACAGAGGATCAGTGTCTCTCCAGAAGGGACCTTATTTTTACTAAATGGCCTGTGAAAGCATTTCCATTAGAGATGGTTTGGTGTATTATAACTAAGTGGATGGAACAGAGTGAGCATTTATTTACCCAGGAAAATTTGGATCAGACAGCACATCTGGTTTTCATTGAAATCCTCAACTTTACTAAAACAAAAAGAGTCCAGCTGAGTTAATAGAGACTCAAGGCAGGCAGGTGGCTGACATGATTACAAGAGAGTTGAAACAGGATCAAAACACATGCATCCTCCGAAGTTTCAGTTCAGATCGTTCCTGGAAAGCATTTTAACATCCAGTCTGTAGGTCTGAATGAGTAAAAGGATTGCTTGTAAGTGCTGAGTGCACAAAGAATCATGTTGTTTCTCTGAAATGTTTTTGTTTTCTTTCCTTCCTTAGCAGATCTTAGTGCCAGGTGGGTCTGCACAAGTCTGAAAAACGCATGAGCCATTTGCAGTGGGTAACACAACCACACTCAGTGTCGTGGCAGCCACACTGGATAGACCAACTGCTACAAGAGCAGAGGCACAGGGCATCCAACTCAGCTGTCAGTGCTTGGGAAGAGCTCTGAGAGGGATGAATAATGCTAGGACTCAAACCTGGCTGAAAGCTTTGCTCTGCAAGCAGTCACAATATGCTGCATCTGCTGCTGCAGCTTCAGGAAACAACAGTGATGGAAAAAGAAATTTTCCCTCAGTCTGTTAGTGCTCACCACTGTCCCCAGTGATATGGAATCCCAGGACAACAAAGTCCTTCCATTTCTAAAAAGGTTAAACCTCCTTCATAATGTGGAAGATGCGTCCTGCATAGATGGCACAGTGGGCCTTGTAGCAGTTTGTCCTGGATATCCCATTCTGGAAAAAAAATATTGAGGAAGTAGAGATGCTGTCATAGGAAAAAATATTGGGACTGGCAGGGACTGTTGAACATTTTTCTCAGACACCAGGTGTTTTGAAATGGTGTTTTGCACTTTCTATAGGTAGCCTTATGTCTTGGCAATGTGCTTAAGTGAGAAATAAAAAGGAGCCCCTGTGTATGGGTGTATGTGCCTGTTTTGCTGGCTGTGCTGGGCTGTTAGCCTGGCCCTGAAACTGTGGGCCAGGACCAAGTGGTACCATTTTGTGACTGGTACCATCAAACTGATATTTCAGTTAATATTTTTCACATCAGCTAAGACTTCAATGAAAGTCAAAGAAAGAACTAAGGCCCCTTGATCCTCAGTCCCTGCTCTAATAAAGGAGTGATTAACATTATAGTTCATTATTACTTTCAATTTCAACTCCCATATGAAGCTAGAGGAGCAGCAGTACTAGCCAGAATCCTATTTTCTGCCTGTCAGTTAAGCAAATGAAGTCCCAAGACAGTTTGACTCACCTTCATATATAAAAGAAAATTCTTTATTCCAACACACCTGTGTCTTTCTTAAAATGTGTCTTTATTCTGCAAACTGACTGTCAAAAAGTTGCATCCTTTCACTCAATTATCTATTCCCTGTCTGTATATTTATCCAATGTATTCAGTACTAAAATGAATTTTTACAACATTTTTTTTTTTACTTGTTAGTGTTGACAAAGGTATGAGAAAAAAGCTGGTTTCTATTCTGGCTCATATGTCACCAAAAGAGTTGTTAAATGTTTTTCATTTCCAGGACCAAAATGCTGTCTCCTCAACTATTACTTTGCAAGCTCAGAGGAAAATTTATTTGCTAAGGTTTAATTGTGAGTAGAATTTGATGTAATGAAGCTTTAATGGCAAAGCTGTATGAGCCAGAAAATGCACAGCTTGACTTTCAGATCCCAAGCTGAGTCTGCAAGTGAAGATGCTTCTAAACTGAGAAAATGTCATTCAAGTCACTCAGGCACAATAAATGTGAATCCCTCACCACCTTTTTTTATGATAAAGAATAGGCTCATATGAACACTAATGGAGGCCTAAGACACTGATGGCTACTTCTGTATAACCAGGGTAGCATTTAATGATAAGACTCTAAGAAGCATTGTATAAAAATTGTCAAGCTCAATACACACAAATGGCCAAATGTGTTTTCTTCAGAGCAGAACAATTCTGGTGCACCAAAAATGCCCTATTTTCTAGCTCTACCAGTTTGTCTAAAGAAAATTTACTCCCTAGAAATCTTCCCCTGGGCTGTTATGGCTGCAGTGACATTTCCACTTTTGCTCAAGAACTCATCTGGAGAGGTGAGTTCTAAGAAAGCCTCAGGGAGTGATGGCCATAAAAATCTCTGAATTCATGTGAAGGATAGTGAAATGTGCCAACCAACTAGGAGTTCAAGTCTGGATGGCTGTTCTAGGTGAAAATAATAAGTACAGCAATGTTCACTGGAGAAAATGGCAAAAAAATAAAAGTGCTCAACAACATTTCCAATTCCTCATTCACTTTACCTGTGTGGTCTGAAGATTATTTTTTAAGAAAATCTCTGTTTAGAATCTATTCACTCAGTTTTCCTGCCTTAGGTTCTTCCTCCAGGCAAAACCAGCCCAAATAAAGCAGCTGACACTGTCCTTGTTTGCACAGGCAAGTACTGGGATATCTTGAGTCTCTTGGCCTCCAGGAATGGTTGCAGCACAGCCAAGCTGGTTAGACAGCTGTCTGAAGAGTCAGAGATGGAAGGCAAGAAGGTGAGGGTAGTCTTTGATAACTGGGAAGCTCTAATTGTTGGGAGAACATTTTGTTCTATTATTTGTTGCTCACCACTGTTATGCTGTTGCCAAGGACTGAAGCTGTAGCTTAATAATTACTTGTGTTCTGTGAGTTGAATCATCAAAGAGTTTGGGTTGGCAGGGACCTGGACATTTTCAACTAGGTCAGGTTGCTCAGAGCTGCCTACAGCCTGGCCTTGAATGTGTCCAGGGATGGAGTATCTATCTCCTCCTTGGGCAACCTGCTACAGTGTTTCATTGCTAATCACAAAAGATTAATCACTCTCATCTTCCTTACATGTACTCTGAGTCTATCCTTTTTCAGTTTTAAACCATTACCCCTTGTCCATCTGAACAGAACCTACTAAAAAGTCTGTCCCCACCTTTCTTACAAGCCCATGTTTGTACTGAAAGGCTGCAGTAAGGTCTCCCTGAAGTCTTCCTCAGGCTGAACAGCCTGTCCTCACAGGAGAGGTGTTCCATCCCTCTGCTCCTCTCTGGATTGCTTCAGTAGGTCCATGTCCTCTCCAGAGCTGGGTGCAGCATTCCAGTGGAGTGCCATGAAAGCAGAGCACAGGGGCAGAACCACCTCCTTGACCTGCTGGCCACATTGCTTTAGATGCAGCCCAGGATAAAACTGGCTTTTCTGGGCTGTAAGTACACATTGCTGGCTGATTTTCAGAATGAATATCAAAGGGTTCTTCCAATAGATGCTTGCTAATATCATATTTTTAAAGAAGAACATTAAATAGAAAGAATTAAGGGCCAGCTCTGAATCTTGTTAAATGTATTGTCATCATGCAAATATACGAAGATTATCTTCCAAATTGTCCCATAGTAGCTCAATTCAGCTGTTGTGTAGTCTGTTACAACTTGCCCTATTTTTGCATAGTTAATTTCCCCCTAACATTTTGATTTCTTACAAACATGGCCAACATACCAGTGTTACTGTATTGTTGACTGTCTTGACTTGCAATATAGGATGTGGCCAGAAATGTGTATTCTGTCACCATCTGTTGAAGCTGGGTGGGGCAGTGATTCCTTATCTCTGTGGCACATATTATCTGCTAATGGGCCATCTTTAAGACCAGACAGATGAATCATCTTTATCTTTTCCACAACCCATCCTCCCTCCAGGAAGATATCATCTGCTGCTGAGCCATTGAGTCCCACTGTATGACTGATAAAATTACATCATCCCACTGGGAGATGCTCCAGCCAGGGGGAGGAGCCAAGCCTTTCCTACCTAGATAAAAACTGAAATTTTAAACTGCAAGTTACTTTCTTTCCACTGGATTCCAGAGGAAAACCAGACCTTTTCCACATCATTCCTGGACCTTCAGAGGAAAACTGCACCTTCTACAGGAGCACTGCTCCAGCTGAACCACATCTGCCACTGCAGGAGGATGCAGCCACCATTTAATGGGACTGCTACCAACACCCTGACTGATGGGGTGTCAAGTTGTATCCTGACTCTGTCAGGGTTGGAATTGTTTTTTGTAATTCTGCATTTCTATTTCAATTTTCCTAGTAAAGAACTGTTATTCCTAATTCCCATATCTTTGCCTAAAAGCCCCTTAATTTCAAAATTATAATAATAATTTGGAGGGAGGGGATTTGCACTCAACATTTCAAAGAGAAGCTTCTGCCTCTATTGGCAGACACCTGTCCTTCAAACCAAGACACTGACATATTTACTTGTTTCAAAAACTACATATAGCTCCTGGCTGGTTTATCAGTCAATTCAATAGAATAGGAGATAAAGTGACCCCTGTATCTTTAAAGTGCTGTGTGAGGTTCTAGCACTCATCTCTCATTAAATTCAATGATACTCAAGCTGAAAGCATGAATAGTTTCCTCTCTTCACTGCCCTCTTACCTACAGCTAAAAGACAGGCAAGCCTGTGATCATTCTTTTCTTCAGGTGCCCCATGTTAACCTGAAACTCAGTAAATAAAGTTTTTATAACCCAGTCTTTTTGAACATTAGTCCATGCAGCACAACACTATTTGTTCAGCTTTCAGGTAAAGTGAGAGAAGTACTCTTGATGGGTTTGCTCATAGTCTCCACGTGGTTGTCAGTCCTTCAGTGGTGATCTCTTACATATGCTGTGAATAGTGCCTAACAGACACTATACTGCATATGGATGCATGTAACTAGCATTATTTAAGTGGAGCCTCAAACTTCTCAGCATTTTCTAATGGCTGCACTTCATTTAAAAAAATCCAAAATTGATCAATGTTGTTTAATAAAGAAAGAATACCTATTAGCATAAAAATAATTTCTTCATGGGGTTAGTTTTTAGTTTTTATAATTCTATATATAAAAAGGGATCTGAGAGCAGTAATTATCAATCAAACCTGACAGAAAACTACATGCCCCTTTAGCCTTTTTTTACTGCTCTTTTAACCCAAGGTCTTCCCTTTCCAACAATGCTTTTACATCCACCTATAAGAGGAAGTGAGAGGTCCCATTTTCCTTTGTGTTGTGTTATTAAACGAGTGGACAGAGAGGCTCAGAGGGATGAGCTCTGGCTCAGAGCAGCCTTGTAGCCCTCTGTAAGAAAAGATAAGCAGTGACTTTGCAGCTGTTGTTGGAGGCAGCTCTGACCTATGCTTTTCCCAGCTTGCTTACCCAAAACTACAGGGAATGAGACCTGAGCTGTGTGTCACCTGCTTGCCTTGTGTGCCCAAAGAGCATCTCAAAGTGAAGGGCAGTCTCATCTAATCCAGCAGTTTTCCTCTTTCTGTCCCCTTTTCAAGAAGCAGCAGTATTATTCTGTTCATGGCTGCATTTAAAATTTGTTTTGCTAATTCTGTGACCCAACTGTAAAAGAATGAATGATACTGAGTGAATTAAAACTGAATTATGCTAGTGCAAAATTAGAGGTAAGGCACTGGTTTTCTGTGAAAACTGAGCAGGAAACCTGGAACAGGAACACAGAAGGCAATTTCTCATCCTAAATCCAAAATACAACACCATACCAGCTACTGTGAAGAAAATTAACTCTCTCCAGTTAAAACCAGACAACACCCATTTCTAAAATATAGAGAGATGATGCTATGCCCAGCAATTAAATACTTAATCACTGGAAACCTTGAAAAGAATGTGCTAATTTAAGTTCAGAGTAGATGCTCAAAGACAGTAAATTATAATTCTCTATCCCACTCATATCCCTTTCATGATTACTGTACTGCTATGGAAATAAAGCTAAAGTGTTCTCTGTTACCACAACCTTATAAAACACCTTCTTAAACCTTACAGAAATTACATGTTGGTTATGAAATGTGAATTTCTGGATTCTGTTAGATAATCTCCAAAAATACTGATGGTAAACAAACAATAGAGCTGCATAAAGGAACTACAGCAATAAACAGGGAAACATTTTGTTTACCATGTTTTCCTCCTGATGGTAAAAGCAAAACTCTTCCAGTACTAAGGAAGAAGTGTTTGTCACGAATATCATCTTTCATGTGCCTGACTGCTTCTGAACTGATCTGGAGTAGAACCCCAGGGTCACATTGCTTTTAAGAACAAGGGAATCCTGGCTGCCCTGAAAGCAACCTAACAGGTATTAGCAAGACTGACACAAACACCAAAGGAAAAGCACTTTCTGTTCAGGTTCTTTTCATGGCTTTTTTGTTCTCTCAAACACTTTTCCACAAGTCCATAGCCTTACACCGTTATCACCCACAAATACAAGAAACAATTGGATGTTGATATGCTTTTCTTCCCTATTCCCTCCTTCATTCCTTCTCTTCACTCAAATATCTCACACCATTGAATTAGAAATCAGTTTTAGGCTGTTGTCTTGCCTTTCTATAAAACATATTTTTAAGGGATAGCACAAGAAGGGGCACTCTAGTCCTCTCACTTTATAGAAAATATATTGTTCCTTCCAACTTTTCACATTGGTGACTTTGGAGATTCATTTCCCATACATTGCCACAGTGATGGGTAATATATATAAAAAACCCATGGCTCTTGAGCTTACTTCTGCCTTAAGGTATCTGCCATGTATCCTCCAGATTGCTGACAGAACTGGAAGCAGATGCTTTGGAAACCATTTGGATTTCAATAAAGGAAGGCTCCTTTATTTGGTTGATAGATTATGTACAGATTTCAGAGGTTGAATTGGAGTCATAAACCATAGAACTTGAGGTAACAAAATTCAGCTTCTTCATTCAGAGGCTTTCTGAAAGATCTTGAGCAAGCAGTTTAGTCTGATATAGAATGTAAGCATTTCAAATATCTTTAAGGAAGTGTGTCTAGCTTTTTCTGTTCTTTGGGAAGTAGAATCATCTCACAGCAGTGTTCATAATTAAATTCTCTAAAGGTACAGAAGTGTCCAGATATTAACTATACTGACATCCCAGAAATTCTTTTGTTGGAGCTTTCTTTCCTTTTCTGTGACAGTATGTGTAGGATAAAGAAAATTTTTTTCTTCTTCCTGGCTACACCTCTTCTGAGTGGGATATAATGTCAGCTTCTTGGAAGAGTAGTCATTTACTGGCTCATGAGTGTCTTCTCTTCTTACAATCTAGAGCCAATGGGGCAAAGAGGGCACATATGATCTGAAGAGTTACTATTTCTTTTACAGAACCTGACAAGTCTCCCACTGTACCTCTGCACTTCCTTCTACCCTACCAGTCAGCACTATTAACCATAGCACCCATTTGGCCACTTTCTTCAGAGACTTTTTTCAACACCTGCAGGAATCTGTGTTCTAAAGCCTCTTAGCACTTAGGGCTTATTGTTGCAAAGCCCGAAAATCTGACCAGCTCAGCTTGCCACTAATGCCTTTTGCAGATGGAGAGGGACAGGCAGCAAATACAAATCAAGTCTTACAACTAACAATCATTAAATAGCTTAAAAACACCAGAGTTTCTGAGATGTTTACAAATTGCAAGAGGAACATTTTGCAGAATAAAACTGCAGTCCTGGAGCTTAATACTCACTCTAGTATTTCATTAGTGCTCCTGTTTTATATTAGCGCACTGAGCAATTTGTATGTGTCTGTGGACCTTTCAGCAACACAGACCCAGAGCAATTGCCAAATGTTATTCGGGGCTGCTAATACGTAATAGTTCTAATGAATAATGTTTTTGTTAAGAATGTGGCAAACTGCTATTTATTCAGATGAATTCCAACCAACCATAATGCCTGGGTCTTACTTCTGAGGCATGAATGCAATAATTACCAAACACAGCTCTAAAATACAATTTGTTAACTTGGAGGAGATTGCGAGATCGTGACACACATTTAAAGTGTCCCCAAAGGTGCTTTTGGTCAGGTTTTTTTCCCCCCTTTTGTCTTTGTGTATGCAAGCAGGATCTGCACTTACTGAAACCACCAGCTGAGTGTCTCCACATGCATTTCTGCTGTAATGACTGAATGTAAAGCAAGCAATAAGGTTACACAAGATAAAGGAGGAAATGAATGTTCAAAACTGTCAACCTCTTTTGCATTTTTAGATTGAGGCTCAAAAGTAACTTACAGTGGTTTTGAAAATATCTTCAGAATATGTCCCAGAATCAACAGGCCTTTTAAGTTATCAGGAATTAGCAGCAGAAGGAAAGGTTGTGTATTGGAACTGAAAGCCACACAGTTTGCTGATGGGCCCAGGGACAGACCTGAACAGAGCTGTCAGAATCCAACAGAACCATGAGCAGCAGGCTGAGCCTGTGGGGGTGGGAGAAGAACAAGAACTTGAGGGATGTCATTGACTAGACAGAATCAAATCAAATACAATATCCAGCAATTGTATATCTATTAATTTTAAGCAAGCATATTCAAAGCTGATGTCTTAGTGTGGCACAGTAGATTGACAATTAATTTAAAATGTTGTAAAATTATTATTGAATATTTTTGTTGGAGATTAAACTAGAACTAGTACTGACAAATGTGATCTAGAACCAAATAGGAGAGCTCAAAAAAAGAATAACTGAAATTAACATATTACTGAGCATTGTATGAGCATAAAAATATGTTGGATACTGGCCTAAAAAATTTTAAATCACATTATTTAAATCTAAATCTTTTCACGTGAATCTGAATAGCTTG
The DNA here is from genome assembly GCF_029582105.1 of Oenanthe melanoleuca. NCBI lineage: Eukaryota > Metazoa > Chordata > Aves > Passeriformes > Muscicapidae > Oenanthe > Oenanthe melanoleuca. The sequence continues at coordinate 24,736,936 of NC_079335.1, forward strand.
TATCATGTATGAATTTCAGGACTGTTCAGGACATACACTTTCTTCTGTCTCTCTGCAGAGTTTCTGCTGAGCTTGCAGAGTTGCAGACATGTTTTATGCAGGCAGAGACTTATAAGCATTTCAACTTATGCACTGATAAGTGCAGAAATTTGCAGCTTCATAGCTGGGAGACAGCTGATACTGCAGGTGCATTAGAACGAATATAAATGCCACACTATTTTTATCATGACTCATCTGGGAATTTAAAGAAGAGGCAGTCTTCCCTCCTGCAGCTGAGAAAGGCCAGGGAAAAAACCTCTGGAGAAATCAAGCAGCTGGGCTGGAGAAACATTTTGGTTTTGTGCAACTTCTAACTTCAAGCATTTGGAAAGCACAGTAAATACAGAGACAAGGGAGGAAGAAAAAGGGCATATAACTAGTTAGTAAAGGAAGAGTGTTCCAAAAGAAAGGACAGGTAGTACTTCTCTGAATGTTCTATAGAGCCCTGATCTTTCCCATTATTACTGTAGAGTTTTTTAACACTAGATGAAATGTTAAACATAGGTTGGAGTAGCTTGTCACACAGCCACAGAAGGCAATTAAGTTGAGGATGGCAGAATCTACTTCATGGCAATACAGACAATGACATCTCTGTGGCTGTGATTCTTCCTGATTATGCTGAAGCCAGCTCTCCCATCTTGAGGTACACAGGAAGAATCTGAGTTTAAAAAAAGTGCAGATTTTTTTTAGGGAAGTCTTGTTTGTCTGTGTTCTGAATCCTTCTCCTTATTGTTCGACATTGCTCTCTCACAACCCATTAAATCAGCACAAGTAAGGGCAAGCAGGCAGACAGATGTGGACAAGAGGCTGTGGGAAGAAGGTGGAAACTTTTAAAACTAGTTGTGCCTCTTTAAAAATACTGTGTGAAATGGCACCAGGGAAGACCTGATCTGGAGAAAGATCTCTGCATCCTCCTCCAGGAAAAGGGCAGTGATATAGGCTTAACTTGGAGAGTCTGTGGCTCAACTCTTCCTTCCTGCAATGAACTTTTGTGGCAATCCACTGAGTTAGAGAATGCTGTCCTTACCAGAACAATAAATGGTCTCATGGTGTCCAGCCTTGCAAAACAGAGTTCACCAAGAAACAGTTGTGGTCAGGAGAGCAGAGTGGAAAAAATACTTAATTTTAGCAGAAAAGGTCAAGTTTTGTGCATTGGTTTTGTATATGGGTGCAAAAATTATTTTCTCAGTCACATTTAACTCCGAATTGTACATTATATGTGTTAGTATAAACTTGTCAGAACATTTTCCTGCTGGTATTTTAAAATGGAAATTAATTTTAAAAAATCAAAAGGAACAATGAGAAAGCTATTTCTGATGAATTTTTTCTCTTTCCCTGTAAACACACTGCATGGACTCACAGCCTGTCATGCCCCACTGCCCCAGTCAGGGACAGGACAGGACAGGACAGGACAGGGGGAAGTGTGGGGGAACCCAGCCCTAGCCCTATTTGTGACATTCTTTTACATCAAAAAGATGAATTTAGTAATGCCTTAGATATTCCCTAACTTACTAAAGGCCAGGTGAATTTCGGATGTAGGCCTTGCCCAGGGAAACACCAAGGATGTCAATTTTGCCCTTGAAGGTGTGACGTGCCCCTCTGCACACCCACTGCACAGGTTTAGCAAATTAAATGTGAAAGACCAATTATACAGTGCCTTTTATGTTAGTGAGTAGTTTTCAAGTGTGAGAAGTGTAATAAGTACATTTCTTTCTGAGAGACAAGTTTTAAGTAGTAGTTTTTTATATTTCCTTAGTGGCAATGACTGTGAGAAGCTCACATGAGAAGAGGCAGGACCTATAATCTCAAAGACAGATTTTGCAATCTTCATCCACTTGAATGTTCTCTCTTCAGTTGTGCCCAGTAAGACAGGAAACCTGAATTTGTAAGGTACTGAAGTGAAAGCCATGTGAGTGAGAGATTTGACATAGGAGGATTCAGGGCTTCTTGGTACCACAAGAATCTAAGAATTTAATGTGATGATAAAGCGATGGAGAGCCCTGGGTGGGCTCAGCCCCACTGCAAACAAGGGAGAAGAACAGCTGGTGCCTACAGAAAGGGCAGGAGAAGGAGCAGCAGGGCTGGAGGCAGGATGGATCCCTGCCCTGCAGGGATGTCCCTGGCACCCTGCACACAGGACGTGTGACAGAGCAGCCACAGGGTGCCCAGCTCCTGGCACTCCATCTGCCAGAGCATGGGGGGCCTGCAGAGGGAAGGAGCCACATCCTCCCAGCATGCCAGGTGAGACTCAACACCTGCATCCTCTCTGAAACTGCTCCTCCTTCTGCATGCCACGGAAAAGTTGTGCACAACATGGAATATGCAGAGTGACAGCAGTTGGCAGCTGCTTCAGCCCGGGCAACTACTTCATCATTAGTCTGAGTGCACAGTCATGCAAACTGATCACGTCTATTGCTGATTTTGTTTATACTTCTGTATACGAACGGGTTTGCAGCCAAGAGTAACTCCCTTGTTCAGACCCAACTCATTTGCAGCAGAAGTGATCCTCAACCCTGCTGCATCTGCGTGCACCCTTGCGAAAACAGAGGGTGGGTGGCAACAGCATTGGGAGCAGTGCCAATCCTGCCTTGCCAACATGGATGTATACTCTAAAATATCCAGAGCTACTGTACACAGGGAACTGTGGTAAAAAGGACAAGCAGATGTGATTTACCTAATTGATGGCCTAATTAAGATCTGAAGAAGAGGTGGGTGATTTACTGCTGTTGGAAAACAAGTTATTGAAAGGATTGAAAATTGATATAAAAGGTCTCAGTGGTGTTTAATAAACAGAATTCACTCAAAAATGTTTTTAAGTGTTCCAGACCTCGTTTTCTACAACAGCTCTGCCAGACTACGATCACCATGTTCAGTAGAGAGCCAAGAGAGCACAGCTGGGGTGAGTGGAGGTTGCCACTGTTTCTTGCTCTCCTCTGTTTGATGTGATGCCTGTCCTTTAGACTGTGGCATTAGTCAGCAGACAAAACAGTGTGCAACATGTCTCACTCCCACATTCATTATAACATGTTTTGTTCAGTAATTTCCACTCAGCTGCATTTTTAAGTGCTTCAAAACAGGTCACTCTGGGCTGGATGTGGTTTAAAGAGCAGAGAATTTCAGTGCTCAGGCCTGAAGTGTGCCTCCTGCAGTTTACCTCCTCCTTCTATTTGCTCATTTGCCACAATTTGCTTGGATCTTCCACAGTGTTGTCAAATTCTAGCCATCAGTCATAAGATGGTGCTGCACCATGAGGGAAGCCAGATTAGGCCAGCCTTGTTCTTAGATTTCTAAAACAGGTATTTGGGCAGGGGAGGCTGGGAAGAGAAAACTTCTGCTTGATTGTTTGGAAACTCAATAGGTTTTTTTCACAAAGATGGTCTTGAGATGAGTGAGGAGCAAGTAGGTGACAAGGAAGGATCTTGCACAGCCTGAATCACTTAGCAGCTTGCCCCACAGGAAAGGAAACCATTCAGTCCAGGGAATCCCTGGAGATGGGATCTCTGACTGAGCTAACTTTGAAGTCAGTTTTGGTACCACAACTGGGCAAAGGGAGTGAATGTGAGTGACAGCAAATCTGGCTTCCTGTGTAAAATGATCCTACTTGCAAGTCACCTCTCATTTTGTATCTGGACAGCTCATCAAGCTATGTCATGTTCATACCATACTTGTGTGGAGGAGGGATCCCACACCTGTGGGATACTGCCTCAGCCACCAGCAGCAAAGAATGGTCATCTCTTACCTCTTAGAAAGGGAGATTATTAAAGAATCTGGTTTCCTAAAAATAGAGTCTGCAGGTGTTTTGAAAATCCAGCTTCTCACACAGGCACAAAGGGTTTGATCCTTCTGGATTGATTCAATCAAATTTGACACAGATGCAGGGATTCAAAGGTAATTAACATCTTTAAAAAAAGATGAGAAGTTAAGGAGAGAGCCTCTATGAGACAGCCATGTGAAAACAACCAAAGAGCCTATTCTGGAGAGAGACTTCATGATTCTATTGTTATGGGGGGGAGGGAGTGGGGAAGGGGAAAATAAACCCTAAGAAGCAAGAAACAATTTTCCCCAAAAAAATCAATCAAAATAGCACCTTCTCAGATACAAAACTCAATCATAAGACACAGCTCAGTAGAAACTCTGACTCCAGTAGCTTACATGTTCACAGGATAGTTTGTTCTCTGTGGGAAGCCTTCTTCTTTGAACCTGCTTCCTCCACTTGGTCAAAAAACAGTGTTAATGATCTTCCCAGTACAGTGCTACAGTGCTCGCCTTTAAAGACTTGGGGATTGTTGCAGGAAGGGCCTTGAAAGAGCAAATGAAAAATATGTTTTGCTGATGGTTGAAACTAGTTGTGGTTTAGAATGATTTTATTTTATCTTTATGGCCAAGTGTGAAATACTTAGATGTATTTTCTTGTACACTTGTACTGAAAAATGAAATATAGTAAATCTATGAATAAGCATTATCCAGTCCTTGTTTTAAAAGCCTATAGAGATGTAGCCCACAAAATAAATGAGCACAATATCACTGAGTGCTGGACTTTGTTCAGAGTTAGCTGAAAGATGTAAAACCATAATGAGACCTGCTAGCTTAAGCAAGAAGGACATTAGTATCCAGCCAACAATACTATTCCCTTCTCTTCTGCACCCTGTTTATTTCAGGAAGCCTGTGAAGTTCTGATCTTCAAAAAGGTAGCCTGTGTACTTCTGAGAGGAGAAAAATATGCAAAACTGTTGATGTGGCTTCATTGTGGGTTTTGAAGTGAACCAAGGTGTTTATTTTGTTGTCTTGCCATTTGTACCCAGTTGAGAGCTGACATCATTCAACACAATAGAAATTACACTTTCCACGTGATTAGGAATATTTAAACAGGAAGCAGGTTGTTGTTGTTGTTGTTGTTTTGGGGTGCTTTTTTTTTTGTTTTTTTTTTTTTTTTGTTTTTTTTGTTTGGTTGGTTTGTTGGTTTTTTTTGTTTTGGGGGGGTTTGTTTTTTTGAGGGGCTTTTTTGGGGTTGTTTTTTAGACATCAGTTACTGATCCAACATACTCTTGATATAGGAGAAAAAGGAGCTGGGAAAAATTATTTAGGAAATTTTCAGGTATAGGTAGAGTCAGGAAGGGACTTGGTGGCTATGCCTACTCCTAAAGCACTTGCTGCTTTATCTTGGAGGTGTCTGAGGATACTAAGTGCCTGACACTGGGAATTGCTGAGATGCCATCAGCACCAAACAAATTTCTGTCTCCGAAGTTCTGGCAGAACTCCCAAGGAGGAGTTCAAGCTCCTGTGGCCTCCATGGGCTGGTACCAATGCTCCAGCTCAAAAAACAGGCTTTGGTTCTCCAGTTCCTACCAGTTAAAACCCCATGAAACCAGTTCCTTTTCAGCCATCACTCTTGGCTAGACTATGAGTCAAATTTAGGATTTTCCATCCAAGCTCTTAACTTGCTTCCCCAACAACACTGAAAGCACTAAACATGTGCTTTGGATCCTCCCTTATTGACTAAGACCCTATATACATTAACATCTGACACACTACACAGCTGGGCACACCTCCAAGGGATCTTTTAGTCCAGCCATAACACATCAAAAAAATCAATAGTAACTGTCCCTTCTAACCAAAACAGCTTTCCACACAACCCCAAGATCACCAAAACCAGAACTCCTTGGATCTGAAAGTCCACAGAGTGCTCATTTGCTCAGATTTGGAGAGATTTTGAATAGTGCAGGTCATATTGACAGAAGCTGTGACTATCTGGACAACAGAGGATTGAGAAGGTTTTAAAGGGAACAGCCCTATATAAAGAAAGGTAACATTTCAGAAACACCTTATTTCTGCTGGAAGTCAAGCACATTTCCTCCACGCTCATCTCCAGTGAGAAATACCTTGGAATTTTTCCCCCTGAAACGCTAACTAGTCTGCTATAAGAAAAAGCCCAGTTGACTTTGAAGTGGTAAGTATGCTTAAATTTGCTGCAGGCTTCAGTACCCCTGAGGGTCCTACGGCCTGCAAATTATTTTTATTCATTTAAAATGAAATAGAAATTAAAAAAAAAAAATCAATACAGCTGAAAAAAAAGACACTGGAGAGTTTTGTAACCCCCTCACTCTCCCTGCGGTGTTTCCTCTTCAACCTAATGGGATCTCCCTTATCTTGTCTTCTGGAGAAAATTCTGCTTTCATTCAAAGCAAAGAAGAACTTGACACATGGTCTGGAAAAGGCAAAAAATATTGCTGCCATAACTGTGTCTGTTGTGAATTAGAACTGTTGGTGTGATTGTTTGCATATTCTGCCAGCAGTGTATATGGAGAAAAGCTCCAATGAAAGTGCTGTCACAGAACAACTTATTACTGCACCACAGGGTATGACTGCAGCAAAGATGCTGTGTTCCACCAGCCCCAGGAGCACTGCAGTGGAGACCATGAGCTTGTCACACAAGAGGAGTGTTTAGCTGGAAGCCTGTGCTGATATCTGTGCATCCACATCTTCCATTCTGCTACTTATATTTTAGCCCTGCTGAGGCTACTGAAGATGCATCTGCCACACTTCTGTCAGACACCCAGTTACTCTGCAAGAGTAGCACAGGCTGACTGACCCATGGGAGCATAGATTCAGTGTTTGGAGGCAATTTTCCTTGCAGTTTGTGGAAACAGGAAGCTCAAGGAACAGTATCATCCAGCCAAGCTGCATCAACAGACAAAATACTGTAACCCTGTTCAGCCTATGGTTACCTGTGTGCTATCCAGCTAAATATTCCCCAAAATATTGAAATACTTCTGGGAAATCCTTATCACCACATATTTAGTTTAGTTCCTACAAACCCTTCTTAATCTTCATACATTTCCCCCACATTTCAAGTGTATTAGCTCCTGTGGCAATGAGATGTCATTGGCATGGGAGAGCTCAGTTCATAATAACCCTTATTTAGGTGGAATTAAAGAGTCCATTTATAAAATAAAAAGTAATTTATACTATGGTTTGTCAAATAAGGAAAGTGTTTATGGGCCAGGTTTGGATCTGGTGGTGTGGGTGGGAATTCTGCTACTGCCTTGAGTTGTATCCAGTATGGTCCTTATGCTGCACACCATATGTCTTGCTAACCACCACACAATCCCTCACCCCAAACTGCTACCTCCTCTACTTTTTTGGAAGAATATCTACAAAGACAGATTCATGCAAAGTACCTTCATTGTTTATAAAGAAGACTAAAAGCATAATTATTTTTAGGAGTTCCTCAGGGATAGGGAAATCTAGACTCCAGACAGAGATGCCAGATGATCTAGTCATTGATTTCAGAAAAGATTTCTGCAGGTACTGCACTCTCTTCTGTTTCATGTCTCTGCGCCCGCCTCTCACTGACTCCTGGCTGCCATTTTAAAGAACAGTATGGAAATTATTTCAGACATGCAGAAGATGGGGTGTGATTCAGTTCGAGATCTCAGTGGGCTGCAGGGATGAAACTGGCGATTGTGAAGAGTCTTCCTACACATTTTCCATATATTTTTCATGTCATCCCACAAAACGAGTGAAAATAGAAGAGTCCATTTTACCAAAGCTGTGAGAAGAAGAGTATGGAAACCAGAAAGGTGAGTAAAATATTTCACATAAGCCATTCCAGAAAAACCAGGAAGCAGTTATCTTCCACACACAGTATTTCTTAAAACCTCTGCAACTAATACAATGCCTTCATCATGTATTGTGTGCAGTGTGCTCAGGATAGAGAAATAGTTCAGAAAGAACAAGATAACTCCCTAAGAAAGTGCAAGAAGTCTAAAAGTGGAATCAATAGCCAATGGTAATTTTGAAAACTGGATTTGGGCTTGTGTGAACAAGCAAATCAATATTACTGGAATTTTAAACAAAGTACTTTCAGAGGAGATTTGAAGTGAGCAAGGGAGGGAGTTGCCCCATGTACTGTAATTAGAAAAGACTTGGACAAAATAAAGCTGATATATTGATTTAAAAGGTAATTTTCTCATGAGACCCTTTTACACTACACTATTTTGGTTATTAAGGAACTTCTGATGATCCTGTACTGATAGAAATAATATCTTAAACAGACAGATGGAAGTGTGTGAAGAAAGGCATCAGGGTGACCATGTGAAAAGAACTTTATTCTGCAATGCTCTCAGACGGAAAGCACTGCCCAAAGCACACTGACATCTTAAAGCCTCTCTGAGCTAATTTCCAGCATCCTACTGGGACATCTATGATGGGGAACTCTGCATATGAAGGCAACCAAGGATCTTATGGAGGGATCATATTAAATCTCTAGAAGCAGCATGTGTTTGTCAAGATCCAGCTTTGTGGTTGCAAAGGGTGCTAAATTTTAGAAATTCAGTGCTAACTAGGGAAGGCTACAAGAAGTTTTAATGTCTTACATCAACTTTCGCCTGAACTCTATTCAGCTCTGCCTGACTCTGTGCAATATGGGACATATTGATATGTGTCAGTTCTGTCTGGAGGGATGTACCAAAAATATATCAATCTTGGTACATGATGAGACTGAATTGAATATTAAATTGTTATTCTACATAGGCAACACATTGCCTAGATTGACTCACACATACAAAAAGAAATGTCTGACTTAATTTCTGTGCTTTTTATGTCATTTTTGTGCATTTCTGCAATTTTAAGAAGAATCTGGTCTACTTTCACAGATGAAATTTGTTTCTTGTGAAAGAGGAACAGTGACATCCTGTGGCTCAGCTATAGTAAAAACATATATTTTATCACTGCCCTTTCTTGGATGTATTTTCTCTTTTTCTATATAACTTAGCAAGAATAGAATCTAAATTTTGGCTGTGAAAAAAAAGAAGGGAATAGATAGCACTTTACTTGAGTAATAATCTTTCTGTATATGTGGGAGTACAGGCATGAAGAAATAGAAGATATTTAATAAATGTGACATTTTAGCTTCATGTTAATCAAAATAAAGTTATTTTAAATTATAATAGTAATAAAAGAAAATAACTTAGAAAAATATTTAAAAATAGGTATGAGAAGTGGCTTTTGAAAAACAAAGTCCCATCAGGCCTAGTATTTAAGCCTTTCTTTCATAACCTTTTGGTCTTTGGAAATACTTTGAGAATCACTGTCACCAGAATGCATTTGAAGGAATAGACTTTATTCAGAATATGATGACATGTCTCCAGGTTAAGCTGAGAGCACCAGCAGATGTAATAACTAAGCAAAGCACGTTTTGCTTAGCATATACTATGCTATTTTGGTCATTATGGAACTTCTGATGATCCTATACTGATAGAAAAAGCATTTTTAGGCAGAGCTTTAACATTTTCGGGTAACATACGGAAAATTATACTAACAGAACTTTACAAAGGCCTTGCCATAGTAGCATTGTAATTTTCTGTAGGAGAAAAGAACTTCAGAACTCCTTCCCTTTGGCATAAACTTAGTGTCATATACTGGTGATATCCTGAAGAACTTAAGACTCTATTTTCTTATCAGATGTATGAATCACAAAGATTGTTTCTGCTGTCATCTTCACATCAGGTTCTTCCCAATATATTTTGCTCTATTTGCACATTTATCAGTTGTGAGGTTGTCCCTTACCTAAAATTAATTTGCTTTAAGATTGTCAGAGACAGTCAGTGGAGCTGTTGCATTACAGCTCTCTAGTTTCTGCTCTTGACTGTGTCAGCAACACAAAGAGCAAACGTTCTCCTGTCCTGAGTCCTCAGACACAAATGGCCAAGTGGATGGGTGACAGTGATGAAGAATGAAGTTGGAATAGACAACATACCTATTCAAACAGAAAGGCTGAAATGTGTTTTCTTGAGCATAAGTGATTTTCTCCAGGGCTTCAATTTCATGACTTTTTTTCCCCTTCAATGCAAGCAACCTCCAAAGGCAGGAATGTGTTTATAGGCAAGAGGACACCTTAATATGATGCTGATGTTGTGTATGACATAGATTTTCATGATGGAAGACAAGAATGCCAAGCCTTAAGCTGTAAAGAAAGCATTGTTGACAATACATTATTTCCTATCTTTCTTATCATTCAAAAGGTATGCACTCAGGCACTATTTTTTAAATATAAAGGAAAAAAAAGTAAATCCCCACATACAGCACAGAAATTGTTCACTGTAATTGCTAATTTCAGAGACAAAAGAATACACCATCTAACATTTGCATGTATTTCATTATGTTTGACTGGCATATGGTGATCCATAAGCTTGCTGCTAATATAGAGCCTGTGTTTTTTAATTAAATTGGTGGTCTTAAAAAAGGTACCTAGTCTCCTGAGTAAGGTATAATCTTTTCAATTTTGAATATTGCATGGTCTCACACCAGCACTGCAGTAGTCCTAAAATTGCTTCAGCCTCTAGAAGTTGCTTCAGAATAATTTTTAAATATAGGCTTGTAAAATTGTAGTAAAGGACAAAGCAAAACTATAAGCAGGGATTTCCCCAAAGAAAAATGAAACAAAGAACAGCGCAGGCTATAATTCAAATTGTCAATTAGATTTGACTCAGAGGAGTTTGAAAATTAAGTTTTTAATTTCTATATATTCCTTCCACTAATCTCTTTGTGAACTTTAGACTGTCAGCTGAGAAACAAAGAGAGAAAAACTAGACTCTTTTGAACCAGAGATTTAACAACTCCCCCAGGTCACAGTGCTCATTATAAAGGGAATGAAGTGCTGGTTCTTGGGCAACAGAGCAAACATCTGCATCCTGAAACAAGCCAGGTGCTCTAAATCAGGGCAAAACCAAGGCAGCCCAAGCAGCAAAATCTGAGCATGTCCTCTGTCTCTCCAGCCTGCCTGAGTCCCTGCTATGATTGTGTCTGCAGCTGCAGCGACCTCCCAACCGAATAAGCACACCTGGAAACACTGATGGGCAGCAGCTGTCTGGCACCCACAGCGAAATTCCCAGCAGGCATCAGGTGTTTGCCTGACTTTTCCTAGGGGAGCTGGATGCATGTGCACTGTGCGAGCTTTAAAATGTCATTGTTAGTTTGTGTGTCAGTGAATAACATTTAGGTCTTGAATTGAAATGACAAGGGAAAGAAACATTCTGCAAGAGGTTCTGCTATTGGCAAAAATACTCACTGCATTTTTATTGTGAATTTCCTTTCTGTAAATCTTTCAAGCGTCCCTCCTTGTGAACAATAAAATTTTAACATACAAACAGCTGAAAACTGCACACACCTATAAGCAATGCATCATCTCCTTTATATTTCCTTTCCCAGACAGTGCTTCACCAAAGTACAGAATTGATTTTCATGCATTTCTTCAAATATTTCTGAATAACAGCAGTTTACATGAACTGCTTATCTGCTCTGTTCTTCCCAGTCTGCCTTTGCTCATCCAAACCATACAGTACCTGCTTCCTGACTCCTAAAATGAAGAGAAGCTTTCAAGAGAATCACTATAGGAGATGCCTATTTACACAGGGGTTTGTTTACCTATACACTTTTTAATATCAGCTGTGCATGTGTAGGAGTATTCACATCCCTGCAGATATCCCCATGAACAAAAGCTTTCACACTTGAATGTTTGCAAGCCAAAGGCAGAGCAAATGCCACCAAAGGCTGCTTTTATGAATGGGGATCATGTGGTTTTATTTTACTCCAAAGGTTTATGCATCTGGGAGCTATGTTGCATTGCTTGAATGGTACATTTTTGCTTTGATATGATTTCATTCTCAGCTTGGTCCAGGAGTCATGTATTAAACACTTGCTTTCCTTCATTGGGTGAAAAAAAGCATTGGTTTTGCTCATGCAATACTGTGTCCCAGTCCATAAATGCACAACAGGCATTTTATAACTTCTAAAAAATCACCTTTTGGGTAAATGATATGAAAGAAAGAACATTCCCCATGTGTCTGGGTTGTCCCAGGCATGTCCTCTTTTTACCTCCATAATGAATGTTAGGATGTAGGAAGCCAAAAGCAAGCAGAACTCCTGCACTGTGTACATGTGTCATTTGCCTGGTTCCCCGGTAGTTTACAGACTGTGCAGATGACAGTGCAAACACAGTGTGCACTGGATCCATCTGACTGACAGTGTGTGCACAGCTGCACAGCACATGCAGAGGCTGGGATGCACTTCCAGTTCATATGTAGGCCACCTGGGTGGTTCATGCATACATACTTCTGGCCAGGAAACCCTTGTCACAAATACAGCAGTCCTAATCTAATCCAGGAGCAGATCTGGAAATAAGTGCCAATCACCACAATTCTTTTGCTTCCTCCCTTAGGCATGTCTTTGGCATGGCAGGATCAGAGATGAACTCGTATGATTATCTGTTTTGTAACATTGCTATTCGAGATGTTTCCCACCTTTCCCAATTTTAATTCATTATGACTTCTAAATTTATTAGCTCTATATTATATCTTAAAGGTGCCTATATGAAAGGAAATATTTAATGTATTTATTTTCTAGAGATTGTATTTGGCATTCCCAAACTCCATGTTCCTAACCATCTGAGAGACAGCAGCAGCCAGAAATCTAATTCTTTTACACAGGCAGACATGGTTCTACTCCTGCATCCAGAGCCCAGGATTAGTCACGAAGAACCAGTTAAGTACAGCATCTCCAGCAGAGTTTAGTTGTGTGCTGGCAAAGCCACTCTGAAACCCTTTGCCACACTGAAAGCCTCCTGTAAATGATTTGGCTTGTCTTTGACCATTTCACTGGATTATTTGATATAAACACTAAGCATTTGTTGCTTGCTGTTACAGTCATCTCCAATTAGTCATCCACAAATTAGTGGTCAAAGTAAACTAATGCTTTGTTGGTCTTTTCCTCTGGTTTTGTGTTCACTGATGAGAAGAACCTGTTTGTTATGGATGGATGAGGTTTTCTCAGAATTTCTGCTTTTTCTCAGGATGTCTACAGAATTGGATTGTGGTTTAATGTGACCTCAGTTCTGGATTTCTGTCCTGTAAAAGAGGTTTAGATTTGATTTAACCTTTGCCTACATTTGCACATGACTTTTGGATGAGAGTTTTTTTTTACATGGCATTTAACACCAGATTATAAAGACATCTTTCAGCCTTAGAGTCATCTAAGCAAATATATTCGGCAGAATTACATTATTCATCAGCCTTTCCAGGAAGTAAGTACCATAAAGTGTGTGGCACTGGACCTAAATTTATATCAGCTGCTCATGTTACAAATTTAATTTAAAAAAAAACTGTATATGCACATGCATAGAAACATGCAATGTTTTTCAAGAAAAATCATGCAGTTTGATGCAGCTTAATGAGCACTAAAACAGATGATATTACAGTAACATTGCTACAACTCATCCTACAAACTTAAAAGCATTGAAAAGCTAGAGCTACCAAGGCAACCTTGACTGTGATCCTAATCTCCTTAAAGTCACCTGGCTGTATTGCAATAGACTATCTGATCACTGTCTGTAAGTGAAAGGTCTGTCCTACAGACACGTGAGGTTTTCTCAGAGATGGTACATTGTGCTCTCAGCATGTGCAGCAATGGTAGGAAGTCAAGGGATAAAAGTCAAGATGTTTTCTTTCTTCTCTTGGCAGCTGAGATTTGGAAGCTTTGGTAATGTTATTTCAGAGTCAAGGGTAGATTCAAGAGCTCCAACTCACTGGATTTTCATCACTGCTAAGGCATATTGATCAACAACATGGATGTTTTCTGGAGAAGGTGGATCTCGTATGGCAGGAGGTAGGATACTTTAATGACTCTGATAGTGCTGCTGGTAAAAACATAAACAGTAAGTGTTGATAAAAGATCAGAATGATTTTATTTAAATTATCCACTCTATTTAATGTATTTTGTGCCTGAATAGCAAAGATTATTATCAGTAACACCAAGTTTTATAAGTCCTCACGAAGTTCAGCAAGGGCAGGTTCACAGTGTTGCGTCTGGGAAGGAACAACCCCATGCACTACTGTATTCTGGGAGCAGCCCTGCTAGAAATCAGTGTTGTGAAAGGGATCTGGGGCCCCAGAGGACACCAAGTTGAACATGAGGCAATAATGTGCCCTTGTGGCTAAAATGACACACGGTAGCCTGGGCTACCATTACCAACAGGTCAAGGGAGGTGATCCAGCATCTCTACTAAACAGTGGTGAAGCCACGCTTGGGAGTGCTGGTTCTGGGCTCCTCAGTAAAGCAGAGACATGGACATTCTGGAGAGAGTGCAACAAAGGGCCAAGAAGATGATTAAGCATCTGGAGCATCTCTCCTATGAGGGAAGATTGAGAGAGCTGGAACTGTTTACACAAAAGAGAAGGCTCAAGGGGGACTTTATCAATGGCTATAGGATCCTTTCAGCAGTGCCCAATGACAGGACCAATAGCAAAGGCACAAAGTGAAGCACAGGATGTTCCCTCTGAATGGCAGGAAACACTCTTTTACTGTCAGGATGACCAAGCACTAACACAGGTTGCCCAGAGAGGCTGTGAAGTCTCCCTCTTGGGAGACATCCAAAAGTTATCTAGATACAGTCCTGGACAACTGGCTCTGGGTGGCCCTGCTTGAATGGGGTGAACTGAACCACATGGCCTCCAGAGGTCCTGCCACCTTCAGCCAATCTGTGAATCTGTGATTTTGAAAAGAGATGAAAACTTTGCCGTTTTTAGTCTTCTGCCATCCATTTTAATCAAGTGGGGCTGTTGATACGAGCTGTAACCTCAGGAAGGGATGCATCGCTGGAGAACAATTTTAAGAAAGCTCAGGTCTCCACTCCCTGCAGCTCACAACCCAGCAGCTAGTCAGGCACACTCAAGGAGCACTGCAGTGTTTTCCTCACAGCTGTTTCTAGCCCTCGCGCTGCTGGCATTTCTGCTTGCTCAGAGGAAAGAGCAGCACTTCAGCGCTGTGAGCATGATGAGAGTAACCCGAGGGAATGGGACCCCAGCATAAAGAACATGCTGTTTCACTTAGACACTTTTTCAGGAAAATGAAAAAAAAACTTAAAACAACATGTATGCCATTGAAGCAGTTTCCTTTGGATTAAAAACAGAACATTAGACACATATTTAATCAGTTTTGTTGTCCCTGGGGGTGTTAATATTTGGCACTCTCCCCCTTTCAATTAAGAGCTGGTTCTCCAGTTCTTAAATAAAACTAGTCAGGAAATTTTCACAAATGCTTTCTCATATAAAGTGCATTTTCTGCAAACCTGAACTTTACTGCAAGGAAACAATAATATTTCTTGAAGTTTCTGAATCTTCACTGGGCAACACTGACTCCAAGAAAAACATTTTGGCTGGTTAAAACAGTTCAGACCAGATCAGTTAAGCCTTACCTCATGGTCACGAAAGTCAAAGAAATGTCTCATGGCAGTTTATTTCAGAAAATACATGCTCCAGGTTTTTTGTGAAAGCCTCCTTGTCTGAGTAACACCAAAGACATTCCTGAAGCTGAAACATCAGGTCCAGTTGAACTGGGTACCCCAAACCACAGAGTAAAAATAGGGATGCTACATTTGAACTAAAGTTCCTGTGAAGAATCAAAGACCCTCTGAGTCCTGAACTCAGAACGTTCAAGTAAATAAATCAAAATTAAACAATTTTATTTGAAAATGTTAAGAAATTTAATTTCAGTCAAAGGAATTGAAAGCATCTACTGAAATGCATTTTAACTAGTTCTGTAAAAATATTGATATTCATTGGTTTTGCCCTTAAAATACAAAGACAAGTGATGTCTTGGGGTTGTTGTTCTACCTTTCTGTGCGAAACAAGATGTAACAGAAACCTGGAATGATCCAGAAAGTCACCTCCCAGTTTGCTAAAGTTTAAGGTAAGAATGAGTCAACATCTCTTTCAGTTTGTTCTCCTTAATATCCCAGAGCACAGCATTTTATCCAGTGTCCACACAGTGAGTGAACTCAGTAATATATGTGACTAAAGTAAAACTTATGTGAACACAAGTCTCCCAAAAATGCATTCAGTTTTGTTAAGCAGTATTTAGGCAGTGTAGGGTTTTTTGGTATTGTGTTGCAGTGGTTTCTTGCCATTGCTGCTCAGGGCCTGTTTCATGTTTTCTTCTGACTTCATCTGGCCAGAGTTTCCAGGCATAACTCTTGCTGTGGACATATCTGTTCGATTAGAGATTACTTAAACATCCACCTTTTCACTTGAATAAACACACTGTGCTTCCAGTCTGTAACTTCTCTAGTTCTCAGATAATTTCATTTACTCTTTTTCCTAATTTTCCAGAACCTGTTTTTTCTAATTGCTCAACATCTTGTTTAAATAGCTGACTGCAGTCCCATGTGTCATGTTCCCATACTAGTCTTAAAATGCACACACAGGAGAAAAGTAACTCCTGATTTCTACTTACCACTGACCTGGTTGTACACCTGGGGATGTCATAAGTCATCTGACCTCAATATCATGCAGTAAACTGTCATGAACTTTAATGAGTTTCCATATCCCTTGTCTTGTGATCCCTGCCTTATAGCTGCAGTTGCTTTCCAATACTTTCTAACCTTACTAAGGCACTCAAACTTTATTTTATTGAGTACTACAATTCTCCCTTGACAAATTTACCACACAGGAATAAATTTAATATATTCTATGATCCAAAAAGCAATCTGAACTTTGACTTTTTCCTTCATAAAATATACAACACTCTTGAGAAAAGGATTTTTATGAAGAAGTGCTGATATGTCCATACTTTCATCCCTTTCCTTCCCCCCATTTTTTTTTGACAGAACAACACAAAAACAAAACACATAGAATACATTCAGATTAAATGGCAGTGGACATAAGTTTTCAAATTCTTCATTTTTTTCCCTTTTTTCCCCCTCTTTTTCATGCTTTCTTCCCAAGTCAAATCCCCCCTTCTGTTGTTTTTTTTTTTTTTTTTTTTTTTTTTTTTTTTGCTTTGGTCTTTTTGGTTTTTTTTTTTTTTTTTAGTTTTTTGGTTTGGTTTGGTTTGGTTTTGGTTTTGTTGTTTTTGTTAGTTTTTTAAAATTTTTTCATTTCTAGAAACTTATGTAATCTGCAGCTAGGGTCAATTCTGAAAGAAGTGGAAGAAGCAAAAAAGTCTGGAATGATTTTCCATAGGAAAAGTAGAACCTGTGTTCTACTTTCCACTTTAATGAAAGAATAAAAAGGAGTACAAAATATATAGGACCACACCAAGAGACAGACTTAAGAAGAAAAAATCTGTAAACTCAGAACTAGTCAGGCCAAAGAAACTTGTACATATCTTCTCAGAAATCACTGCACTGCAGTCAGTGAAGCTAAAGGAGTGGGATACACTGGGGTGCTGGTGTGGTCTTGCAGACTGAGGTGGGAGCAGAAGAGAGCACTGTGAATTCTGTCCAGATGGAGACAAACATGTCAGTGTCCAGAGGGGCTCAAAGACAGCAAGAGGACTTTCCCTGAACTAACCCTTGAAGAATAAATACCAGTGGCTGGACTTGCAGAGTGGCTTTCTGGGAGGGGACCTGAATCAGACAACCCCTAATTGCACCTCAGTGACCCCCAGAGCAATCTTCACTTAAGTTACTGACAGCAGAACTCTTTCCATGCACTTGCCCACCTGCTTCCAAACCTTGTTCCTTAAAGCCTGGGCTCTAGCAAACCACCATGAAAATTCCCATAGATTTCAGTAAATACAAAATTTCACCCATTGTGCATTTGTGCTGTACCACCATTTATAAAAATTCTAGGAGCGCACTCAGTAACAGATGAAAAGAATTCAGTCCCCTTCTATTGTCCTTTGTTCTGCATCTGGCAGGGATCAAAACCAGCAGCAGAGTCTCACTAGTTAGGGGGAGAACCAAACAGTGTGTGACAAAATATACACATGCAAGGCAGTGTTCTTGCATACCTCCTTTTCAGCTGAGGCAACTTGAAGTTGATAGACAGCTAAGAGTGACTCCTTAGCTTTTAGTAACCAAAGTGTTTGAAAGGCAGGCAAATAAGAGGTGATGTTCCCAAATTTTTCCATGCCATGTACACACAAGGACCTATCCCTCTTCATCTAGTGTCATCAGGAAGTGGCTCTCCAGAATTTATTAGACCAGATCTCTTGTACATCAGCTGGGAATCAAGCTTCTTTTGTTTGCACTTTTGAATTTTAAAGGAGGAGCATACTGTTTATATGTTGACTTTGTGTGTATCTGCATCTGTGTGTAAATCTATGTAGAAAAGCTTAGTGTAAAGCTTTGAATAATCATTAGAATATTAGGCAATAGAAGCAAAAAATCTACCCACTTTCTTCGCTTCACTGAAAGAAAAGTATGACAAGGAGCAAAACCCAAAGCAATACTCAACCCCAATTTTTGGATGCTGGCTCTGAACTGTCAGTGGCCATTACATCAGATAAGCCATGAGCCTAAGCCAAAATCTAAAGCATTATAAGGCCAGGAAGGTAAAAAGAATCAGGGCCAGTGCAAGCTTTAAAAGTCAGCAAAGAATTTTAAAGCCATATGCTGCTTAACAGGCACCAGGGTAGAGGGAACGTGAGACTGGAGAAATATGATCTGCAGATCAAGTCCTAGTAACAATTCTGGCAGCAGCAACATTCAAAACCATCTGCAGCCAGTTTAGCAAACAATCTGGAACACCACCAGGAACAAATTAAAATAGTCAATCCTGGAAGTCATGAAAGTCTGTATGAACAAGAGCCTGAGCAAATGAAATGGTGTTTTCATGAGAATATCTTGCAATATTCTCAAAAAACATCAAACGATTTTTTTTTGCCCTCTCTTTCATGTGAAGACAAAAAGCTGAAAGGAGAGTCATATGGGTAGGCAGAAAGAAAAATGTTTCAGCACTGGAGCTCCAAAGCAATCAAAATGCCACAGATTTCATTGGCAGCAGTATTAATACAAGTCAGGAAGAGTCCTCCTGTACACTGCAGGGCCTCAGACCCGGATATTCCACTACACTTTGCAGCACATGTTGAGTGCAGGAGCTGGGAAGCAAATGTGCTGAGAAATCCCACGGAGAGGGGTGTGGGTGAGAAAACTGGCTAGCATATGTCGTGCTCCAACATGCAGCAATTGAACTCTCACTACATGGATCTCATTGTGCAGCACCTCCCCCAGCAAGTGAAAAAAACCAGTGCATGTGTGTAAGAGGTTAGGAGTTTAGGATGCAGTGCCAGCAGGAAACGGAAAAGCGGAGACAAGTAGAAAAACAGGCAGTTGTGGAAAATGCAAGGAAACACAACGCCATTAATGCTATCCAGCAAGCATCATGAATTGTCTGGGGTGAAGAGCAAGACAGAAGGTGCTTTCACAAAGGCTCCAACACTCAACACAGCACAGCCAGGACCTCTGTTGTGGACTAGATCTCTTTGGGGGCAACTTGTGTCTGCTAAGCTTCACTGCAGGAATGAGAGGCATCCATCGCTCCTGCTGCTCTAGTGCCATGCCCCACTCTGCTCCGGCAGAGAGAGCAAAGGCCTTCCCACCTACTAACCCAGCTCACCCTCCTCCCTAACCTGGGAGAGACAGGAAGGCTTTCAGTTGTGAGTTTGTCTGGATTTTTTTGAATCAAAAGGAAAGCTGAATTTAATCCAAATCCCTGGCACTTCAGATTCTCGCTAGTTGAGCTGAATACCAGGAGCTATTGGAGAGCTCTTTTCACAGAGCAGTTTGACCCACCAGCACAGATGGAGATGCAGAACATATGATCTGGCCCAGGTTCTTGTTCAGATTCTGCAGGGTGTGAACAGGCGAGCTTCATGCAGTGTCTATTAAAAGGAACATTAGCATGGTATTAGCTTGTTTTTGAGCAGCCAGGAGGACAACATGAGAACAAAAAATTAACTTCACTTTAATCCTGCTGTGACTCTTGTTTTAGTCACTCTACTCTTAGCTTTTTTACTCCAGAATTAATAGATATTAAGGCAGAATTGTGTCCACTTTAATTGCAAGTCCTATTTTCTTTGGCTTTGACAGGCAAGGTGAGACTGAACCCTTGGTCCCACTCCTGGGGAGGGTTATGTTCAGGGGTTGCTGGCATAATAACAGAGCTGTGATGGAGCTGGCTCATTCCCAAGCCCTGCTGCTCCTTTACTTTGCCCAGGAGAAGGGTGGTTAAGCTCACAGCAAGTCAGGGCTGATCTCACACCAGGTGATTGTCTCATTGCCATTCTGATTATTTTCAATCCAGCCCTAAACCTACAGTCAGAGCAAAATAAAATAAGAGTAAAATGAACTAAAATAAAATATAAAATTATAATAAAAATGAAATTAAATTAAATGAATGAAAAAATAAAAATGAAATAAAATAAAATAAAATAAAATAAAATAAAATAAAATAAAATAAAATAAAATAAAATAAAATAAAATAATTATTTATATATAAGAAAACATTTTATGACAGTCTGGGGCAGAGAAGGGGAAGCCAAGCAGGCACCTATAAAAAACCATTGTAATTTTTGTATCGCGGCTTTACTTAGTGCAGCGGATGGCAGGCACACTCCGGACTGGTGAAGCTCACAATAAAAAACCACAGAGAGCGTCCCCTGGCTTTTTAATTGTCCTTTCTAAATCACCCACGGTATGGCTTTGGGAATTAAGTGTTTTAGCGGCTGACTCGCCCGGATGGTTTTGATGGCGGTTTTATTTCCACACGAAGGGCGCGGCGGGCCCGCGCTGTGGGGCCGGGCGGAGCGGGCCCGGCTCCCGGCGGCTCTGGGAAGGGCCCGTGCCCCACAGCGGGCAGCCGGGCCGGGGGAGCCCGGGAGCCCAGGGAGCCCGTCCCGGTACCCTCGCACACAGCCCTGGCCGTGAGAGGAGCCGAGCAGGGCCGGTGCCCGCGGCATTCCGGGGCTGGCAGCTGCCCGAGCCCCCGGGCAGGAGCGGCGCTGCTGAGGGAGAGCCCGCGGAGCCGGCAGCGGGAGCTCGTCCCGGCCGCTCCTCGGGGCCCGAACACCGACGTGGCCAATCCTGCCGAGCCAGGCGGCAAGAACAGCTGTAAAAAGAGAAGGCAAGTTCCACTGACATTCTCATCTGTGTCCCAGATTTCATTTCATGACCAAACTTCGATCCATCCCTGTACCCCACGGTAGCAAAGCTGCCAACAACACAAGCCCTTGCCAGCTGGGGTTGATACCAGAGTAGAACCAGAGAGCGAGATGTGTGCCAAGAAAATGCCTCGTAAAGCCAAAATCCCTGTCCTTGCCCTCCCCTCCTTACAGCAGAAACAAGAGGGATGCAATATTCGGGCATTGGGGTCACCAGAGATGGGAACCTAAATTGCATAATCTGCCTTACATCATGTATGATCAATAGGAAACCCCAGATTCTCCTTCAGGCCACCAGAACAGTCATTGTAATGTCTCAATTTGCCAGAAAAGACCTGCCTTTTTGTCACCTCTTAAGGGAATATAAGCACTGAGTTTAGCAGCAATGCTTCATTAGGTAGACACAGCACAAATCCCAGACCTATCATGCACCCTATTTTGCAAATTTTTTTTTTCCAAACTTAAAAATGCTTAATTCATTCTACACCTGTTTTTCTTTGAAAGTACAGGGGACTTGAAGCCAACCAAATAAACTTATGAAAATAGAGATGAGTGTAATTTCTCATGTTTTCTGTAAGGCTCTCAATTCAGCATAATATGCAACAGGCCACAGGGGAAAAATATTTTTCCACAGCTTCTAAATCCCCAGTAAATTAATTAAGTAGAAATAAAAATAAAAATGCTTAATTACTTTTACCCAATGTTATTGTGTCATCATTAGGGCAGAAAGGCCCAGAACTTTTGAAAGCTAATAAACCACAACATTTAGAGCAGATCCCATGATTTGTGAGATATAACAAGTTCTCAGGAGCAAGACATAAAATGAAATGGAAGAAAAAATGAATTTTATTGAATAAGATATCTTGCCTACAGCCTTCAGCACAAAATGGCCGACATAAAAGAAACTTGGGTTTTCTCCCTTCTTTTTAAAGAATGGTATTTTCATATACTTTTTTCATATGTTGAGAAAGGATGAACGAACTGTGGATGTTTTTAAAGAGCAAATGGATGACCAGGTAGGATTAGGCAGGGCTATACCTCAAGAAGAGATTAGAAGGGAGATATCCTCCACCTCTTAAGATACACACAGAATTCATCATTGATCTTAAAGAGATAATTGAGATTTTCATAGCCACAGGAGAGGGGAAATAGAAGTCCCAGTAGGTAATTTGTGGACAAATGAAGTCAATGCCCAAAAACACAAGCAGGTGATGGCAGCAGGAGTGTTAACAGAAACTTTTCATGGATCTTGGGTGAAATTCTGAGGCTGACTGTAAAAAAATAAGTATTCTTTATTCTTTATTATACTTTATTAGTGAAATAGTTTTATTTACCGGAAAAAAAATTGAAATAATTTAAAACTACTGTAATTGAGTACTTATAAGCCCATTGATTAAGAAACAGACTAATAATAGTATTTCAAATGGAAAATTTGGTGGAAATACCTATTATTTTCTTATTTCAAAATTGTACTAGTTTTCTGGCCCCCAGAAGGGGCAACTATGACTTGAACTTGTCCAGAGGTCTGCTATTGAAAAAGTACATTAAACCACTGTTTCTCTTGTGTACTGGCATCCATCAGTCAAGATCATTGCTTCACCATCCATCACCTGGTAAAAGAAATAATTCTGTGATTGTAATAGCATGTGACCGATATCTTCTGCTTTGAAGATAAATCTCATTTCAGTAAACATCTTGTCTGCCACCAGCAAGAGACTCTTACTGTATGAAAATGTGCTGTTTCTTTCAGGTTACCTCTTAATTAAAAGTTTATGGCTCGTCTGTTAAAAGTATGGTCAGGAAGGTGGTTGCATATGTAAAGCTAAAGCTAACTAGGTCTGTGGTAGAAATGGAAGGAAGACAGAAAAGCTGCTTCCCAGGTCCTTGGCTCCAGATGCTGCCTCCCAATTATCCTCACACTCCCATTCCCAAGAATGATTCTTCACACAGGCTATCTAAAAGGGCTTCTGATAGCTTCTGACCTGTGCCTATATCTTCCAGCCAGATACATCTTAAAAAGTGGATTTTCCACCCTAGCCTAACTTTATTTCAATCAGAATTAAAGAAAATTTTAAACAATGAAACTAATATTTCAGAAAAAAATATTTTGCAATTAATATGGAGTACTTTGTATAATGCTGTAATTGTTTTTAATGGAAAGTAGAGATGGTTTGGAATGAAGAAGTCGTTCTAGAATAAGCAACATGCTTATCAGTGTTTCTATGGATTCTTGAAATAATATTTTCAAGAAAGTTCCATTTAATTGTTTTTTCTCACATGCTCTAAAAGATTCCACTGGCAAGAGAGAAGTCCCAGCCCTTGACCAGAGTGAAACTCTGTCCAGCACAAAAATCAGTGGCAAAAAAATATATTGGCTTGGATGGGGTAAGCAGTAATCTGGAACAACTGGAATTTTCATTACTGTAGTCATTTTCCTTGTAAATACTTCTCAGGTTAATACCATAGTCTTGCTGTTTTCTTAAAAAGTCTGTTTTGTTTTAAAATGTTCCCCATAATATTGTAGAGTAGAAATATTTTAAATGGGAGTAGACTCAGTTAAGAACTAATTTTTTCCCCCATAGTTCTTCCTTTCTTGGCAGGAAATCAAATAAAGATCACAAAAAAAAAGAGGATTAGCACCATGAAATTGAAATATTTTATACAAATGGAGGTGTAGAGAGAAGCTGTGGTTCTGAAAATTTACAGGAAGCGAAAAGCTGTGTATCAAGTATCTGCACTGACCTTCCAGATAGTGAACTGGGGGTGATTCATCTTTCCATTAGACAATTCACATGATATATGTCCAATTACTTTCAAGATACAAATGGATATAAAGTTAAGGGTGCTCTACAAGATTTCAAGACAGTTTTAATTGATTTCAGTGGGAATTGCATTTATGCATCTAAGGGGAGAATTCAGCTGCTCATATTTAAAATGTAGAATCTCAACATCCTAAAAAAATGTTGCAAGAATCCGAAAAAATTGTTTCATTTTTTTCTCAAGAGAGATAAGAATGCTGCAGCTTACATGATGTACAGAAAAATCATTTGAAAAAACGGATATTCACATTAACCAGGATGTGATTTTTAAGTGCAGTGATGCAATTCAGATAAGAGGCCTGAATCTCAGATCAGAAAGAATTTCCTGAGTTTATGCTAAATTCCTTTCAAACTTCTAGAAGAAATAAAAAAGCACACTTGGGAGAACTAAGGGTTAAAGACTGCTGCTTATTTATATTTTTTTCTTTGGAGCAGTTTGGTAGGCTGATTTGTCATGCCCTCGTGCCCCTCAACAAGGAATGACCTGCTTATGTGGTAATGACCCTTTAGAGGGTGATTTCAGCCAGCTCAGAGTATTGTGGTGTCCACCAGTCCAGTAGTTAATTCAGTTTGGGATTGGGGAACCTGTGCCTCCTTCAGTCCCAGATACTCTCTTCACCTTTTCCTCAGTATGAGGAAGGGAGAAGCAGCAGCAGGGGTTTACAAAGCCACGTGTTTTCTTTGGCAGGATGGCTGCAGGTCGTGCGCAGAAGTGTGAGTGTAGGGGAGTGCTCAGCACTGAACTGTGCAAGAGCCAGCAAGATTAGCACTTCTTGGAATGTGCATTTGTGCATTTTATCCTCTGCAGATGACAAATCAATGGGCACCAGGATAGGAACTAATAGTTATTGTTTTCTACTCCTATAAGTTTCTCATTGTAATATACAATTAGTAGAATTGCTCGTTCCTGTCAGTATGGTTGGTGTCTGATGGGCATTAACTGAAACAAGTGCACCATGTTTAATTTCTGACTTGTGAAGCAGCTGTATTTCATGCTGTATTTTCTTGTAAGAAAATCCAGATAATATTTTAGAAGGAAATAGTACATTTCACCCTCTTGCATTTAGTCACTTGACTCTCTTTAGCTCACTTGTGTCTCACAAAATCTCCTTTGGGTAGTGGTAGCAGAGCTAAAAGCTCAAAGATTTATGACTTCAATTGTTTAGCTCGCTGGCAATAATGCATCATGATAGAAGCAATTGTTGGAACAGGCAGCTATGATACCATTCTTTTATGAAAAACTGTCGTTGGAGATAAGGAAGGCAAAAGAAGTCTCTTGTGAATATTATTATCCTCTGGAATTATCCCAAAAAGATTTGCAGTTTCTCTATAGACTGTGGCTAGAGTTCATTGATCCACAGACTATCATCCTGAATAGAGATTAAAAACAGATGGCCATAGATCTCAGCTTGGCTACAAATCTCAAAAGAAATGAGAGGGAGTACAGTGGTGACTGACCACAAATGAAAGCACTGAAAGGATTCTTATTTTTTTCCTTTAATTCCCTATTTCATTCCTCTGTAGTTTTATACAAAGTCTGTTGTACTTAAAACTCAAATAATATCAACACAGAGAAGGTATGCAAAGTATACTGAAGTAGATCAAAATTATATAAAGTATCCTAAAAGTACACTACAAAGTCTTTTATGTGGGGCCTTTGTTAGGTTATTGTGCTGGAGCAGTGCATTGTCAGTGAAAAGGGTCTTTGTATAAACTGACTTGAACTGATGGTAATCCATTTGCTTTAGTGGCTCAGGTCAAGTGAAGAGTAGGTATAAATTCTGTGCCCTCATGAAAGTGATAAATATACTCTACCAGTTAACACAATACAGATAGTGAACCCCCAAATATTTTAACTGTCAGATCCAAATCCTTGCTTTTATTTAACAGATGCACGTATACAGATTTGTTAATATAATAAGAAATATTAGTCTTCATGCAACCTCATAGACCGAGATTTCCCAACGTCTACTTTCACAGATTTTAATTTTTATTATTGCACAGTGCCATTGAAATTTTTCAGTAATAATTTCTCTTTTTTTATCCTTTTAATTAAATTAACAGAGAGATGAAATTCAGATATTTCTCATTAAATAAAAACTTCAGAAATCTTTAGTGCATGCTGATTGAAACAATCTATTTTGGCAATCTATCTAGTTATCGTAGTCTAATCACAATAAGATCAGTCTAGAAAAATAAAAATCATTCTATTTCAAATTGTAAAAATTCTTGAGATTCCAGTTATAATTCCAGGTATTTTGTTTGGACTTTATGTTATATTAAAATCTCCTTTACTTATAGCATGATATTCAGTGCATTTGAATAGGATAGTAAATGAAACCAATAAAATAATAATTCAATTTTTTTTTTTTTTACTTTTTTCACGGCACATTTCCTCAAAATCAATAGGTCAGGTATTTTGAGAATAACGAAAATGCAATTTTCCCAGGAAGCTCTTTCATAAAATTGTTTTCTGTTTCTCTCAGTTAGCAAGTCACAAGTGTGGTTAGTCAGTGAAATACCCATAGAGTTCATTATTCAGTTTTAGTTCTTCTAGTTATTCAGTTTAGTGGCTTTTTAAGACATTTTCAAATGCAAGTTAAGTGCAAAGAGTTTTCAGCAGACATCTCCCTAAATACCAGTAAATTACTGGAATAAATAATAATAGCCTTGTTTACATAATCAATGTTATTGTTATAAGTATCATGTATAAATAGAGCATTGTTTCTGTTCTTAGATTAAGAGCATTTTTATTTTGACTTCATTCCTGGTAATAGAGTTCAAGCACGGCTATGCATTCTTCAAAACCACTATCAAAGAAGTAGAGAAGCTTTACAGGTCTGTTGTTCAAGTGTTAGCAAAAATGATGTGCAAAATACTGACCAAAACTCACCTTTTTTCAATATTGACAGCCCATGAAATGCATGGATTAATTAATTGAGTTGCTGTTTATCATTAATGCATAATGAAAACAAAAAACCTCAACTCAGTTTAAGTTCAGCAGGAAAGTATTAAAAGGGTGTCAGCAATTCACAATCTGCCTGCGTTAGCATTTCCTGGAGTGGATAACAGCTCGGAAACACAGCACACAGAAGTTTTGGTCAAGACAGCTCCATCCTCTGAATTAAAATCTGTATCTTGTAAGCAGCTAAAACACTGAATGCAACTCAGACTGAGCTGTTGGAAGGATGTTAAGGGTTTTCAGTTGGATAGCCACTGAGGCTTTTATCTCCCATAAATTAAAATTGCTTTTCCCTGGTAAATTATAATTTCATTTACATCATTGTTATTCTCTATTTACATCAAGTTAAATTGGCTACATTCTATCAAGATATTTTCCCCAGTGAAAAACTGTTTTGCAAATAACATGAAATTGTGCTAAAATAATTTCAAGATGTTCATCCTTTTAATTAATAGTACAAAAATTCAAATAAAAACTAAATATGTTTGTTGTTACCAGTGGACAAAAAGCATATCACTTTCATGTTTCAGGTATCAAATCAGTATAACTGGCAGAATAAGGGGCTTTTTAAATCAAAAGTTTATTTTCCCTGCTCAATCCGTTCTCAAATAACAAAAATAAAGCCTTTTTCCCAGAACAAAATATAATAATTAATTTGTTCGACATACTTACCTTCTCTTTAACCAGTTCTGGTTTGGGATGCTGTTGGGTACTATCAGAATTCCCCTTTGAGGCAAGGCAGGGAATATCTCAGCACATCAAATTTTCTTAAGGTTCCATCCATAAATTCAGCTCTTTTTTGATTTTTTTTTTTTAATGGCAGATAAACTGATCTCAGGGATGCTCTGCCTTTTTTGCCATGGTAAGACCTACTTCCCCTCAAATCTCAGTTTGGAGAGGACAACACTGTTTCCTTTATTCTGGATGTGAACTCCACAAAAAAATTGCAATAAAAATTATGACAATTTCAGAAAACATTACCTCTGATAGTAGTATTCCTTATTTTCTCTTCTTTGTGATTGAATTCTGATGTAAGTTAGACTAACTAAACTTTTTAAGGACCCTAGCAGAGAAAAACTCAAATGGCTATATCAGTTTTTAAACTATAATCCAATATATATACTATAAAAGGAGGCCAAGAGACTGCCTGTTTCTAGAATACTGTATATGTGTATGTGTGGATTTCTACTTAGATGACAATAAACAGGTTCCTCAAAAACAGAGATAAGTGCTTGTATATTGAGGAAATAGAAATGTTTTGAAGGAATGTATAAAGAAATTTACTGGTATGGTTCAAACTTTTGTAAATTTGTACAAAGAATGCTAAACTGGATGTAGTAATCCTACAGCAAAATTAATTCCCTTTTCATCCTCATGAACTAACGTAGGTCTACAAGTCTGTGACTGTAAGCAAGAGCTCACCTACACTGGATGAAAAGAGTGAAAAATGGGAATGGATAATGCATTGATTTTTCTGTTGACGAAAAAGTTCAGACCTTCAACACGAAATGCTAGACAGTTTAGAGTTCAGCTACGCAGTTTTGAACTCTGTGGAGGAGCTGGACAAAAATGAAAGTCTTTCATTAAAGCAAATGTCAGCCAAGTTTGCAATGCCTCTTTGATTAGCAAAAGTGGCTTTGCATGTTATGCCTTAGAGTGCTTCCTTAAGGTCCCATTTCCCTAATTTTCTAAATGTGGCCTTATTAACTCCTCATGTACTGACTTCTTGTCTCTGGTGCAATAATGAGCACTCTTGCTCCCTGTGTTGGTTACCAGCTGCAAAACACATTCATGATTCTCAACTGCCAAAGCAAATTCTTTGTTATTCATTCTCCTTTCTTATAACTTTTTGTTTTCCATTTGATACAATAGCATAAAGGAAAAATTAAAAAACCAACAAAGAAATGAAAAAAAACCCAAACATGATCCCTTACCAGCATAGTAAGTAGTGCTGTTTTCTTAGTAAGTTTTTTTTCCCTTTTGTATTTCCATGCTCAGGCAGAACAGCTCATGAAATTTGCATGGAGATCTCATGTGGGAGTCTGAATGGTCTCCCAAGGCTCCAGACCTTTCTGATCAAGTGTCTGGCTCAGAATACCATTGGTACAGTGGTTAAGAATTATTTTGAACAAAAAAAACCTCTCTGCAATAGCCCAGACTCAAATCCTGAAGTGTTTATTATGTGAACAGTGAATGTGAACAATGAATCAAAATATCCTGCTGTTAAAATGACTGCTGTATCACCATAGTTTTGAAGATAGCCACTATTTTTCTGTAATTTACAATGTCTTACATGCTGCAATGCCCAGCAACTGTTCAGCAAAGAGCAGCAAGGAAAGTTAACTAACAGTTCCTGTCTCCAGAAATCAGATGATATTATGGATTACACTGTTGTATAAAGAGGGAAACAAAGAAGCCACATTAATTTTAGTTTTGTTGAATAGCCATCATACTGAAGGCTCAAAGAAAAAGGAAAGCCGTATGAAAACAAGTGGGAACATTGAAAAGGAATAATTAGTCACAAGATCAGAATGGAGAAAACTACAAAAGTTGTGTATTTGTGTGTGTTGTAAATAATATTATAGACTGCAAATCCGAGGATGGAATGAGATGTATTCAGAATATCTGCCTTTCTTCAGAATAGAGACATAGATGCTTAGATTAAAAAAAAAAAATGCAAAAAAATTGACAGTAGAATCAGTCTTCCTAGCAGTAAGTCATAGCTACATGTATCTTCTATGGGAATGACACAGTGGGAAATGTAAACTATCTAAACAGAGCTACCATTTCATTCTGTGGAATGCCCAGGGAGCCGGGTAGCCTTTACTTCACTCACTGACAGGTCTTTGAATTTAAACATCAGTTGGACATGCAAGTCCATTTTAAGCACCATAGTAGCTGGTTAGAACATGTCTTGTTACCCCTAACCAGTTGTGTGACCAACTTGAAGGAGAATGTTCCCTGCAGAGTCCATTGGCAGAACTAGTGTAAAATAATCCACTGAAATCTCTGTGTGCAGATGTAGGACTGGCCAGGGATAGTTGAATTCATTCTTTCTGGGACTGGGACAAATGCTGGCAAAATAGAGAGAGGTTTGAAGCAACTTTTTTTGCTTTTGCTGTGTTTTTGTAGGAGGCAGTCTAGATGTGGACTGACATGCAATAATCATGGAATTAATCCTTTTTGAACAAATGCGAAAAATGAAATAAAATAATGAGAATGAGATAATTAAAAAATTAGAAAGTAATCCACAAGGATCTTAGGGGATAGCACTTTCAATAATAGAACATTTGTTTGAAGTCTTTTAGCAAATCCTCTTTCCCCTTCTTTTGGCTTTACATCTATTTTGAGTCACAACATGGCTGGTTTACCCTTCTACCCTTCTACTGTCACTGTTTTTATCTGGAAGTGTTTTTCATCGGATAGGAGTGTCCTGTACAACAGGGAAGGAAAACATTTTTGCTCGTTCAAAACAAATCCAAAGGCTTCACTGTGGAATGAGAAAGGGTCTGATGACATTTTCTAGCAGCTAGCAAATCATGCTGTCATGCATAGGGAAAAAGCCACTAAAATATCCCCAGCTAAAATATCGCAAAATTATGTAGAGCTCAATCCTAGGGAGCCATCTGCCATGTGAAAGCTCCACTGATTTCTAAAGGCGTTCATTGCAGGCAAGTTTGCAGAACTGGACGCATAATTTGTCCCTTTTAGAAACCAGAACTGTTGGGAAGAAATCCTTGTCAAAACCACGAGTGGCAGAGGATGAAAAAGTCTGTACAATTGGGTGAAAAATCCCCACCAGAGCTTGTGTGCTGGTTGAAAATGCACCCCAGCTACAGGTAAGAAATGAGCTACTCATGAAAGGTCTGATCCTGCCGTGTATGTGCATGGAAATCTGACTGCTGTCAGGGACTTTTCTGTTCTGAAAGTGTTCAGATAAGGTTCATCCTCTGTAATTGCCTTTTTCTGTATTATTGGCCCATTAAAAACTCAAGATAAATAGTACCAACCAATAGAGACGAATTTTTGTACGCTACATATACATGAAGAGATGTGTGTATGTGTAAGTGTATAGTGTTTTAGTATTGATTTCTATTTTGTTGAGAAATAACTATTGGAAACGGTTTAGTGGGTCCTGCCTTGAGACAGGAAGACAGAGAAGCAGTTTCTCAGGACCTTCTCCCAGCTCTGTTTCTGGAAGCACTGAACCTCAAAGTGGAGGAAACAATCTGCAGAGAGGCAGAAGGAGATGTGTTTTGCAAATTGCAGCCTGATGAGCTCTTCAACAACATTAAACACCCACAGAGCATTTCTTTAACACAAATACTAAATGAAAAATCTCTTATGGCAGTAGTGAAAGTTTTGATATATATCTATAAAATAGATAAAATTCCATTAATTTCCAACTTGGGACAGACGTTATATTTGAATTTACAGACATGCCAAATGGTAATTTTGGCTTCCAATCCTTGAGATGTGGCTGATCTATTATGGGTGATAACAGCATATGCTACTTTCTGAGTCAATTTGTATTATGTCATGAGAAGTAACAGAGCTAGTAATGGAAGGCATTTTTGCATTAGCTAAAATAGCAAATGAGGTCCATAACAGAAAATAGGTGGGTTTCAGAAGATTCAATATTTGAGATGGTTGTCAAATTCAGTACTGAGTAAATAATTCAACAAAAGCAAATTCCACTTGAAAAATGAACATGGCATGTAGCTTGTACAGATTTTTTTTTTTTTTCTTTCATGATTTGTAAGAGTTACATGTCTTGACAACTTCCTTTAGCTAGTTGTGCCTGGAAGAATTGATGGAGACATCTGGCTTTTGTGTGGGTCTGTGTCCGAACTTTCATGTCCTGAGGAGGTAAGTGGCTGCTTGAGATGCTGTGGAGTGGGGTGAACAGTCGAGAAGTGGGAGCATCTGAGTGCAGTGTGATGGAGCAGATGTTTCATCCCGGCACTCCACAGCTGCCTCAAGGCTTTGTCTGGTGCCAGCCCTTTCCTAAATGAGTTTTCATAATGAATTTATCTGTTAATTGACACATAAAAATCTATGTTAATATAACATTAAGGAGCTATCTTATATTTGCAAATGCCAGGAAATTGAAGGGAAAAAAAAATAGCTTAAGCTTGACTGTGACCAAGACTTACCTGCTGTGTTCCATGAGGGAAAAATCACTGGTGCAGAAACACTTTACATACTGCAGTTAAACATCAACTGGTTTTTTTTTTTGGTCCTTTTTGACAACTGTGTGGGCAGAGGAAATACCTCCAACACATAGTAAAAGGTTTTGGCAGTTTCTCGTTACTTTAGGTATTAGAACACTGTATTTGTTTTTACCTAGTGTCCAGACTTGTGGCTCTGGTGGCACCAGAGTTGTCCACAGCTGACCAGACCAAGCAGAGATGCTTCTCATTGATATTTCCAGTGTGTCCATTGTGTTGACAGCAGAGAGCTACATATTGCTAGTTCTCATTTCGTGCGTAAGCTAGGACAGCACCTTTTACAGTAGCTCAGGTTTTGCCATATGAGTTGAGAAATCCAGAAAGAAGTTCCTTCTCAGGCTGATAAAATTCACATCTACTATTTTACCTTCAGGGTAATAACCTTGCTACTGCTGGGTGAGAGTACCTTACCACAAAACTATGCCAAAAAGAATTTAAGCCTTAACTGGGCTGCCTGGTAAAAGGAGACATCGTATTTTAGTGCCTGGGGAAGTCATAGGAGTAAGGAACTTCTGGCTACCATTCCCTCTTCCTGGGACTATGTGTGTATTTAATGTTAAGCCATCATTACGAAGACCAGACCCCAGGAACTTAGATGCCAAGTTCATGCTGTCTGCTGTCTTTGCCCTTGTCACCAGTGAATGTTGCTGCCCTCTTTTCTATGCAGCCAGATAATGTCCACAGGAAGGAGAAATCATAGAAATGTTAAGGTACCTTCCTGAGGTAAGTCCAGACTTGGGCACAATAGACTTTGGTGATCTGGAAACACTTGGTTCAGGTTCTCAGACCACCACTTGGTGCACACAGCCCAGGCAGGCAGGATGATGCCATTCTAAGCTGAGGGCCATGTTGATAAAGACAGATTCAGCAGCTGGCCAAAGCCACATGGACATCTCTCTCCTGATAAATTGTGCAGTAGTGTCTCTGCTTACGCTAAGGCTTGGTTGCCCGGTGCTCAGTGGGTCACAGTGATCCTCTGTAGTGCCTGCACATCTCTGGGGCACTGCACCTCAGTGCAGCTCTGAAGAGCACTAAGGGTACTGGAGACTCTACTGCACCACCTGGTTTGGCCTTTCCCTGCACAGACAGAGTGGAGGCAACTCGCCAAGGCACAGGGTACAGGATACTCCATAAAACTCTGCCAGTATTGCCCATAGATAACTATTGATTAACCCTAATGGACTGGTTATTCTAAAACTGTTTTCCTAACTTGGAATTAATATTTTTAACTGAAAGTGTTTCCTCTTTAACGTTTTCTTTTTGTTTGATACATCTAGTCCTGTGCTAAATTTTCTTTGATGCATGACATGAATGAAGCTGCTACTACCTCAGGTGGATCCTGGTGAAGTATCTGAATGGTGAAAGTGATGGAGAAATGATTGATGTGCTTTGAGCACAGTGTTTGCAAGGGTTGCCCATAACATGAAGGTGGCAATACTTGGGATGCACCTGTTTGTCCTTATGGCCCACCTGTCTCTGTGAGGCTGAAAAGAGGTAGATGTGAGCTTTGTAATATGCATACTTCATAGTTATATGAATGAAATACATATAAATGCTGCATTTTTTCTGAAAAAGATGTCTGACTCCAGAAAAAAACCCAAACTCTTACTGATACAAAGTACTTGAAATGCTGCTAAAACCACATTAACAGGATCAATCGCACTGTGAGGAAATTATCCTTGTGTGAGGCAAACTGCAGTTTGGAAGAAAATTGCCTTGTCTAGTGATCAAGGGCCTGCCAGTAGGAATTGGTTCAAATTTTTGTGGTCTGCCTCCCTTTCATCCAGCACCTCCATGCAGCCTGACATCCCAGCTGCACCTTTGCTCTTCAACTTTTTCATTCATGCACAATATCACTTGTTTGCTTGTCTCCTGTATAGGCTCTTCCCATATCCTACTGTCCTACTAACCCTACAGGGTTAGGGTTAGAGTTAGGGTTAGGGTAGGGGTTAGGGTTCGGGTTAGGGTCACGGTTAGGATTATGGTTAGGGGTTAGGGAACATAAAACAGTATGTCTAAATTAGTGATATATTTTGTGGGATTTAAGTGAATGTACATCTTAATTCAGCATTGTAGAGTTTTCACAAATTCCTAAGATTTTGCTGTGTTTTTAAACTGCAGCAGTATCACAATCAAAGCACAATGGGAATGAGAAACATTTATCATCAAGTCAGTCAGAGTAACAACATGAGCTGCTCTCTTGGTTCTTCTTAAATATTAACCACCTGAATGTATCCAGCACAAAAAATATCTTTATTGAAAAACACATGAGAAAAAGATTAACCAAGCATCCATTTCTCTCCTTTTGCATGCCATGCTCTCCAGAACTGCTGTGGAACCAGAGGATACCCAGGATGGAAGGAATTGCACTTCAAGTTACCTTTCAAGTTCCTGGTGAGAGCTGATCTTGGGCTTCTACATGCCCATTCTGGGAATAAAAATAATGATATTTTCTCAGTATGTCACTCCAAAGCGATATAACTTAGAGGTTTCCTTGCTATTGTGTGAGTGGAATTGGAAAGGATAGCTCTTAAAAATACCCTGTGTCATTAAAGTTAACGTTAAGAACATTTAGCTGTCTAGCATCTAGGAGATTATGGCACTGTGCATTGTTTATACTTTTTCATACCACTGTGAAATCCAAAAAATGTAGCAGTTGCATTCATTTTGGTAGAAGCAAATGC
Source organism: Oenanthe melanoleuca (assembly GCF_029582105.1). NCBI lineage: Eukaryota > Metazoa > Chordata > Aves > Passeriformes > Muscicapidae > Oenanthe > Oenanthe melanoleuca. The sequence continues at coordinate 24,771,605 of NC_079335.1, forward strand.
GTTCATAAATTACCAGGCTTGAAAAATTAAGCTGAAACTTACAAGGCCAAATTTTTAAAGATATGTCAATCCATTTTTCATTAATGTCATTACAGTTATTGGGAGATGGTGGGAAGGTTTGCCCATCATTTCCTCTCTACTGGGATAAGCCACAGACTGTATACAGGCAGTGCCAATTGGATATGAGGTGCGCCATCTGTAGATGCAAATGACAATTTAAAAAAGACATATTCAAATGACTGTGCATGCAGAGAGGCAATATTGGAGAAATTGGACCAAGATTTCTGTACTTCTTACAGAGGTAAAAATGTCTGTTATATGCCATGCTCCTGTAAGAGCTGTGAGGAAATAAAACTTCTGAATGTAAGGCAATTTCTCTTATTTCATTGCTAAGATTTAATAATTTTGAGGTTGAAGAAGACATCTCATAACAAAGTGGCTAGTACAGAATGTAAAAAAAAAAAAGAAATAATGAGGGTATTTTCCTCCTCCTACATCCAATTGTCTCATATTCCAGTTTATTTCAGTATAAATTTAGTCTTGCATATGCTAATACACAGAATTGTAAAAAGAAAGAAATATCTAAATGCATTATAAAACATATGGAAACATACAGATTATGTGATCTTTAGTGAAATCTATCTTAATGATGAAGGCACCATTTAGCATGCACTCTGGAACTGCACTCCTTCATTTATTTATGAGTTCCTGTAGACAAAGAAAGTATCTTCCAAAAATAGGAATACCATATTTTCAAGGCATACTGTGTATTTTATTTTTGAAACTAGTAAATGTCAAACAGTATTCATACACAGTATTGACACATTAATGTTTTCATTCAACAGTGAAGATACCTTTCCTTGTTACATTATATATTTATGACACACAGAGCTGTCAAATAAATTATGTCAAAGCAGCTACAGCCAGACCTTGTGACACTTGAATCAGAGAATCAGAGCAAATAACCTTTAAAATGAAAGACATATGACAAGAATTAGAAACATTTAATTTGCATAAATATAATGTTAACAGTCTTTTCCTTATTACATATTTTATGCCTAGTTTTCAATTGCCATTATACTCATTCTTTGACATCAGTTTGCTCTCTCCTTTTTCCCTCATTGCTTGCTTTGTTTTGGAACACCTGAAACAAATTCTATAAGAAACACATGATCAGATCACCATTTTAATATACTCTGGTTAGCAAATCTTACATATTGAGAAAAATCTTTACTCACATGATATTCTATTTAAAATGTAGAATAAGTTCCTAAAAATGGCTAAAAATTCCTAAACACATCATAAGTAAATATATCATTTCTGATAGCTTTGGATCATCTCTGCAAAAAACTATTTTGTATTAAAGTTATGCTATGAAGCGCAGAATACACCAAACGTGCTAAAGTGAAGCACTGATTTGCAAAAGCTTGGTGACTCATACATACTGAATTTTGCAAGATAAAATCTGAGCATCTAAGCATACATACAGGAATCAAAGTGAATGGTTAGATTTTCAGAATTGCTTACTAAGAGTAGTAAATTCGTTAGTTTCATTACTTGAAACCCGTTTGTAAATGAGAGACTTCCTCGAGCCTCTGCTGCCAGGTGCAGTCTCTCTGTAGTGCCTGTCACTGAGGATAGACGGAACACCACAGTTTGCTCTTATTGCTAACACTACATAAGCTCACAGATGTAACCACAGTTAATAAAACTTTGCATTATTCTGGAAAGTCCCTAGGTATGTTCAAGTAAATAAGGCTGAAGGTACAAAAGTCTGCCTCAGCAGGGCACAAATAACTAAAGCCATTTTTGTTCCTGACTGTGATTCACCTCCATTGGGATAGTGTGGCCAGGCCTGCACAGCTCTTTGCTCCAGGATGAGTTTGGCTCCATTAGTGCTTCTGGATCAGAAGAATAATTATGGTTTATTTTAATTTTGATGTTATTTTTTAATAACGACAGTTGGACTAGATGATCACTGTTGGTTTCTTTCAAATGTTTCTCTATTTAATTCCATTCCAGTGAAACTAATTGTGATGTTGTGGGTCGGGCTTCCATATATTTACATAATAATTCTTTGAGAGCCAGAGGAAAGCCAGTGGACAGTCTATATGAAAAAGCATTGAGGGAAGTGTTGAAATTGATAGCAGGAATTGCCTCCAAAACTTAATCCAGAAGGTTTAGGGTGTTTCCTTAAATCTTCACCAAAGAATTAAGCAGTTGTTTGTTGGCTGACTCTGTGAGTGGCACAAGCACTCCATCACCACAGATTTGCAGAGAGCAGCTCAGGGAGGATGTGAAGCAACTCCCATCCCCCAGCAGAGCAGCCAGGGATCTGGCAGTCCATGAGGGCTGGTGGCAATGGCATCCTGGCCATTTGAAGACAGGCAATGCACAGTCACATGTTTTAGTAAAACATCAGTAGCTCAGAAGCATGGTGGGTGGAGAAATGGAAACCTCATCAGTAGGTTTGTGATTTGCAATTTGCACTTCCAAGTCAATGGTAAAAAATAAATGACCCTCCCTCCCTCACAGCCCATAGTTCTATAGAGCAGTTCTGGTTTGACAGAGCTTAAATTCAGTACAGGTATTTTAGAAGAAATTGAAAGGTCAACTATCTTCACATATCCTTTAAATACTATTCTGCTGAGAAACACCTATCCTAAGTGATGCCTCTTGCCAGACAGGGAATATAATTAACAATGCTTACTTTCAGAAATTGGAAGTTATTTAGACTAACTATATATAGCAAATAGATTACAGAAATATAATCCCAAAGCCTAGTGCTCAGAGGTTGGAGCTAATAGGAAATAAATGTTTATCCCTTAGCCAGCCATTTAACTGGGCAAAAATTATTCCTATTGAAAGCGGTAAAAATTAGAAGCTATTTTGATAAGCACTACAAAATTGATTATTTAATGCAGAAGGTTTCTTAAAAGGCTAATACTACAAGGAATTTTAAAATTATATGTGTTGTTCCATTTACAAGATCATTCAGAATAAATGTGTAAGTCTCCTGAAAAGTGAAAGATGTTATCTTTGCTAAAGACCCTATTTTTAACAACTTCATTAATCAACTAATCTATAAATTTTCAGAAAAAAAACATTTAGCCAACAAAGAACAAATGCTGAACCTAGTAGAAAAGATACCATTTATTCGTTTATTCAGTTTGCAGTTAAGTAGAAATCTCCATTCAGCTGTGACACAAAATTGATGCCTCTACAATTAAAGTACATTGTAAATAGTTTCTAAAGTGTTAATAAATTACTAAAACTGTTTCAGGAAATTATTAATCAAATATTATAGCCTGTTACTGAGTCCAGTGATGTAATGAGCCATTTGCAATCGACTACAGCATCTGAAATTAATGTGCTTGGGACAATATACAGAATTTATTTCTCCTGCATATAATGAGTTTCTCACAGTTACTTATCAACCTTTTGCATAGTAATTACCAAAGCAATCTCAGAAGTACTTGTACAAAACATTTCTAGTCCTCTGTGGAACAAAGTAGGGAATAACTACAAGAGTCACTCATAATTGAAAGGGCAAAAAACCCCATAGCTCTCTCCCATTATCGTACTAGTGTGGAGTGACCAGGACTTGAGGAAGAGCTTATCAATGTCTTAACTATGTAGGGATGCAAAAGTCATTCCTTGAGCCACCTCATCTGCAGGCAGCAGCTTTGGGCTGGCAGAGCAAGGAAGGTCCAGACAAGCATACAGATGTAAGTGCTGCTGAAAACAGAATGCTTAGAACTATATTTTGGCTATTTGTTTCAGCTGCACAAAGCATCCTTTATACTACTCTGTAGTATAAGATTGCCATTATGGCTGTGCTATATTCATTTACCTTTAGCTTCCATAGATCTTTTAAGTTGATGAAAAAAACCAAAACCCCCTTTTGTTGACTCCTTTTTGCTCAACTGACATTTTAGTGATGGTGTTCACATAAGGGAACAAAGGCAAGAGGAGAGAAATAATACATAGAATCACAGAATGGCCTAGGTTTGAAGGCTCCCTAAAGATCATCTGATTCCAACACCCTGCCATGTGCAGAGACAACTTCCACTAGAACAAGTTGCTAAAACCTCACCTTGAACACTTCCAGAGTCAGGGCATCCATAACTTCTGTGGTCAGTCTGTTCCAGTGCCTCAGCGTTGTCACAATAAAGAATTTTTCTCCTAAGACCTAGTCTAAACCTACTCTCTCTCAGTTTGAAGCCATTCCCCCTTGTCCTATCACTATCACTCTTGAAAATAGTCTCTCTCCATGTTTCTTGTAGGCTCCCTTCAGATACTTGAAGGCCCGAATACACGGCCATATAACATGATACTGGTGTGATAGTATAATCTAATACAATTGCTGACAACCCATAAATACAAACCAAATACTTAACCTGTGAATTCCTCCATCTACTTTGTGTGCTCACACACAGTATACTGCACATCAAGATTGTGGCTGAAATGTGGCACAAACCTTATGTGTCACTGCAATCACCTGTCAGCTGCCTCAGCTGAAGATTTCAACACCAAACAAATTACAGCTCAAACTGGTACTGCAAACTGGAAAAAATGTGTCAGAGAAAAGAATAAGTTTTGGGAAAATATTACAAGTTTTTCCTCTTTAGTTTGAGCTAAAGAATACCTGTGACTTTGAAAATGTAACAAACCATTATAGCACAATACAACTAACAGAGTTAATTCAGAGGCAATTCAGTGTTTGTAGTCAACATGCATCTGCCTTCTCTGCATTTACTTGTAAGTTCTCCCATGGATCTAGGCAGCCATTAAAAAACCAAGTACAAAAAGTGGAAACATATGATAGCTGTGATATGATGCTGTTACTGCAAATGATTGTCTTGAACAGAGGAATGAGTAGGTAAAACTATTAGAAAAAGTATGCATTGATATATGCCTTCCTGCAGATACTGTATCAATTATACTCTTTTAAGAATTCATAATGTCTCTATTTCATATACAAAACTACAGATGCATATTACAACTAATGTTACAATAGAAGATACCTAAAAGAATACACCTAACTGGTAAACACTGTACCTCGTGTCTGCTTTCTAATAATTTGTATCTAAATGTATATAAAAATATTTTATAAAACCACCATAGAACAATTGCATAAAAATTCTCTGAGTGATTGCAGCTGAAAGATTTTCTCTCTGAAAGGCAGATCTGTCGTTACTGAATGTACTAAAATATATATGGTGTATACAAAAGATCATCTATGAGATCCACTGGAGAAAAAAGTGAAGGAGAGGCCATGATGTAGGTCATTTTGAATATCAGCAGATGAAACTCGCTATGCTCAATGGGTGGGCATCACACTTCACTCTGTTCACTGAACTTGCTGTAATTCTAAATTGAGAGAAACAGAAAAAAAAGTATTATAATGCTTTCCTAGAATATAATGTAAAATTGGGAGATGAAGAAGTGCTAGCTTGAAAATGCCACAAAATGCTTGAAAATGTTTTTTATTATAAAAAATTATTTCAAAAAATTATGATTAAGATTAACTGCATAAAGTAATAGGCAAGTATCAATTTATAAACATAAAAATGAGAATGACACAACATTTTCATTGGAGCATGTAAATAAGAACATCTTTGCATTTCTGAACAGTAGCAGAGATGAAAATGAACCACAAAGCCCTCCTACCTCTACCTTTCTGACAGTGGAAGACTATTTCCTGCTAAATGGAGAAGCTGAAATGTAAATCAGAACAAATCACTTTCTGTCAGTCTCCAAGTCCTTTCTTGTACTTTTTTCCATCCTATTCTGCCTATTCTGTCATGTTAACACACAAAAGTCCTACTGACCTCAGCACCTTAAAAAGGCACAGGAGGAGTACATAGACTGGTAGCTACAGTGTGGTGCTGCTATTGCAGTCACCCTGCCTTTTCACTTCTGTCTACCTTACCTTCAGGTGTTCAACACAATGGGCACAAAAATCCCTGAAGCACATACTGTGAATACTCTGAAGAAGCATTGGCAGTTTATATACACTGTTCAGAATTACATTTAAAATTTGAGGCTGCATGCAAGTCTTCCAGACTAAACTGCTAAGCCACTATGCAGAGGTTTGATTTGCCTAACAGCTCTGGTAGAAACCAGCAATAAGTTCCTTAAAAAGTGGACTTTGAGTTAACTACCCCTTTTCATTATGAACATTTGTCCTGGTCTATCCATGTCCTACTTCCATAAAATGGGAATGCTAGTACATAACTATCTTACAAGAATGTTAGGAAAGTTAATAATGTCAATAAAAAATGCAGACATTTTATAACACAACCATCATTCTAATTCATCTAATCAGACCCAGACAAAATACACAATCACCAACCCCATTATTTTTGCCCTGCAGTTACTATTTCAACAATTTTTTGTAGGGCAGCATAATGAAAAATGTTGAAAAGTGCTGAAGAGAACATGTTTTTCTGGTCAATTCAGTAGACCAACTGTGCCAACTCACCTTAATCTGGATAAATCAATGGAATGTGGTTTTGTCCATAGGCAAGTCTGATTTAATTAGTAAAATATAAAGTGAAGAAAAAAAGACAAACTACCAAACCACAGACCATGATGAGTTTAATGTCTCTTGGAAAAGGCTCTGAGCCAAGCTCCAGCCATGTTTGAATCGTAAATAAAACCATGGGTAAGCACTGTGCTTTTAATGCACGCTCACTTACACTACCATGACAGTGGAAAAGGATCACATAGTTCAAGAGGATTTACAGTCCAGGTTTACAATCTTTTTAAAAAGGAGTGCAAAAATCATTGAGCAAGTAAATAGATGCCCAAGCCTCCCTTCTCCCTCTAGCTCTCTCTTCCACCTTGTGCAATTCCCATCTTTCTACCAGTGAGCCAACAGAGCGTGGTACAGTGCAGGGCAGAGACAAGATTTCTAACTCAAAGCAAGCTGGGCATCCAGAACAGTTTCTGTCAGACCATAGTGCTGTGGTGTATGAAGCAACTTCAAGCACCCCGGGCTGAGAAACAGGAGTGTAGTTTCAGTAATGCAGAACTGGGTGTGAGTTAATTTGCCTCACTGAGAGGCGTGTTAGGTGTTTCTAGATGACACAAATCTTTCCAGTGGAGAATGAGCCCAGATTAAAGCACCACAACTCAGCGCCTCTGGATCTGCCATAGAAGATTGAGAAGTTGATGTGAAAGGAAACATAGTGATGGGAAGAGAGCTAGCAGTAAAAAAAATGGAAAACTGCATTCCTCAGGCAGAGGACAAGTTTTAGATTACAGACAGATAAAAGATTTCTACATAAAAGATTCACTGGGTAAATAAGACTTTCCCAGATTTTAACAAATTTCTATGAGCATCCAAGAAGCCCTCCAGGTTTCACCTACTGCTTATAAACCTTACCCTGTGAATCTGAATGGCATCAATTGCTGAAGAAATAGATTCAAAAAATACAGGATTTTCAGAGTCAAGATTTCCACCATACTGCATTGCTTTTATCAAGGAAGCTGCAATAAAACAAACACATGAGCACTGAAAAGGTAGTGAGGATATATAAATCATCATGTTAAAATTTTTAGTGTAAGCTGATACTTGCCTTTGCAGTGTGCTAGCACCACATCGATGTATCTGCTTTTACAGTCCATGTAAATCTATGTTTGAAAACAAGAAATTAAAAAAAAGCTGTTTTAAATACCAACAGAGAAGTGCTGCTGCAGCAGCTGTACTGCCAGCAGCCACCAGAGCGAGCCCTTCTATAATGCAAACACCACCAAGCCACATTTATTTCCTGCCACTTCTTCACAATGCTCTACAGCTCTGCTGAGAATTAAAACTGAATTTGGGTAATAATTTTGAAATTTCTGACCGTAATTTTTAGGGGTATCATTTCCAGTTCTCTTTTTTCAGTGTGTTTTCCCATGTCCTCACCATAAGCTTACTACCAGTACACACAGACAGGAATCAGACCTGGGAAACTGAGACTTTTTTCAAAAAAGCACCATAACTATCATGCTGCATTCAACAGAAAGCTGTTCTTTATTCTTTCCTTGAAAGTCTCCAACTCCCCAAAGACAAAATATTAATAAGAGAGAGAAACAAACAAACAAACAAAACCCCAACCAACCAGCCAACCAACCAAAAAAAAAAAGTGAAAATAACTCTAAAACCAGAGTAGGGCATTTTTCTGCCAAATGGGGAATATCCAAAACAGGTACTGGTTCAAAAAAATGTTTAAAGAATACATGTAAAGTAGAAAAATTCTGACAGAAGAGATTCAGTGAGAACATCGTCAGAATATTCTATTTTTAAAGTAAAGCAAAAATCTTACTCAGTTCAAAAATCCACCATCTCTGACATCAATGAAGATATTTTGGGAAGGAGTGTAACAACAAGGACATGTTGAGTGTGGTCCTCTTGGTAAGAGGAGGAGTAACTTGGTTTTGGACCAACTGTTTATCCAGAATCTGTACTACCAACCTGTGGACTTCACAGTCCATGCTAGACTTACCTCTCACAAATTTGTCAAACACTTATTTGACATAATTTTCAATTTGGAGGTCTCTAAGACGTTTTGAAAATCAATTTTTAAAAATTAATGTTGTATTGAATGCCCTGTCTTTCAAAGGGATAGCTGATAAAGAGTCATTCCCACTAACCTTTTTTTTCCTGTTTTCTTTTTCATTACATCCCTACCTATATATGTAGTTTTAACTTAAAATCTTTTAAGGCAACACTTACTTCACTGTCCAATCACTGCAGTAAATTGAGAAAATGGTTAGGGCAAGAAGAGGCTTGGGCTGAGACTCAAGTGCAAATTGTCTACCTTACTCAGAAAAAAATGCAGATGAAACCTTCTATACCCAATTAGCTCTCTACTCACTACATAACTTTTGAACTCCAGATCTGATAGAAATGTAAGAAACAGTTTTGGAACATAATTTTTTATCCACCATATGGAACTCCTTATAGATTCATAGAATTGTTTGGGTTGGAAAAGACCTTTAACTTGGCATTGCCAAGTCCACCACTAACCCATGTCTTTCCAGGCACTCTGTCCCAGCCTGTGGCACTGCCTGGGGTTGGTGTGACCCAGGTGCAGGACCCAGCACTTTGCCTTGCTGAACCTCACACAAGTGGCCTTGGGCCATTGATCCAGCCTGTCCAGACCCCTCTGCAGAGCTTCCTGCCCTCCAGCAGATCAACACTCCCACCCAATCTGGTCTCATCTGCAAACTGACTGAGGGTACACTCGATCCCCTTGTCCAAATCATCAGCAAAGATACTGCACAGGACCGGCCCCAAGGGAACACCAGTTGTGGCCAGCCACTGGGTTTAGTTCATTCACCACAGTAACCAGTGACTGCTGGGTTTGGTCATCTGGGAGCATCTTGGAACTCCTGCAATGCCTGAATCCAGTCTACAAGATATGTTGCCCACAGGAGAAAGAATGGAGATCATGTTTTGACCTCTGGCTTAGCAGACAGTAGGATATACAGATTAAACCACAGAATTAAAGCTGAAATTTTGAAGCGGCAAATTTACACATCTCTACAACTCATATGGCAGGGTTAAAAATGACCTAAACAAACTTTAAAAAAAAAAAAAGTTCCAAAACTCCTCTTCATTACATATAGATATGTACATTTTTACTGTTATCCTAAATATTTAGAAATCTTTTTAATGTAATTTTATATATAAACATGGTACAATTTAATACCAAATCTGTGTTCATCTTTTCTATGTGTGAAATGTTTATCCACTGATATAGGGGGATAGGCCAACTTGTAGTTGGCCCCAGTAACTCATATGTATAATTATAGCATATACAGAATGTTTCCAATGTCACAAATACCTGAAGAAGCACTGAGACTCCAGTGTAGTCAAAGAAATTCAGTCCACTGCAGTCTAATATCAAAAGTCGTCGCTCACTGTGACATGACTGCACCAACTCGCCTACATATTTGATAAATGAAAAGCTTTAATTAAAAGGAGAACACTCAAGAAATAGATATAAAACCGATGATAGCTCAATAAAATAAGCCCAAACTATCACAATAAAATTTTTATTATTATGTGCTGGGATATAAGGGAAGCAAATGCCATATTTTAGAAGAACAAAGAAAGAACCTTTAGGGCAATGGAAAGAAGTGATGACAGACAGAACATATTAATGGAGACATTTTAAGCAGCAATAGTGGCTCAAGAATTAAGCAACTGTTTCTTCAAATTTGAATTTTTTATTGAGTCATCTTGGCTACTTTGGAAGATTTTTCATGAGATACACAGAAAATATATCTATTTTTTCTTTTAAGTTCTGATATGACACTGATTTCCATAGTCCCTAAACACCTGCCTATGGCTTAACTTAATATTCATCCATAAGGAAGAAATATATGTAAAGTAGAGTATTTAATTTTCCTAAGGTTTTACTCTGCTGGTTTTTGCTTGGTTAATTTTTTTATACACAATGACATATTGATGCTGGAGAAGAAAATTGTGTTGGTAAGATTTGCAAAGTTCTTATTCTTTAACCTCAGGCCATCTTGTGTTTAATCTAAACATACTCTGTTCTAAATGCGTCCTGAACTAGCACATAGATAAATGATTCCTGGCTTTCATAAAGGAAAAACTAGAAAATAATGCAAATTTTATTTACATTGTTCTGTGAACAAATGTTTGTTATCATAATGTATGCAACTGAAAAAAAAAGAAAAATATGAAGGAAAGCATTTCTGTTTGTAAAGATGAATTAAGCTAAATGGCTTTGACAAAGCAGAGATGAAAATTTTAAACTATTGACAGGACTTGGAATTTCCCTATGATGTGCATTTATAATGGTGGTAATTCTCTTCTGACAGTAGTCTGAGAGCCAAAGACTTTTGGACTTGCATATCCAGACATTTACTGTTTTTTTACTGTCCAACATACATGAATAGATACTAGAAACAAAAATACTGAATTTTAAAGGTAACCTCCTGGAAATTAACTGTGATAGAAAAAGAAAGCGTTCTTGTGATTTCCGAGGCTCAGTGCTGCATCCTGAATTGCAGGTAGAGGCTGCCTGGCCTCTAAATGGGGGGACAGGTAAAGACCTGCACCCTCTTTGGATCAGGGGCACGAGCAAGAGCAGCTGTTTCATTTGGTGCTGATACAGACACTATTCCCCAAATGGGGAAAGGAAAGATTCTGACAAAGACATACATTTCCATGCTTTCCTGGACAACTGCCATAAGGCTTAAGGACTGTGTCCTCCTGCACCTCTCCTTGAAAATTTAAGCTTGGCATTTTGCTTTTCTATTTAAAGGGATTTTTCTTCTTTCCGTGTTCGTTGTTTTAAAGAAGAAAAGAAGAAAAACCCCATGAAGAATCACCACAGACTGGTTGGTACAAGTAACTGCAGCATTTAAGTCCTCAAGGCAGGACTTAAGTTTTCAGAGATGAGGTCTTGTGCTTTCTGTCACTTTGGTAATATGAGAAACCAGTTCATCTTCAGATGACTGAAATATGTACTAGTAAGATCTTCTCAAACATAGTATTTTACAATATAGTCAATAAAATACAATATAATCTTCAATAACCATTTTCATAGGTTACTATGCTACAGCAAAGCACTCTGTCACCTCCAAGGTAACTAAACACTGTAGTACCTTAAAAATGTCCTGAGTCTAGTTAACAAGCACAAACATTCAGACAACAGCCTCCAAATCAGATTTTCTACTGCGGCCTTAATGCCTATAAGTGTTTTAAATAAACACTGTTTTAATTCTATCCACAATGAAGTCATCTGTATAAAGTATCCACTGCAAAAGGTTGCTGCAGTTCTCCCATGGGAATGTACGTGCTCTGGTTTGATTTAAGTGTTACAAAATGTGGAAAGAGTGGAGTTTCCAGCTTAATCCTTAATTGAAAGAAAACCTCTAGGGTACCTTATTATATGTTGTATTGATATAATGCATAATATTGGTGGTTATCACATCACTAACAATTCAGTTTACATTTTCTGAGATTTTCTCCTCTGTGGCTTTAAAGATCACAAAGATTTAGCATGGTTCTAATCTTACTTTTACTTTTTCATACTAGTATTCAACTCTGTGCATGCAAAAAAGCCCAAGACCAGATCTTAGCAAAACAGTCTCTTCAGCCTAGTCTGAAGATCAGTCCAGGCAACAATACGGGAAGTGTTTCCCCCACTATGTTTCTGTCTCTTTACACACACTCATTCCAGTGCAATAAGCAGGGACACAGAATCAGAGAATGGTTTGGTTTGGAAGGGACCTTAAATCATCTTGGTTCCAAACCCTGTGTGATGGGCAATGAGACTTCCACTAGAACCTTTTATTCCTGTAGAGAAGGCATTTTAAAGGGATTCCCTGCTTGTGAAAATTTCAAAAGTCAGTCAAAAACAGAATGAAAAACAGGACTTATTAGGCCAAGGTTAACGTAGTTTAACACTTTTTAGCACTCATGGTTCATTGAATGTTTGGTCTAACTGAAAATATTTATTTCCACAAAACTTGTATGCACCTAGAAATATATAAAAAAATGTGGAGCTATTTTGCACATGTACATCAATCTTGGTTTTAACACCTTTTGCAGATAATAAACTCACCATGGCAACTTCCATTGGAAAATGAACTGAGCAATGTGTTCTGCTCACACTGAAATAAAAGCAAAGAATGATTAACACACCAAGGAAAACCAGTCCATTGCACAGTAATGAGAGAAAAATCAGTGCAATACATAAGAATTCTCTTACTCAGGATCAAAGTTAGCTCATTTCCTCCAAAATCCTATGCAACAGGCTATTGGATATATGATATATAATATTTTCTGGTATAACTTTAGAAGAATACTGAGATACATACTCAAACTGATATTTTGCATTTCTTTTTACCTGTCTCAAACTCTGTCAAGTTTGGGTTCACTAGAAAGCGTATTTTTATGTACATATCTATATGCATATTATATAGCATTTTTTTTAGGAAGTGGGGAGTGGCTAAGAAGTAGTCAAAAGATGGGAAAGATATTCTTGACAAGAAAAATTCTTGGCAGTGATTTTATAATATTAACTTTTGATTAATTTTCTACTTGCTTCAATCTCATCTGCTATACAAATATTAAGAACATTTTTGACATGTAAATTTATTAAAGAATTACATTTATCTGGATAATTTTTAATAGTTATTTCAATATGTAAGCTCTCACTAGAAACATGAGTTAAAACCAGAATCAGAGCACAAACAAAATTGAAACTGCATTTTTTTTCAAACCCATTATGTGCTACAGAAAGACATATTATTCTTTTTCATTAGAAAAAAAAATTTAAGAAAGAGCACAGTATTTCAGGCAGCTGTACTGCTGAGTACCTTACAGAAGACACAAAGGATAAAATCTCCTTTATAACTAAAGTATAAATTAACTTATTAAATTAACTTATTATATTGACTCAAATTAATTCTATCCAAATCCTAAGTAATTTCTTTCTGTTTGGAAGCTTTTTATCATACTAATCCAAATCAGCTAGCCTAGCAAAACCGGGGAAAAAAAGCAGCACATTTTCTGAGCTGAATTTCCACCCATCTGAGTGCATATGGGTAGCACAACTCTTTGTCAAGGGACTGCAGAGGTGGTAGGCACATGTTGCTGTATTAACAACCCATCTAAGACACAGCTGGGATTTTCTCAGCACAAGTTGCCATACTGGATGAAATTGTCTACAGTAAGCCTTGTATGATATTGAAATGTCTTCATGGTACTGGTAGAAAAATGATAATTTATCTTTTCCCTTTTAGGAAGTTTGGCAGGAAGTTTCAGTAGTTATGTGCAGATGAACCTGGAAAATACTGTACTTACAGGGGTATTCTCCAAAAACGTGATATACCTAATTCATGTACTGTTTATTTTTCTAATACAATCAATGAGAAAGAGGAAAAAGAAACAAAAATGTAGAGAAAAATAGTAGCCAGTTTCTTCCTAATTATCCCAAAATTATTTATAGTTAGAAATGAAGTGTCCATCTCTCATGGACATATCTCCAGAAAAACAAAACAAAACAAAACAAAACAAAACAAAAAAAAAAAAAAAAAAAAACCAAAAAAAAAAAAAAAAAAACCAAAAACCCAACAACAAATCACATTTTATTCAAACATATTTGTAGTTACTCATTCTCTTTCTAAAATCCCAACCTTATATCAGTGGGGTTATGTAAATTCTAGAAATTATGGAGTTTTTTGTCAGTGCTTTAATGTCTCTTAAAGGATCACATGCAGAAAAAAAAGAGATATTATTTTCAGGTAATAATACCAAACTAGTCGATATTGAATCTGATTAGGATTAGCTTTATTCTAAATTATTAATTTCTAATATTACTTTTTTATACCTGTTTCAGCATGTGGTTGCATTCTCTAAGAAATGCAAGGAAAGCAAACACAGTTTCCAACCCAGTCCCGATGATTACTAGAATTGTGAAGCACATCCCACCTTGTTTACAGTATCACCTACCTGGCTGCTCATGCCATCCTTCTGGATTATCTTTAACAGGTCAGAGTGAAATTTTCTGGCATTCAAAAAGACTAATGGGCTGTTGACCGAAACTATTTTTACCTGTTTTAGTGATTCCTGGGGAATGAAATAAAGATAATGCTGAAAAGTTCATCTTGGATTTGGAGAAAAAACCCCAGACCCATTTCTTTAAAAAACCTGAAAATACCTGTAAATTAACCTAGAGGAGCTTTGGATTGTGAGAGTGATTTAACAGATAATTCTGTTGATCAGCCTTCACACATAACTGAAGTAAGAATGGAAACACACATAATATATGATGAAAATTTCCTATAATATTATTTAGCATGAAAAAAAGCACACATACTATGAGGCATAATACTAAGAGCTATTAGCTAACAATTATAATAGCACTATTTCAGTTGGTATGATCCCCAAATATAGGCAAGATAACACTTGCAGACAAGGAATATATTTTATTAGACAAACACATCTTGAAAAAAGTACACCAGGATTTAGGGCAGACACTCACTGCAGGTGGTTTGGGGAAAGCTGGCAATCTTCATCTTGGTCATCTGAAGATGACCTTAGTACAGAGATAGTTCTACATGAAAATACTAAGTGGATCCAGATCAACCTTGAGCAGCACATATAAAGTTTTACTAGCACATTTCTACAACCAATACAATAGTGTACATGAGAAATCTTTGTCACTCTTGAGTCTGTCTCTGCACTTCACTACAAGCTACAACCAGCTTACCAGTGCCTTCAGTCAGACTGTATGGCTTAAAACATAAATGTTACACAGCAGAAAAATTTTGGAAGGACACCAGATAATGTTCAGAAACCTCCAGGTACAAGTGGGAGGCATTTTGCAGAAAACAAGTGCTATTTCTCTCAATCTCAAGGTGTATTTGTAAAACACCATCAAAAGCCAGTAAGAAAGTTAATATTTATATATAAATACGTTGGACAGCAGTGAGACATGCTTAAAGACTGGTTTTGTAGGAGGTAGAATTATGTTAATTCTACTGAACTCCCAATTTTTCCACAGGTTGTGTGACAATGGAAGTCGAAGTCAAGCATTTGAAATCAAAAATCAGAATCAAGCAAGAGAATATAGGTCAAAAAAGACTCTCTAACAAAATTCATGTAACAAGGTCACAGACAAACACAAGTATCTGTAACTGACACAGACCATTTTTTAAGTAGTTAAAAATTGTTTGGGATTGCATTGAAGATATGCAGTTTTCCCAAAAGACTTTCAAGCAAAATAGGAATGGAAATCTTCACCACAACCCACATAATCCATCTCTTTATTGCAGACTACTGTTCAGAC
The DNA here is from genome assembly GCF_029582105.1 of Oenanthe melanoleuca. Lineage (NCBI taxonomy): Eukaryota > Metazoa > Chordata > Aves > Passeriformes > Muscicapidae > Oenanthe > Oenanthe melanoleuca. The sequence continues at coordinate 24,787,435 of NC_079335.1, forward strand.
TTCTGGGAATGAGATGATCTCTCAGACACCACCACAGTGACCATGAAATAAAGGAAACATTTCAAACATCCCAAGCCGAGGCAAAGAACACCAGACTATGTGCAGGGACTTAGTGCAATTTACTGATGAATGTGATTGCAGTAAATACCATACCACCACCATGTCACAGTCAGACAAGTGGCAAAGCTCAACTGGCAGTTAAAATGTCTCAGTTTGTATGGAATAGAACTCTAAAATGATGGCTAAGCAGAAGATGGTATATGCTTGAATGGAGAAATGATCTGACATCCCACAGATTCCCACAAAAATGGTGCTGTACACAGCCTGGCGTGGAGACACTTCAGTGCCAATGGCAAAGTAGAAGATAAAAACTAAGAAAAGAAGGAAGACTGATGTGCAAAGATCAAATCTTCCATAAGTATAAAGTATAAAACTTGAAAGGCTCAAGTCATGAGGCCAGATCAAACAGATGGCAGACTTAGGTATACATTTTGTCCAGAATGGACAAAGTCAACTCTGCCTAAATTTGACCAGCCAGTTATTCCTGGCTCTGGTTTGATTCTTTGTTAACAAGAACTGTTCAGGGGAAAATGAACTTCCTCTTTGCTGTGTCCTTGCTAGGAAAGCAGGAAATGTCTCTCACGTGTCTGTCCCTGCCACCACTTAGGGGGCCCCGGGCGATTGCCCTGCACCCTCTGCTCGGGTACGAGCTCAGTGCCAGTGAACGCCTCGGATGAAATGTGTTTCACATAAGCTCCTAAATACCCTTTGATTTTTTCCACATTAAAGTGTCTTTTCTCTTATTGATGAAATAACCCCTATAAATCCACAGACCTTAATGGCAGGGTAGATCATTAAGCTTGCATATTTTCATGTTTAAAAGTCCTGTTGTTTATGTATAATCTGTTATTTACCAGGGAAGCTTGGAGCAGTCTAACATTCATACATTAAAAATTACCCTAAATGCCTGCTGCAACTCAGTGACTCTAAATTCAATTAAAGGCATATTTTTCTTCTTTGTTTTGTGTAATAAGCTCTTGAGCAATTTGCTTCTTTAACATAATGTTATTTTCCCCACTGTCTGCAGACACTAGTTTGTCATGACTGGGTTACTGGCATTAATCTTACTGAATTAAGGGGGAAAAAAGCAGGGGAGCAGTAAACCTAAAAAAAAAAAAAAAAAAAGAAAAAAGTGTAGGCATTTGTACAAAAGTGCTTCATGAATCGATTTGAAAAATAGCAGGCAAGTCAAATTTTGATTACTCATCTCTGAAAAAGTTATTCCAACATTTTTATTAAGAATGAAAAGTGATATAATAATTGATGGCTGGTCCAGCCTCAACAACAGTGTTTTTAATTCACATTTCAGAGTCCTCCCCATTCTTATGTACCTTTCACATTCCAATGTTTCTCAGCATGCCAAAACAGTAAATGCCCTTGAGCTCTTAGAAGTTCAGATTTTTAGCCCAAGATAGTTCTGATGGAAGACACTTGCCAGGAATAATAAATTCTTTAAAGAAGATCTGCTTAATGGTGAAGCAGTAACTGCTGAGTGTGTAGTTTACTGATACATAAGACCCTCTATCAGCACTAGGAAAGGAAAAAGGACACAGGAGAAACTTCTACAGGAGAGGGCAGGATGTACCAGTGATGGGGCTCTGTGCTGAAAGGACACATGGTTCTACTTCTCTCTTGGCTGCTGACCTACCATTTCATCTTGGAGGAGGGAGTTCACCTCTCTGGGTCATTACCCTTCTCTTCTTACCATAGACTTGAACAAAAAGCTTTGACAATAATTGCTATGAAAATAACCAAAAGAATCTGACTGGTTGGTTTAAGTCTGTAAGAAGCCAAATTTTAAAGGCACATTCTTTGGGAGAGATTCTTCCATTCATTTCTCACATGCATAGGGTGATGAGATTCATGAAACTGTCTGTGACAATTTTGTGGTGCTCTTTGCCCAGGCTCGTGGTGTCCTCTGGGACAATCTGACCACGAGGGGTTGGTGATAGAAATGTTTTCATGATGAAAATGTTTTCATGAGGATGATGAAAACACCGAAGGACTTTCAGGAAAAGTCATAATAATACAGAGACTGCTATTGTCTGCTCAGATGGCCCTTACCTTTCTGGCAAGATACTTCCTTAAATTTAGGAATTAAGAAACTTTGAGAAAGAGCAATTCATAACTAAAAATTACAGATAAACTAAGACAGATAAATCTAAAAGGACTTGCCTAACTTCACTTTTCAGACAAGCAGCAGAACCATGAAAGTATTCCAGTTTCTGATGGACAACTAGTTTTGTTATAATTATATTATCCTGGCTTTAGATTTCAAGTGGTCATATCATAAAAGCATTGCCTTGACTCCCCGATTACAATCTGGTAACTAACTAGAGAAAAGACACAAATCTGAATTAGTGAAACACACACACAAACAAAGTTAAAAAAAATAACTTACACAATTATCTTCTGCTTTGTATTTATATTCCACCTCTTTCATATTTTTCAAATTCAGTGTCTTTGCTCTGTAATCAATATATAGAGAAAAATCTGTACAGCAAATCATTAGTAGTCTTGAGCAGAAACAAAAAAAACACACATCTTAAACTACAGCATAGCAGTTTAAAGGTCTGACAATGCAATCTGTGAGTATTTTTGTGATTACACACCTTATCTTTTTTGATAATCATCCTCTTAAAGGGTAAAAAGCTCATTTTAGAATTATGAGATCAGTTTGGAAATATGAATAATTAAATTATCTTATAAAGAAAATCTTCATTTTCATTTGCTGGTCAGAGAACTACTTTCAAGTCAAGGTAGCTCATATATAATTGATAGCTTCAAAAATAAAGAAGTTTAATTACTGCAAAATCGTATTGTAAGGAAAAGGGAAACAAATATGTAGAATAGCTGTGGTCATGAAAACAAAGATATTTTATTTGTCATTGAAATTGACCCATCTTTATATGATGAAGCAGAATGTTGCACTCTAGCTGTCAAAATGGGAGACTTATTCGAAAGGGTCAGTATTGCTATGCTCTGTACACAATGAAAAGGGAAGTTTGCCTTGGAAAGGGAGCACAGCATTGGATCTTCTGATTCAACATGGCATTTATAGGAACACATTTAACTGCAGAAGACTGTGGAACTATCTATCCTCTGAGACAGATGCATCAGTATACAAGGAGTATTTGCAGGTATTGGGGCCGCATAAATGAGCCTTGCAAACATCAGCTGTTCTCTCATCTTTGCATAAATGAAGCTGTAGCTGCTGCTGGTTTTTATACATTCTGATACATAGCATGTAGCACACCCAGTACTCTGGCATCTGAACAGAAACTTTACAATAAATAATCTATGGTATTTTCTTTGCTTCACTTCTGCTAACACTTTTGCTCATGACTGCATGGCTTACTACGTGTTAACCCCATCTGTGCCATACCAGTTGTAAGGCTGCTACCTCGTTCAGTGCCTTTAGATGGTATGGACAGTCATGTGCAGCTTCACTGAAGAACACTGGGAGGAGTCTTATTTACATTACTAAATCCAGGTTCAGACTGAGGAATCCACTAGATAAGGCTCCTTTTTGTTAGATATCCACCCCTTTCTGCTGTTGGAGAACCTCTAACATCCAGCCTCAGGAAAAAAACAACATGAAAACTTACCTTTTGCTTTACTACCAGAATTTAGCAGAATTTTAGTTTGCTGAATAGCACAATGTTATCACAAAAGCACTGGTTGATTCAAGCAGAAGCTATCTGCCATAATTTTTAACTGCCTTGAAATTTTGAACTGTTTCCTTGCTGTTTCTCCTACATATTCTATGAGAATAGAGCTGTGCACAAATGTCTAACACCATTAACTTTAACAAGCATTTAATCGAGCTGTCTATATTGTGCTTAATTTCAGTGGGATTCAATGTTCATGCAAACAACTGCATGCAAGCAGCAAGTCATTTCCAGGACTTGTGAGCTGTGAATTAATTCTGTAGCACAAATCAATCATGAGCCTCAGCTATATTTCCCTTTACTCATGATGCAAAGTAGCAAGTGTAATATATTTAAAAAAAAAAAAAAAACTACTTCTGATTGTTCTAGCCTATTTGTCCTGACTTTTCGAAGTCATACACAGAACTTACACTTTTTGTTAGACTTTAGAATACTTGTACAGTTATGTTTCATTAACCTATGTTCAACTTAGTGCCTAGGAGTTCATAAAGGCTTTTAATTACTACAGCTTGCCAGACATACCTTTTCCTTAAGGAGCAAATAAATATCTAATGGAAAAAAATATTATTAATCTTCCTGTTGGCTTTATGCTACCTTCACATAATGAATCCTACAGATGTGTAATAATAAGAAAAATCACAAAATAATGCCATTTTATAAAATGCTTTAGAGATTCCTTAGTCCACGGTAAATGGACAGATGTGACTTTTCTTTTTGAATTGTCTTATCTTGCAATTTTCTGCAACTGAAAAACTGAAGTTTAGTTGTTAAATTTAGTATCCCATATGTCTATGTTGACTGTGAAGCAATATGCAGAACGAATACATAATGAAGTGCTCATAGAACATTTCAATTAATTGTTTCTTACCTGGGAAAGCGGAAAATGACGATTACTATAGTGCAGACAACGCCATACAGCAGTCCCACATTAGCAGCAAAGCATATTGTAAACACATAGGTACTAACCCATATGCTCTTTAAGGAGGGGAGCAAAAAGAAGTGGTTAGTTTCAAATTTTATAGCAATGTGCACTTTATGAATCTATAGAAATAAAGGTTTTTAAAACCAAGGTAGTTTCTCAGATTTGAACATTTGGATTTTTGAACTAGCAAATTCTAAAGACTGAATTAGCAATTAAAGTAATGCCTCCCCATGGGACACAACTCATCCCAGTGCTCACAGAGGTTCCTTCCAGGGTTACTTAAAATAGCATTTGTACTTGTGCTAACAGCTTAAGTCAGAATAAACTCAGTTGTTTTGGAAAACTTGTATTTTATTTTTCACATTGCAAATTCTTGTCATCTTCTTCACTGCATAGATTTTAAATCCTCCTTTCCTTTCACATAATGAGGGGCCCTAATGAGGTCACATACAGAGAGCTTTTCTTCCACTAATCATATAAGTGGGAATTATAATTTGCAAGGAGGCTGATTAAAAGTGGTGTTTATCAGAGTACAGTACAGACAAAACCAACCCTATAACAAATAAAAATTACTGGGGAATTAATTCCTTCCAATTCCAAATACTTCCTCAACTTTCAATATTTGATTATTAAAACTTTGGATTCATTTGAAATACAAATTTAAAAAATACTCAGAAGCATATCTGAAACTAAAGCCACTTTATAAAGAAATTTAAAAAATCTTTTAAAAACTTTCACATTTCAATTTTTCCTTAATTATTTTCTTGCCAGAAGCAATCACTTTTCTTTCCATGCTACAATGATGTGTACAGCTAAGAGACATGCAGATTTTACAAACAAAATAAAAGTACAAATTACTCGATTTCTTGTAAGAACCTAATTGTTATAATAAAGCACATCTTTCTTTCCTTGGGGAAGCTTTAAGCAAAGACTGCAATCTCATCTCTATATAAAAGGTGTTAAAAGAAATGGGAAGTATTTTCACTTCTCTGGATATATTGATCCCCACAGGTGCCCATTTCAAGAATTACAGTGCTGCTTGTTCATATTTGCAGAGTAACAGATCACATTACTATGGCACAATCAGTATTGAGATTATCCTTTCTGATACTTTCACTTAACTCACAAAAGGCAGAGACAATAGGATACTTTCAGCCCAACCACGGAATTTTGCTTGAGCAGATTTCAGAACTGTTATTTTATGAATTATAAAATGCAAGTCATACCATACTAACTTGTGCTTCACAGAGAACAGAATGTTACTGTGACACTGTCAAGAAACCTTTTGCTCCCTCATCTTCAAGATTCCTAACTACAGCAAAAGACTTTTCAGTTTCTTCAACGGGAGGGCTGCTAGGTAAGGAGGTAGTTCTTCCTGTGAAACTGTCCTTAATCACTAGTTGTATTTTAACATGACATCTTATATGAATTGTTATTTAATATATTTGCAAAGACCACTTTTATGAGCACCAGCTATTGATTAATGGAAAAGAAAGTAACATTAATATTTATAAATCCAATATACATTTATAAAGAAACTCACCTGGACACATCCATTGCTAGCCAAAAGGCTAACAGAACTATTAAAAACCTGAAAATCAGTGGGATCAAGAATTAGGCTATCTAAATAAGGCTGAGCCCTGACAACACCTGAATCCACTCCAGTGCAATCCAGTTCAGCTGCAGACCTGAACCTCATCACTTCTAAATCACTGTTGCAGACCTGCAAAATTCTTATGTCTCAGAAGAAAACAGAAAGCATAAAAATGCAATACAAAGTCTGCACAGAAGAATGCCAAAGATGTTTAACTACTGCTGACTACTGAGAAAGCTAGTCAAGTGCCTCTCCAGCAGCCTGGTATCTTACATCTTAATTGTAATCAGACACCATCATTGTTGTAGAGGCTGAGCCAAAATAATCATACTCTCATTTCAATCACTCTTTCAGTGCTTTTTATTGGCCTGGAATCAGTTCTTCTTTAATTAGGGTAGCATCAAACTTGGAGAAAGGTGTTGATCTGATAGATTTTTTTTTTTTTTTTTTTTAATTCATGGGTTATTTCAAAGTTCAACAAAGAAGTCATAAAAATATCAAAGTTTTTCTTGGCAGCGTACTTCAATATGGTTATTGCATACTCCAGGACAGATAGAATCTAATCACTCTTCAAATCTTAGCAATAGTGTGTTATAGACACATATTAATGTGAAAAATCTAAACAAAATCCACCTTTAAAGTACAACATGTTCTAGTTTAAAGAAAAATTCTAAAGGTGGAGAAAAGAAACAAGCAGAAGAAATAGATTTATGTCAACTCCTGTATATCAGAAAGTATCAGAAGCACTGAGAGGTACAGTGACTGTGTATAGCAGTTGCCTCTGTCAATTTTCCCTCTTTCCATTTCATAGGGTCTAATCATCCACCGTTGAGGACTGTCTGAAATTGGCACTTCCAGGAAAAAATCATATAAATAAGTTGCAGAATACTTTCTGAACCTAGGGCTAAACAATGCAGTGCTAAGGTGTGGTGATAATAAATATTTCTGTACCAGTTTGAAATCAGATTATGTATTTGCCTGTTTCATTGTGTCAGTACACAATGGATGATGATCAGCTGTTGCCTGAAAGGGTAGGGTTCCTCACATGTAACTATCTGCAACACAGCTGTCTAGTTCCTTACCACAATTGATGGATTTGGTTATCAGAATGAAGAAAATTTAGGATGCAGTTAATCTAACTCCTACCTGGTTATGCTGTTGCTTAATGGAGGAAGAGATGGACATGACTTAACTGACCAGTTCTGTGTATTCTGTGATGTGAGGTGTGATGAGTTGCTCAAATTGAGGCCCTCCAGCATATAGCCAAAAAGAAGAATTCCATTAAAGTTCTGCTCATTCAGGAACTGTCTCAGCAGAAGGTGCTGGAGTCCTGGAGGAGGCTTTGGCTCTAAGGACTCAGTGCATGGCCATGCTGTCACATCCTCCTGCAGACAAATGACCAATGTGTGCATCCATCCTCAGCACACTCATCATCAAAACTTGGCATTCAAGTGAAGTCCACCACAGGCATAGAGCAGGAACTGCCTAATGCACTAAGGGACATGGTTTAGGGGTAGATTTGGCAGTGTTGGGTTAACAGTTGGACTAGGTGGTTTTTAAAGGTCTTTTCCAACCTAAATGATCCTATAATAATAAAATGGTATGGTAGTTCTTTGATATAATTTTTCACAGCTATTCCATACACAATAGTTGAGATAGTATTTGTTTGCAAACAGCCCTGGAAACAGAGGGACTGATAGAAATAATTCTCTTTAAAAATAATTTATATGGTAATCATGCTTTCAATGGATTAAACATTTACAAATTCCTTCCCACCCCACTGAGACCAACTACAGCACAAGTAATGTAAATCACACTGGCATATTCACTAATGCAGGAAAAATAGAAAATCTCTCTAGGATGCCATAAGATAGAGTCATTGATGTAAAATTATTCTCACAAAAGAGATGGTTTCCTACTTTGTGGAAAATTGTTTATATAGCAGAGTCCTGAGAGCTCTCAGAGCCCTCTCGTGAATCAGGACCTGTGTGTGATGAACAAATTTGAAAGGCCATCTTCCTCCTGAGTATATCTGAAGAAGTTCTAAAAATCCCCAAGAAAATGCACTAATGAGCTCCAAATTTCACAGAAGACTCTTTCTAGGCCTTCTCCTCTAAATATTTTGACAAAATAGATTGACAAGGTGTTGGATGTGCATCTCAGACATTCACAATGGCAAGATATGGGAGGATACTTGTCAAAAATGAGATCCTCATTCTTGGATTTACTTTAATTGCTGAATTAGTAGCATTCCTTATGTCTTTAATATTAATATATGTGAATAGAATTACAATTCATGCATCTATAACTGCCTCTCATCACAACACCATGTTGGGACTGTATAATTTTTGCCATAAATTCTTGCTATTCTTCCTGCTTTAAAAGTTAGACATGCAACCTAGCTTTGTCTCAGCTGTCATCATTTTCTGGTCAAGACATATATGCAAGTTTAAAACATTTTTTTCTCTTTAAATGCCAGAATATTTCATTGCTGAATTTATCAAATCCTTGCTATATTATTAACTCATGAAAATGATCTTTATTCTGTTATAATTTTTCATTTAGAACATCACCTTCTGAAATATTTTCCCCCATCTTTGGTTACTTTCAAGTCCAACAGTTAACAGCAAAGAGAACATTTTTCTTCAGCAGTCCATTGCCAGGCAGTAGTTTTTTCTACTTAATAGGCAGCTTGTCTGTGATTCTGGGCCTTAAAAATCAAGAGTTCACAAGAACTTCACTGGCCTTTTTAGTAATACTAGGAAAGTATCACTAGTATCACCAGCACTGTCAAGCTGGAGAATGAAAACAGCAAGTTAATCAAGTTGGCCTGCATAAGAAATTAGGCTTACAAAAAGGACAAGAAAATCATCTTTTCATCTGAGGACTTGAGAAGTGAGATATATTTACAGACAAGGCCAGATTAGCTTCCTGACTGTTCTCAGAAAAAGCAGAAAAATAGATCAAGACAAATCACTCTCAGTTAATAATACAATACATAAAGTGGAATAGGCAATTATTAATCTGAGATTGCTGAAGTCATCCAGTCAAGTTGTAGGGATTGACAGAAGACCTTAACTGAAGCATGAGACATTTGAAGTTCATATGGGTGCTATGAATGGCAGGAAAGAGACCTCTGGAATAAGGACAGTGGAGTAGCAGCTGAGAAGCAATCAAATGTGATTTGAGAGGCAGGATGTAAATCTTAAAGAAAAAGCCACCCATGGCTGAAAGAAGAGATTTCATAGAAACACAGAATATACCCTAATGGAGGGAACCAGTGAATTTCCTCAACTCCAACCCCTGAACAATATCTTACCTTCTATATTTAAAAGGATTATGTTTATAGAGATCTAACCAACAAATAAATATTATTCATCCCACTTGTGTTTAATGAGATGTTTAAAGAAGTGTGAAGGAACAAGGTAACAAACTCGGTAATATTCCATTTCCATGCACTATCATTTTCTAGACCTGTAACCAAAAAAAACCTGACTTCAATGCTACATGACACACACCCTTCAAAGAATCAGTTCCAGAAAGGACAACTGCTAATTATTTCCAAATGTTTTGTTAGGGTTTCTATCATCAAAACACTTTGGATAACCTGGGTGATGGAATGATTCATTTCCAGTGTTCTGTCAATTACTGGGGTGATTCCTTTCAGGCCAAAATAACACCAGTGTAGTTACACAAATCATTGGAATTGGTGGGGCTCCTCAGAGCAGGCAGCAATGCAAGATCAATGTTTACAGCCCTACTTTAAACTATGGTATTTAAGGCAAGATGATTTATCCTGCCAAGCCAAGGACTGATGGTAAAACTACTTGAAGATAAATCATTGCTCAAGAATATTTAGTCAAAAAGATGAACCCAGCAAACTCCCCCGTTCTATGACCTCTCTTAGAAATGATGACAGATGTCAGAGATGTAATAACTAACTACTCACACAACCTTTTCTGCCAAAACCAGAAAAGCAAAAATCAATCAGGTTAGACTATCTGTGAAGACGTGTCAAATCTAGTCAGATTCCAGAATATGCTGCTGGAAAATGTAACTACTTATTATCTCAGTGAACTGAAGGAGAAGATATATCTCTATCCCATAACTACCAATGGTTTTAAGTCCCAAAAATAATTCTTGATCCACATCATCCATCATTTCTGTTACTGGCAATATGGGTTAAGCTGAAGATCAAATACAAAACAAGAGATACAAAATATTTTCAGAATTTTACTGTTTGAGGAAGAAAAGATTTAAGGAAAGATAGAGCTTTTCTTTTGGATAATTCAAAAGAAATTAAAAAAAAAAAGTTTTCTGAACCTCTAGTTTTCTGCAACTATGTGTGAAAAATCTCACAGTCAAACTTGATATTGTTTACTTAGCTCTGTTTCCCATACTAAAATCACACTCTATTAAAAAAAAGTTTTATTTTGTCTAGAATAAACATTACCTGACCATTACTGCTGTAGAATACTAAGTCACTGGTGGATTAAAAAAAGTCCAATATTAACTCAAATTACCTGTATTTCCCACCACAGAAAAGGACTATGTGGCCAAAATACCTTTCTGAATATTGTTAACTCGAACATACAGGATGTCAGCATGCATGCATTTATGTAAATGCATAGAAATTCTGATTCCACTAATTGGCCATTACACCCAAAATCTCCCACAGGAGAGAAATCCAGGGGTCTTCTTACACCTGGATTCATCTTTACCATTTGCTAGGAATTCTGTGCAAATTCTGTCAGGATATTTAGAATTTGCATTAAACTAGATTTTCATACTATGTCTCTTTTCACCTATCTACTTTTTCTGATGTATTCCTCCTCATAGTGCAGAATCTTTCACTATGTTCAAACCATAGATACTCTGCAAAATCTCAAAGAGTCAATACAATTTATCTACAGCATCCCTCAATATATATATTTTTGCATCACTGTTGTTTCCAGTTGACCTATGAGGTCATTCCCTATTTCCAGAGGATGATGATACCAAAATCTCTTCAATAATGCTACAGTAGCAGAAGCATGTTAAACAGATAGAAAAGACATAAATATTAGACACATATTTGCTCATATTAGCTTGATCTGTCTGTATACACATCTCTAGCATTAGGTTTGATTCTTTATAATTTGTTAAAATGCTATTTTTTAATACAACTGATAATTCAGGTGCTATTATTCTGAACTGATATTGCACAAAAAGTACTGCTAATAATATCTTGCATTTATTTCTTTTAGGGCCACAGAACTATTAAAGTAGTTAACAGATATTTGCCAAATGGTGTCAGGAAAACCTCCTTAGATTTAGTTTTACTTACCCAATCTATTTTATCCACATTCCAATATTTTTTTAAGTCACGGAACTGCATTAGCATCCCCTTCAAGCCCACAACAATAATGCTTGCTAACACACACTGCAGAGACATAAACACAAAGGCCATTTGCAGAGTTGTTAGTGAAAACAAATACTGTTTCTTTAATTTAGCAGTCAATACCATAATTAAATTATAAAAAAACCTGGTAGGTGTTTAGAAAATGGGATAAGCACAGGTATCCTTGTGACAGATGCTAATAGCAACAACCCCTATCCCCTTTTCTTTTGTGAAGGTAATCTACAGGCTACCTAATTGTGAGAAAAATGGCAGAAACCTCAGGACTAGCAAAGACTCTTCCATGCACCACCAGACCAAATACATCCTGCCACAGTCTGAAGGACTCAAAAGAAAATCATCACTCAAATTCTATCCAGTGAAGAATTATAACTCCCCTTCCTCTTTCCCTTCCCCTAGAGAAGGCCTCTAGGGTAAAAGTCCATTAATTTTGAAGCAAAAACATTTATTTTTTTTGTTCTTTGACTCAGGAAGGAGGAGGAGATGGATGAAGAAATCATCTAGAGCCAAAAAGAATGGAGTACAAACCGGTAGACTTACAGTGCATAGACAGGCTGAAAAACATATTAGAAGAGAAATAAATTACCAAGAAAGCAAAAACCAAAAAGTTTTTTTAAAATATGGGGGGGAAAGCCTATAGGAAACTGGTCAAAATTTACCCATAATCCATATAAAAACAAATTAAAGTAGGGAAGAAGTATAGCATAAAAACCAGGACATATTGTGCACCCTTCTTCAAGTGTCCTTACTTTGCATGTATACTATAAAAGGATCTGTGTTTGAAAAGTGAGAACTTTCATGACACCATGTAAACAATAGCACAAAGCAATTTTAAAACATAGTTGAGTTAAAACTTCATGCACATACATGACAGAATTGTGGATAATTTTGGAGCTGTATTTAGCAGCTTTGACATGCCTCTAGTTAAAATTAGCTATTAATTTGTAATACCAAAAGCTAGATACAGCTTATGTGAAAAGATGCCACACTGCTTTGAGGAGTCTTAGCATAGATGCATTCTATGACAGAGATATAAGTTTACTTGATAATCTTTCTGTAATTAAGCTTATATCACTATCTAAAATAATTTGTTTCAAATTTATTTGAAAAGCAAAGTTATATATCATATGCATATCTGAAGAAATATCATTAATCTTCATTAATTTCTACCACACTATATCAATTTACAAATCCACAGCAACCTGGGTGTATATTTTCCATAAGCTGCATGCAAAAAGTAAGTAGAAGAGAAATTCACTTCTGTATGCTTACATGATACCCTGTATATGTAGCTATATATTACTAAAATCTATGTCATATGCTGTCAACTCTCTATTTTATGATTTCAAAATTTTTCATGCCCGTGCTGTTTTTTCAGCCACTGAAATTAAATAGAGCTGTTTTAGAGATTGCACTGTCTTTCCCTGAAAGAAATTGTCATTAGAAAATGTTTGACATCTTAATCTTTACAAAGGATAAGTACCATACCATAGGAAGCCAGTACAACAGAGGTCCAATTGTGTAGATCACCACTAGAATTACTACACAAGAGATAAGGCAAGCCACCTGAAACAATAAATAGGAATTGCAGATCATTCAGTCTAACAACAAAGAAACAACAAAATAAATTGTGAAAAGGATAAACTATAAAATACTTTAGACAAAGTCAAAAATTAGATGTTGAAGGTGTTAGCTATTAATGTATCTGTGGATCATATGGATATAATTTCAATTTTAATCTCTGATTATTACTTTTAACTACAGTGATAACATAGTGAGAGATCTCAACATCTGTGCTTGACCCTGCTGCCAGCACACTGACACACATCAGAGCATCACTTACACACTTGGGTCTTAAATGGAACATGTGTGTGCAATATCTCATCCCAGAAGTTCTCAGCACCCACTGTCATTCTGCAACTTATTTATAGCCATGTTGTACTAAATAACAGACCTGTCATAACACTAAGCAAGAATTATGTATTCTATCATTTTTTCCACAAGAGAAGTCTTCTAACTTCTTTTGTTGGGATTTACACTAAAAGAAAACTACTGTTAAACCAGAAACCACTAACAATTTCATGTTAATATCAGTATTTATTTAAGAAAATGCAGGTACCATTTAAAAATATAGTAAAGAGTAATGCAAGCAATATAAAGTATATAATAATTAATTAATTAATTAATTTATAATAAAATATAACGTAATATAAATGCAGAAAAATAAATGGTCTAATAATTATATATTTCTTCCCAGTATTTATTGTATTAATCTGATGGAAAACTACAGTAAAATTTTATTGTCCTATTGTGCTCTGAGTGCTCACTGACTACTTCTGCTCTTATAAATACACAGTTCAGATTCACAGAAGGTTTTTGATGATAAGTAGACAGATGCTCACTTTATTTTTATATTGATAATATGTTTCTTTACTAAAATAATTAGGTTTCATTTTAAGAGACAAGTTGTTAAAAACAAAACCAGACAAGTTGTTAAAACACTAGAAAATTAAAGTCATGGTGTATTTAAAAATACCCTCAAGAAGGATAGACAGAGTGTTTACATAAAAAGGGACAGAAAATCTGCTGGTAAAGTCACAAGGAACTTTTCCCTCTTTCTGCCTTCATGAAGAAAAATAAAAAAGTGTTGATTCTATTTGAAGGACACTTTTAGTCCATGATAGAGTTCCTCACTTCTGTTTTCTCCATAGAAAATATATCACTGAGGAGCAAGTGACAAAACTGCAATCCAGGTATAGCCAATTAAGGGGAAAAAGGCTGCTCTGTGCCCCTGAAAGGCTCTTTGGATTTCTTTCATGCCCTATGCCAAACTGACTTCCCTCTGTGTTAAAGAGAGGCTTCTTTGTGCCTATGACCTGACCAATATTTATAAGTGATTATCTTCTCATCTCCTCATTCTGCCTGGACAGACACAAAGGAGAGCACTAAGCTGATGTGTTGCTTTCCAGGAAGGCAGGGGAGAGATTGTTATGGATATTAAAATACTCTCATAGTGCTAACTCATAGCCCTACTCTTAAATTTTAGACACAGGCACTGCTATACTGTGAAACCAATGATAAACCAAGCAGATTTCAAATTATAGTGGTTTCTTTTTCCATTTCATGTATTGAATAACCTTTTATGAGGGTCTTTCCCTATATATACCAGAACCAACATGCTCAAATACCCCATATGCCTTCAGGTTATAGGTGTGCAGGTTTCCTCAAATCTTCAGTGTAACAGCCAGTACAACTGTAAATTGTTAATAGATTACAGAAAAGAATGTCTGTGAGGATGACAGCACATTGTATGACATCAAATACAACTAAAATATATGAAATAACTAATAGTTAAATGGTAGCTAAAATATTTGCATATAAATACTTTTCAAGATTATTCTTTGTTAGATTATTCCTTATGATTGAGTTCAGAATACTCTGCAGGCTAATTAGCAAGTATTTAACATGTAGAGTATTGAAGGAAAGCCCTGTATAATTCCTTAACCTTGTGGCATCTGCATGAGAAATAATTGCAAGGCATGGTTGAGGAGAAACACTACCTATGGATTGTATTTAGTCTTGTACCTCATGAACCTTTTCCTTGCAGCTAATTTCCCGTACACAGGCAAGAGAAACAGCTATAAAATGAAAATAGAATCATTGAATTATAGGACTGTTAAGGTTAGAAGAAAGCTTTATGGTCATCAAATCCAACTGTCAGCCCAGCACCACCAAACCATGTCCTCAAGTGCCATATTCACACAATTTTTGAAAACTTCCCGGGATGGTGGCTCTGCCATTACTCTGGGCAGTCTGTTCAAATGCTTTACAACCCTTACTGTGAAAAAAAAATAAAAAAAAAAATCCTGATATCTGATCTTAACCTTCCCTGGATCAGCTTGTTAGTGTTTCCTGTTATCCTGTCACTTGTTACCTGGGAGAAGAGCAAAGAACTCCAAAGGATGTGACAATGACATGGCAGGGTGCTACTGAAGGGCACTTGAGTTTGAGAGGAAGAGGCAATACTGGGGGATGCCCCAGGTGTTTGCCACCTCTCTTGACAACAAGCACAATTTGGACAGATGACAGGCTACAGGGTCACAGTTGTCATTCTCAGCAATTACAGTCCCTTCTTTCCTGAGCTGCTGTAATAACAGCTTGTGGGTCTAGTTTCCTGCAGTAGGAAATAGCAACAAACGTCCTCAAAAATCTAAATGTCATCTCTGTGGGCTCAGTGTACCCTGAGGGATAGGACAAGTACACCATGTCACAAGGCAGGAGCTGGGAGATTGTGGTTTAACACACAGCTCTAAAGATTACTTTCATTTTATTTTGGAAATCAGATAGAAGATAAATTAAATCAGAAAAATGAAATGTGATTTTTTTTTTTCCCCTAAAACTTCAGTTTAGACTGTACCATTAAATCCATTAAACACCATTAGAGGGCACTTTCGTTACAATGCTGACAATTCACATAAGCTGAAAGGGCTTTTATGTAGTTTCCTGCAGTCTGAAAACACAGCTCCTAACTTCTGTGCTGCCACAGACTTTACACTTCATATTGAATGAAAGAGGTAAAAAAAAAAAAAAAATCATAAATGGAACCATTATCTTTCCTAGGAAGTCATCACTGATCAGATGTAATTTCATGCAGATTGTTAAAAATTACAGGGCAGAGTCATTCCCAGGATAGAAGAAAAGGGAGACAAGGGAAATCCAACGGATAAATTAGTACAAATTGCAGTGAGCAGTACCACAGCTTTAAATCTCTGACATACTTCACTCTAAGCCCTTACCTGTGTTTTGGCACCTGTGCTGTATAACAGTGCCGTCCTTCCCATGGCTGCAGCACTTGGGATGCAAAAGAAAAATGATGGAATCACGTTGCTGAGGCCATGAGCCAAAAATTCCTGCAAAGTTGTCAAATAGAAGATGTTTTTTCCTATTGTTCTGTCATTTCAATGTGTCTTGCCAACAAAGGAGTCCCCTATGTAAATATTAGCAATGATAAAGGATGGACACATTTTTGAGGGGAAAAAATCCCCCAGGTACATGACAGAGGGTTTCCCAACAGTATAGATCTTCTCACCACTCAGAACTAGTTTGAATGATAGAGCTGTTGAACCAGATTCATCAAAAGTAGGATGGACATTCTGTTCACAGAATAAATGCTATTGTAAATTGTTCAACAAAGATATTTACATCCCCATGTCTGCTTTTAACTGGCCAGAGCCCCAAGTCCTGGTGTCTGGAAACTGTCCAATCATTTCTGGTTAATGGCTCAGTGGAAAAAGACAGCCACTGATTTCTCTTCCTTTAGAGCATGTTTTAGTGAAGGTGAAGTGTGGTAGCCATACTATATTCATGCTGCCTTTCATCACAAATGTATTTGGTGCTTGTTCACAGTCAAAATGCAGACATGTCTGAACAAAGATTTGTAGAAGTGGAGAAGCCACCTTGTATGTGCAGCCTAAGAAGGAGGAAAATGGTAGATGTAGGAAAATGGTGCTGTATCCAGCCAGTAAACCAGCACACAAGTTTGTCTTCACAGCACAGAACAGCACCCCCTTAAAATTTACCCCTTACAGCCTCACACACCGCCATGCCAAGCACTGTGCCTGGCCCCTGAAGGCAGTACAGCCACACCACCTCACTGCTCTCCTCCCACAGAGACTTTGCTCTTTTGCTCCCTTATTTAATGCAGACATACACAGAGTTTCCAAGACTTCAGTAATGAAGCTGGGTAAGCTATAAGACTTCCAAAGGTGCAGAAAGACACACAGGTTGCTGTGTTCCATGGAGTGCCTTGAGACAAAGCAGCATGTCACCCTGGAGTCTGGCCTGCACTGAGCTCAAAGCATTCTCCCTCTGCTCCACAGAAACATGGCTCTGAAGCATCAATAGAAATTCATGGCCCAGTGTAATCCAACTGATAAACATTTTAGAGACCTGAACAGACAAGACTGTCCCCACTGTGTTTTCCAATGACATAAGGGTTGTGAAGGACAGGACCTGGTGTAGCAAGACCAACCTGTCTAGATAGGGTGTTCAAAAAGACCTCCAGCTGCAAAACAACTGTTCTTCATTCAAACCTGTGTCATTTATCCCAAGCCACATAACATAAAGGTGGAGGCAACATTTACAGCCCACAGTACTAGTGCCAGTTATCTGAAATTGAGCCTTTCTTACCACAGTGCTTAAATTAGCATCTCCATGGATTTCCAGCTGGCTTGGAGTTACCCCCCCACCATGACAAGCAATGTGGTAGTGTAGAGATGGCCCACTGTTATTTAAGCATGTCTCCTGCAAAGTGAAACTCGGAACAGAAAGCTCCTATGGCTGTAAATTTGGCAGCACTCTCTGAACTCATCCAGCTTCTTAGACACAAATAAACCATTATTTCAGATAAGACTTCTACTTTGCATAAGTATGAGTAATTTCTTAGTATAACATGAGATAAGTCCTGGGGCTATAAGTACTTTCTTTTGTTTTAGAAGTGCTTTGTTTCATTAATTGGTGGCTGATTTAACATCATAGCTTGTCTATAAGAGCTCAGCTGCCAAAGGAGAAGCTATCTCATCTTAAAGCATAATACCCAAATGCTGCACTGAATGTAGCATTACAAGATTATCCTGAAGGATGAACTTCCCCAAAAGGAGCAGTTCAATCAATGAAGGCATTCTGCAGAGATAATTTGGACAAAATTTGTGAGTTACTGTAAACACTAGAAGGTGTCAAGATGCTACATGGAACATAACTTTTCCTCCTGGGCATTCCTCTGCAATACTTTCCCCAAATGGTGAGGTGATTTCAAGGCTCAGTGACACTAAGGAGAGAGAGCTTTACCTGGTTGTCATCCACATTGTATTTAAACTTTTTAGCAGAGCCTTGAGCAAGGGCTAGTGAGGCAACATAACCAACCAGTGCCACTCCAAAAGCTTCAGTGACTACTTCAGGCAGGACATTCATGGGTGGTGCTTTTGGTGATGGCAACCTATAAAAAATAAAGACAGTCATTTTTGCAAAACTTGATATATAATCACTACATACCTACAATTTATGTGAATACCAGAGAAACAATCTCTGCAGGAACAGCTAATTTTTGTATTACTTGTAAGGTGACTTCATTTCAATATTTTAAATTAATACTATTTCAGTCTGCTGGGAACAGCAGAAGAGAATTTGTAGAAGATGAAAGAGTTTCAGATCGAGTATGCAACTTGAAAACTTCAATTTGAGAAATTATAAAGAAATGTTGATGAATTAACACTTAGCTCTGTTTTGGTCTCAGATTCATAGCATGCTCTAAATACTTAAAAACCATATTCTTTCTCAAAATGTCCCTTATTTTATTTCTTTCAGTGCAAGCTGCCACACGTGTTCATGCTGTCTTGGACTTGTACTTTGTGGAATTTAGGGAAACCCTGCTATATCCAAGCAGGAAATTACACAACAGCTGCGCTCTTCCATACCAACCTGTAGAGTTTGAACATTTTGTCTGACAACTAATCTAATTTCTCTTTCTAGCTAATTATATAGATTTTTTTTTTTTTTTGCCTTCTTTTCAAGGTCATGGAGGAAAGTGTATCATTAACTATAGTAAAAATGTTCTTTTCTAGATTAAGCATAATTAAATCTTTCACATTTTCTAAGAAATCACATTTTCTAAAATTACTGTGTGGGTGGAGAGGAATGAAGTGTAGCAATCTACAAATCTTATCTCACTGGAAATCCCTTCTGCTACAATAACCCAAGGCAACTCTCAAAAAACCAGGTTGCAATAATCTTGTACAGAGTGTCCTGCCCTCCTGTCATACATCATCAAGTACTTAGTACCTACTTTTTATTCCACAAAGCAAGAACTAGCTATGAAAATGTACAAGAATGCATTTCTGTGATGATATCTATGCACATATAACTTGTTAACATGGGATTGAATTGTGAGAGAGTATCTGAGGAGACAGGAAACAAACAAAATAGATTTTTTCCATTTTGTATTTCAGGAACTGCTTTGACCTTTTCAGAGACTGTTCTCAGAAATAAAAATATTTAAAAGCCACAAGTTAATAAAACCCACATTACCCTTTAGGAATATTTCCCACAACTTCTATCCTGTAGACATATTCCATATCAGCACAGTAGCAAGCAATGGATGTAGCAATTATCTATTGATTCAAAGAGAAAAAGATGTTATTATTTCTGTTGTTTCTGACATGGTCCCTATTATTGCCATACCTAAGCACATAAGCACGTGGCACTTTTCATGCATTTATCCTTAGATCCATACAGTAAATCATCAGTCATCAGGAAAGTTATGATATTTTTTTTTTCAGATGTGGAAAAGAGTCAAAAGAAACTAAGATTTGGACACAATAATGCCATAATAAAGTGAGACTAAAGTGCAGTTTGTACTTTAGGTTCAAACTCTTTTCAGGTATTTCAAATGAGATGAACACACAAATCCCAATAGAACAGACTTCCAGTCTACAATCCTTAGTTTGCTGGTACATTTTATCCAGTATTTTTAAAATACTGGACCAGGACCACACTACCTCCTTTTCCCAGCATTTTGCCCTTGTAAATATTTTCTTTCCAGTAACAGAAGAGCAATTCAATAATATACCCTGAAAACCAGCTGTCCTTCTTACTTCTTATTTTCTTTTAGAGGTCCAGAGAAAAACAGAAACTTTCTGATGCTGATCTGCTGCTGATCATTTGACTACAGCTTAATCCTTAAGGCAGGGTTTGTAATGCAATTGCTAATTTCAACTTAGTCTATACTATGTTAAAGGAAAACTGTTAGTAAAATGACAGAAAGCAATAGCATAACTATTTAACTTCGTCATAGATAAATAACAAGAAACATCTAAGGCACAACTACCCAGCACAAGAGTTGCCTGGAGTTACAATGTGCCAGTTACTTTTTTATTTTCTTTTCCAAACTTCTTAGACTTTGACTAGGCTTTGTGTCCTTGTGATTATGTAAAAAGTAGCAAACATATGAAAAATATTATACAAATTGGGAGCTTATGTAATTTCTTTCTTAATTATCAAGCCAAACTATTTCCTGTTCTTACAATTAACTTACAGCCATGAAGCTGTCTGTTTAATAAGTGGCAGGTGTGGGTGTGGGTAACTATAGACAGGACAGTAAACTTCAGCAGATTGAGCCACTGAAAGCTTTGTAAGAAAAAGCCTGATACACAATTTTGTACTTACCAAAAGTAGATCGATGGGAAGGACAACTTTAATGTTTCTGTGAAATTTCTCATTCAGTTCTTTTACTAGAACAAGTACCACAATGCTCAGCAAGGAGAGAAGTAATGCCTCCAACTGAACTGTCCTGATATTCTCAAACACATAGGCATAAATCTACAGTGAACAGCAAATAACAATCACAGATCAAAAAGTATATTCTGGGTCACATGCCATGGCACCTTCTCACAACTTCAGACAAATAATGAGAGCTGAATCAATACTGCAGGAGCTGAGTCATTGGACAAGTTTTTGTCCTGTATTTTAGATTTTACAAGGAAGAAAATCACCAATCCTATGGAGTTTTGAAAACTCACAAAAATTTGCAGTGACTATTTTTATATATTAATTTACAAATTTCTATTGGTAGAAGCAGGCTAAAAAATTCCAATTAATGTGATATGTTTCCTTTTCTTATTCAGTCTCATTAAGCTCAGTGTGATAAATGAGTGTTGCATAAAAATGCTGAGAAAAGTTTCTTGCACAAAGGTTTATTTGTAGTGCCACAGCATATAAAGTCCACCAACACTAGTAGTAAAAGTTATTTCTGAGGAAAAAAAAAATTAAAATACAGAAAAGAGGGGGAAAGAGAAGGAGAGGAAAAAGAAACAGGAAAGAAAAATGCAGTAGAGGCTGGATGGGAAGAGTTACAACAAGAATATTCCAAGATGAGCATCCTCTTCAGGGCATCCTCTGCAATCTGTGGGTCATTTTCCCAGAGTAAAGTTTTTCCAGAGTAATTTCAGGAGGGCATCCCCAGTCTCCCCGTTGGCTGCTCTTGCCCCTGACCCAGTGCTCCATGCAGCATGGTCTGCCCAGGTCCAGCTGCTGCACACACTAAAGAGTTGCCAAGCTTGCATACATATGTTGCTGGTTATTTAAATAACTTAAGTTATCTGCTTAGCCCTGTTTGTTTCCTTTTCTGCTGACTGCAGGGTTGAGAGGGAAAGAGGACACCAGGCAAGAGCTATGGAGCTGTGAATGGGAATACTTCAGCTTTTCAGCAGTTAGTATGTGCTGCAATAACCTGGAAAACAGGTTAGAAAAATGTAGTTCAGTCTGTGATGAACAAAGGAAATATGGTGAGGAATTATGAGGAGCAGGAATAGATGACCAACAGTGAGGAGCAACAGGGGTCTTTGATGATAAATACAAGGTTATAAGTAACAGACTCAGAAGAATTCAGTTGCCTTTGCACAGATGACACAGTGACCTGTAATTTTTGCTCTACGCTGAATTTGTTCAGCAAATAAGGCATAAATCAGTATGGTACTAGATTAACAGAAAGTAATGAAAAAAAAAAAAAGTGTACTGAAACAGTTAGAAGGGTGAATAAAGTTAGAGAGAACATCTATCCTGGTAAATAAAGAAATCAGGAGATCTTATCACAACTTATTTTCAGGCCTCATGAAGAAAAGCAAGTCTGTTGCCTGAAAGAAAAGCCAGACATAAAAATGGATACAATACACATCCTTACTAAAGCTGTAAGGGAAAAAAAAATAAGATAGGCTTAGTCCCTTGAGTTTTCTGCATTTAAATTCTATTGTGGACCCTGAAATATAAACCATGGAGAGAACAGAAGTTAAGATTAGGATCATCACAAGTAACTTTTTTTTTAAAATCCAGCATAAAGGATAATAAAATCAAGCAAGTGAAGCTTGAAATAATAATAGTAACATTAAAAAAAAGAAGTGTTTTCTCTGGCAGTGACTAAGACCACTAAAATAAATCAAAAGTGAGACTTGTAGTTTTATCAAAATAAAGAATAATAATTTTCTGCTCCAGAGAACTTATTCTCAAGTACAGATATAATGCTAACAAGTTTTGACAGTTTGGAGGTTAAATTTATATTAATTTATATTAATTTTATATTAATTTATATTTGGAGGTTATATTCATATTGTTCAGGTAAATGTACTAGAAAAATTATCTTAGGAAAGAACTCTGTTCCAGCAGAAAGGTAATCAATGTGAGGCTAAAATTTATTTCTACTGTTCTGATTCTGTCACTCATTGAAGGGGGATGCTCATATTGAAGAATGAGTAAATCAAAATAACTTCTTGATTTTTTTTCTCTCTGAGAATACTTTTATAATCTAGAAAGAGAAAAAAACCCAACCTAAACATAGTTCAGAAAAGTAAAACTCCTCATAAAGAGGAAATTTAGCCCTTGGAGTTTTGATTAAGGATGCACAATATAACCCAGCACAAACATTTCTCAGAAACCCAGAAAATATTTTAAAATCAACTTGTTAGGTAATATGATCTAGATATGTATGTCTGAAATCTGAAGAAATGGCAATTAAACCACAGTCTTTAACCACATATTGGCCCACTGTAATCAGAAAATATGTGGACTGTATCTTAAGTGACTTGGGACTAGATCTGTACCCATAATTTTCCAAGAATGCAATTTCAAGAGGGCACAGGACTTGGCTCAGTGCCCAAACAGAAGCTGTGACTAATTAAGACAAAAGGAGGCAATCTGGAGAGCTGTGCCCACAAACTCACCAAAGACTGAGCTAGATCTAAGGTGAAGTGGCAAGAAAAGGGAAAAAATGGGTTGATTCCTACTTGCTGAAGTCAGAGAGATGGGATTTGTTCTGAAATGAATTCTGGCTATTAAAGTGTCAGTGTTAGCTATCTCTGTTCAGGGCATCAAATCTAACTTTCCTAGACAAAGTGAGACAAAGGACTGAGTGAATAAGTAAAACTTAAGTGAAGAAATATACACAAGCTTCAACAATTTTTGTCTTTCAAACTGAGTAATAAAGACATTTTTATTTAATTTTAAAAATACATAGCTAAATCTTGTAAACCTTTGCCATAGGTTTTTCAGACTTTGCAAGAAAATCTTTGTATGAACTGCCTAGTACATCTTTTGGTGTTTCTTTGAAGTTGTACCTTTCTGTATGTAGTATACATCAGCCAATAAATGAAAAATATTGGGATTACCAACATTTTGTAGCTCATTCAATATCAGTAGCCCAAACAACCCTATTCCCAAAGTGTCTGTAGTTCACTAAAGCAATTCTGGCAGTAATATGTTAATATTAAATTAATTACTGCATTAGACTAAAGAGCTTCCACTGACTAGTTGGTTCCTGGGTAATCATTTTCTGAAAATGTAAAAACACTCAATTCATGGTCTGACCAGTGAAACAAGGAGACCCTTTCACAAGAAAGAACAGGCATGTGGCTCTTAACAGGAATGTGATTAACATACAGCATAGACATCTCTTTAAACTGTACATTTTACATGGTATCCTGTCCAGTCAGTTTCTGTACTCATCAAGGTCAAACCATAAATCCTAAATCTAAATACATAAAGGTCAAGCTTGCAATAGCATTGGCATCTGATTCAAAAGAAGTATTTACAATTGTTTTAATCTAAAATGTAAAGTTCAGCATTTCACATGTTTAGATGATGCACTTACAGATATTATTTGGAAATGAGGCAGCAGAATTTAGCTTGATACTGCAGTGTACAAAGCAATCTTTGTCATTATATAATTCAAAATATTTTTAAAATCAGCATTAATATATAAATTGAGCTGTTTGCCTCTTGTGGTTTTAGTTTCATTGCTAGTTTTCTGTAAAGATTCTTAATAGAACCTATGTGACAATATTATGAGCAACCTGGACTTTTTGGTAATCAATGCAAATTTGGACCTAAGTGAAACAAGTAATATTTGAGCTTTGCACAAATATATATACAGACAGTGAATGTGTGTTTTCTCATGGGAAATCATCAGTTTTGAGGTGATATTGAACATTGTAATGGTTTATATTCTAGAAAGGGTGTGTATTTCGATGTATTAATAAAATGCTCTGAGTTCTTTTTTTCTTAATGTCTACATGAAACCCCAAAAAATTAGCTCTAAAATGTGTATAGAGGCTGAAGAAAACAAAGGAATTAAAGGAACATGTTATTTAACACAATACATTTTAAGAATGGACAACTTAATTTCATTTTCAAAAATATTTCATTCTGATGTTTGTAAAATGTGTCACACTGGAGGGAAAATGTACAGAGAAATACTGTAAGCTGTATAGGTAACTGGAAAAAAAGGAGTGAAAAGAAAGAACTGATAGCAGAACATGAAGGTTTGGGGTTTTTTTCAGAATTGCAGCAAAACCACACAAGGATTTTGTAACAGACTTGCAACACAGCCACAAAAGACCCCATTTTGCAAGGCAAGTTTCTTTCATAGAGGTTCATTTTGCAGTGTTGTATTTTCTCAGAAGCATGTGGAAAGAGAAATATATCTATACACAAATAAGGGGCAAATACAAGTATGTTCTTCCTTTTTCAGATGCTGAGTAAAACTTGAAAATCTTGTTTTCCCTTGCCAAGTTAGATCTCACATGCATTATTCCCTCACTGCTTTTCTTCTTCACCTTCACTTTTCCATTTACAAAATACCAGCTGATGCTGCATTGTGCAGCTCAACTGATAAGTGACAAACTATGTACAGGGAAAACAAAATTTAATAAGTTACATAACCTATGTGTAAACACAAAAAAACCCCATAGGCTCAAGGCCAGTGTACTAGATTTGTTCTCCATATGCAAAGTTCCTTTCTATGTATTTAACCATGATCTCACATGCTATAAAGAATTCATTTCACTGGCTTGCTATACTTGCAACTCTCCTATCACACTTTATTAAACATTCTTATTCTTGCTTTGCCAACCCAAAGGCTGCCTGAGGCAAAGCAATTGGTTTTGTGAGTGGGAGGTGTTTTGGAGTGGACAAAGAAAAGAAAATGTAACCAAAAGTACCAGTCTTTGGATTTTGAGAATTTGAAGTAAAGAACATGTCCAGAGAGACATGCCAAAGTTGCATTTCTTTGGCATGTCTACATGTCTCTCTAGATACATGTGCAAATTACCTTGTATCTAATTAATATAATTTTCACATAAAACTACAACCACAGAAGAAAATTATTGTTAAAGTCTAGCTCTGGTGCTTTTGACTGAGATACTGGAGATTCTTAAGGTAATTCATAAGTCTGAACATACACCAGAAATATTTTAAAATACTTATATAAAAAAATTTCCCCTTTTTTATTATTCTTTCAAGTTGCACAGAGTAGATTTTTTTTGTCATTTATTTTCACACAATTTACAGAGCAATTCAGAACCTTAAAAAAAATCAGGAAAATTTTTCTCTGGAATATGTTCAAAGGGGTTTGATTTCAAAAGGGAAGAAAAAGGCAAAGAACTTGTTTCAAATGCATTAAAAATACAAGGGATAAGGGAATAGATTTCTTTCAGAGCATTTGAATGACTCATTTATGATATCATCAGCACACCAAGGTGGAAATACTTCTTCATATCACTGCTGTTCTTTATTATGGCTCATAATGTATATTTTGATTATGCCTTGGCTGCAGTACTTAGCACCAGTCATCTCTACAAGATGACAATATTCCTATATGTAAGTATAGTTTCCATGGAAACACCGTGAAAAAGAGGCCATTCACATTTTATATTAAGAACCATTTATGAAAAGGTTTTTAAATAATGAAAAAAATTAGGAACAATTTTTAATACTCTAAAAAGCCAACTGACCACTCATAAAAATAGCTGTGACACTTTTAGGGATCTACAAGATAAATGGATAAATTATTTGTGTTTACAACATGCTCCTAATTTTCATTAATAAATTGGTCCTTTAAAAAACTTAACCAGTTAATTATCCATTAGAAAAGCTATCAAATTTAT
This sequence comes from Oenanthe melanoleuca, assembly GCF_029582105.1. Classification (NCBI taxonomy): domain Eukaryota; kingdom Metazoa; phylum Chordata; class Aves; order Passeriformes; family Muscicapidae; genus Oenanthe; species Oenanthe melanoleuca. Next base: position 24,814,064 of record NC_079335.1, read on the forward strand.
AAAATACTATGAAAAAAAACATTCTAAAAAGCAACATCTTCTAATCAAGATTTCACATCAACAAATTTTCCAAATGAAAGGAAAAAATAAAGCACATAGTAGGGGCACAAAAACATAGTCAGTGCTTTTAAAAATTTTTTCCTAATTTAGTGACTGACTAGATGAAGTCTCAGTATCAGTGCAATGTGAATATCACCTCAGCAAGTAGATACAGTTTTATTATGAGCAAAATATCATTTTGACAGGTACTGTTGTAACACTCATAATGCCAAGAGATTATGCTCACAGCACTGAAACTCAGGCTTGCTGCAATAAGTAACCATCAAGAATATGCTTGTGACTTTTGTGTAATAAGATTATACAGCTTTGCTCTTTAAGATTTCAGTCAAAAATATGTCCTTTCCAAGGGCTGTGACTGTACCAGGTGCTTTCACATGATACAGGTGGGAAAACACAGTAGCAGCAATACCCACTGTGGGCCAAGGTGGGGAACAAAGGGTGATCAGTCATCCCTGGCAGCCCTGGGACATTCCCTGCCTGAGCTGGAGCCCGACTAGAACAGCACCATTGTCACCGAAGTTTTGGAAACAGTTTCCAAATGTTTTGGAAACTCCTGTAGCTGCCAACCTGGGTTATGGCCAGGGTGGAAACCAACTGATGATTGAAGCAAATCTGCTTGTGTCCCTTACACAAGAGTCCTAAGTGAGGCTTTCTGAGCCCTTGGGGCCACAGTGGGCAGTGCCAGCACCTCCCTCTGGGGTGTGGGACACCTCTCAGAGCTCATGAGCCCTTAAGTGTGTGATTCTCAAAAGGCCATCACTTAGGGTGAAGCCTGGGCTGATGCACACACACACAAACTCCTCGGGGTGCAGCCCCTGCCTGCTGAGAAACACTCAGGCATCTGCCATGAGTACATCCCTGATGCCAAGGGGAGTTTTTGATAAGCACCTTTACACTCACAGACAGACATGTATACATCTGTGCCTGTGTGCATGTGAAATTATTATGTGTGAATGTTGCTATCATGAAACTGTAATTGAATAACTGCTATGCTTATTAAAAAATCCCATTTAATAACTTCATAAATGTTAAATTACTTAATGATTAAATTCTGTTAAACCATTTTGCACACCTTATTTTTTGTATCCATATCCTTTGCACCCTAATCCCTTTTCATCCTCAGTCTCCATGTAATCCATTCCAAATTGATACTACAATTTTCCTATGAATGCTTCATCCTTGGAGTGAGTGAACCTTGCCACTGAACTCTGTTAAAGTCACAATTTCCTAAGTTCATATTAAGCTCATACCTGTTTTTTGCCAATACTTCTGATGGTGATGCTTTAAGAAGCCTAACCACTCATTTGCAACAAAACTGCATGAAATGCTTTTTATAAAAATTACCTTAAAGCTGTCCACTTGCTGTGTTTATTACAAAGTAGTAGCATGTCATAAAATAATAAATAACATATCTAGAGTAATTTTTGCATAGTCAATGCACAAATCATGGGTCATTTTCCTTTTACCACAATGATGGTCAGATTCATTCAGCAGCATATGAAGAAAATATGCTTAAATTTATATTTTTATTCCTTCTACTTGCTGACCAAGAGAGAAACTACCCTCCCTGTATGAGTGTATGATGACTCAGGATAATAAATGGAATTATTGATGCCCTAACAAACATATTTTAAATGAATTATTGTACCCATTCCTGCTAGTTCTCTATCAGGTTTTCCAAATCTCTTCTTACAGTTAAAGCAGGATGAAGATTCATCTTTAATTCTTTCACACACGTGCATAACAAATTCCATACTCCTACAAAGAGACAAATAGTGCATATAATAAAATGTTAGCTAATGAAGTAACCCATCTCTTTCACTGAACTCACATGAAAAAATGCCAGTGGTCCTGACATATATGGCACTTTCATTCCCAGCAGATACTTCACTTGTGAAGTCACAACGTGTGTAGCTGCTCCTGTTGTCATCGCGCTTATCACGGGCTCTGTCAGCAGGAAAGTGGCACTGCCCAGCTGCAGCATAAACATCACTACCTGGAAGGCAAACACAGGAGGATCAGCAGTTACTACATCATACAATATGTTAAAATGAAATGCAGCTTCTTGGTGATAGGACAATGTGTCAGAGTCCTTTTAATAATTTATAAGGTAAGTGAGCTAAAGATACAAAGCAAAAATCCTTTGGAAGACAAATATAGTTGAGAATGGAACCCACTGAAGTTCTGTGGGTTTACCTGCACTATTTTACTCACCAGTTTACCAGACTCTAACACTGGTTTAGTAACAAAAGCAGACTCAGAGAAACTCTAAATATTCTCTCCTGCTCAAATAGATGAGCACAATAAACACCATAAAAAACATCAACTCAATTCTGCAACAAGAAGTATAGCAACTCAAAAAGTGAGGCTACTTCTGTTACTTTTTCCTGTTCACTGCTATCCAGCCTAAATGGGCCAAGAGCCATATCTTGGTCCAGCTTTCTGGTTGCCATAATGTCACTATCAGGATTCCCAACATTAGTCATTTCAACAGACACCAAATTTGTGAGGTGCTCTAGAGACTCTTGTGGTGAGACCTCTAATCCAGGAATTTAAACTACAGCAGGAACTACAACTGTTGGAGGTATTGATGTGTTCAACTGTTTGCTGCCCTTCTCCTGGACTTGGAACATTCTTTCTCTCCAAAGTATGAGATTTGGCAACTCTTAATTCTTTGAACAAAGTTGTTACGTGACTACAGCTGCTACTGTGGTTTACATAACACTTAAAGCTTTTCTGAACCACATTAAGTTGCACTGACATTATCTCCCCTCAGAATGAGTTTTGCAGTTTCTTACCTCAATGGTCTTTTGCATTTGCTGTTCTTCTGCCTGAAAAGTTACATGCTCTTGGTGCAGAGTTATTTGTCATAATGCTTTCTAAGAGGTTCATTTTGTGCTTACCATACTAAATACCATCATTTTGGGATATATTCAGTCTCCCTTACCTTTTTTTTCTTTTCTTTTTTTTTGTTTTCCTGAAGCTAAAACTGTAATTTTCAGATGTTATCGTTCTTTATGCCTAAACACCATTCATGTTCTCACCAAAAAGCTCACTTGTATGCAGTGAACTTTGGGCATAGTACCACAAAAGAAACAAAAATATCAAAATAAGTAGGTTTTAATTTACCATAAAACCTCTAGTGAGCAATATCCTCTTCCATTTGAGAGAATAAATCTGAGATTTTTTTTTCTACTTCCCACTAATAGCATGTAAATTGCTCTTTACTATGAGCAATTGGAACATTGATTGCCATTCAAGATTGGACTCCAATAATGATAATTACTATATACCCTCAGTGAGTAGTAATTTAGTTATTCAGGCCTAAAACTGATAATTACTAATTTCAGATAGTTTGTTTAGCTGTTTGTTCTGACAGTGTGCTAATATATTTTAAACATTGTTCACGGTAGCAAAGTTCAAGAAGAATTAAATTCTTCCTTCCCTAGTGAATTTTTGTTTGTTTTCTAAGATTGGTTTCTATTGTCTGAATATGAAATTTCTAACTGTGTAATAGCTTAGTTTCCAGGAAATTTGATATTTATTTAGCCATGGAATCAAAACCACAGAGACAATTCTGTGTACTATATAATATCACAGAGAAATATTAGTTACTATTAGCATTTCAGAGAAAGTTGTTATTGTGAGTTACAGCAAAATGATTGCTGAGCTTAGAAACTTCAGCACCACTCTCAGATCTAATTTTTGGATTTTACTTTTTTTTTTTTTTAATCTTCAGCATTTTAAGAGGATGCTTCACAGGTACTAGCTAAAACACATTTCAAACACAGTTTTTGTTGCTTGCATGTAACTGTAGGCTATGTAAAATACATGCAAACCATGAGTATGGTTTCAATTAGACAATTCCTGTAGCCACTCAGTTAAACAAGCAACAGCCTGCACTTGCTCCCCTCTCCTTACTGCAGAAGGTAGCTCAGGACTTCATGAGTATTTCCTACTCTTCATTCACATGATATTTAAATAAATTTGATGTGCACCCATATGTCTTCCATGGAGAAGATCTGAAAATGAAGCAACCAGAACAGGAAACATTCTGGGTGGAGGGTGTAAATTTCAGCATAAACTGGTATGAGAAGCTCATGTTGTCCTTGCAACATGAGTAATGTACAGAAACTGCTTGGATCATGAGGAGGAAAAAAAGTTTTGAAACAAGCCTCCCCAAATCTAGTTGCATGAGAGTTTTCTTGACAGATAAAATTATTAGCATTCACACAGGCCCAGACTGACTTTACAATTCTCCCTCCATGCTGGGCTACAGCCATTTAAGCTTGGCTGCCACTGCATTTTGAATAAACACCATTTGAAATTTAGCTAAGGCTGACACCACTCCATTGCATTAGATTGCATTATGTCATAAAATCTTTCACCCAGTAACACTGAACAAACTGTAGAAAGTTCAATATTCTTAAAGAAATGTCTAACAATCTGCTTTATCTTGGCTGCTGGTTGTGATGCTCATTTTTTCAGGTCTTCCACTATATTTTCTGGTATATTTTATGATTTTTTTTCATTCCTGATGCAGACAAAGTACAGAGAAAAGTGACAGTAAAGTTCTAGAACAGAAAAAAAATTTTTTTTTTCTTTTTATTATTTGTCATAATATTGAGATTTTCTTGAACTGTAAAAGAAACTTTTCACATATTTTAGAACTGTATCCATAATTTTTAAGTTTTAAGAATTTAGTACCTAGAGGATAAAAGCAGCTTTCAAGGAAAGAATATACACAGTATAAAAATAGTGTGAAAGGCACTTGTCTATTGTTTATTTGTGTGGCATTTTCAGTACATAATACCATGTAAAAAGGCTCATTAAGAAGTAACTTTCTTGAGATGAATTTTACTTTTTCCAGGTATACATTCTTGAATAAATTTGTGTAAATGAAATTGAGGCCTTTCAGAGAAAATAATATAAGATAAAGTGAGGGAAAACAGCAGCCTTGAGTTAATGCACAATAAAGGAGAAAAGATCATGGAAACAAGGTATAGCATGAAGTGATTAGACAAAAGTGATGGAAGATGTGATTTAAAAAAAAAAATAGAAAAAAAAAAGTAAATTTCAAATTGGAAAAAAAGACAATACAAAGGGAACCTTTTCTTGCAGCTGTCTTTACTGCTCCATAATTTTACTGTGACAAATACAAGAGAATGGGAATTCAGCCAGGAGAAAAAAAATGAGCAATTGCAAAAAGCAAAGCCCTTTATGTTCATTAATTCAGAACCTTTGGTTCTTGTCCACTTTCAATACTTCCTTCCCATGACAACATGCTCACTTTATTATTATTATTAAAATTCCATTCAACATGTAGTTAATTTAACTTCATGGCCAGTAAAATTTTTTATCACTTAACAGCTCTTTGGAAATCACTAATGTCAAACTTTCTGTCCCCGGAAATCGAAAGACTGATATCGTGTTACCTGCTGCACAGATTCAGCTTTGGAGAAAGAATTTTAAACCCCTCATAACCCCACTGTACTGGAGGGGTTTTCACTATTACAGGCAAGGTCTGATCATCTGCAGCATGGGCTGGGTCAGTGAGGGCAGACATGGGGAACATCCCTTGGAGGGAGACAGTGAGGACTGTGAGCCTCTCATTTAGCATCATTAGCTCTCATTTCATCAGTTATCTCAAAATCTAGGGCTGCAAAAGGGAAGGCATCTATTGGCCCTCTGGAGACAGCAGTCAGACACTGCTCAGCACTGAGTTGCCAGTTTAAAACTCTCCATGCTCTGTTTCAATAGGCATCCAAGTGGAAGATCCCTGGCTTTTGGTCTTCTGAGCTGCAGCTCTCACATTCATCCTGGGTGTCTTGAGAGGGTCTGGTGGCTTCTGATGGTGTGCAGAGTGAACCTTCCCCATTCCAGGACCTGAAAATGTCTTTTTTGTGGTCTTTCTGTACTAACACATAGCATGCTCTACCATAATTGTGGGACCCAGAACTCCCATCCAGCCTACTTGTAGTTTCCAAAATACAGAATATGAGCCTGCAATAAGGTATTTCCACTATAAAAGGAAAATGAACTTTATTTCCTGATTATCACTGTGTAATAGGCTCATGTTTTTACCTCATGCAGAGCTATGTGTAACAGAATAGTACAGCATCATTTTTCCCTTAGGGTAATAGAGATTTGGACAAGAATATTGCCTTACAAAAACAGCCTTCTTATTCAAATGTGCTCCTTTTTCATTAAGCAAATTGATAATAGACTCTGTAAATTTGTTTGCCTGAAAACTAGAAACATTTTTATTTCCAACACTATATATCAGCAACTAATTACATGTTAGATTTTAAAATACAGTAGATGAAAAACTTACTAATAAAAATGTTACAAGACTGGAATGCAACAAGCAGCTATTTCTCCTTTACAGGAGAGTAGCCCAACTGAAGTCTAGAACATGGTGGCCTTAAGAGAACTAAGGTTTTTTTCCCTAGGGTATTTTTTTCCTCAGTTTGATCTACAAGGAACTTTCCTCTATTTATTCAGCAAATCTTAATCTTGAATTTCGATATAGTATGCTGGGATTGTTTTAGAGACTTATATTTATGCAAGCATTCTTTCACATATAATATATTAATAGGGGAAAAAAATCCTACTCAAAAGCTCTTTTGAGGATTTTTTTTGTGTTATAAAGGCAGCATCCAATTCTAATTACAAAATTACTTCATAGGTGTCTCTTATGTTGCATCATTTTCTCTCCCCATCAATACCTCTGAGGTATTTAATATCAGGGGAAAATTCTATTAATTTGATTTGTTTTCCATGCCCTGTTTATCTTTATAGAGAAGCAGCTACACAAACATTAAAAAAAATCTTTATTATGCCTTCCATTCTGCTTTTAAAAATGAAATAATGAATGCATTATATTAAATGGTTTTGGTAATTACAGTTTCTATTTTATATTTATTTATTTTCTATTTTAATAGTATTTTATCTTCATCAGAACACCTTTTAAGATAAATATCTTTCCTCTTTTATGAACACTTCCTCAAACATTAAATTTCAAAAGTAGTTTAGAACTCTGAAATTTATTTCTTTGAGAAAAATTTAAGCAGATAAGCACCAAATTTCAATTGTTATAAACTCTACCTCTCCTTATGTTATGTTCAGAAAACAGTTCTAATTTATTTCATGTCTAGATGGTACTGAAATTCACAGAGCCTGCTCAAAGTTTGCCTCATACACAAATGCACAGTTGTGGTCTGCACTAAATACAAACTAGGCAACAGCAGTTCATCTCAAAAATATCTCCCCCCCACCTTCCCTCCATTACTCACTATTTTATATGTTTTCCCTTTTATTTTAACATTATTTGCCAATTAGAATACTTAGCCAGGCTACTGGAAAAATAGCATCAAATTACTTTTTAGGCCAAGGGTGCTCAGCCCTTTACCTACTCTTCCCAAGAAGGAAACCACTGTTCTGGCAAGGACTTTTCATCCTTCATCTGGAGGCTGCCCAAGGTATGGATAAGTCACAGCATCTGTTGATTTTGTGCAATTAGTGTTTGATTAGAGAACTGCATTTTGACTGTTTTTCAGAAAAATAAAAGTCTTCTAGATAACATAACCCAGGTCTGCTCCCTTCCCAGGGAAGTACCATCCCAAATACCAACTACATGGAAGATACAACTCCTTTTTGTATTTCAGGATGTCTTCAGTGAAAAGCTGTTGCCTCAGAATGCATCACACAATTCTCCTTGTCTCAGAACATACATTAACTCCAGGCTGGTAGTTAATTTTTAATCTAATCTGATAAATAGAAGATGACTGACTTAGCTCTCCATTAAGAGCAAGATGTGCCCTGTCACCTTATCTGGGGTTTGCAGCACCTGTTAGTCAGGAGACTGGAATCTTGATGAGAACCACAGATCCCCACCCACACTGAACAGCACTGGGAAGATGGCAGAGTTTAATCTCAGCCTTGATCAGGACTTTCACCTGCATACCACAGTATTAGTAGCTTCAAGGCACTTCTTTAGGAGATAACTTTACTCTGGTCTCCAGCCATTAAACTCACATAAAGGACTAGTGGGAGCAGAAGCACCAGCTGTGTTAGTAAGGTTCCTATACAATGACATTATTGACCTGGGAGAGGAGCCCATGCACGGGCACAGCTCCCTGCCAGACCTGCTCTGCAGATGCAGAGAGGATTCACCAGTTCTCATTCCAGTCAGGATTAAACAGGACATAGGCTGAGATAAATCTGCCAATGCATTGAAGGCATTTGAAAAAGCAGAACTTTTCAGGATGAAAGAATAAGTGAGAGGTCTAGAGGACTCACACACCTAATAGGATTCTGCAGCCACCAAGCAAAAGAATTTCTGCATTGGATTTTGAAGTTACATCAAATGAATGCAGGTACCAACTTCCCACATGAGGTATTTTGGCCTCTCTGGGGATGATGTAGGAGATTTCCAAGCTGTGAGCACAGAACTCCTGCATGAAGAGCTCCATTCATGCTCTGCTGTTGCAAGCAGCCTGCATTAGATGCAGTGCTGTGCTGTACGTGCATTGGGACAGCACATGCAGGCACAGCCAGGCACAACCTGCATCAGCTCTGCTTTCTTGTGCTGTCTGGAGGCTGTCCCTCATGCTCCTACCCCAGGTCATAATCCAATAAAAGAATCCTCATCATAAACCAGTGAAAGAATAATAAAAATGAAACAAAAATAGCAATGCTCCTTGATATTTCCTGCTGACTAGCATAAGTATATGCCCTGGTTCCTGCCAAGCATGTGGGATAATGCAGATCCCATTCTGGGCTCCTTTGCTCATCCTCTGCACAGGAGAGGGATCCAAAGCACCAAGTGGAGGGGTCTGGATTTCTTTCAGGAGCCCAGGTATCTTGGAGGTGTTGCAATGTCTCATGCTGGAACATTACTTCTATTTGAATATTTACAAGGAAAGAGGGAAGCCTTTATTGAAGATCTAAGCAACTGGCAATGGATAAAGAAACTTGGCCCTTTTAGCCAGAATAAGAAAAAAGAAGAGATTTAAAAGACCTCTGATCATTTAAATAAACTTTAGAGAATCATTTGAAGACATCTGTTTTACTATTTCACTTTAATGATGGGTGTGTGAACTCAAAAGAGAATTTAAAGTTTTCCCTACTGTTTTTAATCAGTGGATATTGTATAGTCTTGTTTTCCAAGCCAAGGGCAACAGAAAGCCTCAGGAATATGTCAGTGCTTACCAGGAGCTGATTCATATTTGTCTCTGAAGGAGAAGGAAAGGGACACCAACTGTGAGTATTATAGTAGAGCTGACTGAATGTGGTTTTGCTTCATATTGTAAAACACTGGGAGCATGTATACAGATAATTACTACATCTCAGCAAAGGAGTAGCAAATTCTTAAAGCACATTAATTGCATCATTTATGACCACTGTAGCAGATGTTTTCATCAGTTTTTCTCAGAGAAGAATAAAAAGTATTACAAATGTTGTAGCTGTCACAAAGGCAGTACATCAGTAGCATAGAGAAAATGGGATCACCACCAACCTGAATGATTCCTCCTAGAAAGGAAACTGCTGCTGCAACTCCAATCCTCTGCATTTCAAATTCTGACAAACCCAAAATTCCTGAATTATTGTTTGCAGTGAAATTAGCTCTGACTGAAGGAACAAGACGCTCAACTGCATTGGCAGATATTAAGGAAGTTAAAGCAAAAGTTCCTGTAAAAAAAGCCACACATTAATCACCAATAATTGGATATCTGTCTGTACTCATCACTCATGGTCTCTTTTTCAAAACAGCCATTATGAGTAAAAGTGCCATTTTGTACATTCCTGTCAACAGAAGAACAATTTTTAAGGCAATTTTTCTATGTGACTCACAATTCTTCCCATAAAATACCATTTATACAGGCAAATTAAATGTAAATCTTTTTTTTTTCAGCACATTCATTAAGACAGGTTTACAAAAGAGATTCAAATACAACAATTTACAATGATTTCAAGTTATCAGAAATGCTTTTAACTCACCCTGGATGCGATCAAGCAGCTATTTGTCTGAGAATCCCAAGTGTTCACCATTCAGATTTCCAGGGCAATTAATTCACACTATATGTATAGTACCTAGCCCATTAAATACTACCCAGCACTCTAATAAATGGAGGCAAATTATGAGAAAAACATGTATTTGCTGAGAGAGGTAAAGCACATTTAATGACACAAAGATAAATGAGGATGACAATTCAACACTGAAAGAAGCAAACATGCAGAGCTATTAGAGCATAAGAATATCTTGCTCTGCCAGAGCAGTGCCCCATCTCACCCAGCACTCTGCCTCCAGCTGTGGCAGCCAGAGGGTTTCCCAGGGAAAGCACACAAGCCTGGCCAGTTTCTGTGGGCCATTGCCCACTGCCAGCATCCATAGCTGCTGTGTTAGAGAAGTCCTTCCTTAGCTGCCTTTTGTGATTTTGTGTGTGGACTAGCATTCATGGATTTGTCAGAGGTTTGTCTGAACCTGCTTGTAATTTCTCCTTCCAAAACGTCCTCTGAGAGCAGGTTGTGGAAGTTCAGCATCTGCTGTACTGTTTTCTTTATTCTGTACTTTAAAACTCTTTTAAAGCCATTTCTCTCTGAACTTGCCTTTTTTTCTACTGCTGCAGGACCTGGTGAACACAGTCCTGTCCTCAGAGCAAAGCTCACAGCATGAACTCCTCAGGAACCACCAGGGATACCACCAGCCTGAAAAAGGACCATGAGGTCCAGCCTTTTGCTTCATATCTTTCAACCTGCTAATGATTAATAAAAGGACTTTTCTTCTATCACAAGGACAGTTCTGGTGTGGAACCTTATCAGCAGCTGTTTGACCATTCTGATATCTTATATTCAAAGTATATCCCTTCTCCATGCACTTGTTGACATTCATACAGTAGCCTAGAAGGTAATGAAGTAGGATTTTCCTTTACAGAAGTCACATTAACTCCTCTCCAACAGGGTCTAATTATACTTTTTTTTTCTTCTCCCGCATCCCTGGAAGTGTTCAAGTCCAGGTTGGATGGAACTCTGAGCAACTTGACCTAGTGGAAGGTGTCCCTGACCATGGCAGAGGGGCTGGAACTAGAAGATCTTTAAGGTTCCTTCCAAACCTGGCCATTGTATGGCTGTAAGATGTTCACATGAAATTAAATTTGAATACAGTTTACCTGAAATTCTATCTTAAATCAGAGACTTGCATGTGCTATTTATGGCAGATAAAGCTGTCTCAGAGGACGGCTCAAAATCAATTATGTTAATAGAAGTCAAGAAAAAGGTGTATGTGTTTGTTGCTCAGGTGACAGATCTTTTGAACTAGATCAGCTATCTCAAATAAGAGGCATTTCAAATAAATTAAAGTTAACAGCACAGAGCCATTGATGGATTTTCCATTTGATATTAACATGACTGCCTTCACTAACAAAGGACACTTTTACAACCTGTGTACATATGGAGAGCATCACAGACCTTACAGAAAATTCTGGTAAGTGAAGAGATTGTCTCCAATGTCCATAAGGAATTATGGAACATTTGAGGCAGGTAGTACAGCTCCTACATTCTCAGCTACACACCAGGATGCCTTAACTGGGGCTGGGGAAAGAAGTGCATGAGATCTTCCTTCTGAAAAGATCAACAATGTATGTCACTCAAATTTATTAACTTTAAAAAATCCATATGTGAAATAAAACTTTTGTTGACTTTTTTTTTTTTTTTTTTTTGGGTTGAGATTAAATTTTGAAATAGAATCATGAATGGAGAGTTTCCACACCAAGGACCATGCAGAATCTGCAGACATGAACAACAAGTCATTCCCTGAATGGTATTCCCTCTCAAGGATAAAACATCAGCTTGTACTTACCTATTTTACCATCTGTTTTCATTACTAGTACTTATGTCAGTCAGATGCTTACTCATCTTTCCTACATATGATGGATTCTTGTCTTCTTAGTAATCTTATGCCAACAAACTTCTGACAATACACTTCTAAATTTTTTAGTTTTGAAGCAGCTTTTTAATATAGGCTAAATTTTTAATCTATCTGTATTCAAGAGTAAGATTTATTTTCCAGATTCTAAATTTCCACCTTTATTTGGAATGCTTCCCTTTTAACATGAGTTGAGTACAGTCCCTTACTCATTTTACATTAGGACATTAACACATCCACAGATCTGTTTTGGACATCAAAAGGCTCAAATACTTTCTGCACATCGAGGGAAAACAAACTTTCAGCTTTCCTTTTCTCTAAGACAATTTATAGCTGTTCAGAATTTTATTTTTTTATAATGTGAATATTTTTGATCAAAAGGGCACTCAAAATGTGTTGCTAACTTCTTAGTAGAACATTGCATACACTGAGAGTTCATTTTAAGTGCAATTACCCAGAACATCTTTTCTCCTTTCAGGAGATTTTCTCCTCTTCCAGGAAGAGATATCTCCTCCCAGTTTAAATGTTCTGACAGCTACAGGGGCTGCATCCCTTTACCCAGCCATGCTGTGTGATGCTATTCATCCTTCCTGCAAACTTCAGGGACCATCAAGTGCCCACTTCTGCACAGCAAAGAACTTGTGGTTCAATGTGATGAGCATTATTTCCAGCTGCCCTCTGTAATTTTATTTCTTTGGGCTCACAAGCAGAGCATTCATCAACCTTTTAGGAGCACAAAGCCATTCAATTCTTCAGCTACTGAGGGTAAACAAGTAACTCATAACTACCAGAGTAGCCAGGCAGCATCTTCCACTATCTACCCAACTTCTCTGCAAGGACAAGAGTCCTTGTACACAATAGCAGGTGTTGGGTTCAGAAGGTCGTTTTTGTTTTTCTTTTCCCAAGAAATGAAGGATTTGCATTTTAGACAGGTGAGAATTAAAGTGTTTTTTCTATGGTTTAAGAGGCAGTCAGACCTTTTTCATTTCCATTTACGTACATCTTGTTGGCAGAGCCCTTTACTAAACTCTTAGCCTGAAGCAGATTTCTAAAGCAGAGTTAAAATACAAAAGCTCTTACTAACTTACATTTACAAAGGAAGTGTCAGTGCAATATTTAATTATAATGGCAGGAGTAATTCCAATATATTCTTAATGAGGCTCTTTAAAGTATTTAAACTGACAAAAAAATAGTTGTAAAGAGTAGCACAAAAACATCTTATTTCTGTTTAATCATAAATAATTTTCCTTCTATTGACCTTTAAACAAGAATAAATTTCAGTACCTGGTTCCTTATTTTTGAAAATGACTTTATCAGACACTTACCTGTTGCAACATGACGTCCCATTCCAAATATGGCATAAATAATGACAGGGAAGAAAGATCCATATAACCCAAAAACTGGATGGACTGAAGACAGAACAGCAAAGGCCAGCCCTATAGAAAGTTAAAGAGAGTTGCTTCACTGTATGAAGTTCTATTTGCTTTGTTGTTTTCTATTTTTATGAGAAAATGTCTACAATTTTATTAAGAGCAGGGAAAATCTCACCTTCATTTATTAAAAGCTAGAGTGTGAGTGAACTACTGTACAAGAAGGATCAGAAATAACTGTGGAAGGTTTTTCATTTCATCATCAAAATGCTCATATCCTTCCATGTTTCCAAGCTGTCTCCACCAGTGGTTCCAAGCCCCTTTTAATAGCCAGGGCTCTCAGGAGGAGGCAGCATTGTTTCACCACACCCTCACAAACAGGATTTGAGACTGCCAGGTCTCCAGGCAGTGGGATGGGTATTTCCTACAAATAATTCAAAACCTGTAATTTTGGTTTGGATGGAGCCCATTCAGTCTGCTTCCTTCTAATTTCTTGAACAAAAAAAATATTCCAGAGTACATCCTCTTTAGGTGCCTGGGGTTTTTAAGCCTTTAGATATTAACATTTCTTTCATCATGTAAAGCTGTCAGTTCAGAAACAGAAAGTATTTGACTTTCATGTTGAGGTGGAGAACTGAATTGGTTCAGGTTTGAATTTATAGACTTACTAATTGCCCTCATTGCTTAGCTATAGAGCACAGCATCCCTCCTTTCCTTAGAAAGTCTTGGACAGGAACTCATCTTTCAGATGAAATTCAGATGAAAGAATTTCAGAGAAATTCTTGCAAAGAAAATCCTCCAAGAAAATGAAACCCGTAGGATTAATTGTTCTCTCCGAGCTTTCCTAACTGCTCCAGAAATCATTCTTTACCTGAAATGTTGTTGTTATGGGGCTTTGATAATATGGACAGTGCCAAAGAGTGTGTTTATGGGCTTTCAGAAGCAATTCTGAATATTTTTATTCAAAATATCCTTCTTAAATTTCTATTTAAGTCTGTGACAAAGTGCACATTGGAGGGGGGAGAAGCAAGAAAATGCAAAAAGATCAGAAGTGTAAAGTTCTCAGTGAAGCAATTAATATGTTCTTAGAAAACCTCACAGTGAAGATTTTGCTGAGATGAATCCTACATTTTTATCCACATTGTGTTCAGCAAAGTAGCACTATCAACTATGACTTGGAGAATAGATATTTTAAAATGTGTTTAAACTTCTTTTAAACAGGATTTGGTTGTTCTTCAGCCTTATAATTAGTGCATTTACTGATTCTACTGTAATTTCCACATTTTTCTCCTAGCACAGCATTACCATAAACCAGAAAGCTCTTTGCAACTTCCATATTCACATGGTCAATAGAAGTAAAAGAAGATTCTGACCCAAGAGCAACACAAAAGGGTGTGCCTGATGAGAATAAAAACAGCACAGGAAAGAACTACATGAACTATCCAGATAAAATTGAGCATGGAGGAAGGGGTGGAAATAGACAATAGGAGAAGGAAGTTTTTAAAGCTTGTTTAACACTGGAAAGCTCCTCCATTATAACCATTTAATGAAAAAAAAAAAAAACAAAAACAAAAGGAAATAAAAAATTTGGAATTAATTTACTAGTTGAATACTACTCACACAGATATTCCAGCCTTGCAACAAAGCTTTATGCTAGGCTAATTTATTTTACTCTCCAAAAATTAAAGGAATCAGAAAAATAGGTATAATTTCAGTCTCATTTTAATTATAATAACATATTGAAATGAATTGACCTGTCTGTGTGGACAAGGGAAATACAAACTTCAGTACTGAAAGCTGAGCCAGATATGTACTTTAGAAGGTTTTTGGGAAGAACCTGTTAATCCTGGTTATAAATCCACATGATCTACTGCTAGATATCACTTGTTTACAGGAAGATAATCTGAACTTAAATTCAGCCCTTGTTTTTCTCCATTTCATGCCTAGACTTTTCACATTATTTTGTATTAAGTTTCTGAAAGCAGTGTGCCATTTTTTTAATGGTGAGGTCATGGCAACCAGGACAGAGCTAAAATTACCTGTGACTTGAGTCCTGGCTCTGTTTGTTAGGTTTTTTACTCCCATTACTAAATTATGTCACTTACTGAAGTGTGTGAGAACAGAGAAGCATTATAAAATAGAATCAGTAAAGACTTCAGGTTTTCTGATTAGGCATAAAAGGTTCTAAAGGTTCAAATACTTTTTAAGATGTAATAATCAGTAGCATATTAAGCTTATTTCATTAATTTTCATATTAAACTTCACTGCAGTGAATTCTGTTTGCTCAAGAACTTTCCTGTCAAAGGACAGCAAACACTTTTTTTTTTTTTTTTTTCCATTCTAAGGAATAATACTTAGAAGAAATAGATCATAAAGTAAGAATCTCACATAATCATCACTGGTAATATAGAGAAGCCCCCATGGCAGTGACATTAATATTTTCATATAAGAATATAAATTCCATGAAAAGAAGTGCAAACAAATATTGAACAGTAAGTTCGGAGAGAGTACATTAATATTGTTTGTTTTAACTACCTCCTTATCACAAGATAACATTGTGGAACACACTTTCACTGGAAACCATGAGCTGTGACTAGCACCAGGAGTTTAACAACCCTCTGGCACACCATGCTGAAAAGCAAGAGATGTTCAGCACTGGTGCTCAGTGTCAAATGCAAGTAAGTGCAAAATAACAAAGAAAGAAAAAGATAGAGAAACAAGGCCATCTCCTACCACAGGAGAAAAATCTCAGTTTAAGTTGGAAGCTTCTGCTAATCAGATTAGTGCCAAAACTACTGCAATAAAAAAATATTTTCCATAGGAAGAGCTATGAATCACCAGGGTACAGTCAACTGGTTAACAATTTTCTGCATCTGGAAACATGCTCGTGATACATACATCTGTTCTGAGGAAAACTCCTCCATGTCTTTTGGAAATACGAGGTGCAAACCAGAAATTAATTGAAGAAGCAGGAAAAATCTTAAGCCTATAATTAGTTTAAGGAGTATAATTTAGTATTTACTGTAAAAAACTATATATTTTTAAAGTTTTTCTTATAGAGGGTAGATTCAAATAACTTGTAATAGTAACCTTTCAATCTTAAGTGTGACTATACCAAGATGGTCAGACCCCAGGTTTATTGAACCCTAAATGACACTAATTCATCTTATCCCAGTCAAACATGCTATCTGCAGTTGTGGTCACTCTCTGATGCTTCAGAAAAATACAATTTCTCCATTTGTTCACAAAGCTATATTATGTAATAAGAAAGGTATTTTCTGAGGATGCCCTAAAATGTAGAATTGACACATTGACACAAGTCTCCTATCAATACTTCTTGGAGAACTAACAAATCAGATAACCAATGACTCATATCCCAGGCTTTAATTTCTATCTCCAAGATAGCTAAATGCTAAAGAAAAAAAACAATATTATTTTTTCCACCACAGGAAAAAAAATTAATATTATATTTTATAACAGTTTTTCTACACAAACCTACAGTTCTGGAGGGTTCTTTGACAACAGCTTCATAAAAGCTCTTTACACAAAATTTTCCTTTGGAAATAATATCATTAACCTCCAAAAACTGGGAAGCTCAGTGTCAGCTCCCTCAATGCACATTTACCTCATGCTTGCAAGACCTCTGGCCCCATTTGCTGGGGCTGCACAAGTGGGTTGTTCCTCCTTTCTTGCTATTTTAATGACAAAGTACCAAGAGCTTAAAATCATTCCTTGGTTCTTTTGCCATTCACAGCCTGAGGCAAATGAAGAATGTAAAAACAAAATGGAATGACAGATCCTCAAAAATGAATCTTTCAGAGACCACACAATGTTGGTTTGGCAGCCCCCCTCTTTTTTGAAGGGTCCTTCAGTGCATTCCTTCCCCTGTCTCCTTCAGCCTGGTGAGAGTCAAGCACCTCAGCTCTGTTGGCCATAGTACCTGAATTCACAGTATTTATTTCAATGATTCTGAAATCAGCTCTTCCAATGTACAAACTGTTCTATTCTACCACTTTACAGATCTCCAGATACTGGCATTTGTATCTCAATGTTCAAAAGGAAAATATGCAAGCATTATGGTACAAGAAACAAGTGGATGGCATGACCTGCTTATGGTTTGACTATTCAAGACAGCTTGACACTTCTATATGTAGTAGGGTTTAGACACATACAAAATAGAACATTAAAAAAAATCTAGTGTTTTCCTTTATTTTAATAGAGCTCCTAAAAAAAAAAAAAAAAAGCTATCATTCTTGACAGACAATCTGAGATGAAACATTAAGACCCCTTTAGGATGTTTGACACAATGTCTGAACACCACAAAGATTTTATAAACTGCTTCACGGTGAGTTCCATGGGATATTATCCACTAGTCAGCCATAATACCTGAAGAATTTGGTCACCTTCAGAATTGAAGCATTTTGAAAGTGCATTACAGGTAAATTTCTCTGCATTTCAGTAAGAGTAAACAGAGAATGATGCTTTCAGAAGTTTCTGGCAAGAAGGCAACCCTGAGGTAATCTTTTGAGAAGCATCAATGCTGTAGAGAAACAAAAACCTGTAATGAGTGATTATGGGCCTTAATCCAAATGAGCTGGATTTTCTGAAATCCTTGAAAAGGCCATTTTGGCAAATTAGTGGCCAAGGATCTGAACACTAGCAGTTTTGTGATGTGGAGGATTATACGTGGTGTCATTTCTTGCTGGAAGAATCAACATTTCCTGGGTTTCCCAGTCTCTGTCCATGGTGCTCAGGCACCCCAAGGCACAGGGATCCACACAGCCCATCTGCTCACACAGTGCACATACCTGAGTGCACCTGGACAGGAGCCCCAGGGGAGTCAGGGGTCATCCAGAAGCTGAATCCACATTTCTAGCAGTCTGTTAGACAAGTCTGTATTAGCACATGTGCAACTTGGAAGAATTTTTGTAGACATTAGAAAAAAAAATATTGCATGCACAGCAGCCTAAGTGTTTTGCTCCTCCACTGGAAAGTTGTAAAGTGTGAAACATTGTCCCACATTTACTCACTAACATGTTAAATTTCATATTCAGCTTACATCATTATTCTTTGAATGGAAGAACTATAACAGAGTTCAACTGGACACTCTCTTCCACAAATCATGAACTACATGGATTCTCCAACACATCCTGTAGGAGTTTTCTGGCTCTGTTTCCAAATGTGCCTATTCAATTTCATCTACACATGTTATTTGTAAGCCAGATGTATATTTACAAGGCAGCTTTACCCCTTAATAAAATTATTAGCTCCATTTAGTCAGCTCAGAGTATATTTATGTCTACATTTATGATCAGAGCATGAAATAAACCCCTGGTAACTATCACCCTTGAGAAGACACAGCTGGGGTTCCTCCATGAAAAGCTGAGAAAAAAAAAAATTATATAAGTTTTTGGCATCATGCCTTCCAAAACACTGGGCACCAGTTCTGGAATGCAGGAAAGCAGTATAGTTAATTTTTTTTAAATGTCAGAGTCTCCAGCCAGTGTTAAGGAATTAGTTGTTCAGCAATAAATCCAGCTCCAGATTAAATTAACTTTAATTAAAACATACAAACCACACCAAGACTCAGTGAGTTATTATTGGGCTTGAAGAATGAAAAAGAAAAGAAGTTGGCAGAAATAACAATACTGATTTCATCAGATGCCATCTACATATTTAACTTTTAGAGGAAATATGTCTCAAGGGCCCTCCACCCTCCAAAAAAACAGCCCACCAAAAACTGCTTGAGCCAAAGCATTTCTTGTTCATGATAGGTCATAGGAAAGGCAGCAAATGTATAATACTATATATAAATTCTATATGAGCTAGCTGCCTACAAAAAATAAATTTTTTTAAAACTACAAACACTGACATCATTGCAATCTGGTAAGTTTGAAAGTCCAAATCTAATACTCTCATGCTTCCAATAGGCAGTTATTGAGTACATGCAATGTAGCACACAGAAAAATATTTATTTCAAAAGAAACAGAATAATGTTTATGATTCCACAAACTTAGCAAGAAAAGACTGAATCACAATTACAGTGGCAGTGTTTTCATGTTGAAACTCCCACACATTTGTCTTAACTTTTCCACATATATACAGAAGTTCAAAATGTCACCTTTTTTTTTTTTTTTTTTTTTTTTTTTTGAGCAGTAGCTCAAAGGAGAGCATAAAATTGAAAGGGAGCATAAAATTGTGAAGGCTCTCCTTGTGGTCTGCTCCCCCTTATGACAGCCAAACACAATTGTTTGTAATTTAGCACATCCATGAATGGAATTATGTGATAAGGAGATCCATCTTCTGAACCCAATATTTAAATACATTATTTTTAGAACTACTTCCAATTTTAAATCTAAACTTATTCATGTCACTTTATTTTCACTTCTCCATGTGCTGCAACTATCTTTTAATTTAAAAGCCTTTCCAGATAAGGAACAAACTTTCTCATGTTTTAATTAACCTGTCTGAGCCATTTAAGTTTTCCCCCAAATATAATCTTTGTTTTTCTGCTGCTTCTCCTAGCCTTTTCTTCTGCTGAGATCATCTTCCATGAGCAGAGGCAACCAAAATGACACACTGTATTTGTGATAATGGATCAACAGACAGCACTGCCAGTGGTCATCAGTTTCTTTGCACCTCCTAACTCACACAGCAGCCTTTTTTTTTTTTTTTTTCCAAATAGGCTAATTATTTCCCAACACATCATTATAACCACTTGTACCTGAGAGCAGCAGCAGATTTGTCTTTAGAATCCATGCATGAATCTGAAGCAAAACCCACCAGCTGTCCTAGAGCCTTGCTTCAGTATTGCATAGCTGAATCAAGCACTCTGGTGTCCTTTATTGCTCTGGATGCACATGTTTTTTCATTATTATTATTATTATTATTACTATTACTATTATTATTATTATTACTAAAGAAAAATACAACTCTATGGCTTGGATCTGGTCCAGTCCCTCATCTGCAATACAGACTTGTAACTGGGTCCAACACTATACTCGCTATCAATCATATAATTCCAAATTTGACATGATCATCTAGGGTACATGTTACCAGATATGCAATGACACTTACCTAACTTTTCAGAATCCTGAGATGGCAATTACCCCTCTCAGCCTTCAATGTGAATGTGTTTCCTTTTCTCAATTTGATATCAGTTAAATATCCATGTTCTTAACCATTTTCCACATGGCAAAGGAACATCCTTCAGGAAACTCAGTCAAAGTTCCAATTTTGCTGAGGCTTCCATTCAGACCAAATCCTTCAGCAGAAGGTACTGTGCCTTTGTTTTGTACTCATGCATTTAAAGGCTGAAAAAGCACTTGTAGGTCTGGGGGTTTTTGGAAGGGTTTAACTTGGATTGTTAGACATTCATATCAGTAGCAAACTACTGAAACTTGAATTCTTTGCACCATAAACTCTCAATGTAATATTGCATAAGTCATTTCTCTGTGTCAAGCAAAAGCATTTTTGTGTGTCTAACTTCCCTACCCATACACTTTTCTATTACTGCACAGTGTAAGTAGCTCTAAATTGTTATAATGAAAAGTGCAGGGTATAAATATTATCATCACCCAGAAAATTACCCCCAAAAAAGAATTTAAGTCATATATTTCTATAAGCAGGAGTATGCCTGGTCATTAATAGCTTCAAGATAAGGTTTATAATTACCAAAACTTTTCCAAGAGAGGTCTTGGGAAAAGCCTGAGAGAAGGGTTGACATTGTGTGAAGTTAGGTACCTACATTAGGCATTTACATCCAGAAAGAGTAAGGCAACTTCAGGTGTTATGCAGAGCACTTAATTTTCACAGCATGTCATGACCAAAATACTTCAGACATATCTGTGTTCCCTACCTGTATAGAGATCATAAATAAGTTTCATACACTAAAATATATATTCAAGCAGACTAACTTGGGTAATAATTCCTCTGGCAACGAACTCAGATGCATGACAGAGGATCTGTTTTATAAACAGTTTCTGACAAAATTTGATTTATTTCTGTTACATTCAGGGACATCCAGAAAAGCTTACTGATGAGTCATGCTACTAGCTACATGACTTCTGTATGCCAGCCTTTAAAAGCAAACAGCAAAACAAGCAAACAAACAAAAAAACAAACCACATTCTAAATAGCTAAGTACTGAGGTATGACTACCAACAAATATACACTGCAAAATTTAAATCCTGAGGCAAAAAGCTGTTTGTTTGAAAAGACAAGACTGAATGAAGTGGATTAATGGTAGATGGATCAAGAGCTTGATAATGAATAAATAATGTCAGGAAAGATCACCCTATGAAAGGCCTTAAAAGTAAAGATTAATAATTTTCTTGGTGCAATAAAAGTTACCACTGTGAGAATAAACCAAGCAGCTGCATTCTGAAGAGATATGATGGGACTATAGCAGGTATTCAGAAGGCTACAGAAAAAACATGATGACAGTTTTATGAGATTTAGCTACGTGGAAAGACTGCATCATAATGCATCTTAATTTTATCATGTAAGAAAACCAAGAAAAATTCAGACTCAGGCTGATCAAAATATTCTTCTTATGTGTGGGGTGACCATGTCACACAAAAAAACCCCACATATAATTTTATTATTACAGGTCAACAGAAAAGAAAACAGTCAGACCTTAACCATGAACTGTTAAACATGAACTGTTTATTATACACAATTCCATGGATATAATGGTTAAGACACCCAAACTTTGATGTCTGCCTCATCAGTGTTTTACACCTGAGCCCATCCTCTGTTACACTCAGAGGAAATCTTATTAATATTATTGATCCACCTTAACACAGCAGAAGGTTGGATTTAGTGAGGTGAATTATGCCTGGGGTGGGTTGATTCCAGCCAGCAGTTAAGTTCCCAGCCAGCCACTCACTCCTCCTCAAAGGATGCAGGAGAGAATCAGAAAAGCAGAAGTGAGGAAACTTGTCAGTAAGACAGACAACTTAATAAGTGAATGAAAGAAAAGAAAAAAGTGATGAAAACACAGTCATTCACCACCTCTCACAAGCATAGAATCACAGAATAAACTGAGTTGGAAGGGATCTAAAAAGATCATCAAGGCCAACTCCTGGCCCTGCCCAGGACACCCCAAGAGTCACACCATGTGCCTGAGAGCATTATCCAAACACTTGAACTCTGCCAGGCTGGTGCTGGGACCACTTCCCTGGGGAGCTGTTCCAGTGCCCAAACACCCTCTGGGTGAAGAACCTTTTCCTGATATCCATCCTCAGCCCTCCCGACTCCGTTTCCTCCAGTCCTGTCGCTGGTCACCAGAGAAGAGATCAGCCCTGTCCCTCCAACTCCCCTCATCAGCATGTTGGTTTCCCCTCAATCTCCTCTTCTCCAGGCTGAACCTCTGCTGCTCCTCATTTAGCTTCCCCTCAAGGCCCTTCAATCTCCTTGTTACCATCCTTTGGGTACTCTCTAATAACTTAATGTTCATTAACTCTTAAATCTTCATTAACCAGTGAAGAACTGAGCTTGCTGAGAACTACTTACCTGCACAGCAGACCCTTTGTTTTATTAAGCATGATTTTGTTTAGGAAAAGAAAAAGGTTAGGCACTTATGAGACATTTCACAGATCTAGAAATTGAATTTGTTTGCAAGGATGAGAGATACAGAATTAAATGGAAAGAAGACTCTTTGCAGAATGACTTGATGGAATATTAATAAGTTTTAAAAGAAAAGGGAAGAGAGCAATGAATGCTAATTCATTAGAATTAGGGATTTTGTTTGTTATTTAGAGACATCTTGCTCTGGTCTATCAATAACAGAATTTTGAGAAATTTTGAGAAAATTATGTAGTGATTACCAAAGCGTAAAAGCTCAAATTTCTTAACTTCCTATTACAGTATATAGCAAACTTCAAGACTGCATCATTTTAGATTCAAGCTTATTTTTTCAACCTTAGGTATCCAATTAAGAATAAAGATTCTATGTTAACATTATTAAATTAAATTTTGAAATAATATTAAATAGCTAGAATTGATGAAGCCTGACTTCCTTTACTGGTTTTGACTTGTGCCTGACTGACTTTACAGTCTGAGACTGTGCAAGTCCAGCTGGACCTTTGCACCAATTGGTGTATTTGAAAGGGCTTTTTTTGTTAGAACATTCTTTCTCCCATACTCTGTAGAACTAGATAAAGGACTCTAAAACTGGAGGATACATACAGAGACAATCCAAGTACTTGAGACAAGTATTGTCTCAATAGGTAAAGAGCATTGAATTTTGGGACTCCTGAATTAATATTTATTTATTACTTTTAGCAGACAATGAACACTTCCAGAATGACTGCTTGGTTTCAGCAATGACTCTTTCATCACAGATCATGATAATCCCATGCCTTTACTTTCCATCTCACTACACCCCTCAGTCTCCTCTTTCTCAGCCCAGTTTTGTTGCTTTCACTATGACACAGTAAGGACAGTGAATTCCATCTTTTCTTCCTTACTACACAAAGAGAAACTAGCAATTTTATCTAAAATTTAGATTAGAAGCTGGAACAAAAACACACTACACTAGGTCAGAGCAGTTGCCAACCTGAATAGTCTGAATATGACCAATGCCAGATGAGTAACAAATCCCACAGAAGGCAATTGTGAAAACACAGCTCAGTTGGAAGGCCTTTCTTAATTATTCTCAAGCTACTGGACTGCTCTCTACCCTGGAGTTTGCAGTTTTCATCAGTCAGAAAACTGTTGCATACAAATACAACACTACATTTTTCCAAATATTTTCATAACTCAGGCTTATTTCCTTATACTTGAATTTGTTTAAACCTGTTGCTGAGGTTGACACTACGCTCAGCAAGTCAATTATCACCTTTTTTCCCTACTATTATTAGCATTTCCATCTTGCATTGCATTACAAAATTTCTTGGTTTGTCTTGTGGTGGAAGAAAACAGTCGCAACAGGACCTCTCTAAATCTGGAGTTTTTTTGCTTTGTACTATATAAAAAATAGAACTTCTTTTCATGTCCAAGCCTTCATGTGAAAATATTAGGATAGTTCTGGTAACTGGAATGCTTACAACACTAGGGAAAGAGCTTATATTTGCATTCAAATTAAAGCACCACAAACATGATGAAATGCTTTTGTCTCTATTTCATCCCCTAAAATCATCCAAAACCTTGAGAAGCAGCAAGCAGAGAAAGAAAAAACAGATCAAGAGTTTCAAAGTATTTATTTTTAAACAGCATAAAATAAGGATAAAATTGTTTCTAGAGTACTTAAAAAATAATCTAGAAAACACAAACCTGTATTTTCTGTCTTCACTGGGTCTTCTTAAATTTATCTGTTACAGTAAACAACTTCTTGGTACAAGAGTCAAACATGAAAATCCTGGCTAAAACTACCAATGCTGCAGAAATGCTGTTTAACATAGCATTTTTGAATTTGAGCATGAATTTCAACATACTGCTATTAGCAGCATTCTAATTACAATTGTTGTATACACACATACCAGTGAAATTAGATACTTTTCAGAGTTATGGTATTAAGGTTCTTAAATCGTGCCAATGCAGATGTTCCTAATTGTTTTAGAAGCACAAATACTTACACAAATCACTTGTTTCCAGTTCCAGCATAATTCAATTAAAGGAGTGTTTGTAATGTAACAACATGAATGATAGTTAACCATACTTAATGTGGAAGACTGTTAGGAAACAATAGATGTCATTCACATGAAGGAAGAAGTTAAAGTCCATCTGAGATAAGAGGGTCTGATTTGTCTGAGACCAATATAAGATATTGTCCTAAGAAGGTGACACTATCAAAGACACATCAAAAACTGACAAAAGCATTTATTTCCTTGTAGCAATCATTTTACTAAGCTGGAACTTAAAATTTCTGCAGGTCATTGTGCAGGGTTTGGGAAGCTTTTCCTTTTCCTTCCTTTTTTTCTTTTTTTAAGCTGTAAAATGGAGTATAGCTCCACCCCTACTTTGTATTGCCTCTTGAAAAGAGGTGTGGTAGGTAATGCAATACATCATTAAATCAGCATACAAGCTATGGGTGCCACAGATCCTCTCCCTGGATAATGTCTCTGGCAGCAACACTTATTGTGCACAGAAAGTTGTGAATTTTTCCTGCTGTGTTTTGGAATTTTACAGGTAATAGTATCATGCATATGTTTCTTCCAAAATAATATATCTTACAGTGTGATTATCAATTAGATATAGTCTGTTTTCCATGTGAAACAGAGAAAAAGGTGGTCATTTAACAGATAAAAAATGTATATAACTATATCCTGTATGAAGGGTTACTGCTCTCTCACTTTCCATATTAAATGTTTGAAAAATTGTCAGAGGTATAGGATAAATAGTAAAGCTCCACAGAAATTAACTAGAATATCACAATGCATTTCTCTCCACATTTGCACATCCACTCTATAAATGAGTTAAGACTGTATATTTTTCCTTGTAATTTTATTTATATTCAATCAACATTAGATATGACCAAACTTAAAATATTAATCTGAAATGAGTTAACTGTACCTTGAGTCACCTGTTGGATGGCTAGCATCATCCCAGAAACAGTATCAGGCAGCAAATTCTCCTTCCAGTTGTAGACAGGCACCCATTTCAAGATAGGCAGCCTTCTCATACACCAGGCTTTGATATCTTCAAAGCTAACAGCCTGGATCTTCCTCCAGACTGTGCTTCTTTTCCTTTTTGCCCCTGTCATCATTCCTACCCCACAAAAACAGTGCCTCTGTCAGGAGAGCACACAGCTGAGGAATCAGCCTGATCTCTGTCAGTCTCCAGTTTTCTTCTGAGATTTTTCAGTTCCAAACTACAGAGGAAAAAAAAAAATGAACAGAAGCACTTAAGATTTCTGCAGCTGTTCTGTAACTATACTCAACTTATTAAGTGCTTCAATCATATAAACAGCTACATTAAATGCAAGAACCGTCTACAACAAAGATCACATTTTCTGCTGTTTGCAAAAATTTGGTCTAGTCTCACGTTAGTTTGTGATTCTTTCCAGTAACTTCCCGCTTTATATCCCTGTAATGCTTGTGCTTTTGGCCTCATTCCAGTGGCAAAATGAGGTATTACTGGGTGTGTGTGTGATATAGGCTGGGCTATGCTAATCTGAGCAAGAAGTGCCCAGCAGAGCAGGAATCTCCCTGCCAAGCCCACGGCAGCAGCCCTGTCTCTCCTGGGGGAGCTTTTCTGGCTGCAGGCAGAGCACATTAAGACCTCAGCAAAGCCCGTGCTAGAAGACTTGTCTTACTCCATCAGCATTTTGTCTTCTAAATGACAGCAAAGAACTTATTTATGTAGCAAATGCAGGACATCGGGTAGCAGTAAGTCCTACTGGAAGCAAACACAGACTCTCTCTGGAGGCTGAAACCTCAGGAGTGACAGCTCAGAGTGCAGTGAGGGACTCCGAGGTATTGGCTGCACACGGGCAGTGCCAAAAATTCCTGTGACAATCATTCTTGTCCAAAGCCAGTCCTTTCTGCTCTTGGCTGTCCCCTCAGCAAAGGCTCTCTCAGCACAGACAGTAACATTTGTTCTTGCAATAATGTCATGCACCTTGTGTACGATACAAAGTGCTCAGACACAAAGTGATAAGGGCATGGAAGGGCTTTAAATGTTTGGGCTTTTAAATGCCTTGACAGATATGGAGCAAGGACACAGCAAGCTTTCCTCTTTGTTTTCTGTATCTCTGGATGGCAAAGAAATTTAAGTTGAAACGCAAGATTCATCATATGGGTGAAGTGTCTTCCCAATCACTGTTCTGTAGTAAGCAATAAAAATAAATATTTTTTAAATTTTCCATCTACTGAGTGACATTCAGCTATGTCCACAACTGTGCCCCAAACCACTTAACTATTCCTGGCATACCTATTGTTTGGCCTGCCCACCCATTAACAACATGCACTTTTTAAAGACAGGTAATCTTCTGTTCTTTAGAATAAACCTCTAAGCATCAATTCTTTTTTTCTTTTCTTTTTGTGGTTGGTGTTTTTGTTTTTCTCTGTCTTTTTTTTTTAATTTAAAAATGCAGTTCAGGGACTTCATAATTGAGGCATTTATGTCTGCCAAGTGTTTCACAACACAAATCTTTTCCTTCTTTCAATAGTCAGAAGTGGACAGGAATCCTCACAGCTACAGTGAGAGCTACTCAGCAGTCAGGTGCTGCTTCACTTTGATGAAATGTTCAGTACCTCTAACAGTATTTACCATGAAATAAAAATAAAACCACATTTCTACACATAAATATGTGTGTGAAAAGCATACCCAAATATAGGTATTTGTGTAAAAGAGCCTAGCCTCTTTTTCTTTTTTTAATTATTGTTTGCTAGAAGCTCTGAATATTCTGAATCAAGCAAAAAAACTGCATTAGGAAACCAAAGAACCACCACTAAACACACAAGAATATATTCTCCATTCCTCAGAGTTCTTGCACCAAAATGGTGATGATGTTTGAAAAAGTCTGTAATTGAGATTTCCCACCTCCTAATTCTATTCAGTTAAACTGGACAAGTTCTCATCAATCCCAGATCAGTATCTGAACACTAGGATTTCCATTATCAATGGACTTTTGTCCCCCAACAACAACAAGGGATGGTATCTCTCTGTGGGTGTGTGCATGCATGAGTGTAAACATCCCACAGCTGTTGTGGGATTTTTATGGAAATTATTATTTTGATAGATAAAAAACTTCACTATCCATAAATCTGAAGTTGATAACATCATCACTATTGAAATACATTCTTCACTGTAACTCTGAAATTAATAAATACTCTTAGTTAGCTATGACACAAAGAAACATTTCAGTTACAAACCCCCAAAGAAATCAACATTTTTAAGGGAAAACTGGTGCATAAGTATGGATAACAAGCCTATACCTCACTACACAATATTACAAAATTTGAATCTTAAAGAAATATAAAAACTCCTCCACTTTGTTAAAACACTTCAGTATCCTAATGGAAACAGGTTATATCACACACAAAATGTTTAAACTTTTTCCCATTAGCTGGTTTTCATTAGTTATAAATCTTTAATCTATACACTCCTAGACTATGCAGAATTCTCATTGGTTGAACTGTATCATAATGTACCTGAGCTATTAGGACTATGAGGCACTCTCCTGCTCTGAAAGAAGTGAATAAAACTTCATTTTCTGCAACACCAAAGGATAAGTGTGAGAAATCTTCAGTTTTGTACATTGTATTCTCACACACATTTGTAATATTAGATGGATCACAATTAACTTTCTTGATAATCTCATATAAGTAAAACCTGTCTTCAAGTGATTACATAGTTATTTGTTTGTTCTGGAAATGCATAAAAATAAAATTCCAGCAGAATATTTATGTACAATGCTAAAAAGATAATTACCATAAGTCAAAAATTAGAATACAGGTAGTATATAGAAGGAGATATTTATTGCGTCATAGATCAGATATGATGGGCTTTTAAAACCTGATTTACAACAGGTTCCAAAAATTAATGGGGTAACCTCTGTGGGTGCAGTCTGTATTTTCATCAGCTCTTCTAACATTACATATATGGGAAATTTATATACATGGTGGATTTGTGAAGGAGATTTGATTCTCTAGCTCTGGCCTTTAATCAAAGAATTAAAAATAAATAAATAAAAATCTAACACATTGCTCCAACTTAGACCTCAAAAGGAAACAATTCTGGCAAACTCTGACAAACAAACCCTAAACCCCATTTCATATGGAAGCAGATTTTGTAGGAAATCTTTTGATTCTTGCATGAGAACTGCTTTTAGACTTCACATAAACTGGCAGGAAAGATCAAAAACTGTACTTATGTTTACATATGCTCATAGAACTTAAATGAAGATATCACACCTAAAACAGGCATAGATAGAAATAATGGAACATATTGTGGAGTCTCCCTCACTGGAGATATTCAAGAACCATCTGGACACAATCCTGTCCATGTGCTCTGGGATGGCCCTGCTATCATTAATCCAAAGCTACATGCACCTTTCTGGCTGGCCACTGGCAAAAACATATATATGATTTAGATCTTAATATGTAATGAATACATAATGTTTGAGATTTCCTCACCTTTTTATTCTGTGCAGAAACTAATTCCTGTTCATCCTTGTTCTCTATCCTGACCAAAAATTTTTGCAAGCTCAGTTTTGGTACTGCTCTGTTTCTGTCAAATAAGTATGGCTGAAGGATTAAGGTGATACTAAATGAAAGAGTTATGAAAATG
Source organism: Oenanthe melanoleuca (assembly GCF_029582105.1). NCBI lineage: Eukaryota > Metazoa > Chordata > Aves > Passeriformes > Muscicapidae > Oenanthe > Oenanthe melanoleuca. Next base: position 24,843,656 of record NC_079335.1, read on the forward strand.
TGTCTTTAGGAACTATGGATAAAATTCCTTGACAAATTATTCCTATGAAAAATTTTAACTATTTTGACAAAGCACGACTGGATAGGAATGACAGTCAAATCTTTAAAAGGGAGTGATAGGAACTAATTTAGAGAAACTGAATTGTGCCATTTATATATTGCAGAATACAGCACATGGGAATATAATAGAAGCTACTGTAATTATAATAGAGTGCTGACAAATCCAATAACATAAAAACAGTGACTGAAATCCACACTGTTCAAAACAACATTCCTGAGTTTTGAGAATTTGTGAAAAAGTAGGTTATCAGCCACATGTATTACATAAAGCTGGGTTAAACCACAACAGGCAGAGAAGCATATGTGTAAGTATGCAAATCATTTATTACTGATATTTAAATAACTTTAACTTCCCCCTCTCAAATTCTGCTGCATCAAAGCCAGACAAAATTCACAAACTCCAAAGCTTGCCAATTTACCTCCCACAGTTGGATGCAATGCATTTTCAGTAATAATTAACTTCAAAAGTACTGATTTCAGTCACCAATTACTTGAATGTGTACCTAAGCTGACAAAGATATGATTCTAACCCTTCCTGAAACACATAAAGCTATAATCTCCATCCCTCAACATACAGAATATTTACGAGACTATGGGGACAGTAACATCGAGGCAACACAGAAGCCAGATCTGGCTCAAAGGGCTTGGGCTCTACTTACTCATCTTCTCTTTAAATGGGCTTCTCAGCACTTTTAAGGATGCTGTGCTTGGCAAAACTCGGTGAAGCAACACTGACATCGAGTGGCTCCACTTGGTATTTTACTTTGGCTATTGCAGGATGCAGGAGCAATGTTCCAATGGGATTTGAACTGGATAATATTAACTACACAGTTCATTAACACAGTTAGTTGAAAATCAGATATCTGTAGCATCAAAATAGTTTACTACATTTAAAATGTGTTAACTGGTCAGAAATTTAAGACAGGTGGTCAGCTGAGCAAGGTACTGAACCATGGGAGCACAGTCTGCTCTGAGCACATCTAATGAATGGCAAAGAGAGTGTAGAACAGGCAAAAAAATAATTTCATAATGCAACCATCCTCTTAAACTCAGTTCCTGATGAGATCCTTACAGCTGTCTGCTAATAAATTGCCATACAGATGTTAATGGAATTTTTTTAAAAATATTACAAGCAAGTTATATTAGATAATTTTAGCATATCTAAAAGACAATAAGAAATGTAGTAGTGTCCACTTCTTATGGAAAATATCTGTAAAGAAAATGTGATTTTTCATTTCCTTTTAAGGTTGTTTCTAGCAGCTGTTTGAAGGCTACCTTCAAATTAGTAAAAATTGCTCTTTAAATTGCTCTTTGTCACAGAATGGACTAGAAACATATTCAAGAACTCTTATATTTGAGAACACATCTTGACAGCCAAAATGCATAAATTTGTATACACAGACACTGGCATTTAACATAAATATTTTGTGGTAACCCCTTACTCTTGACACAGATTTGTCTGTGCAAGAGAAATGCTGTTTAAGGTTTCAACATCTAAAATGCATGTTGAAAAAATATTTCAATCACAATCATGGGTTTCTTAACCAAATGTTACAACAGAGAGTAAACCATATTTTCTGATTATTGAGTGCACAAACCAGCCTATAAGCCACACAAATAAAGGAGAACTTTTCAACTTAGGAAACCAAAAAATTCAAACTCAAGTGACCCCTTCTCCTGCAGAGAAGGGTGGGTGGGTGCTCAGCAGCCTGTGGAACAGAGTAACCACACCACAGAATCAGATCTCCCCTGGTGTCAGTTCTACCAGCCAGGGGACCTGACACTGAGAGACACAGCAGGAGCCAATGAACCTACAGGAAGACCCCAGATTATTGCACACTGAAGGTAAGGTGGTAAATGCCCCAGGGATTCCTTTATTCAGGCTCCACTTCTAGGCACAAGCTGTTATTCTGTCGTTGCACCATGATCAAATTATTTTAAGGATCCAGAGGTCTGAGACTGGGGTCGAGCCATTTAGAAAACCTGTGTGGAGTATGTGAGTGGGGAGTGTGTAGGGAATCCTGGGTGAAGGGGCTTGGTCCCAGCTCAGGTGCTGGGACTGTGACTGCTTGAGTGACTCCTGGGTGGTCAGACAGGAAAGTTTCCTTAACCTCTCCCATGACAGGGTTCTGTTTTCCCTGGAATTCAGGTGCAACAGTCTTGGGAGTCAGACAAAAGGCAGATAGGTCCAAAATGTAGCTATGTCCAAAAAGTGCAACCTGTCAAGTTACCTTTTACTTGAATGAACATAATGTCATCAAACCACAGAATATTTAGGTGCTCACTGATTATGGATTGTCTCATGAGAGAACGATTTGGGAACTAGTATCATGAAACAAGCATTCTGAAGGGCTTTATCTCCAGGTATCCTTGGAAACACAGAACATAATTTAAGAGGGGAGGGACAGCTGAAGACCATCTCATCCAAACACTTTCTCAAAGAATGGATAACCTCAAAGCCAGATCGAGTTGCTCAGGACCTTGCTCAGGAAGGACAAACTGTTCTTGTGCTTAACCCCCTCACTGCACTCCTCTCTATTGAGGGTTATGTCATCTTATGGCAGTGGAATGGATACTAAATCACAGGTTATCCCAAAATATATAGCCTTTCTTCAATAGTATGTTTTTTGTTCTGGCAATCTAAAGAGAGAAGGTGTCACTACCTGAGTAAACAGAAATACCTTGCTCCAGACCCTTCATTAGATGAATTCCCTTCTTTTACATCCTGTGATAAAATATCACACTCTTCTCTCCCTATGCAAAAACTTCTAAGAGCCTAATTTCTACCCTCTTTTACAACAAAATGTGGCATTTTTAAGTATTTTAGTCACACATCAGTCAGTGAAAGCATTAATCAGAAAAATCTGCAATTTTAGAGTGTCCATATACTTCACTCATTAAATTAATTTCATCCTGCTGAAACAGATACTTAATTACCTCACTGAGGAAACTAAGTTAACAGTGTATTTATAAAGCAGTATATTAATCCAGATCTGCAGGCTGTCATAATATAAATCACAGTGGTAACAGATTTTACAATACATGACAGAAAGTACAGCCATTCAAAAAGGAAAGCCTATGAAGTGTAATAATTGAAATTTAGTATTTAAGTAGCTAATATCTTCCTGCCCTCAGAGACAGAAAACTGACAGAATTCTGGGATCACAGCTGAGCAAATTCCATGCAGCCTGTGGGAAAGCTAAAACCATTTTTGAAAATAAGTAATCTAAAAGCATTAACATATCCACAGAGTCTTCTCTTACCTCATTGTAATTTAAAATACCTGAAAATATATTTATGAGACTACTACCTGGTAGTCTGCACACTTAACAGAAACTTTCACATGAAGAATGAACAGTGGATACTGAATAAAAAAAGAGGTTACTCTTCAAACTTGAGACCAAAACTATCATAATGATTTTTTTCCCCAAAGTTCTTGTTTGCCAAACTTACTATATAATCATCAGTATACAGGAAATCCATTCTGCCAAATGAAAGAGTAGACAAAAAGATCTGTACTAATAATAATTCTAATTGTAACATCAGCTTTTACTAGTTCCAGAAATAAGCATGAAGATATATAGAGACATAAGAACATTAATTTTCTAAATTACTTCACTACTACAAAACAGTAACCCCAAGAAAGTCACACAGCAAACAGCTGCACTGAGCCTATCTTGCTTACTTCAATAAAAATTCTCCTTACCTGGAACTTAGTGACTAGACACACACAAAATACTTCGGTTTGAAAGTATGAATTTTAAACTTCCCCATACATTCACCCATAGGTTATAAAAATATAATAATTCCAAATTTCAAAAGTATATAAATAATTCAAGCTAAATCTCCCAGTATACTTGCCAAGTGCCCTGAAATCAGGAATGTTGCTACTCCTTCAGCAATTTCTTCCAAAGCAAAAGAACAAAAACAACCCACTGGTACACTGGTGCTGGACAGTTGAGAACACCATGACTCACATGCCAGGTGCTTAAGAATCCATTAAAATGTACTTAAAAAAAAAAAAAAAAAAAAAAAAATTGCTCATTCGTATATGCCATCTAGATGAGTCCATATATTTTATTCAAAATGCCTATTACATAGCTCCATAGTCCCCAAATCCCAAACCACAGCCCATTTAATTTGCATAAAATTACAGAATTGAGAAGAAAACCCAACCAAATGCTGCTACTTGTCCATGCTATGCAAGCATGTACTATTTTATACAATTAATTATTTAGAAAAGTAATTCCATGTATGGTCATGCTTGCATGCCCTTGACTCTATGATTTGGACAATGTGTCCTAATTGTTACTGATCTATATTTACAGAAAAAAAAAAAATCTCTTCTAGGTGACCTTGAAAATGTCTTTGTAGCTCTGCCTCACATGCTAATTAGGATATACTCTTTTTCTCTTTTGATGTGATTGCTGATGACCTCATTGATGAAGTAGTTTTGTGCTTTCTTAATTATCAGCTTTATTTAGATTAGACAATTTAACGATAGGTAATAGTAAATTAAGTACTTTCAGTAAACATCTCAAGGTTTTGAACATGATCCTGGGGCTCTAAGGCAATTACTAAATCACAAAACATCTTGTTTTTCCTGGTAATATGAGCATGGCACCAACTGGAGGGTGGAGGACAGCTGATAAAGATGGCACAAACCATTCTGTGCTGTCTGAGGGAGCAGGGATGCTCATCAGGGAAAGGGAATTGTGCCACTGCTACTGACCAACTGTTGCAGAACTTTACCTTTTCCCAAATAATCGATATTTGTCGTAGATAGCTCCAAACCTTATTAAGTTACCACTCTCCCTTGCCATGGAGAGGGAGTACAGACAACTAAGGTAATTTTATGCCACTTTTCTCCCCTACATACTTCAAAACCTCTATTTTGAAGATATATTTCCAAAACAGAAATAGAGTGATTGATGCAACGTTTTCAAATACTTTTGGAAAAGTAAACAGGAAGACAGTGCTTTTCATTTTACATGCATTGAAATTTTACGTAGAAACTATAAAAATCTTTATCTTTTTCTCAACCTCATTTTGTCTAATCCCATAAACAATGGAAACACAAAATCTGCATGTTACTGAATTAAAAAGGAATAAAATCAAAGAGATTAAATTCTCATAGCTGTCATGGAAAGATTCCTCGTGACCCCAGTGATTGCTTAATTGACTGTGGAGTGCTTTGTCAAGTAAAAATGCACTTGAGCATATGGCTGGATAGTTTGCTGAGTCGGGTGCTTAGCAGTTGCTTTTGTTTAGTTCCTGATCTTTGCAAATGACAAAACAATTTCTTTTATTTCCCCTCATATTTCCTTTTCATTTGCTACTTCTAAAATTTAGACTTTTTCGCACTTGTGTTGCCTTTGTCTTCTCTTATGCTGATCTACAAATTATTTTCCACCTCTTATGCAAGATTTCTTTGTTCTGGCTCCCATACTCTATACAGGCATTTCCCTTCCACCCTGTTAAAACCTGTCCCCATGTGCTCAAATGCACTGATGCAATTATTCACTGGGGGTTTCTTAATCACTGATCAGTTTCACACTTTCCCAGTGTAGAATTACTTCCCTCAAATGAATCATTCATTCAGAAATGTGCAATATTTTTAGGTTAGACATTGGGCAGAACAGTACTTAAAATAAGGCTTGTAGAGCACAGATTTGTTGTTTCAAACTATAATTACTTTGAGTTAATTTTGCCACAGCTGAAATTGTAATAGGATTTCACTGGAGAGAGGGGAAACTTCCTTCAAGATACAGTAATTTTAAAAAACCCATCTTGCTTCAAAACACACCTCAGGACACTTTCTACAGAAAACTTGGTTACCAGAATGAGAGGAAGAAACTTTGATTAACTCAGAGAGACTTTTCAGGCCTTTCCAGATTTCAAAGAATCTGGCATGCTTACTTATGCATTTTGAATGAGAAACAAGACTAATTTCACCTGTCTGTACTGACAGACATTTGTCATGTACAACTATCATTTTGGTGTCCATGGGCAGAGGAGCTCTGTGCATGATCCTCTCTTGCATTTCAGATGTTCTCTGAATGGAAGAAGGAATTGTTACTCAGCAGCTCATGAGAAGATAAAGATGTCTCATGAGCATCCTTTACACAAACTGTAAAGAACTACAAAGGAGTAATGAGAACCTACACTGGAGCCCAAAATTTGGGCAGCTGTTAGAGACAGCACTCACTTTGCTGCACCATGATTCTATTTTCCAACTCTTCTTTGACCTTCTGCTGCCTCAAGCTAGAACCCAGTGGCTGATAAATGAGGCCCCTCTCTGCCAGTATAAAAATATCTATCACTATGATGTTGCCTTATTCATTTGTACATGCATTTGTAAATTGTGTTATTTTAAAAGTCAACAACTTAAACCAATGTCAATAGAATATCAAACAGGAAATACTGTGAAACTTCATGCTGTAATGAAACTGCTATCAAAATAGAAAGCAGAACAAATATTTCATTGTAAATTAGAATTTGTACAATATTTATTTAACAATAAAACCTGGACAAAACAATTTTGTACATATATTACAGATAATTTTTAATGTTCTACAGAATAATCTATGTGCATTTATTTTCCCAAGGTTTCTAAATGATTAACCTGTATGTGTGGATGTCCTTCTACACAGACAAGACATTGTGTCAGTGCTCATGTGAATGTTTGCTCTGTATAAATTTCAGTAATATGTTTTTCTCGTTGTCATAGATGGATTTTGATTTACCCCATACCCAATGGAAAAGCATAATATTACATAAATTACATTACATTACATTACATAAATTAGTTGAATGTAAAAAATAAGACCTTCATAGGATCTCTTTACATATTTTAATAATTGGCTTTTATATCATGTTTAATGCTGTATCTTAGACTAGACAGCCATGAAAATAGTCTGATCTTCTTGTATTTGGGAGTACAATCTGATTGCACATAAAATGTTGATTTCTAAAGACCTTTTAAAGGTAAAGCACAAATAAAGTCCCCTGACCAGCTCTGGTTTTGTTGGTTTTGTCACTTCCATATATTTGGGCACCTACTACAGACTCCTTAATGTCATTCTTAATGGGATGGGGATATGAATTTAGTATGTCATTTTTACATTTTTATTCTACATAAAAACCAAAATAGAATTAAGTGTTCTTTAAACACCCTTTTACTAAAATGTTCAGATTCAGGAAGGTGAGAGAATATTTAGACCATAGCCAAGATACCCCTCAGTTTGTACAGCAGTATAAAAGTTCATCTCTCATCCAGTTTCATTGTTCAAAACAAAACAATCAAGACCAAAGTACCCATAGGCTCCATCACAGAGCCAAAGTCTCCAGAAATGTCTGCATTCCAGAAATCCTTTATTCTAAGCACAAAAAAAATCCACATAAGGAAAATAATCCACACCTCCTTATGGAACTGTGACTTACTTATCCTTAAAGTTATCTACTACAGAAGTAGTAGACATACAAGAATTACTGCAGAATAAGTAAATTTGGATCAGTTGAAGAAACTTACTGAGCAGATCCTTAAATTCAAGCACATTGAGACTCCCACTGAAATTACTAATTACATACTTAGGAATAGCTTTCCTGAATCAGTTTTGTCTTTGTAACAACATGTTTCTTTCAAAAGGATGAGAAATAGCAAGTCTCTCTAATTTTAGAGGAGAGAGAAATCACATAAATGATCAGATTCTTAGCATAAAAGAAAGCAACAATAATCTTGATTCCAAATGAAATAACCCACAGGAATAAAAACATGGACAGAATATAGATATGACATTTCTAAAGATAAAATAATTCATGCTTTCTCACTATTTTCCATGAGGTGTAAGAGATTCTTAAAGTTTACTGTTGCTCCAGAAAAAAAAAACAAAGTGAAACCCTAAAAACATTCCAAACCTAGTATTTTGTTTTCATTTTGAAGAATGTATTTGTTTCTAAATCAAGGCACCCATACATCACATTTGAAAAGCCAATTTCAAAACAAAGAAAGGAAGGAAAAATGCTGAAACATATTAGAAGTAACACATCCAAACATTTTCTGCTACTTTAAAATTTGAACTCAGTCTCCAAATGAAAAAATGTTAATCACAATATCAAATTAAAACACATGAAAAAAAACAGTCAAAAAACAATCATATATCAATTATTTATGGTTTACCCAATAAAACTCTGAATAGTGTTTAAGCAATGTCATCTGCTTGATCTATCTGTTGCTGGAGTTTAAACAGCCAAAACCACCACCATTAGAGTTACAAGGAATAATTATGTATATGAATAGATTACTGCTTTGGAATTCATTTTCTCTCCATCTGGTGTACATTTTATTTTGACCGCAAATGAGGTACTATCCTAGGAAACTAATTAACAATTATTGTAAACAATACCAAAGAGAGCAATCTGATTGATCTAGTGAGTGCATTCCCTGCTTTCTCCATGGCACAGCAACAGCATCTGATCCATGACTACCCTGGGTAGGAGCACAGCGTTTTCTCTACACTAGCAGGTGCACATTTCAGCTTACTTTCATTTTCTTCTGAAAATTAGAGGCGCTACACATTTTTTTCTGGAGAAACACCAGTACAACACCAACATTTCAAAATTACTTTCCACAAATCTATACACCAAGTACTGCTGAATTTTTTTTTTGCCAGATGTTCTGTACAGTCTTTCTAAATGGCTTTGAAGGCACAAAACTTCCTAGGGCACAATTTACATTCACATTTTGTCTTCAAGATTAATATTTAAATGTAGAGATCTTTAGGACAGGGCCATTGTTATCTGTCATGTCATATGCAACCCTGAGCAAGGAGTGGATAGTAATGTTGCTGAACAAAACATAAGTTTTCTGAAATCAAAAAAACAACTTAGATTATTTTTAATTTAGGAAGAAGAAATTAATTTACTATTTACTTATTACTTATGCTGCAGAGTAAATATTTTAACTAGGATTGAACTTCACAGAAAATATCCACATTGATAAGTAACTGAGGGCCAGAAAATGAACTTGTGCATCAAACCTCTCAGTGTCCACACTGCTTCATTTTTCGCTTACTCCCTGCATCTTTTGGGCTGCAAACTGAGCAAAGTTTGGAGGAGGTCTCAATTCAAAAAACCAGAGCCAAAAGTCAGTATGGATAAGGTTACAACAGTTCTGCCTTTTTCTGCATACTCAGCCCTTCAGTGCTGTCCCAGAAGTTTTTCCAATCCCACAAACCCCTGAAAATCCTCATGCTGCACTCCTAAACACTTATACATACCTTCACTTCCATTCTGTACAAACGTTGCCTTCCTGAACTGGACAAACTGCCCTCAGCTTGGCTCAGAAACTTTAAAATAAGAGGAGCACATGAAGGATAAAGGTTGTTTCTTCGAGCCATGCACACCAAGCAGGGTCCAGCAGAGAGCCTGGCACTGGGCTGCAGCAGCCTTCTGCCTTCTGCCTTCTGCCTTCTGCCTTCTGCCTTCTGCCTTCTGCCTTCTGCCTTCTGCCTTCTGCCTTCTGCCTTCTGCCTGCTTTCCCCTGCAAGGTCCTGCTGTGTGATGCATCCAGCAGATTAGTAATGTCTCACTTCACAAGTCAAGACACTGTTAATATTACTCTCTATTCAACATTCAGTACAACACCTTCAGAAACCAAATGAGATTCCTATCCATAGCTAACACACTGTTGTGGCTTAGGAATGGTTCTCCCCACTTAGTGCCCCCCCAGGATTCTCCCAAACCAGACACTGCTTGATGGCTTACGTTCCCTCCTTCCCTTCCCCCTTTCTAGTTCAGGGATGGAGCTGGGAATTGGAGGCATAAAAGGTGAAAACCATGGATTAGGATAAGAACAATTTACTGGAAACCACAATGAGATAAGAAAACTATCAGTAACTGCAACAATATGAATAACAAAAGGTATAAGATAAAGAACCTATTTACACAGAAAAACACAACAAATGCTATCTAACTCTTCCTCACCATTCCATGCCTCTTTCCACTGCAAAAGAATGTCCTTCATCTTGGAAAAAAAGAGAGCATCCCTTTCCCCCACCTCTGGCAATGACATAAGGTGGTATCAAGTAACATTATGGTCTTGGCCATTCCACCTCCTGCTGCTCTGGGCCAAAACCAGGACACATGCCAAGAGATTTAAATTGCCTGAGCAGGGAGTTATGCTAGATGATCTCAGGAGATCCCTTCCAACCATGACAATTCCATGACCCTCAAGCTCCACGAAATGGATGACTTGCCATTAAGAACAAGGTAAGCACTATACAGATGCTGTAAACAGATCCTCAAGCTTCTCACTCTTTTTTCACAATGTCATCTGTGTCTACAGAATGGAAACATAAGCAACATCCATCTGGAAAGTTATTTAAGCTGTTGTGAAATCCAGATGTTTTACTGTTGGCTGGGAGTAGCTCCATGTTCAAATGGCTCTTTAGAGATTTAGGTTTCTGAGGTGTTGACCATCTTCAATCTGCCTTTCCATCGCCTACACTGGGACCCAAAATGCATTCATATTTGTTGTCTTTAAAATACTTTATAAAACTATAAATTATAAAGCAAAATAAAGCCTGTAGTTAAGCAACTGTATAAGAATCCAATCAAATATTCAGTCCTTCAGTACTGTTAATTGTCTCATCTACAATCATCCAGAAACAGAATAATTACAGTTTTAAAGTCCAAATATTTTGTCCCCTTTAAAATTAATTTTCTTCCATAGATATTTATGCTCATGCTGAACAGGTCCAGGATTTCCTGTTTCTCAGTACTGCACATCCAAACACTTCCTAGAGATTTGCAATTCCATCCCAATTTCTCATCCCACATCTTTGTGTAATGCAATTCTCTTTCCTGTTGTGCAATTCATCATATTTCAGACAAAACATTTAACCTCTGTGGCCTTATCTACCACAGCAAATTGGTGGCCTGTATAATGAGCACAAAGATGCACCTGTGTTCCACTGACAGCATAGAAATTTAATGCACAACACCTCATAAAAATTAGCTTTGCATAGGAGCATATCCTTTACAACTCAGTCATAAACAAAATCTAGAAGTAACCAGAAACAGCTTATTAAATCAGGCCTCTTATTTGAAGAAATTTGTGTTTTCCTGTGTTCACTGGCATAAAGAACATAAGTGATGGTGACCTTAAGCAACTGCACAACCATGACCAAAGAACCAACCATGTTCTGTTTGAAATCTTGGACAAAGATATTGCTCCAAGCTGTTACAATATGATAAACAACAATGACAAAAAACTTAAAAACATATGGATTTTCTTTCCCTCTAAATCTTAGATTTGAACTTTTTTTTTTCTTTTTTTCTTTTTTTTTTTTTTTTTTTTTGTGAAATTGCTCATCTGATTTTCATTATGCAGTACTTAAAAATATTTATGAAGCTTACAAGCCCATCTCGCACAATGATGCTACAAAAACTGCCCTGAGGGCCAAATTGAAAAGAAGGATATTGTTAGACAATAAAATATAATTATCTCCTTTTATGCTAAAGTGCTTGAAAATATCCCAATAGGTATAAATTCTTATGTTGTATCTAAAGAGTAATCATCTTAAATAGAAAAGGAGGAAAGGTAGATGAATACATTATCTTATTACAAAGATTCCCAGTTCCCATCATCACCCAGCTGATTTCTCTCAGATTACAAAAGACTGCAAGAAACACACCTAAACAAAAATGTTCTCTCCCAAGTAGTACAGACATAAGTGTATTCAGACACACCCCCTCAAACAGCAAAGTTCTCCTGTTTGTTGTTTTGCATTCATGATTTATCAGAAGAATGTCAAGGCTGGAGCTCTTAGTTTAAAAACTAATACATTCCAATATAGTTCTCCAAATGAAAAAAAAACATGTTTATTTACTGTTATGAAATATCTGAAATATCTTTTTTGTTTGAACACATCCACAGCAGGATCAATTATGGTTAAAAGAAGTGAATTTCATGTTGTCTTTTAGTATTTAAATAATTTATAATAGCATATATTAAGCAGTGAAAAACCTACTTGCTAGCTTTGTCTAGCTTAATTATCCTTAGCTGCTTTTCACTGACTTCATTCTGTCTAACTGGGTGAGGTAATTTTAGCTTGCATGGTATAAATCATTGGCAAGATTAACAATACATATTAAGATGATGTATGTTTTATTGCTGCTCAGCTAAACATGTCAGCTAAAGTAATTATGAGTATAAAGCTCCATTTATTTTTCCATAATGGGACCCTTTAAGTCACCCACATTTGGAATGAGGCATATCCACCTCAGTCTCTTTCAAGAGCAGTTTTAAACTGCATTACATCATTTCATATGGGGTTGAAAGTTCATTACCCAACACACAAATCTTTTACTCCCAAAACTCTGTAACTTTAAGAGGATCTCGGGAAAAATTAGGGCTATCAGCACTTCAGAAATAAATAAAAATGCAAATGTGTCTTGAGGACTGGATGGCTGAGGGAGATGGCCAAGGAATTTAGGACATTCCATTTCCAAGTCACTCTTTTCATTACATAATCTATGAGTTATAACAGAGAGTTTCTGCTGCAAACTATTTGATATTAACTCCCTGGCCTGAGACCAGATACTCATGGATGAAATCCAGATTCTGAAAAAAATAATCATATGGGTGGAGCTCTTACTGGCAGTCACAGGAAGAATTGCACATGCAAAGAAATTATTATTTACTCTGAGATGGAGAAGTCATTTCAAAAGAGGTGAAAGGCCTATGAAATTAGCAATTTCTGTGTAATAACTTGAGTAGTTTACATCCAACTAGCAAAGTATTTGATGCCACATAACAAAGTGTTTCAGAAACACTCCATGCTCATTGGGACTGGTGTTCCATGATGTAGAAAGGCTCAGGGAGAATTACAAAAGTTCAAGGCCTCTGCTGAGAGGGATAGCTAATGCTGTGTGACAAAGTTCATTAGTAATGTCCAGTCCAGTCTTGTAAGACCTTTATTAAAGAGGTGAAAGAAATAGAAACTGCTTTAATGAGATGTGGAGCTGCTGCTAAACTGGAGGGAGGTGTGATCATGAAAAGATCCTTGGAAATGGAAAATTGCAAACAAAAAATGACAAACTGAAATTCAAGCAGAAAATGAAGGGTGAGCTGCTCCCCATCTGCCCAAACATGGTAAGCAGATTTCTTTGCCAAGGAATGTGCTCACAACCACCAGGGTACACAGCTGAAAGCTCTGGGAGTCTCAAGAGACAACTAATATCCAATTATTCAGTAACTCAAACAGTCCTTAGCAGAAGCAGATTAGAATCTCTCTAACTCTTCAGTTATTTTCCAATAAAATGATTTATCTGAAAAGCACTAAGCATGATAGCTCATATAAGAAAGTTAGAGTTAACAATAAGGATGGAATGAAAGACTTGCCCAAAGAAACAAATATCAGGTGAGTTAATTCTACTGAATACAGCACATCAGTATTGTAAATAGGCTGAATAAGCAGAAATATTTTTAAAGCTGTTCTAGTCTGTCAGCTGGCTCTATCAATCAAAGCGATCAGAAAATCCCAAGCAAACATCTCCCTCACTATGACTAGGAGACTGAGCCTGAAGAAACTGGAAAACTCCGCTCAAACTGGGGAAACCTTCAGATAAAAAAAAAATTCTAAAGTGGCCCCTTTGACTGGCCTGGACACAGAAGCAAGGCACCTGTAGCCTGAAGCAAACACACAGATCATGCATTTCTCTTCTGACTCTATCTATAGAGTTCTCAGAGTTCTCCCTTCCCTTTTTCAACATGAAAGATGATGCTTGTAAAATAAAAGACAGAATAATTTGCTCTATTTGAAACTAGTGCTGCTGTGAGCTGGATGTCAGTCTGGAGAACCACCAGAGCTCCCCTTAAAACTAAAATATTATATGAATATCATGCTTCATGTTTACTCATTTGTTTTACACTGCATTTAGAAAAATATCATCAAATTTTGATATTTTGTAAACCGACTGTTGGAAGGCACTTGAACAGTTTTAAAACATGCAACTGTTTTCCCAGCTTTGAGACCAATATTCCCACCCCACATCCACCACCTTGCTTTTTGATTTCTGCTGTTATAAAAACAGGTGACTATATTCAAGAGATAAAAAGTTATTCAATACATATCTTTAATCTTGGTGTATAGTTCTTCAAACACTGGGTTAAACCATCCTTGAAGCCATTAATTGAATGAAGAGAATGTCATGTGCATTGTGTGCCAGTAATAGTTGGTTAAACTATCCTTGAAGCCATTAACTGAGTGAACAGAATGTCATGTGCATTGTGTGCCAGTGATGCATTCAGGCCTGACATCAGAACTTTAACTACTGCATTACTTTAGAAAATAAATTGAAGAAAGTACCAAATATGTAGAACTTATGTTTTATGTCTATGTATTTTTTGTATGTCCATGAGCACACAAGCAACATGCAGAATCTTAATTTCAAAATTTAAAATATGAGTTGCTTGATATAGTTATGGAATATCTATTCCCTCATTTCAATACTTCAAAAGGAAATGTTTGTGAGATATACTATATGCGAAATTAGAAGTGAAGTCACTTTTATAATTTTTAAGGCTTTTCAGTTAAAATTTACTAAGAGTTTACTCCGAACAATATATAATTTATATGTACAGTGCTTTAATAAGTAAACATAAGCCTTATACCTTTACCAGTTCTCTTCTTGGCCTATTTCCTTATATTCTAATATAATAGTCAGTAGTTCTCATCTATTTTTATAGTGTGCAGTACAGGATTGGATTACTTTCCCCCTTATTAAAATGCATATTTGATTTCAGTCCTTGAAATGATCATAGAATCATAGAATGATTTGGGTTGGAAGAGACTTTAAAGTTTACTTTGTTTCAGCCCCCCTGCCACAGGCAGGGACATCTTTCACCAGACCAGGTTGCTCAGAGCTCCATCCAGCCTGGCCTTGAACACTGCCAGGGATAGGGCTAAGTGAAATTTTTTTTTTATGTCTTCTGACTGCAAACTGTTCCACACCAATGCATTTGAAATTTATAAAGACTATTTCAAAGTAATTCAAGTAACATTTTTAATGAGTTTTGGAAAGGCCACTCTGTGAAGGTAATAATAGCTTAGTTTATGCATCAGACAAACTTTGATTGCATATGCATCATTGTGTACCATACATTCTGTGAAATAAGACTAGCAGAAATCCTCTGCTGAGACTTGCTTTCTTATGTTGTACAATAACTTGTCTTGTGTTTTCTTCTTCAAATGCATAAATAAGTCTTGCAGAGAAAAGATATAGAATTTCAGACACAGGATTTACTGAGATTTCATAATCAAATGTATTTACAAAGCAAAAATTTTCAAATTGAGTCTGCTTTGCATTATTTTTAGATTAAGGCTCTGGAGTTAGCCAGGGAGCTCAAACTGTGCAAAACACCCATACTATTAGTAAACTTAATAAAAATAGGAAATATGTTTGTTGGTGTGTAACAGGACCTACCACAAGCTCACTTAGGCCACGCCTCTGATCCTGACCCATGAGCTATGAACAGACCCATCACCTGTCCCACAGATGAGCACTAAGCTAACCCTCTCCTTCTCACCCTCTGATCCTCTCCTTTCTGAAGATTCTGTATCCATACAAGCTATTTCACATTTATTTTTATTTCCAGTGATGCCTGTGGCAAGAGTAGTAGACAGAAGGCACAAGTAGGACAGAGCGAATACGTGGATAATTATGATAGCATCAAAAATGTTTCATGAAAAATAACAGAATTTCCAAAATGGTGTAACTAGGAAAAAAACCCCATTATCATAGTTTTTGTAATGTATCCTTCCACAAGAGGGGAAATATCACTTGTTAGAATGGAGAAAGCTCTTTTAGAAGTGACAGCATGTACTCAGGTTTTACAGATTCTATCACAGGTGTGACATCCAGCTTCTTCTATATTTAAAACAAAAATTTTACTTGATTGTTGCAAATAAAATGTACAATCTAAAATGTAAAGGTTTAGAAGATCAGCAGAATTTTCCTTAATGGCCTCTTTTTTGTTTTTTACTGAACAGCACTTTTTCAACTTGGATTTAAAGCATTCTTTAAATTCAAATATTCTCCAGCCCCTTGCACCCTGTAGCTTTTCCTCAGAAATCTCCAAATTGACTCTAATTCTTCTGTTGTTTGCAAAAGTTGTGATAAAATTTTCAGAAGCAGATGGATAACACATGCAAGCAGCAGATCAAGCAGACAGCACATGCTAAAACAGAATCAGCAACATTAAGCACAGTATGTCTAATACTGATAAATATACCAGAGATCAAAATAAAGTTTTTAAAATTCATTGACGTAAACTGCGGTTCCACCAACCAGTGAAGAAGACACAATGCAGCTGCCAGTCACCCACAGAACACTCTCAGGGAGCTCACCAACCTCTGGATGTTGGAGGCTGATGATTAATATGGTGAAGGGTTGAAAAGCACTGAAGTGTAATTGGCACTCACAGCTGTTTGCCTGGGGCTCCAGTCACTTCCCCCCAGCCAGGGCTCAACGTGCAGCACACCCAGCCACCAGCATCCAGAATATCCCTCAACACTGAGTAATTTTGTGCATTTCATATGGGCATTCCCAATTCACAACTACTTTCCTCGTTCTGTTTCTGGGTTTTTTTGTGCTCCAACATTCTGCAAATAGCTAAAAGAAAAATGGTTTTTCATTAGATGTCACTCACTCTTTCCTCACTCGATGAAGCCTTATTATGATTTAATGACAAATTATTGCATATTTATACTATTGAGGTTTTATTCATATTTTGATTTTAGAGGATATATGTGTATATGTATATTTATGTGGAAGAATTATTAGTTTAAAATCTCAACATCCTTAGGTTGTTTAAAAGAATATTCATATACCTTCCAGAATGCAATTGCCAAAGTGCATCCTTATGATTTATGTAATAATTTCAAATAAGAGATCTTGCTCAAATGTTTTCATACACTATCCTTCAAAAGAAAAGAAAAAAAAAAAAGAACAATAAAAAAATAAAACAGCATAACTCACATCTGGAAGGTTTTCGTATCTGGACAAACACAGCACCATCAGATTCTTAACATGTCTAACTCCTTCATAAATCATGACAAAAAATTTGCAGAATTGATAAAGTTGAGGGAGCCTGTGCAGAAAATATAGCTCCTAGGAATATTTTTTAATCTACTTGCTATATAAATTTATGCACTCCTATTTTTCTAACTTGCAGAGTATAAAGCTTTTCATCACTTAACACCTTGATGTATTTATTTAATCTTCAACACAGACTACATCAGTTTATTCTGAATTTTACTAAATGTGTATGAATAATTCTTTTATGTTTTTAACATACAGAGGCAATTGCTAAGTTGGATTTAGTTGTATTCAAAAGTACATCTATCACATGCCTCTAGTGATCAATCATAACCCATCTGTTGCTTTTATTAGTTGCTCAAAACAAAGGAATAAATGGGTTAGCTTTCTCACTGGAGGCAAGGAAAGTACAAAAAAAGCCTTCTGTTTCAGATCCTATTTTTAAGCCTACTTAACTTCTTATAGATTAAGTAATAAACACAGGCTGCTTGTCATTCATAAATACATCCCAGGAAATCCCCTAGGAGAGGGAGAGAGGCAGGGTGTGTTTCAAGAACTAAAAATATAAAGTTGTACTTGCAACAATTCCATGGCCTATGACAGATGGCAGACCAAAGCAGCCAGATGATGCAGATGGGATTTTCTGATGCCCACTCTCAGCAAAGCTTTCAGGCCATCTCCAGGGCCTTCATCATTGGCTCCTTTGGCAGGAAGGTGGCTGCTCCTGATGCCTCAGGTGCCACTGACCCAGCACACCTCTGCAGGGTGAGCAGGGCTGTCCTGAACACAGCTGTTCGTGTGCACTGTGATCACCTGCACTGCCCAGGAAAGGGACACTGCCTGTCCTCACTCAGCCACTGTCACATCACTGAATCCATAAGGCAACCAGCGCTGCTGAGGGAGGAACTGGGTAAAATCCACAGCCCAAACTGCCAGAGGGAGTGCTCCTCCCAACCCCATCCACTCTACTGCCACTTCTGCATTTAGCTCCAGTAATTCATAACAACATTACACTCAAGCATAACTCAGCCCAGGGGAAGCCACCATCCCACAAGCAGTGGATGTACCCAGTCACACTGCTGCCAGCACACCTTACTCCTTGAGTCACAGTAGGAACAGAGGGGATGTGCTCTGCATACACTCAAAATTTCAGCACTGTTGTTTTGGTTTTTTTCCTGGAGCCTATCACAGCCCCTGCTGAATTGCCTGTGAAAAACAGGAGAAGAACAGAGCATGGGGAAGCGGCAAAAAGTGATCCTACTGACAATTTTGCATCAAAGCGAGTGGTTGTGAAACAAATTCCCTCTTCACTGTATCTTACAGAATCACTAGGGTTGGAAGGGACTTCTGGAGATCATCCAGTCCAACCACCCCACCAAGGCAGGGTCACCCAGAGCAGGTTACACAGGAACCAGGTGGATTTTGAACATCCCCAGGGAGGGACACTCCACAACCTCTCTGGGCAGTCGGTTCCAGTGCTCTGCCACCCTCAACAGAAAAAAATTGTGTCTTAGCTTTGGTGCAATACTTCAATATATGCAAATACAGGAAGTTATGAGAACTGTACAAATGTGCACAAGGGACATCACTGCTTCATTGCATTTTATTTAAAAAAAAATCATTGAATTAATTTACTATCTAAATAATAAATTATTAGATGAATTAATTTACTGTTTAAATAAATTATGACAGGTCTGCACTATCTTTGGCTGCCACCCTCCTCCCACCCTCTTTCTAGGGCTGCCTGCAGCCCACACAAGCTGGAAAGCAGAGCAGATTCTGGTGCAGAGTAAGTGAAAATGAGAAGGACAAGCACTAAGACTCACATGTAACTACTGTTTTCAACAACCAATATGTTCTTCCCTTTCAGAATACTGTACACAATTTATTGCAGATCACTAGACAGCTTCCCTCCTGTTTATGTGAGTTTTCCTAATGGCAACTAATCTCAATTAACCTTGAAAAAACTATCCTACAGTCTTTAAAAGAAATAGCAGCTGAAGAAACTGAATTACAGATAAAAGCAAGGAAAGCTACTGAAGCACACTCTCAAAGTAAATAGTATTATCCTGCAGAGAAAAATGTAAATGGGCAAGTAAATTAAAGGCTTAAATGTGAGAAGACCCTCACTCAGTCTCACTTCATCTTTTTAATGTATGGGGAAGTTCAACAGTGTTTTCAAATACAGTTTTTCAGAAGAGCTTAAGTGTAACTGCTAAAATACTGAGGATAAATTTTGTTCAGAAACAATTTCATATAGAGTGGAGCTTTGTCTGCCTAAATACAATCAGTTATTTTAGAATTCATATTACAGTAGGATCCTAAAACTTAAATGGATAAGCTTATTCATACTAAGAAGGAAGTGAATTATTTGAGTACAAGATAAAACTGACCCAAACAAGATCTGCCACAAATAAGCCGATTTATTACTTTTTGGCAAGTCCCATACAGCATGAGCAAAGATCTTTCACTCACTATATTAAATTATTCAACTTTATACAAACTGTAAACATCTTCAACATGACAAACTCTTGGTACAGGTGTTCCCAGCTTCTGGCATCTTTTCTCTCTCAGTTAATCAAACAAAACTGAAACCCAAAAACCCCAAAGAACTGCATATCTATAAAATGCAGCATGTGCATTTTATATCACATCAATTCTAAGCAATGCAGAGAACAGTACTTATTATTTTTAGTGAAATTTCTAATGGTACTATGAATAGTAGCATTTTTTTTCCATGCTGTTGTATGCTATTTTTTTTGTTTAAAATTAAAACCACCATTTTATACAATCAAGGTAGTAAACCAAATTTTTCAGTAAGCCAGCTGGTTTGGTATATAAACCAGCTATATTTGTTATACTGTAACAGATAAATAAGAATGTAAAAACTCTTGATCTGGTTAATACTTTGTTTTCCTGGCAGGCACCAGCCTGAAGAACTGCTTGTCCAAAAACTCCTGCTGTAATTATATGATTTTTTTTACCCACTCTCTCTCAAAGTGCTTTAAATCAGACATAATCTGACCCATAAAGTGATCACTTATCTCCCTCTTAAGTAAGAGCAGATTTTTCCAAGTTCCAGGAATGTAAGTCTGCAGGCTAGCTTTACTGAAAGACTACAAGATGCATACTGCTAGGTCATAATCCTCAAAGCAGGGCAAAGGTGTTTGATCTTTTCATGAACCGCTTTTATCCAAAGCAACTCAGTAGAAGTAAAACACAGACAATTCTTTTATTGTCTAAGGCTTTAAAAAAAATTTCTTGCTAAAAAAAATTTGCATTAAAGCTTTGGTTTCAGTATGCTCTTAATTTTGAAGTCACATTTACAGAAAACAATCATTTTCTACATTTCTAATGTAAAAAGTCAAGCCATATTAAAACCTTTCAAGTCTCTGTGCATTGTAAGAAGCAATTAAAATAAACTTAATTCTTTTCCAGATCACCTTCAGTCACTGACAAAACCCAAGGTGGTTATTTCTACAGCTGTGTGTAACCAGCTGTTTTAAGCATTATAAAACCTTACACTTTAGATGACAAAGTGCTTAGATCAGCAGATCCAGAAGTTATGAGTTCAGATGAGTTTCAATACCTGAAGTGAGGACACTGAGGAGCTCAAAGTTTTTTGATTCACCAAAATGCACAGCTGAAAGACTATGGAGAACTAACAGTGCAGTTAACTTTCACTGACAGTACAATGTACAGTCCTAAATAACAATGCTCCTCCTACACTGTTCAACTGCAAAATAAAGGAAAAACCCTACATCAAACCTTGGTAAAAATCTTAAATGAAAGTCTTTAAAAAGATTGTGCAATTTCTTCAGTCAAGCAAGATATTCTGCTGCTGGATTTACTTCCAAATCTTCTCTGCCCAAATAAAGAAGGGAATCAATACTACACTGTTGAAATTAGATCCTGATAGAACTACAGGAACTCTGCAGAGGATATTCCATAACCAAAATACAATCACTTATTTCAAATGCCTGAACTCTTCCACTATTATGAAAATCTGTCAGAAATAATGGAGCAGGGAACTACCTTCAGGTAACCTTAAATCTTCAGCAGAAATACAGATTAACCAAAACAAATTTTTATTACTTGATATTTTCCCTGCAGCATTGAGAGGAAGCTCTATTGAAAAAAACCTGATCTACACAGCCACCATTTTACAGATCTTCTAAACATAATTAATACCAACAAGTTCACAATATTGTTGTGTGGTTTTGTTTTTTGTTTTGTTTCATTTTTGTTTCAGCTATTTCTGATTCATAGTCAAACCTTGCAGGTCTTTTATTTTTTTTCCTCATTTACAATCCATTCCATTTACTTTCCAGTCTTACTGGGAATTTCCTGGAGCCCAGCACACCACGATGCAACTGTTATCCATGTGAATGTACAACTTTTGTACGCTAGCTGCTGTTTTCTGTAGCAGCATCTGTTAGAACTTTTACAGAATTGTAATGTTCTCCTAATCCATAGGCATGCCTCATATACCTAAAAAAAAAGTTACAGAAATATGTTCAGTTTCACAAAAAGTATACATCATGCCAAACAGTAGCAGCACTGGAAGATAATTTAAATAAAGCCAAGCCTTAGCAACAAAAATATATAGGATCATTACACAGAAGAGCATTAATAAAGACAATTTTAAATTCTGGTGACTTCCAGGCAGTTTGACAAATACTCTGAAGAAAGAAAAAAAAAGTTTCCTCCATTTTGTATCAATGGCATTATTATTTTGTAATTATTTAACAGGTAAAATGACCTTGCAGCATTGTCTAAATCAGTGACTGATACACATCAGACACTAACTATAATTTCTCCAAAATAAGAGTGTCAATCACAAACAATTTCTGACCTGCACAACCATTACTCGAGCAGTGTTTCAACATCAGGTGTGTAACAAAATAAAAGAGCAGGTGAGAATCAAAGCTGAGCCCTCTTCTACAGAAATAAGTGCACTAAATTTAAGTGATAAAATTACATACTTACACAAGTGTTATTGGTTTGCCTGAATACTCTTCACCAACGACAATGGGAGGAGAATCCATTTGCACTACTTCAATAGGTGTTTGTAAAATGTGTGACAAAGCCCTTAGCTTTAAGGCAAAAACAATTTAGTAATATGATTAAAGACAATATAGGCAGGAGACAGGAAGACTATGCATTTCATTTTAGCAGACAGTACAAACATAACATTAGTATCTTCAGAAAATAAACTTTATTAAAATAAGTAAAATTACTTTAACTTTTAAAGTTTTAATTTAAAAAAGATTGTCTTAAACTAATAATTGCTTAGAGGATAGAACATTGGGCTAGTTTCATTAATTTGCTAACTGTTCTTTCATAAAATTAAGACAAACTAAAAGAAATACATATTTTTGAAGCTCAAGTTCCTGTTTACATGACAACAACCTAACAATACTCCCCCCACTCCTAGTGTCAGTCTTTCTAATGATATTTATACCAAATGAATTTACTAACTCACATGTTGTCAAATACATCAGAACAGTGGAGCACCATCAGAAAAGATGGTGGGAAAACAACATATAACCACAAGAAAAAGTTCTTAATAAGCTATTTATGACTATGTTCCCTTAGGCCTTCAGATATTCTTTCTAAAGAAACCCTTTTTTAAAGGTATATTCATTCACTTCAGAGTTTCACAAATAAAAGTTATACTTACTTCCAGCTGACCACCCCATGCAGCTGTATTTGCTATATCATCACAGTACTTCTCAAATTCCTCTGCAGGGAAAGAAAAGACAACTTTTAGTACTTGTCTTGTTTGAAAACAAGCAACTGAGGAAAAACACTGATTGTGCAATGAAGAACTAGAGCCAGAAAAGTACAAACACATTATAAAGTAAAATATATATGTTCACTGAAGAAAAGCAGAGAAAAAGAGCTGTCAAAAAAAAAACCCCAAACTCATTCTGTTTTAAAAAGAAAATTTCAGACTGAAGAGAGGGATAAAAGAGTATAAAGACAAGCACAGCTAATACTTTAGTTTTTTTATTCAGAGAACAGGTAACAAACATGAAGTTGCATAAGGTTTTCTTCCTGTTAAGTTTCAGAGGATATTTACAAACTTTAGAAAAGAATGTGACAGTGAGTAGTATATCTAGATCTTACATTAGCCAGGTAATGTTTTAAATATCTTGCAACTGCATATAGTTAAAGAGCTGGCTAGCGTTTATTTAAATTTCCAGATTAGCTGCCTTGTTTTTAACCTCTTCTTCTCAATAGTTCCTTTGTAAATAGCTGAAGAAAATCTTTTCAGATCACATTCTACACAAACCAAGTATAAAATTTGTAAATTACAAACCCTCAAGCTTTTAAACCTTACAAACATTTTGAGAAAGAAAGAATCTTCAGATTTTCTGAAAACTGCTCAGAATGACTTTTCATTCTTTTCCTTTATAACAGAAATGCACAATTCCCTGTTGCTGTACAGAATTTTATTTATTCTCCTGGGACCCATTTAACCTGTGACAATAATCCCTGTCAACATGGGAAAGACAGCACCCAGTGACCACACGAAATCCACAGCAATGACTATTAAACAAATGTAGCATTAAGTTAAGGAAATTTATGCAGTCATTTTTGTGCTGCTCCAGGCTAATGAATAAATCATGTATTGCTCAAATAAGTACATAAACTCCGTTTTTACTCATCCTACACCGTTGTTCCACACAAAAGTTCTTTATACTTTTTATTCTACTTGTAAAAAATTGTTTCAAAATACTTTGCAGTGGAAAAACAAGGTAGAATAAGAAAATGCATCTATTTGAACAATTATAAAATCGATTTGCTTGAATTTCACACCCATTTTTAACAGCTTTCCTGTGTACATTGAAAACACCAATACAAAACTTGACAAGAAAATGACCCCAACCTGGCAGACAAGCTGTTTTTAATAACAAATCACACCCCAGAATGAGTTCACATCATCTAGTAACCAGTAAGTTGTTTTGTTTTGTTTTTTAATGGGGAATAATATTTCCTAGATTAATTTTAAAAATTAATTAATATGAGATTCAGGTGTACCAAGTCTCACATCAGATCATAATTCTGTGTTCCATGGAACACAATAAAGTAACAAAGTTATAAATACCATAAAAGTCCCAATTCAGCTGTAACTGAGATTTATCAGACACAATAATAATAGTTTTTAAAACCTCATACGCGTAAGTCTTACCTCTGCTATACATATCTCCAGTATTAGGGTTTGTAAGAAAAGGCAGGAAGTCATCAAAGTGACTTTGCATATACTTTGCTGTTTGGTTCCTCAGAGTTGCCACAGTCCAGGAATTTTGGTGATCCTTGAGCTGATCTTCAATAGCTCTGTACATGCAATGGCCATCTGAAGGGATTTGTTTAATCTCTAACTGCCTTGCTGCCAATAGGGAGGCAAGTTTCTGACTTTCAAGATGTCTAGCACCTGTTAAATTTTGTATCTCAGCTTCAGCTATTCTTTCTTCTCTTTCCTTCTCCAAAGCAGCTTTTTTGTCCTTAAATTAAAAACACATAAAAATTACATCAAATGCTAAAATTCAGAATATGCTTGTATGGTTGTTGGCTTAGTGCTTGCTTCTAACTCTTCCAATGTTTTCTCAGTACATTCTTATTTATAAAATATTTGTAAACCCAAAATTTAGCAAATGCTAAGTGACCAATATATCCTAACTGCCTCCGACACCACACTTGAAATTATATGACAAGAGAAATCTTAATTATATAAACATGCAAAATAACACTTTATAGCACTCATATAAAGACTATCAATCATAGTCCTTTCTCCAGGATCAATTATTTCAACACTCAAGTAGGGGAATTCTAATTAAACATCAGAAAATACCACTCTCATAAAGAAGTGTGAGATCTACCAGTTAATACATGACTGCATAATGGAGCTCATGCTATGAAACTGAAAATTCCTCAGGAAGGTACTCTACATCACAAAAGACTGCTCCTAACCTAAAGGATGGATAAAAATGCATGAAGACAGTACTAGTAGGGATGTAATAATACAAAAAAAATTAGTTTCATAGAATGTTTCATAAGTTCATGCTGATATTAACAAGGGAGCAAGAACCAAAGTAAATAAGCAAGTAAAAAAGGAAGGAGTACAAAGAATTATCTTCCCATTTTCAGAATTAAACTTCACCACAAATCAAGACTGAACTGGTTTAGGCAACAGGAATATAGGAAAACTAGACCAGAGTTCCTGGTTTGCCTAGATAGGGTGCTATGAATTATGAACAATCTTTTAACATGTTTGTAGTGATCATGTAATAGGGGATGAAACATGCAATAAAGCAGTGTACCCCTGACCCTGACCCAGTATTCATGCAGGCACAATGATTCTGTTAATCCATCACAACATTTGATGTTTAACCAGATCTAAGCCTAACAGACAAGACACTAAGTAACGTTTCTCAACAACTCAATATTTTAAAATAATTTCTTCAGTATTGATTCTCTTTTGTTAAATGTGTAAAGTACTACTAGTTGCATAATTTCCACATAGAATTTTAATTCAATTGCTTCACTTCTTTAATATTTTTAGTGAAAATCTTTCGAAAATCATTTGCTTTACATGATTTCTCTTTTTATAGCTCCCATTTTCCTGACCTATTCTGATTTCTGGCTCATAGCTGAGGGTAGAAAAGTACAACTACTTATAAAATCCTTACATATTTCTAGGCAGCAGTTTAACAGATTTTAAGGCGCCCAGTAGATACTGCATCAATACAGAATTACTCAGGTAATGTCCCCTGTAAAATTGTTTACCTTTGGCTATTACAGTTATGTTTAGTTGAACATGAAGTCAATCAGTTACTTGCAAAATGTTTAACATGAAGTCATACCCGCCTCTTCTGTGCTTTTGATATTCGATGATGCTGAATCTGCTGCTCTACTCCTTCAAGCTCTATATTTGCAACCCCATCAGCTATGGAATCTGTCTAAAAAGAAAAAAAAAAAAAAGTTAAATGTTCTTATTAGTATAAACAATAACAAAGATATGCATCTTCTCTGAAGCAGTTTTAAGTTCTCTTCCAGAGTATTTTTATGAAGTTTAACCACAAAGATCCGCGTATATCATAGAAGCCATCAATGCATTTCACATCCCGAACTATCATCTTGCATTTCGTTACTTTTCTACAGCCCCAACAGTTATGTACATCTCAAATTTTAGCTGTATGTTCTCTTACATACTGGAGTGTGAATACTGCTTACTGGCTGAAAGGAAAAGCTTTCCTCACTATGCCAGCCATCAATAAGTTCTGTGAAAATTAAAGCAAAAGGGTCTATCTTCTGTATCAAAGCATAACCAGCAGTTGAAAAAAACAGAGTTGAAACTTCTCAAAAAAATGACAAACCTAACCCAGTAACTGTAAGAGCCATACAAAAAAAATCAGTTACACTGTTGACAAAACTGCAAAACAAAACACACTGGGTGAGTCAAACAGCTGTTGAAGGTCATCAATACTTGAGTAGTTTACACAGGATAACAAGAGTGGCAGTATAACAAGAACTTAAAAAAAATTGTTCTCTAAGATAACAGAGTTACTCATGTAGCCTTAAAGGCAACACCAAATACTACTTGTGCACCTTTCCCCCTTACTCTACATTTCATTTCTGTTACAGCTTGGCATTTGTGATTTTCCTTGCGAGTCTCATCCATGGATTCAGTAACAGACTAAATACTGCCATCGAATTTTGTCATGCTTTTGCAAATTTATATTAAACCTGCTTTTGAACTATCTTTTACAGTGATTCTTTAAGCAACCAAACTACCCTCTCAACAGTGCTCAACAACAAAAATTCCCTACTGTTACATGCTCCTTCTATCACTGCCTATTTATTCTAAGAGCTAAAGATTTCCTAAGTCTCAAAGCTACTAATACTCTGAAGAAAATTATAACTACTTTGAAGAGTTATTTCATTATATTTGTTAAAAGTTAAAAAAGCCCTAACACAAACTGTACCCGTACAACTTCAGCTGGAGCCAGGGCACATACCTTATTCTGTTCAGGTGAAGCTTCCTTCAGCTGCTTTAATTCCTCCTTGTGCTTCTGTTCAAGTTCTGCCTCGAGTTTGGCAACTTCATCTGCCAGCTGTTTTCGTCTCTTC
Organism: Oenanthe melanoleuca; assembly: GCF_029582105.1. Classification (NCBI taxonomy): domain Eukaryota; kingdom Metazoa; phylum Chordata; class Aves; order Passeriformes; family Muscicapidae; genus Oenanthe; species Oenanthe melanoleuca. The sequence continues at coordinate 24,870,955 of NC_079335.1, forward strand.
TTATCATTCTTGGGAACAGCATTTTTCATGCCTTGAATTTTTGCTGTTAGAGAAGCAGTGTAATAAAATATTATTTATTAATATATACTCTATGGTCATTACAGAAAATGACTGCAAGTCACACAGAAAAACGAATTTACAAACATCAACAAATCAGGGTAATAGTATAGCTGTGAGACTGCCGGCTATAATCCTCACGTTTTCCAAATGGTTATATTTTCTCTTAAAAGATGCAAACTGCCTTTTCTTTCTCTGAAGAAGAGAATAATTACACCAGGCTACTAATAAAAATACATATGAACTTCATCAGTGCAACAGACTTTAGCCTGCTGCCTTCAAAAAGATTATGAGGGCATCAAAACAGCAAATCTCACATGAAAGATGTGCAATTTTTTAATCTCACGAGCAGCAGATTAAAATTGAAAACTGAGTTTACTCATCCTTAAGACAAAGCTTCTAAAAGCAAAAGGGATATTTGAAAACAAAAAAATTAATTAAAATCCCTAAGTATTTCTAGGCTGTAAGTCAATGCTTCATTTCTAAAATCACAGAATAGTTTGGTTAGAAATGGTGTCCAGAGGTTACCTAGCTCTGTTTCCTGTTCAAAGTGGGGCTGAACTCAAAGCTACATCAAGTTATGTTTCAGATGCACCTAAAATTTATTCAGATGACTGTGCCTATCTCCAGGGATGGGTATTCTGCAACTTTTCTGGGAAACTTTTTTCCTAATATTTAATGATTCTTGCTATGAAAATATTTTCTCTTATTGTTCTCATGAAGATGTTTTTTGTTGCCCTTCAGCCCGTGTATCTAGTCCATACTCTCTACTTTGACGAGTCTCCATCCATTGCACAGTGGAAACTACAATCAGATTCCCCTAGTCTTCTCTTCTTTTCATGTGTTCTTAAATGAACACTCCTGATACCTCTGTCACTTCTGTATTCACTGTTTTAGAGTAACAGCAGCAATTATTTAGCACCCTGCTTGCTATTCATCACCTGTAAATTTTCCTGTCCTTCACCCTCGACTGACACAATTGAGCTGAAGATGATGGCAATGATAATGAAACTTTTCAAAAGGAGGCAGGAAGAATGCTTATACCGATAGATTTATGTTAAGCATTCAGCCCCACAGATGAATAAGCTGAGTATGACAGAAAAGCAGCTTTGTTCATTAAAATTAACATAACAGAGGAGAAGGGAATCCAGAACATAAAAGGCACACACAAATACACAGAGGAGAGTATGGGTGGTGAAAAGGGGGGAGAGGGGCCGTGGAGAAAAATACCATCAACCAGAGAAAGTGTTGGATTTTCAGAGGTTGAGATGCACCTTGTGTTAAATCTTACAAACACTTTTGCTCTCTGGTAAACAGTTATCAAAGCCCATACCAGGAATGTATTTTTCTAGAAGGCAAACGTGCCTATAAGTCACTGCCTCTCCCACTGGGAAGAATGGGGCTCTGCCTTGTGTTTACCCCTCCCACCATTTGGTAGTGGAGAGCTACCATTATCACCTTCTCTAGGTGTAAAAACCCTCTGCTCCTCCGCCACTCCCAATCAATGTGCCATGTACCCCAGGCACCTATGACAAAGCTTGATTCCTACCCCTCTTCAATTTCAACCAAATCTGAGCGAGGAACAGGCATCTCAAAACAGTAAGTTCCTATAGATTTAGTGACACTTATGTAACCTGACTGCTCTCTTCTTTAACCCTCTGATAAAAGGTTGCAGATGGGCCGATTTCATTACATACCAAAAAACCAAACAAGGAAAAGGCCGTATCAATATATTAACAATGAGAAAGGCTTGTCAAAAATGTTATAATAACTGTGAAATTCAACAGAATGCGCCTATCAGACCTCCTTAATTATATCAATATATTGTAATAGTGTAGGTCAAATATCGTAAAGTGCTGCAAGTTCACACTGAAGCACTGTAAGATCACACAGGTATTTTACTACAGATACTCTATTATGGCTGGACAGGACACGAAAATTCGGTTCAGGTCAACTGCACTTGAAATCAAGAAACCTAAAAGGCTGGGCAGAAAAAGCCCCTAGACAAGCTTTTCAATCTAAAATGCCTTAAAAAAACCACACCTTCTTCAACTTAAAACCAAAGTACGAAAACGCAAACATCACGCCAATGGCCCAGCATGAATTAAGTCACAGCTCCCTCACATCGCCCGGCTCCCAAGGCCAGGGCGAGGCCGGCAGAACCAGCACGGCCCGGCCGCCCCACGCCGCCGAGGCACACCCCATGCCGCCGAGGCACACCCCACGCCGCTGCCCTCACGCCCCACGCCGCCGAGCGCACACCCCACGCCGCTGCCGCCGTCCCCGTCCCCCTGCTAGAGCACTGCCAGGGCTGCTCTTCCTCCTCCACAGCCGCCGCCGTCCCTCCCGCCCCTCCGAGCCACTCGCGCTGGGAGGGAAGCCGGGGCTTCCTGCGGGGAAGGCGGCGAGCGGACCGAGCCTGGCCGGCCCCGCGTGTCCCCAGCCCGCTCCCCGCCCGCCCCGCGCCGGCCGTGGCGCCCCTCACCCTGGAGCTCCCGCTTCTCCTTGCGCTGCCGCTTCACCAGCTGCTGCAGCGGCCCCTCGGGCCCCGGCTCCTCGTCCCCCGAGCCCTCCATGGGCGCCCGGAGCCGGCGGGCGGAGCTGACCCCCGACCCCGGCGGCAGGCGGGAGCTCGCTGCGCTTCCGCAGCGCCGCCCCGCCCGGCGCCGCCTCCGCCGCGGCGTGAGGGGAGCGGCCGGCCCTGCGCCTGCTCCTGCTCCTGCTCCCGCTCCTGCTCCGGGGCTGGGCTCGGCTCGGGGCGGGGCGGGGAAGGAAAGGGAGCGCTTGGCTTGTTCAGGGGCTGCGAGCTGTTCTGTCCGCTCGTATCTGCGGGGTACTCGCTCCTGCCGCGGGTAAAGCACTCCCGTGGACAAGTCCGCGCTAGGAAAAAGCCGTACGTTCAGTTCAATCCTGTTAAACAGGAAGGTGAGAAGGGAATCGGTTAGGGTTTTTACGCAATTTATCACATTAAGGAAGAAAAAGAAATTAACTTGTTCATTTCTGTACAAAATACACAGTGTGCAGCGTGTGCCAGTTTTTCTCGCGAAGCTCAAAAACTCTAGAAAGGCTCACCATTTTCTCTCCTCACCAATGTGAAATTACTCCTCAGAAAGTGAAACATTTTTGTTACGGTAAAAAGCCAGACTTCGTGTTTGGGGTCAAATCAGCATCTCAAAGTGAGAACCATGAATTGCGTAGTGAAATGCTTTGCTGTTCGGTGCAAGCGCCAACACTGTGGAACATTCAGCTGACATGGACAAAATACAACCTATAAAAATTAATATTTTAGTGGTGCTTAAAATTGCTCAAACTGAGCAAAAACTGATAATTGAACTGCGTTTGCCCTTAGCTCTTAAGGTCATTGCTCTTACTCGTTTTGCATTTTTATGAACAGAATGTCTACAAGAACACCTCCCTGGAGATATTTAAAAAGCAGTAAATATGGTTCTTAGATGATTTGGTGATGGACTCGGCAGTGCTGGGTTAACAGCTGGACATCATACACATCTTTCCCAACTTAGACAATTCTGAGATTCTATGAAGTATAGTTTCAAGAGTAAAAAAAGGAAACAAGTCTAAAACAGAATCATAACATCATATATCAAACTCTCTTGCTGTATAGAACCACATTTTTTAAGATCCTCTTTAGAAATATGTTGAAATGTAAATGATTTTCAGATTCATATGTCAATACCTGAAAATATAATTTTCCTTTACCTCCACCTGCTATTTCCATCTTGTTAGGATAAAAGAGATCATACATCAGCTAAGAAAAGAGAAGGAAGACAATTGCCTTTTACCTAGGAAAACAGTGTAGCACTGGAAAGTACCAGAGTGGCCTTTTAAGTGTTCTGCTAACCCAGAATAGGGACAAATCCGTTGGATTTGGTTTGATTAACACATAAGTGCTCTGTATCACTGTGTCTATGGCATCTACACATATAATCTTACATTTGGTACATATTCCTTAATATGGATATACTGTATATTTAAAATAGAATACCAGTTTATACTGGCATGTTTGAAAAACACCCCTTGCAGGAATCTCGGTGTGCCCTGGCTGGGGAAAGCGGGACCCAGGCAATGAGCTGTGAATAGTCACCGGCCCTTTGGGGACCGGCAGCACCAGCCAGGGGGTGGCCGGTCACCGCAAGGCTCTGCGGGACAGAGGAGACCCCAGACCAAAAGTCACACTGGACCACGAGCTGTGTGAAGTGCTGGTGCACAGACGGTGAGGGAATAGAACTCCCGTGATTTTGGGAGGGTCCTTCCCCAGAGGCACCCAGCTGCTCCAGGATTAAATCATTAAAGGTTAGCAGCGCGTCCGGGACTCTGCTGATACTCGAGGAGCAGGCAGGAGCATTGCGCCAGGAGCAATTGGCCGGCTGTCACCTGCAGTGACACTCTGCAGAACAATGGCTCTCACAAGGCACTTCTTGATCCACACAAATTAACTTTCCTGCGGCAATGTCTGGGAAATGGATTCGCAGGTCACATGGATTATTGTTATGTTTGGATCAGCTGTGCACGGATCAGCAGAGGAAGCCGAGCAGACGGTGACACCGGCGGTGACAGGGGCTGAGCCCCAAAGCAGGAGCCACGGTGTTCTGCGAGCATCGGCACCGCCCTGACCCGCGGGGATTAACCTCCAAAGCAGGAATCCCGGAGCTCTTTCTGCCTCGGCACCGCCCTGGCCATCTAACTTCCCTCCAAGTGTTTACCAAACACCCGTGGAGTCCGAGTGATTTGGCATTATGGGGACGTCAGCTGCCAAGGCTGAGGGAAGACAGCAAGAAACGTGCTCAGCTGTAATATATGCACTGGACATGACCCAAGCTGTTCTGGCCAGGTGAAAAGGAAAAATAATAAATAGCAAAGCAGAACTGGCACAGCAAGCAGAAGGAAACAGGAACCCCTGGCCAGTGAATGACCCGAACTGGAATGATAATACCACGGAGGACAGGGCTGCATGTCAGACAAGAGTTCAAAACCTGGTTGAAGCAATATCATCATGGGGAATGAAAGGTTAACTGGACTAAAATACTGGAATGTAGAAAGACAATGGACAACAGTCCTAGAGATTTTGGGGGCTGCCTCCAACAGGTTTTGCTAGAGAATGGGGGAGTGACTTCACAAAACTTTAATGGTATACTTGAGATTAGTGTCTTTGTAGGTCAGGCAGCACCAGACAGCCACAAGTATTTTAAGGAACATATGCCAGGGTGGCAGGGAGTAAAACTATAGAAAATTCATGTGTTGCAGTATTTGTGTGTGATGGGTGAAAGAAAAAACAGAGGGCAGAGCAAGTAGAGGAGAAAAGGGAAATTGGAGAAAGTGGAAAATGTGATGGCTGTTGCCTTGACAGGAAATCTCCAGGGGAGAAAATGAATGAGAGGAAGACCAAACACAATTAGTGGACCTAAACCAGAAAACAGAAAGAGACAGAGAATGAATGTGGAAATGCAGTGTTACTATTGTGGAAATTTAGGACATAGGCAAAGGGAATGGCCTTTCCAACCAAGTGGGGGAGTAATTGTGCAAGGATAGATTTTCACAATGACCAGAGGCCAGCAATTCCACTGAATTTCAGGGAGCCATGCAATTAGAAGTGCACAATTTGTGGAGAACACCCAGATCATCAGGGACATATCGTCTGTGAGGAGTGGCTGTCATTGTTGAATTTCTGGTAGATACAGAAGCCACATAAACTTTGCCCCAAGAGGGTCAGTAACAGACAAAGTATTCATACATGGAGCCACTGGGCAGGGGAAAAATTAAGTAAAAAATTAAGTAAACCTAGCAATGATAAAAAATAAGATTGTGCAGGGAACATTTGTATTAGTAGAAGATTCCTCAGTGTGCTTGTTAGGGAGAGATCTTCTACAGGCCTTAGATGCAAAATTGCATTTGTCACCAGAAGGAATAAATTTAATAATGGCACTGTGATTACTGAGAGCTTCAAAAATGAACAGAAGATACTAGAAATACTTCAAGTTGCATTATCAGAGTTCTGGGGTAAGACCACTAGAGGTGGGGAACTGTTGGTTTCAGCACAGCCCATGTGCATCTGGAAACTGGGAAAAGTATCCAAAACCAGATAGACCAATAATTAGACAAAGGAGTTTTAAGGCATAACACTCTTATATTGCCTGTAAAACCAGAATAGGTTAGATTAAGACCCTGAATACTTGTGCAGGATTTGTGGGCAATTAACCAACATGCAGTGACCCCTCACCCAGTGGTGCCAGGCCCCCTGACTATACTTTTGCAAATACCACTTAAAGATGGCTATTTTATAGTAAATAATTTAACAGCTGGCTTTTTTTCAGCATCCCAGTAGATGAAAGAAGTCAACCTTTGTTTGCCTTCAAACTATACTGTTAACACAGTATATTTTGTAGATGTAAAAGAACATGCAAGAGCATAAAAGAATATGCTCAGTGGTATCAGCACATGCCATCTGAAATACAGGTATATAATATATAGCCTGGAGATAAGTTTTAATTAAGGTATTCTCTAGAAAATCCAAGTTAGCACCAAAATGAGAAGGCCATATTCTTTCCTACTATGTCCTTATTTTGCTGTTTAAAGTTTTGCTGTATAAGTTTTAGGTAAGGAAAACTGGATACATTATTCTCACATCAAATGAAGAGTGGGCAATCAATCAGTTGATAAGTAAAAGACTTCTAAGAATCCTTGGTGATATTGTATTTATAATCATTTGAGTATTTGTGTACAGGAATCTATGAATTTATATTTTGCACTATGATAATCTTAGTATCCTTAATTTTGTTATGTTTGTTACTTGTAATAATGCTGTATGTAAAAACAGTAGTTAAATGCCTTGAAAGTTTTTTCTTTTCCGTTTCAATATATTAGCAGGAGGACTGTTGAGCAGAGTGCTTGGTGTGTGATGTGTTCACTGTGCCCTGGACAGCTGGAACCATAAGCAAGGAGCCACGAAGGAGCACTGACCTTTTGCCTGACAAAGGGCACGTGGACCTACAGCACCAGTCAGGCAGGGATGGTCAATCACCCAGAGACTCTGCAGGACCCAGTGAACAAAGAGAAGACCCCAGACCAAAACCCACCATTGGATCAAGAGGTGTTTGAAGCACAGGTGCATAGACTATGAGGGTATAAAACCTCAGTGATCTTTTCAGTGGGGGTCCTTCCTCAGACGCACCCAGCTCTCTAAGTTGCTGCATCACAATTAAATTACTTTAAAGGAACAGGACATCTGGGACTCTGCTATGGGAAACCTGGGGTCAAGCTGATGAGGGGAACTTATGTCTGAGTGTGGGGTGTGCAGGGAGTCAAACCTGTCAGGTTATTGGATCTACTTGCTGCAAAGGGGCTTCTTCCCAGCATTAAAATCTGGAGTGGTGCAAATGGGATTTCCAGATTGCCATCAGAATCGTCAGATAGGAGAGTTTCCTTAACATATAATCTTCTACATTTCCAGGGTTTTTTTCAGAATGTTAGAAACCACAGCAAAGTAAAAAAAAAAATCCGCTTTTTACCATACAAGACACTGTAATTAGCTGTTCAGACATATGACACACTGTCATTCAAACAGGCTGAAGTCCCCTGTGTTTTAGGAGACTACAGCCTTAAATCTTTCAGAAAAAAAAGGAGATGATGTTCCTTCCCTCCAGCAGAACTATCCCCAGTCAAAGGGTAATCACTACAGGGAAACAGTGAAGTCTCTGCACTGGCCATTTTTTTTAGTCCAGGCTTCTGCCATATCTTTAAGAGTAACCCAAAGGAATATAGAATAAATGCCAACCAAATAAATACCTCAAATCACCAAATGGACAGTGCTGAATTGATTAAAGCTAGCTTAATTTGAACAACACTTAATATAACTGAACTCAAATTTACACAGGAGTGCAAATTTTAGTGCACACTAAGTATGAGGGAGTACATGTTTGAGAACAGTGGTACCATAAATGTTGGGCAGGTCGTGCTGCACAGCCAGCTAATGATGAGTTTCCTCTGCTGCCATGAAACTTGGAATAAATGAAAGCTACTAAGAAGAGCACTTCCATCGTTAGCAGCAGGCCACAGGCTCAATGCCCCAGTTCTGGCCTGTGGCACTTGTTATCAGCCTGTGGTGAGAGCCTGTCCTGGGAACTGGAGCTTTGTGCCAAGGCGGCTGCTATGAACGGCAGTTTAATGTGAGATAACAGCAAAGGCCTTGAAAATACTGAAAACAGAGCACCCAGCGTTATAAATGAACTGATATCAAATTACTGCTTGTAAAAAACACACATCACAAGTCATGGAGACAACTGCTTTGAGCCTATCAAAGGGAAGCAGCAGCTGAGCCAGAGAGGATCAACCACGCAGCAGGAGGAGGCATTTGCTGAGATCTGAGAAAATGACACTCTCTGGTATCGCCAAGTGTGAGTATGGCCTAGGGGATGGAGACCAAAGGCTGCTGGCTGATCAGAAATCCTCTTATAAAAGGAAAAAAATAAATCTGTATTTGGGGAAACTGCTGTCACGGGGACCTGCAGTCAAGATGTCTCTATGGAACTGCCAGGGCAGCATGTGTACCACCTTCTCTCCCTGCCTGTGCCTACCCCTTCTCCAGGGGCCCTCCCTGTTTCTGTCTGCTCCCTATCTGCTCCCTGCCTGCTTGCACCAGGATCCCTGGTTCCTCAGGGGCCTCTTGATCTGCCAGCTCATTATCATTTTCCCCTCCACAAATTCTGGGTTTCCTCTCTGATAGTCTTACAGCACCTAGCTTGAGCTTTCCTGCATGTAAGCTCAGCTTATCTAGTTCCTGAGTAGAAAGGGTGGTCTAACAGATAAGGTCATAATGAAACATAATGGTTAGAAGTTGAAAGGGGGAAAAAAAAAGCAAACTGAAATCTGAAGTAACCAACTGTGAAGCACTTAATCTAGGATCTGATAGGTTTGCTGCCACACAGGTCTTTAAGTCAAGACTGAAGTACTTCCTAAGGATACGTGTTAGCTCAGATCTAAGTTACAGACTTCATGCAAGCAGCGTTTACTGACTTTTAGAATTCAAAGCAGTCTGACTGGATTGCCATAATGGTCCTTTCTGTTATTAAAATTTATGACTTCATTAATGTGTTCTGTAGGAACTTGAACCTCCCATTGAAATCAATGATAGCTGTAAGATGCTGTGTACTAAGCACAATCTGTCTTACACACTGACAAAATTGAAACTTTCAGAATTAAGGTGTACTTTTGCAATGCAACTGAATACTGTCAAATTAGTCACTGAAGTCAATAACTTCATACCTGTGATATCAGCTGACTTGGACAGAGCATTAACCACTTGCTGTGTTCACTTTCTTTCATGCTTCTTTTCTGGGGAAGAAAGTATGCATGGCTATTTAAAGTACTGCACTTTGACATCCTTTCTAGTATCATTCCCAGTGTCACAGTATTTATTAATACTAAATGGTGTCACAGTATTTAGTAACATATGAACATCAGGGAGGTTGTTTGTTCATTCATAAAGAAACTGGGATGGGACTTCACTGCTTCTGTTACTCTGCAAAAATTTTGATTTTATTCCTTCAATTGCAAAGCCAGTAAGTTGTTTGGCAGGCAGTTTTCATGACAGTAGTAATGACTACCCAAATCTTACTCAGCCAAATGATATAAAACATTGGTCAAGCAAAGAAGCTATCTTACTTCTTTTAATCAGCATGCATCTGATTCCCCTCTATTATCTACAAGATGTTTATTGCAGAGCATTAAAGTGAATTACAGGCTGGTTACAGCTATACATGAAAGTGTTGAAATGGCTCTGTTGTTTTGCTAAGGTTTTGTTGAGAGTTTTCTTATTTACATGTTATATAATCAGTGAATCTGGGTCACCTCAGCCCAGATACTGAAGCAGAAGTAGTTAATCTCTCCTTTTCTTTATGCTCTGAAATTGGCTGGCAGTAAGGTTTGCAATTAGTCTACATGAACGAAGGAGTATACATGACTTTACAATTAAGCATCCACAGAACATAAAGCTCAATATGGCAAGTGCTGTCAGGTTCCTGAAATCTCCCAATATATGCTACAGACTGTCTAGAAGTTCACTTATACCAATAAATGAACTAGCTGAGCTTTTCCTCTTGTTTGTTTATCTTTGCTGGAAGCAGTGTTATCAAATTTTTGCAGAAGGACATCTTCAGCTGAGATCCCTCATCTGTGAAACTTTTCTAGTAATTTTTCAATGCAAATTTGACAAGAGTCAGGACCTAGTGCATATAAAATCCCTTAACAAAATATGTAATGAGTCATTTATCAGTTAAACAAAATAGTAGGGCTTATTTCTGGATTTGATACTTTTGAGCTTACAAAGACCAATGTGTTTATCTTTTCTATTTGCAAAATCAGAAGTTGTAAAAAAATCTTAGGTTTCTGTTCATGCAAATAGATTCAACATCATTCACTCACAGTTGTCTTACTAATGCTGGGATACAAAGGAATTGTGGCTGCAACCTGGAGATGTCCTTGGTTTCTGTGAAGATTCTTTTGAGAAATGTGTCTGTTAGTACTAGCACCTTTTTGCCAGCCTCAGCAGATGTATTGTGAACTTTGCAGTATTCTGCTTTCTTAAATTTTAGCAAGCTAGAATGGTGAGGTTTTGTAAAAACCCATGAGTCTGGACTTGTAAGCAGTTTTCTTGGCTATAAGACAGATCTGATCTTTGCTTGACAAGAGGTGACTTGAATGTGTTCTAGATGCTCAGAAACAATAAGCAAAAAGAAAAAGCCTAGCTGCAGCTCTTCACACTGCTTTTCTGGAGGAAAAAATATTTAAAATTGGACATTTGGGATTTCCAGTATGTAAGTACATTTCCTTAATGCATTCAGCAGACACTGCCAGTCAGGTTTCACAGAGTTAGCACTGGATGTCATCACATTTTGCTGGTGTAGTCCTGGAAAGAATCTTGGCCAATAATCCAGGCTCTGCTAAATGCCTGTCATAAAGTTGCTGTCATTTTCACTATGCTCTTTTATTTTCACCATGCTCTTTATTTACTTTCTACACTGTGGAGTTGCCAACTATAGCTCATCTTATTGTTGTAAAACAAGGAAAGAAAGTCTCACATGTTAAGCAGATTTTTATTTTTTTGGCCAGATAATCTTCCCATATCTTATTATAATGAAAAAAAAAGACAAAAGTAACCCTAGATATTCCTTAAACTGTTAAAATGAGTAACAGGACAGTTACCTCAATCTCTGAGACTGTCAACAGTAAGCATTCCAGCTAAAAATTGCATTTTACTTGTACATAGATTTCAGGACAAATATATGACTCAGTATTTGCGCTGTGATTTTTGTACTATAAATTCTTATATCAATAAAATACAGTTATACTTTGTATAATTTTTCAGTATACAGAAGTCTCTCCATCATTTCTAGCATGCATAATCACTGTCACAGCTCAACCAAAAATATTTGTCTGTGTCAGACAACATGCTGGCCAGGGATGAAGTACCAATCTAGTACCAATCCTCTAATCTCAGCCTTGGATTGCCAGTACTCTCCATAGGGCTGGGCACTGGAGCCCACCTCTAATGCTCTCATCTGCTGGGTACCCTGGGGAGAAGGAAGAAAGGAATCTGCCTGAGAGCCCTAAGGACAAAGAAAAGACAAGCAGAAGATTCAGAAAAGGAGTCCGGTGACCCTGGCATAGGGAAAGGAAAGAGAAAACTCAGAGCTCTGAAAGGAACTATAGAGGTGATTGTTGGTGAGAGATATGGCTTTGGTAAGAGGAAGGAATGGCTGGAGATAATTGTTGATGTAGTTGGAGAAAGCATGTTTGGCAAAAGGAGAGGAATTTGAGGGTGGTAAAACACTGAAAGAAGTTGCCCTGAGAGGTGGTAGGTGGCCAATCCCTGGAAACATTCAAGGTCAGGTTGGACAAGGCTCTGAGTAATCTCATCTAGTGAACCATGTCCCTACTCATTGCAGGGGGTTGGACTATATGACTTCTAAAGGTCTTTCCAACCCAAATTATTCTATGATTCTATGAATTCTAAAACAGGGGGATAAAAAATGGGACTAAGAGTAGTCAGAGAAGGAGGCAAAGAATAATTGATCCCTATCATAGGTAGGTGGATTTAGGAGATATCTCTGGCAAGAAGTAAGGCTGCAAGAGAAAAGTGGGGTAAACTGAGTGAGAAACCAGAGAGGAGGACAAAGCAAGAGGTAAACCAGGGTAAGGACTTGGAGTTGTAAATATGAGTACCAGGGCAATGAAATGGTTAAAAATGATTAACAGAACATGGACAAACTCCAAAATGCTGCAGTGCAATCCCAAAGTGAGTGGGCCTCACAAATATTCTGATTGACATACAGAGACATTGCTGCATACACTCCAAAGAAAATTATCACACTAGCCCCAATATTTACAAAGAGAGGATTAAGTAGTTAAATTTGACAACAGACTTTCCTCATGTGGAATGATTTACAACTGAATTGTGGAGAGGGATGAGATAGAATAAGACAACAATTGATTTGAAATTAGCAAACTGAATTATTTGAGAAGGTGCAGAACACGTAAAGGATACAGCCCTTGGTGAATGAAGAAAGAATAAGCTGTACATTATAACTACAGTGCTGTAGGTACAAAAGCACTACTTCTAACATTTCAAACCAATATTGGTACTTAACATCAGCCATCATTCCATCCTTCTTTCAAACTGCTAAGTGAATTTTTCTCTCCAGACTGATAGAACCCATCAATAAGCAACCAGCCAGAGCTTTCTATACCTTTGGAGCGTATCATCTAGAAGAAAAGAGAATATTCAACAATTTCTTCAAATCCAAAGCAACAAAACCCAAAGCTGATGTGTATTTCCATTCATCCTATTAAGCAATTCACAAAAATAATTTTCCATACTTGCAAGCAAGTGATGCTTACAGAAACAAATGGTGTTATTCCTTCTGAGTAAATTTCTTTGGTTGTTGTTTGGTTTTAGTTTTTTCTCTTTTTTAGGAGGAAAGAAAGCTGCTTTTAGAACTTGAATATGTGGCAGAACTGAATTTTCCATTTCCTTGGAAATCCTAAACCAGTGCCTTTGTACTCTGAACTCTTCAATTCCTCAAAAATATGTAGGAAAATTGTATTAATTCTTCATCTATCATCTGTTACAGTAATGTGCCAAGAGATTTAGATTGCTGTTAAATGACAAGGACATACCAAAGAACATAGATGTGATATATTTCTTAAATAAGCTATTTGGGTTTTTTGTGATCTATAAGAGATATCATACTAGGGCAGAGCTGGAATTGTAACAGCTGCCTGCAGGAAATAAGGGAAGTAGAATAATTCAATTTGCTATATACACATGGAATAGGAGCACGATGCAAGGTCTTCCTGCTCTACAAGGAGAGAGCAAAATATTGTAACTTAAATGAGTAACCTGACAGCAAGATCAGGAAAAAAAATTGTCACTGGCTCACAAAGCTGATGTATATCAAAGTAGAATTTGCAGAGATGCAGTGGAGCAACTAAGTCTCATTTCTTTTCTCCAGATAAAAAGATCACAGGAATCCTATTTCAAGCATCATGTGCTAATAATGTGCAGACTCCATATTTATTTGCTGTTCCTTGGGAGACCTACTTATAAATACACTGCAATGGCATGAAGTGCACTCATTTCATTGCACCTTTTTCAACTCTATGGGTCTTGAAACTTGTTTGTAGTACTGGTAAAGGGTTGTTTTGGTGTTTTTCTCCCTATTCTGTTGCTACCTTAATTGCACTATTTTACATTCTTTCTCCCTGTGATAGGACCTGCATCTTTTCCTGAGTCTTAAGATGATCAGTTGATAAAGATAAGCAAACTGTGGCTCTGTTTTAACCCTTCCCAGAAGGATATTGGGTTTTGTACCAAAAAGCTGTAATAGTCTTTTGATGAAGCACACAATAACTATTGGTATGATTCCCACATCTTTTCCATCAAAGGGAGAATATTTGTTTCTGCTTTTCCCTTTACAATCTATGTAGTGATAAAATCTAGATAAAGGCAAGACAGAGGCAAAAAAAAAAAATTAGTTCTGTTAGTTCTATTCTTATAGCAGAAAATCCAGCTTTTTAGTAGCTGAAGACCCTCCAGGCCTCTAATTTTTCTGGTTTCTCATTGCAATAATGTTTTGTGGTTAATTACAAATTCTTCTTTATTGGTGGCTGTAATTAGACTAGCTGTTACCACCCTTGCATTCCATGCTGAGAGGCACACAGTAAGACTCCATATCTGTAAAACTAAATTATTTCTTTATAAAAAGCATCCATTGAAGAGATTCTGCAGGTACAGCCAATATTTAGATACAAACATGCAAACAGTTCAATTTCTGGGTATCTAGAGTAAACTCATTCTGCCTCAAACTCTTTACTTTCCCATCTGGTTATGTGGAGCTCTTCTAACTCACAGAAGCCTTGCAGAACCCCAAGCCATAGTAGAGATGAGCTTAAGGCACTCAACACTCTTTTAAGAATTTCATTCAGGCTTTTGACATCTGCACATTCTTTCTTTAGCAACATCTGCCTTGGCAGCCCCCAATATAAAAGCTCACCTTGGAGACAGGCCATCGCCAGGATTTTCACTCCCCTGGTCAGATCTCAGATGTTTACTTCCAAAGTGCTGGTGATTCAAAGATCATCAGTTCAGTATGGCTGCTCTTGATCACATTTAATAAAATTGTAGAATCACAGAATATGCTGAGTTAGAAGAGACCCACAAGAATCACTAAAGTTCAGCTTCTGGACCTGCACAGGACAGCACCAAGGGTTTCACCATGTGTCTGAGAGTGTTGTCTAAATCCTCCTGAACTCCATCAGTTTTGGTGCTATGACCACTTCTCTGGGGAGCCTGTTCCAGTGACCAACCACTCTCTGGGTGAAGAAATTCTTCCTAATAAGTAACCTAAATCTTCCATGACACATGTCGATGCTATTCCCTTGGGTCCTGTCCCTGGTCACCAGAGAGAAAAGATCAGTGTCTGCCTTTCTTCTTCCCCTCACAAGGAAGTTATAACTGCAATGAGGTCTCCCCTCAGTCTCCTCCAGGCAGAACAGACCAAGGGACTCCTCACAGAGCTTCCCCTCTTGGCCTTCACCATCTTTGTGTCCCTCCTCCAAACACTCTATATACTATGTTAACAAATGCACCTATGTTTAAAAAGGAGCACTGTGCCACTTCAATCCACACCATTCATATCTGTGTGGAACAGTTTTTGCAGTACCATTTACAGTGTTGTAATAAATCTATTAAGTATTATCATCAAGGATGCTACTTGACTGAAATAAAGATTGGTACTCACATAAAATAACTTGAGTGACAGGCCTTGTTACTCTTTCTAATTGTCCTGGAAAAATCATGAACTGTATGTTTATCACTTCATCCATTCCTGAAATGGAGCTACACTTTAATGAACATGTTGCATGAAATGAGTTCCAGTTGAAATTGAAGAAGGCTTCTCATTGAGACTGAAATGGCAAAGGGAATTCAAGTCAGACACTTAATAATCCAAACTGGAGTTTGACCAAGATGCTGCTATTCTTGTGATATGTGTCATGGGATAGCTTGTGATCAAAAGCTGCTGTAAGCTTGACTTGAATTTGGAGCTTACTTCTTTATACTTAGTGTCCACCAGGTGCCAGGAGGGTACAGCACTCTGTTCTGCCTCAATGCAAAAGGTGCTGTCTAGTGAAGCACTACGAGTTACTTCGGATCTTTACCTGCTTTTCTTCAATGTATCTTATCCAGGTATGGGCTGAGCCTGATATTGCTTGGTTTCATGACCAAAGAGGTGCTTCTGGATGAAAAGTAACTCCACTGGAAACTGAAAAAAAAAAAAGCTCAAATAAAAGTGTAGGACAATATTTTACTCATTCCCCTCAAACTGCCCCTCAGAACTAAAAATCAGAGATCAAATTAAAATTGTACATGATGCCAACATTTAGAATTGTCTAAAAAATATAAAACTACCTGATTTATCTCTGTAATATTAATCCATTCAATAATAGAAAATAAAGTTAAAAAAAAGGAATTAAAAGTTTATTCAAATACCATTTGGAATTATTTTACAGAAGAAAGGGATTTACATATTTAGACAAAGGCAGGAATCTTGAGTATATGTAATGTGATTATGAGGATATTGATATATTAAATAAAGATTTTTGAAAGCAGCTGGTGTCTTCAAGACAACCAAGAAAGTGCTTAATGGTTATGGTAACACATAGAGATGGAGCTGGATTTTAAAGGAATTTAAAACCCATAAACAATTTTCCTGCCAAGAAGGATTATATTTTCCAGTGTGAACTGCTTCTTAATTGAGACTGAAAATTCCTCCATTATTCTAAAAATAAGGTTAACTGGAAATAGCATCAATACTGTAAAAGAAATGACAGATGTGCAATCAGGAAAAGATGATAATATGAATAAGCTTTACAAGAACTGCAATTCCAGTTACAAATAACAGAAGACGCCTTCCTTTGTGTAAATGAAGACTTCTTTACCATTATAATTTCTGTCTGTCATAATCTACTGTAGTAAAATTAATGCAGCCCAGGAAATTGCAGCTTTGGAACAGCAGCAGCCCCACATACATTTGCATGAGTACTCTGTAGTGACAGGAATAGAATATATGGCATAAAAAGTTACTTAAAATAGACTTGTCTAGTCACTGGCCAAATGCTACCCATTGCTTTTGGGAACAGAGGGTGTCAGTGCAGCGAGCATGACCCTTCCTGCAGCTCTGGTGTGCTGTTCTCCTGCCTCACAGCCCTGCAGGTGGGAAGGAGTGGGCTGGAGGAACAACCACCTTCTGAGACATTAGGTGCTGTCAGCCTCCTAAGTCGTCCCTGAATAACACAATGTTCCTTGTCTGTGTTTCACCAGTGGGAGGGTGACTTACCACACAACTGTAAGGGGATGAGCAGTCTTGGTGGGACTAAAGGTAAAATTCTTCTGCAGATAAGAGGATCATATTTAATTCCTGTGCTCTGTAGATCTATGTCTAATTTCTGCAGAGAAAAAAAAAAGCCTTTTCCCAAGTAAAAATATATCTGGAATTGTATGACGTTCCCATTTTCATGGTATTTGTATACTTTTGCATGTGAGTAAATTACAGATACATACATTAAAAGAAAAAAAAAGAAAAGAAAGTTAAACATTTC
This sequence comes from Oenanthe melanoleuca, assembly GCF_029582105.1. Lineage (NCBI taxonomy): Eukaryota > Metazoa > Chordata > Aves > Passeriformes > Muscicapidae > Oenanthe > Oenanthe melanoleuca. The sequence continues at coordinate 24,888,181 of NC_079335.1, forward strand.
AGCATATTAACTGTTCCAGAGATTATCACATGGTTGTGCATATCAGTGCCAAGTCCTGATCCTATCTAGAGCTGGAAGCCCATGCTAAGTTGTGGCATGGTACAAAGGACAGAACTGAGGGGTATTTTCAAAACCCAGGCCTATCTTTCAACATGAGCTCTGAAATACTATTCTGGATGCTCTATCATAGTTATTATATTAGTTTACATTGCATTACCCTACCTGAAACCACATATTCAAATCTATAGTTACTTATTTTTATAGCTGGTACAGAATTATTATACCCTGCATCTCATGCTATACACAGTAATGTAATTACATTTCTCAGACTATCCATAGTATGAAATTTTATCTTGTCATAGACTTGATCTTGCAGCATAGGATAGTTTTGCAAATGAAAATCTTGAAAGAATTTTTTGTGCACTGTATATGCTGCTCTACTGCACCTGTCTGTATTACAGGTTTAAAAAATAAGCCAGGTCTTGTGTTAGCTTACTGTGCCTACTATTTTTATTCAATATACTTGCTATGAGGAAGAAACTTGGTTTAGCAAAGAGTCCCTTGACCATACTCCCAATTCTTACACTGTGAGTGAGAAGTTATGGGAATTTGCATAACCCATATTGTGTCTGAATTTTTATTTTTATCTTTTTTGTCTTTTAAGCGATCAGTGTATTTCTCTGTGTCTTTGCACAGCTCCTATCACAGTGGGCTCAGGCTTACAGATTCTAAGCATTACTATGAAACTAAAAATAACAGACAGATAAAAAAACTATTATTGGAAGTTATTTTTTCTTAAATGTAACACACAAAACTACAATGGTACCTGAAAAGTATGCACAATAAAAACAGACTCCCTGAGATATTTTTTTAAGCTACTTATTAAAGAGGCAAGATTAATAAAGAATTGAAGATGTTTATAATATTGATACATAAATACTTTTGCACTTGACAATGAGCTTCGACGTTTTCACTGGTTGGTCTCATGCAAAAGATAAGATTCTTTTATCTAGGGAAAATAAAATAAAAAATCAATGAGAATAATTTCAAATGAAGAAAAATTTGAACTTGAGCATTACCAAGCTTCTCAAAAGGTCTCTCTAAGCATAGGATATTGATAAGAGTAGAGGAAGAAAATATGTTGTATCCTTTTCATTTATTTCCCTGCTAAATGTAAGACTTGTCAGTAAGCAATGTGCTGCCTTGCTCAGCCCTCATTTATTGGGTACAGAAGTTCATATGAAATAACAGGACTGGGGCAGGACAGAAAGGTACATGTGTGATTCCATTCTGTGACACAGGTGAAGACACCTTGAGAAACCTTCTGCAGGGCTGCTCTCAGAGGTACAGTAGGTTCATTTGCCTGTGTCATTTTCAGAGCTGCATAGTAGTGTGTTTTCAGTAGGAGGCATTTCCCATGGAGTCACGTGCTGAAATTCGTACTCTGAGCATTCAGCCTTCAGTGCTGGGAACCCACGAGATGCCTTGGCAGCACAACCAAGCACCTCAGCAAGGCTGAGGCATGCACAGGGTGAGCTGTGACTCACCAGTGGAAGGAGCTTAGGGGCAACTAGTGCAGGAAAGCACCTATGCTTGCACTATGACACTGAACTCAAGTCATGATGTGACTTCTGGGTAGTGCAGGCACAAGCAGGGCTGCTCAGAGCAGAGCATCCCACCCACCAGAGAAGGTAGGATTTTCACAGAAGGAAAACTGCACATCAGTTTAATTAAACAAGTATCATAAGGCAGTTGTGTCCAGAGGAAGAAGAGCAGGAAGAAACCAGCAAGTTCTCACTGCCTAAGCTGTTTGTAGCCTGGCATTATCTGATGCTTGAATTTTTCCTTTAGAGCATGACTATCATCCAAGGAAGGCTTGTTACCAGCCAAGTGCATCCCCTAGGTTCCTGGTACACATTTAGGTACCATCTAGCTTCCCATGGATACAGCAGACAATGCTAGCAGATCTACACATCAAGCTGCAACATTTGGGTTGGAAAGCCCTGTAGACCTCTGATTACCTTAAAACACCTGGACATGAAATACTGAACAGCAGAGGCACATGACTGAGCTATTACCTTATTTCTCTTATTAACACAATAGCAGCTCAGGTGACTAGGGTTTAAAGAACTCTGAAAAGTCAAGTCAAGGAGGTATAGGAATGTGCCTTTTTTTTTTTTTTTTTAATCCCAAATGAGTTCTTATTTAGCTGACAGTCATATTTCCAAGAACAGGTCAGCACACTGGGATGCTTATTAACAATAATTCTCAGCTGTATATGCAGGCTTGAGCAGTCAGACTGGGTTGTGACACAGCTTTCCCTGCAGGTCCCTGGGAGGGAATTTGAGGTTTGCAAGTCAGAGGAGAAGGAGGTCCCACACAGACAGTTTTCTGTAATTGCTGCAGGACGGACCAGACATTGGTGAAACTCAGTGCAGCCTAGTTGGCAGCTTTAACATTGTATGAAATCTTTTCTGTCTTTTCTCATACAAGAAAATAGTAAAGAAATCTGGTTGCAACTGCCAGTTCCTGCAAAAGGACTCCATAAGAAAGCCTACAGCTCTGTTTTTGTTGAAAACTGGGCATGTGATAGCAAAATCATGTGCTAAAGATACAACCTTACTGGTAATATTTCGACCTACATTTGACCTGCCAAGGTTGACTTTTTTACCAAGGTGGTACCTTATAAAGAAGGAGTTTGGGGCACAAAACACCTTGAGCCTTAGAAATCCTCACAAAAATAATGTTAAGTATTGATTCGAGCTTGAGAGTTGTTTTGAAGCTGACTGACCACCAAAAGCTCAATATAATTTATACTAAAAAGGCGTCTTGCAGGTTAATTAACACATTTTCTGATAAAAAAGCAGTTTGCTATGGCATTACTGCATTTCATTCTTGATGAAGATGGCTGTCATAACACAGTAACACCTTGTAGAACATTATCCCTTACATCAGAGCTCACTCATATAATAATAATGTTCAAAACCACAATTCTGCACTGAATGAGTAGTTGATTAATTCCATAATACAGTTATTAAAGTAATAATAATTGAAATCTTTGGAAAATAATACACATCAGCCCTTATTTAATTTAATGTTTTGATTATTTCATTATTCTATTTGATTATAGACTTTCAAATACATTAATCTATTTTTGTAGAACAGTTTGATTTTCTAGATTTGAATATGAAAAAAATCTCCTATGTGATGCAAGAAATCCTGGTTTGTTTTATAAATTGTATTATTAGACAAGGAGTATGACCAGCTGGTGAACTCTCAGGCCATGGTCTCACCTTTTCCCAGCTCTTACAAAAACTCCTGCCTTCCTTGCAAGTCGTTTCCTGGAGTGGCCTGGTTCTGGTTCATCGCACCATGGGCGCCGGTGCCGCCTGGCAGCCGTGCCCACTTGTGTACAATGTTTATCTCCTGCTATTATTGCAGCCTGACCGACGGATGGCAGGACACGACACACGGGGACAAACATCAGTTTTATCTCAGTATGGTCTGAAAAATTAATCAGGGAAGGCTATTTCCCCTCTTCGCCAGAGACTTCCAGATGGTGCCCGAGTGGGGCTATATAGCAAAAGGAAATTTAGTCCTTCAGTCCTGAGAGCAGCAGGTTTGACAGCACGTAGATTTATCTCCTGACGTTTAGAGCGCCCTTGAAGGTTGCCACCGCTATCGCCTCGGACAGTGCCGCCTCGGTCCGCCTGCATCCCCGGAGTCCTGGAAAAGGCGGCTGCTTCCAGATAAATCCACGAAATGCTTTAACAAAACAAACAGACAAACATTCAAAAACAGAAGAAACCCACACAACTCAACAAACACCCTCTTCGGTGAAAATTTATTTACAACAGAAGGTTGTTCCGTCCCTCTAACAGACACCGCCCGCGGCCCGCCCCGCTCATTACCCCGTGCCGGGGGCCGGCCGGCCCAGCGCCCGCCCCGCCGTCCCGGCTCCCCGCCCCGCCGTCCTTCCTCCCCGCCCCGCTCTCATTCATTCCCAGCCCCTTCCTCTGCGCTCCTTCCCCTTCCCCGGCGCCGCCGGCCCGGCCGCCTCCCCGCCCCGCGCCCGGCAGCGGGCAGGGCCCTCCGCGCCGCAGCCATGGCCGCTGAGGGGGTGGACGAGCGCTCGCCGCTGCTCTCCGCGCCCGGCTCCGGCAATGTCACCCCGACCGCGCCGCCCTATCTGCCGGACAGCAGTCCCCGAGGTAAGGCGCTGTGCCGGCCGGCGGGTGGCCCTGGCCCCGTGGCTGTGGCTGTGGCTGGCCGGGCGCGGCCGTGCGGGGCTCCCCCCGCCGGGCCGGGGCCGCCGCCGAGGAGCCCCCGCCCCGCCCCGGTGGGGAACAACAGGTAACGCCGCTCCGTGCCCGGCACAGGCCGTGCTCCCCGCCGCGCTCCGGCCTCAGCGGCTCAGGGGGAGAAACGAAAGAAATTAAAATAATTGTTTGCAGGGGCAGAACAAGCCCGAACCGGTCTGCTTATTATAACTCGCTCGCATGCCGCAGCTTGCGTGGTAATTGTGGGACTTGTGTTTCCCCATTAATTAGGAGCAGGATTAGGTGCAAACGCGGAGCTGAGCGCAGCCCGGCTGGCGGTGCGGGAGGGGCAGCGCAGGAGCCCGCGGGGCCGCGGCCCAGGGCGCCCGGTGCGGGCAGCGCCGGCCTGGGGCCGCCCCGAACCACCGAGGGACTCGGTGCCTGTGGCACTGGGAGCCCAGAGCCACCAGCATGTCCTTGCAGACACGCTTCAAGGCCATAGCTGGTTTTGGCTTTATTTTTAAAGCGAGTCCGGTACTGCGGTTGCAAATCTGTAGTCGAGGCATAATTATATGGTATTATCTTTCTTGCACAGAGTTAGGAAAAATCATCTTGTTGATCAATACTGACTACTTAATTAGTAGTCTGGAAAAAAATACTTAGAAAATATAAAGCCGGATGTTATCAAAGTACATTAGTAGGTTTTTTTGGTTTTGGTTTTTTTTTTTTTTTTTTTTCAGTTAAACGTTTTAGAGCAGAAATTGAGGTGTGGAGAAAGCTGAAGGAATAAATAAGATTAGAGTAGCTTTGCTAGCAGTACCCTTTAAAATGTAAGATTACAGTTCTTATCTCAGTAGGTCCAGTGTGTTGGCCCTTTCTTAACGATTTCTATTAACTGTATAGATTCATGACATGCATGTAACTGGAATGAGTGAGCATCTGTCTGTTTTGAATGATATTTAAACTCAGTCCTCTTTTCTTGATGTGAAAATGTATTTCAGTTTGGACTGTAGCTGGTGTTGACTGTTACTTTGATTTGAACTGGACAAAGGAATATTGGCTTAAAAATAGCTAAGGTTGGAGGCTTTGGCTTTTTATATAGGGTTTATTTGCCATCACTTTTTTAATATAGGCATTATCCCCTAAGTAAAAAAAAAAATAAAAAAAATACACATATATATATACCTTAGTTTACATTCTGGCATTTGATGGTTTTATTCCTAGTGATCCTAATCCTGTAACCATTACTTTTGCATACATTTCAATCTGGTTTTTTGGTTTGTTTTTTTTCTGGGGGGGGGGAGGGTGGTTGGATTTATTTTTTTCCCCTAAGTCTTTATAAATTTAAAAAATAATAGAAATGCTTTAGATTAGTGACTCTTGATTGACCCCAGGGTAAAAGTCATGACCTGGAAATGAGCTGGATCCTAAATACTCATTTCAGTTGGTAGCTGTGTCCTCCTGTGCCTTCAGTGGGCACCTGTTACTTGAGATAACTGTTTGGGCACCTGTGGTGGGATGTGCTCTTGAGATAAGTGGTTTCTCCCCAAAAATGAGGAGGAACCAACACAGAGCTTTCTTGAATGTTGACTATCTCTTGATTGATCAGTCCATGAGCAAGCATACTAGGCAGCACTTCAGAACTACTCTGCAAAACTCAAAAAGATGGCTGTGGAACAGAATTTTGCAGAGCTGTGAGGCCTAGGCCCAGTAGTTCCACTTCTCTTGCTCTTTTGGCTTTCCTTAGTGAAAGGATCTCTGCAAGCTCAACCACCTTTCTAGCTGACTGGCAGTCTTGATCTCTCTCCCTAGCACAAGGCTAGGCTTAGAGGGGAAAAATCATTCCTGTGGAAAAATTGGGTTTGCTTCCAAAGCAAGCTCCTCCTGCAGAGCTTCCTTGATTAACATCACCTGAATAGCATGGAGTGGCCGTGGAAGGAGGAAGAAGCCCTTTGTGTCACAACTACCACCTGAATGTACATTAATAGGTTTATCCCTGTAATTATTTACTGTGCCCAGTATATTGTCCTGAACTTTAAATTAGACCATGGTTTGAAGGTAGCCTTCTCTTGTTGAGTTGCAGCTGAGACCAAGCAGACCCTTCCTTCCCTGTGTAAACTGGCATGGTTGAATCCTGGTAATAGCTCAGTGTTTGCTCTTAATGGTGGAAGCAAGCAAGAAAAATCTTTCCAGTGTGGATGCAGGCCACAGTATTTAAGAAACTTTTCACAACATTGACAAAAGGTGAAACTATCAGTTGTCTTCCCTGTAGTAGGATGGTTAGTCAGTGCTTTTTTTGTTTCTTTCGGGTTTTTTGGGCCTTTTCCAGACTTTCTTAGTTCTTAACAATGTATTTTTGGCATCAATCACTTAATTTTTTCCCTTACTCACCCCCTCACAGGTGATTATAAATAATTTTTTTTTTTTTTATTAAATCCAACTAATTTCTGTTTGACTTAGGTAGGTTGCAGGTGGTTCTCTGTGGTTTCTACCCTTCAGCTACCAGGGGAGGAAAGTGCACAGGCACCACAAGGAATTTCAGTTGGACTATCTTCCTTTACATCTCTGTTCTACAGGGGTGAGGAGGGAGTCAGATGTACTGCATAGTAGGGCACTTTGCTAATCTCACTGAATAATTAGTAAGTTGTGTGTTTTTTAGGGGAGGGGATTGGTTCTTTTGTGGCGGTTTTTATTTTTTGTTGGTTTTTAAAAGTTTGTTGTTTTTCTTTTTTTAAGAAAAATTGATAATATAGCTATAAATTGGTATGTCAGCAGCAGGGAATTTATTAATTAAATGTGTGTATATGAAGCTTGCTTACCACTCAGTCATGTCCAGCATGACAGACCTTTATGAACTGGTTTTAGATATTAGTTAGCCTAAAATTCAAGCTGTCAAAAAAAAAAAAAAGCCATACCAAAGTATGCTAATGTGCTTTGAAACCTTTTTATTAAGGTTTTATTAAGAGCAGCTGACTCTGAGACAATGTCTTTATTTTCCTTTTCACCATCCCCCGCCCCCTTACTCTCCCCCAATATGCTTTTCTTTAAATTTAATTTTGGTGGCTTTTGCTGGTTTGTTTTTTGGAGCTCTTCAAAACGCATGTTTTCTTTGAGCATGAAGGTTGCAGTGCCAAGATACCTCATGCTTTCTGCTCCATAGCAAATGCTATTTGCTGCAGCACAGCTCTGAAAAGCAGCCATTATTCGCTTGCTATCTGATATTTGCTGAGCCAGCAGGACAGGAACAGCGAGGCTGCTTACCTGGAAGCCAAGCAGCTCCAGTACGAGGCTGAAGAAGTGGCTGGCACTGTGTGTGGGGGCTCTCACACCTTGCTTAACCAGCTTTCAAACTTGTAACAGTTACCCCTTGGAAATGGGGTATAGAAGATTATAAATGCCTAGAAGATATGGCTGTTCATTTTTAAAGTATTCCAGAATCGTGGAAAGCTAAAATGTTGGTGACTGTGTCTCTCTTTTTCTGGTACCCTTAAAGATTTTGCTTGCCTTAGTACAGCCACCCTATTCCCAGCTCACAGAATTGAGCTGTCATGCTTTATATAAAGAGAACAAAGTAAAGAACTTTTGTAAAACAATTGTTGCTTTTCAGAAAAGCAACCTTAAAGCTGGGAGTGAGCTGTAGAGGAGTCTTGACAGACAGTTTGGTGTTTAGTCTTTGGAACATGCCTTTTGTTTTCTGGCTGCCTGTTCCTCTAGCCAGAAAGTGCCAGCTGCTCACTGCAGGAGCAGTTAAGCAGCCTGCTGACTGCCAAAACCCCCTTGCAGCAGCCTTGACTTTGCTATGATGGTTAAGACATTGCTGTCCCCATCATCTAAATCTCTAACCTGATTTCTGAAGTGCTCTGGTAGGCTTGAGCTTGTTTCTACTTGCCAAAGTGTGTGGGTTGTGGTTTTGTCTTGTGTGTGTTTGTTTTTGAATGTCTTCTAATGTCTCATGTCCTGCATGTGGCAGCCTTACTTAAAGTAGGGTATCACAGTACTGCAAAATAGTGATTTTTTTTTTTTTTTTTTTTTCCTGGATGCTGCATTTTTTCAGAACGCATTTCGTCAGAAACAGTAGAAATAGCAATAGTGTTACCTGCTCTTTCTTAAGGATGTTATTTTCTGTAACCAGTGTATCAGAGCTGAAGGTGTCAAGTTCACTTCCTCAAGAAATACAGCATTAGTTAGTGTCATGAATTCAGAATATGAATTCAGAATTGTATTGCTGCATATAAGTTAATTTTGTTTCTCATCTGAAATAATTAAAGTATATTGGATGTGATTCTTAGACTCTCAAGGTATCCATCTTTTTCCTGCTGCCTCTGTGAGTTAAAATCAAGCACAGGTCTGGGTCATGTATAGACCAAGTAGCAAAAAGATAGCAGCATGGCTGTTCAGCATGCACTTCAAAGGTGGGTGATGACTTTTGGATCTGAAGGGCAGACAGGTTTTCTTATATCCCTTCAGCTTATGACATTCACTTCAAGACAGAGTGAAAGAGGTTTAAATTTAATACTTGGGCTTGTCAGCTTTGATAGCAGCCTGTGATTTCCCTCACCACCCTCCAGCAGATACTGCTCTGCTCAGTGCTGTTGGTAAATGGCTGATCTCTCATTGCTTCTCTGAAGATTTTGTTGGCTGCTTGGATGTAGTCTTAGAAAAAACCTGTTGAAGCCCAAGGCTGCAGAGATTTTCAAACTACTAGTATTTAAAAAAGCTAAATCTGAACTACTGAATATACCTGTTTTGTATTTGCTTACCTGAAAAGCCCTGAACTTCTTGATGAAATAAAAGTCGGTGTTATTATATGGCAAAGAATTGTGGCGATAAGCTTAGGAGAGAGATTGCTGTGTTAAATTATTTTCATTCCATGGATTCTTAAGCCTCAGAGAATCTTCAGTGTTTCCTCCCTGTTGTGAGCTCACGACTGGCAAACCTGGAGTCTGCAGTCTGCTCTTCCCTGGAGAGCTGAGGCCATTAAAGCCTTCCATGTGTTGGCCTCTCCAAAGTGACTGAAGACCTTCTTGTGCATTGGTACTTTGGCTCCTGGACAAGAAAAATATCTGGTACTTTCAAAAGCAGAAACTCTGAGACTTCAGGGTTTTTTTCTTCAAGACAATGTAAATTTGCTGTTGTATGTGAAAAAGAAGCATTTCATGCTGCTTCCTATCCTAAGACCTGTTTTCTTAACAGATCTTTTTTGTGTTTTTGCCTGTAGTATCTTCTAAGATATGATAAACACTTGTCTATATTTCAACCCTAGATATTTGTGGAGGTTGTTTATGACTCTTCCTGCCTGTGTCTTGTTTTATTTTCTGGGGTCTTTTTCTTCAAAAGCCAGTCTCTACCAATCTGTAGTAGGTTTGGGGTATTATTTAGTGGTTTTTTTCCTCCATGCATTTTCTAAGGACTGCAAAAAGTTGGTTTGAAATAAAGTTACATAGATGAGTTTTGTTGGGTCCAGATTTCTTGGGTGATTTACTGTATGTTGCTGGTTTGCTTTACCTACAACTGTGGATGGTGTTTGTGCACACAGAAATTGTGGAGAAGGGGAAAGTAAATTTAGTTTTGTTCTGTGTTTATACTAAACACTGAGTTTTTTTCTTTTTTTTGAGCCTATGACTGCTAGAAGCGATACTTGCTGGAAGTGTATTAGGATCCTCTGTGTTTTCAGCTGAGATTTCCTTGTCTCTTGCAGCAGAGCTTCCCCCTCCATACACTGCCATTGCAAGTCCAGATGCCAGCGGTGTTCCTGTGATAAACTGCCGTGTGTGCCAGTCACTAATCAATTTGGATGGCAAGCTACACCAACATGTGGTTAAATGCACAGTCTGCAATGAAGCTACGGTAACAGGGATTTTTAGCATTTTTCTTTTTGTGGGGGGCTCTGGGGGTAGAGCTCATGTCCTCACCTGGGCAGGGTGGGTCCCTTCCTGCCACCCCCAAGGAAAAGGACGAGCCAGCCCAGCTGACTGCCAGTGTGGCTGGCGTGCAAGCTCGAGGCGTGCTGCCACGAGGATGGTCATAAGCAGTTAGGGTAAATCTTGGTGTGGTCGAGCTGGCTGTGCAGGATGTCTGCTTCTGAGGAGGACAAAAAGCAAAGATGTCATTTAAGTAATTACTCTTCTGTAAAGAAGGATAAAATTGGTTTTGATGGAATGAAGAGCAGTGTTGAATTGAATTATTCTAAGAGTTCAAAAAACAGAGTGGCAAACCTGCACCTCTCCCTGGATGAATGCCTTTCTCCCGAAATACTGTTCAGTCACTTGGTTAGCTTGTAACAGATCACGTTAAAACAACTTTGAAATGTTTAAGTCATTGGTTCTTTTCCAGTGATCACAGACCTATTTGTTTCTTCTCCTCTGAATTCAAGTCTTCACTACTTGGCCTCCTGCTTTTATTTTTTTCTGCCTGCCAGTTTTAGTTTTGGGATGTGATACTGCAGTGCTCCACAGCTACTGCAAACATTTGTATGAAAAGCACTGGATTAGATTTATTATATGGATTTATTATATATTTGTTACATGAAAAGAACTTTAAATTATGTCCTGAAAACAGGAAGCCTTAACACTGCAGGAAATTTTTTTCCACTTAAAAGGGAAAGTAGAGAACCTGTCATTGATAGTCAGTTTCCTGTCCAATATATAATGTTTCAAGCCAAACAAAGTATTGTGCACCTTTTGATTTGCTGCATGAAAGGACATTGAAACTTGACTCCCAGGTTGGAGAAAGATAATGTCAGTACAGTTTGAAACAAGATTGCAGTTCAGTGATGCCTTCATACTCTCTTAGTGACCAAGAAACAGACTGTGATCTTTTCACTGTTGAATAAAGCCATTGTCCAGGGAAGAAGGGTTGTTTGATGTTTTGACTGGTTTGGGGTGGTTGTTTTTTATTGTTTTTTTTTTTTTTTTTTTTAATATATCACTATTTAAGCTCACATTTAAAAAAAATAACTGAAGCCTTAAATTGTCATTGCTGAAATATGAATGTTTTTTCCTTAAGTTTGCAGAATTTTTGTTCTAATAGGGAAATTTTCACTTCTTAAGAAAGAAAAATTTCTAATTTTGTGTTGACTCTGAAGTTTCCTCTGTAAGAGGAAGTGTCTCTATTAGCAAGAACTTTTCACAGAAGTTGTTCTGCTTTGTCATCCTGTTATGTGGAAAAAAGTGAATTGCTATGACTTCTAATGTGTATTCTCTGGTGGTTGTGGTTCTTTGTTTTTTGTTTTTTTTTTTTTGGTTTAGCCAATCAAAAACCCTCCTTCAGGGAAGAAGTATGTTAGATGTCAATGTAACTGTCTCCTTATCTGTAAGGATACATCTCGGAAAATAGGCTGTCCAAGACCAAACTGGTAAGAATAAAATACTCTGTGTCTTGAGATGGTTTTCATTAAAGCAAATGTTGTCTTTGTGTTGAGTTTTTAAAACTAAAAGAAGTTCAAGCCTTGGTCTCTTTACATGGACAATTACAGAGCATTACTAAATTGTGTAGACACAGGTAGTGCTAGTGTCCATTTTGAATACATTTTCTTAAGATCAAAGAGGAAAAAAAAGTTTCTCCTTTTTCTTTTCGTCTCAGATGTGTGTGTCCCATTATATAACTACTTTATAAGTCAAAAATAATGTAAAGAACAATAGAAGAAAATCTACTTCTCATTTCTAGGATTTAACATTCATAATTTCTTGGAGGCTTAGTTGTAACCACACAGAATACTCACTTTGCTAAATTCAGAGTAGGGATTTGGAGTGAAATGGGAGATTGAGTAGTAGCTTGGCCTCAGTCTCCTCCTCAGTTATGCTGAGTATTCATTCCCCTCTCAGCTCTCAACTTTAATGTACAGAACTGTTATAAAAGAAGCAATTGTGATTGGCATAGTGATTGTTCTTACCATTGGGCTTAAGGTGTTAAAGATTTCACTGTGGTAGGAGGAGTTTGATTTTAAGTGGTGCAGCTCTAACAGGAGGAATGGAGAGGAAGGCTGAGTCTGCAGACACGTGAAGGGGAGTTCTACCCCACCAAGTGCCCTAGTCACCAGTCTGTTGGCTGTTCTGGTTTTGAAACATTGTTTGAGACTTGTGGGAATTACTCTTTTATTAAGGCTCTGTTGGGTAGGATTTCAAAACATTCCAAGCATTTTCTCAGAGTGCAGAAATGTTCATGGGATGGTTCAGTTATAATGTATCATGTGGTTGGTAACTAAACTAAATCAGAAGTTTCTTAATTTTATTAAAATTACCTCAAAGGCATACATCTAAGCAGTCCAAGTCTATGTATTTGTCTTGCTACAAACTGAGCAAAATTGGTGTAGTGTACTTGAAAGGAGAGCTGGGAGTAAGCCCTAAACAGAGGATTCCAGAATGAAGGAAGGCAGGCCATTCAGAATAAAGTTTTGGTTGTAGATGGAAAAGATTAAATATTGCTTTAATTTTCCCTTTCACTTTTTTCATTCTAAGAAGTCTCATCCTCATTCTGTGTTGGTTAATTTGGGTACTGTCATTTTGGATTGACAAATTGTGTAATTTAACTGGAAACACATTGAACATAAAAATACTTTAAAGTAAATTGATTTCATTTAGTCAGCATAGAGTGGTTTTCCTTTTTAGTTTACTCAATTAGAATGAAATTTTAATGTGCAAGTATGGATATGCTTCTTACATTCTACTGGTTGTCAGTAGTGTGGGGAGGAGAACGAGGTTATAGAAGATCCTTACTCTTTCTACAGGTTTCACATGGGTATATACATTTCAATTCTCAGGCTTGCTCATCTGGGTATTAAGTTTCCATTTTTCTGTTGAGCATGTCTGTCATATGCTTGCAAGTCTTTGATCCCTATAGGGTTTAGGCTTGTATGGCTGATCTTACAGGGAAAGAGAATATTTTTTAAACTGAAAACAATTCAGAGAGCAAACAAAATTGGGTGCATCAGCTGTTTAACAAGTAGATGATAGTTTAAAAGTGTAAAAATATTTGGTACTGACTGAGCTAATTGCTTGAGTGCATCATCCTTCTCTTTTGCTAGTTTTATTACATGTGTATCTAATGTTCTTAACACAGTAGACGCATCATTACTCTTGGTCCAGTAATGCTGATTCCAGAAGAGCAGCCAGCTCAACCTGCCTTGCCAGTTCAACCAGATGGAACTAGAGTGGTGTGTGGGCACTGTGGAAATACATTCCTTGTAAGTAAAGCATTGGATTCTCCTCGCCTCACCATGCTATCTCTCAAGCTGCTTGTTGTAAGCAGTTTTAAGAGTGTATTGCCTCACCCTTTGGCATCATTGAGGAACTAAAACTTCTTCTGTGCTCATTATTATGGATGTATGGTCTATATTTGGTTATCTTTATGTGTGTTTCAGTAGTCTTTCTGTACGTGGATAGATAAAGCCCAAACTCTGTCTTACTGTTTTGTGATGTGAGAGTGGACAGTGCTGGAAGAGGAAGTTGGTCTTCCAGGTTCTGTTTAGGCTTGAGTGGTAGCTGTGTTCTGGAGTGGCCAAGAGAGCAGTTCTGTCATTGCTGTATGAGCCCTGGAGAGCTGTTGGTTATGGAAATTGCCTTTGGAATATCTGTAGGTTGTTGGAGAACTGGAGGTTTTGGTTTATATGCAAGACTATCAGTTGATCTCATTTTTGAAGTGGAAGGATGTACAAATGCTCTTCTGCTGTTGAACTTTCTGGAGCCTTCTAAATGGACAAGGTGCTGCCACACCTGAATTTTGATTTCAGTACACAAGTAAACTAGCTTTGGCTTCATCATCAAGCAGTGATTGAATCTCTTCTAGGTTCTTCACTTGTAGGAAATTACTAGATAAGGGGTACAGTTAAAGAAAAGTCATGAGAGAGGTGACATATTCCTGAAACAAAGGATTATAAGATACATAAAGATCAGAGAATACTCAAGTGCATGTTGTGCAAGGAAAAAGGAAGCTTAGGGGATGCCACTCCATGTTTGCTTGTGCCAGCAGAGAGAGAAAGGTTGCCTTGTGATAGGCTCTGTAATGGAATAGGCTTCTACTTCAAGTCTTCACTTCAGGTTTATGCATCAGTGAGGTGCTTTTATGGCTTAACCCCGGCATGCCTTACCACACAGCTGCTTGCTCCCTGCAAACACCAGCCAGCCCACCTGCCCTGGTGGGGAGGAGAATTGGGAAAATGGTAAAATTTGTGGGTTGAGATAAAAACAATTTAATGATTGAAACAGAAAACTGCTAATGATGATGATAATAATAGTAATGAAAAGAGAGAGAGAAATAAAACTCAAGAGAAATAAGTGGTGCTCAATACAATTGCTCACCACCTGCTGACCCAGCCAGTGCCCCAGCAGTGATCAGCATCTCCCAACCAACTCCCCCCAGTTTGTGTACCAAACATGATGTTCTGTGGTATGGAATATCCCTTTGGCCAGCTCAGCTCAGCTGTCTTGGCAGTGCTCTTCCTCAGCTGCTTGTGCACCTCTTTGCAGGCAGAGCATGGGAAACTGAAAAGTCCTTGACTTAGGTAAACACTACTTAGCAACAGCTAAAAGCTTAGCTTGTTACCAGCATTGTTACTGAATCCAAAAGAGAGCCGTGTACCAAGTATTAAGAAGAAAATTAATACTCCCAGCTGAATCCAGGACAGGTGTGCTGTAATGTCTTAACTATTATAGTAGGTAATGAGTGCAAAGAGCAGGAGATGGCCCTTACACTTCTTTCTTCTTTCTTTTTTCTTTTTTTTTTTTTTTTCCTGAAGAAAAATGGGAATATGATGAGGAATTTACTGTACTGACTGGAAAGTAATTAGAGATCCTCAAGAAATACTTTGTCTACTAATTATGCCTATATATTAAAAAATATAAAATTTCTTATAACCCTTGCTGAAAAACAGTAGTGTGAAACTGAAGATAGCTGAAGTGGGTTTTCTGTTTGCCTTTTCAGCCTGTCTTTAGGTACTTTGACAAGCATGGGAGTTTTACTTGTCTTGATTCCCTATTTACTTTATATAAGTACAGTGCAGATTAACTTTGTAGTTTACACTATGAATTACTTCAGGTGAACATGAGGGGAAAAAAACCAGACCCATAAAGTCTGGGTTTGCCCATGACTACTAGATTATGCCTTAAAAGCTTTTCTAGTCTGGGATTTGTGCATGTGACTTCGTATCTTCTGGTTGCTTCAGGGAACTGCAATATTTTGAACTTCATAGTCCTGTCTGCCAGGATAAGACTAATTTGTCTCTTCATGATATGTTGAAAAGAAACTCTCTGAACCATTAGAAATTGGAAGCTTGCTATTTTTTAATGCTGAGTTATCAAGAAACAAACCCTTTTTACCCCTCGTTACACAGCTTTCCTGCCAGTCTTTTGTTTCTACTTTTTTTTTTTTTTTTGTAATTAAGTCTGAGATTCTAAAAATAATATTTTTAGTTAAGAAAAATCAGAAAATTGCTTGGATTTGAGAATGAAGAGAGAAGCAACAAAAAAGTATTTTAGCCAGCCTGGAAGCTCAGTTTCTTGTGAAGAAAATATGTAGTGCTAGATGCATCTCTCAGCAACTCAGTAGGCTATTCCTTTTACTTTACCTGGCAGTTAAAAAATAAATAGACAAAGATAGCATCCCTGGCATGGAAAAGTCAAATTGTCATGTTCTGTGTTCTTCTAAGAGTGTCAGCTTGTTCACCACCTTCCAAGATTTTTTATTTTTTTTTTTCCATTTGAAAACATGACTATGGGACCTATATTATGCTTGCCTCTACTCATGGTGGGGTTTTTTTCACCAATTATAAAAAGCACACTCTTTGCTATGGAGTGCCTTGAAGTTTCTCTGTCTTAGCTGGAAGAATGGCTTAGTACTGAAGGGAGATTGTAGCCAAACTATCAATGTTTCACATCTTGTTAATCAGATTTTTTTTTCCCCTTGGAAACCTGATAGAAGTTCTTTCTGTGTTAAGGTTTCTACTGTTTCTGACAGGTTTGGACTTGACAAGTGGAAAAAGGGATAGAATAGAAAAAGGGGGCAGGATGAGAGTTTAACTATGTTGCTAAATATCAGTTAATAATAAAATCAGTTTAATAATAAAGATCTGGTTTGGGCTGTTTTGAGAGCTTTTGAACTTGGGCTTTGAAGTGCCTGTTTCTGCCAGCAGTAAGTCATTCACTGCTGCTCCCCTCTGAGGGACCTCTGCCTGCAATGGTGTGTGGCTGTCAGAGGCTGAATTGTCTTTGGAAATGGGGGACAAGGGAGGGCTGTCCCTATGTCCTCCCCATCTCTGACATCTTCCTGCTACTGTCCTGCTTTTGAAAGAACCTCAGGAACGAGAAGCCAGGAGCAAGCTATGGAAGCCACAGGCTGTAGGCTAAGCACTGTACTTTGTCAGCTGTGCTTTGTCAATTTTGGTTTGTTCAAACTAATCAAATATGAAAATTACTTCTTCTGAAATAATTGAATAAAAAATCCATTAAAGTTTTCAGAAAACTTAGATATGTTTTAGTTTGTGAAAGTATTTTGCTTTCCCAAAGGACTAGAGAGGAATGGAGGGGAAGCTTCTTTTGCAGAAGCAACTGTATATAGGACTGTGTATGTATTTATGTGCATATGTCTTTTTTTGTTTTGTTTTGGGATTTTTTTTTCCCCCACTGTCTTGTGTTGAATGCACTGAGAACTATTTTAGGCTTAGAAGAAAATGTTTGACTATTCTTTTAGCAATTCCTTTGATGGATGTCTGGTTTTGTCCACAGTTGAAATATTGACGAGCTCTGGTTTCCTCATATCTTCATCTGTTTTAGTACATCTAGCCAGGGATTGGGCTGTATATTGTGTTGCTCCAATTTAAAAAATCATTGTATTCTCAGCAGAGAGCTAAATTTCATGTAACTGTAACTTCTTAACAACATGAATCAATATTAGGTACTTTAAAGCACTCTGGAGTATGGGTAAAAAATGCCAGCTTAAGCATGATTTAGAATGTACAGAAACATAACCTTTCCTCACTGTGTTAATGTGATTGGAGTTCTTGTGCTTTAAAAGCCTTGTCACAATTTTGCTCTTTTTCTACAAATACCTCTTGTCTGTGTAAAAGGCATCATAACAGTTACTCCTTCTGTTATTTCCAGGTAACTCTCAATTAAAATAGATTATTGCTCACTCCTTTTTCCATCAATATTTGTAGCCCAAATGCATTGGAGTTTGTAGCCATTGATAATTTAAACAAATAATTAGAAGTCTTAAAATTCTGAAAAGTTTATTAATGAGTAACTAAGGAAATGGGTTGCCTACACTGTGATATAGAATTGAAACTGGTGTATAGAAATGAAGTTGAATTACAATTAGGTAAAATATAAATCCTGGAATTAGACTTCCTTTTATTTCTGGAATTGAAATTTAAAAATCTGAAATAACTGCTCTGGTGGGGCCTCTCTCCATCCCCAATACTGACACTTTCACTGTGTAGAATTAAGGGAAATTGAGTGCATTTTTAAAAGGGATGCAGAAAAATACTGAACTTGCTCTTCTGCCAGGAATGTGGAAGTAGAATTAATGCTCTTAAAAAGCTTTGCTTGGATGGGGAGCATTACAGAAGTTTTATTAAGGAAAAAAATAGAACTCTGCTAAATCAGTTTGATCACGTTTTGTAAACAAAAAATACCAGTTACATAGTTGTTCTGTAAATATGTAAATAGACACTTCAGAACAAGACAATAAAAGATGGATTTCTTTTTAGTGGAGATTTATCCCCAAGTAAATAAAACTGAGGGAGATGTTCAGGAGGTAGGCAAATGTTCAATAAATACTACAGTTTCAAACCTTGCTCACAGCAAATTCACAAGGCATGAGAAGACACATCTTTCTTTGCTCATAAAATCATAAATTTCTTCTCAGCATTTAAATGGTGCTTGCTGTAGGTTGGTGCTGTTTTCCCTGTGAGGGTGGGATCTGATTTTCATTTGTGGTTGTAGCAGTTACAACACTTCAGTAGGACAGCTTCAGATTTCTCATGGGGATAAGGCAGGGCCTAATGGAGGCACTGGGGATCTGCACTGTGGCTTCTGCCCCTGCTTTTAATTTGCAGTGTGACTTTTGTATCACCAAAAAGCTTCCTACCAACCTCTTCCACTTGAGAAAGGCAACAGAAGAGAGCTACAGTTACAAAATAACTCCTTGCAGGGGGAAGAAAAAGAGCCGTATTATCTTGATCAAGGCAAACGTGTTTAAAATGCTTGTTTAATACTGCTATCACAGAATTAAATTTAACAGCGCCTGCTGTTTTTAAGTAAGAGTATATCACTCTGTATCCCCTGGTTGAGTTGGGTCTAGGCATTGCTTTCACTAAGGCTGTTTCCCACACATGGAAGGTGGTGACCCTACCATGTACAATTTTACATATCTTTTTAATAGTCATGTAAGGTAGCCAATAGTGTTCTCTATTTCATTGATGTAAAACCTTATATCTACTTTCTAAAATATTCTTTAACACAGCTTTCTGTGTACCCATAACTTAGTTTTCATAAATGATGCAAGGGTTGGGAAAAAGATTGCAAAATACTTCTGTTTGTAATTGTGCCAAAGAAAATACACTTATTTTGATTCAGGGTATATTAATAGTCTTTAAGTAAGAGAAGAAAACCCATTAATATTTTAATGTTGCTCATACTACGCCTGTGGATACAACCACATTACGTCAAGCAAATTTTGTAATACTAAGGCAAGTCATGGGAAATGTTCTCATGGAAATCCCAATCTGTTGTTGCCACTGACAAAAGGGCACCCCATTTATAGAAGAAAACAAGAAACAAGTCAAAGAGTCTGAGAAGCAAAATGTTTTCCATGTGATATTTAAAATTAAGTGCAATAACAATTTTCTCAGGTCTGGTTTTCAACCTTTTTCTTTTCTTTTTTTCTTTTTACAGTGGATGGAACTGAGGTTTAACACACTAGCAAAATGCCCACACTGCAAAAAAATGTAAGTTCTCTGAAAGCAAGGTTATGTAAATTACTGTGAAGTAGCCAGCGTTTCTTCTGTAAGTCTTTGGAGTAAAATGTGTCAGCTGTGCTGATTATTTTGCTGTGCTTATCTGAACTTCAAGGCTATAGCAGATAGTGTGCACATGAATTCTCCATTCTTTATGCAGAAACCAGTAGCTTTGACAAATCAACCTGCGTTTATGAAAATGATCTGATTGAATTGATAGAGGCAAAAATAAGCTGCTAGCAATAGACAGGAAAGGGTTGCTGAAATTAACATTTTATGTCCTTGAAATTTTGCCTCTTCATGCAGTAGTAATCAGACGTCATCTTGAAAGGTAGAACTTGAATGACTTTATTGTAAAGAGCGGAAAGGAAATAATCTTAATTTGAAAGAGGGTTAAGTGACAATATAAACTCAACAGCTAACTTGTGTTAAGCATCTTAATGCATTAGCTTGTTTAAGGTTTAGGAATTACTGTGGAATAATTTATCTATTCATTTGTTACTACTTCAAGAAGAACAAGAAAAATAATATAGGAGCTGTAAGCATTTTGTTTTGGTTTGGTTTTTTTGAGCCTCTCTTTTTGAGTATTTGTTTGGCTCAGGAATTCTTAATTTGAATTTTTGCACTAGTAACATAATTTAAATTTGTACGGGATTTTGGCCACAGGATGTGAAATAAGACATAAATATTACTTCTAAGACCTTCATATTCTGCTGATTTATTTAAATATTTGTCTTCCTTTAACAGGCAAGCGTGACTTCCAGTTAAAGGAACAAATGTGTTTTCCACTGGGAGTGGAGAACCTCAGCTGTGTTGTATGTTGCAGGAAAAGTAGCAGATCCCTTAGGAAGGAGAAAGCTTAGGAAAAATGTACTGTAGGTGTGGGCATGGCCTGGCCTTCAACACTGGTTGAAGTCTTTTTATCTGAGTATTTGATAGAGAAATCGGTCTGGTGCTGTGTTTAACCTCAGGGGTGTAGCCAGCCCAGTGTGGAGTTGTGGATGTGTTCAACTTAGGTTGAGTAAACTTAGTCTTGATGAGATGCTGCTTTGCAGGGATGTTTGTACTGACACATTAAGTCTCTTCGGTCCTTGAGGAGGGGTTGGAGTTTTGCTGTTTGGTTTGTTTTAAAACTAATTGCAATTATGTTTTATATTATATGTCACCCTTGTTAGCTGACCTTGTCTTTTTTCTTGACTCTCCTTAGATCAGTGTTATTTGTTGTTTAACCTTAAAGATCAAAACAAGCAGTGAAAACCAACCAAACAAAAAACCCAACCCTAGCAGTAACAGCAGCAAAATAAACCACGCTCCAAGCAACAGTCAAAAGTCACAGCATGTGATCTTTTGGTCTGTCTTCTGTTGATTAATGTTGCTTCTGTTTTAAATTCCAGCTGAACTCAAAGGTTTTCATAGTGTTTTCCTCCCTAAAGTGCAAAGCATGCTATCTGTATGTAGGGAAGCAGGAGCCTCTCTGCAGTGCAATTTACAGTGATAATTACAGCTTGTGTGGCAACTGTATTGCAGAATGCAAAACAAATTTTAACAAGTGGGCACGTCTGTCCTTGGGCTGAGGATGCAAACTGTGGGATATTGTAATTTAGCTTTGAAGGAGTTGCTTGGTGCTTTCCCGCATTTGCGATGCGATGGTTGGGAGTTCTGCACTTCCAGCAGCACAACCATTTCTGATACATGGATTTAGGGCACAGCATAGGTGAGAGCTTTGAGTCATGATGACGGAATAAATAACTGCAGTGACCTGCTTTCTATCAGGTCTTTGTCAGAGGTCATCATAGCCAAGTAGTTAGAAGGGAATGTAAGGTTTCATCTTACTAATGCAGAACTTCTTTCATTAGTAGCTGAGTAGTCAGATGGAGAACTGTTCGCTCGTTATGTAGATTAAGTTGATGATTGCCACTGAAAAAAGGATAGTGTAGTCTAAGGCAAAAGGCCCTTAAATCACTCCAACAGTAAGTTTTTCAAGGAGACGTTGGCTGACACTTTTGGATTAATAAGTTTGTTTCAAATGTTTTTAAAAGTGCAGTGAATCTCTGAAAATAGTTTGTTTTTGACCTTTATTTGGTTGATGGATACTAGATCTTTATATTAAGAATGTCTTCTAAAATTGCAGGGGAGATCAGAAATTATTACATGACAAAGTTAGTAATGAGACAGTGTTCAGGGAGAAGTAAAGCCATAATGCCTAAACAAAGGAGCCTCTCATATCTGAATGTAGGAGGAAATAGGATCTTCTTGTCTGTTTTTAATCCCATCTATGTGCTACCATTGTGATACAACTTTGTTTTGTGGCACACTTGTTTTGTCTTGCAAAATAACTTGGGAAGGGTAGGAAATTAATTGTGATGTAGAGAATGAAATCTTATTTGGTAAATTACCAAATCTCTGTGGAAGTGGACTGTAAATGTGTCGTGTCAGGGATAGCTAAGGTATTTGCAGAAGCCTTACTGATCCATAGTGGCTCTGCCTGACACAGGCCCTTACTTGCCTTGGGAAAATAAATGTAGCTAGTGAGGAAATTTTATGATACAGTTTTATTTTATAGTAACACCTGAGATTGGGGGGGAAACTATTTCTTTTTGCTGATTTAGTGTTCTTCTGTATTTTTAAATACCAGATGTTTATCAGCTCATTTTCCAAGAGTGAGAGATTCAGGGAAAGCTTCCAGTATTTTTCTCATTTAATGATGAATCAGGAACTGGTTTTTTGTATGCTAAGATGTGTATTGAATCATCTAGAAAATTCAGTTCATTAATTCAGTTACTAAAATGAGTACCTGAATGGTACAGTTTATTTCAGAATGTCAAATCTATTTTTTCCCTGTAGGACCTATCTCTTTTACTTTTTAAGGTCTGCCAAAACTATGAACCCTCATGAATTTATAACACCTTTGCCCCATAAAGGACTTTCCTGAAAGAGAGAGATGTTGGAACCTCATCACTGCTGTGGAGGCTAATTTCACCAGTGCTATTCATCTTCAAAATATTGGCATCTTAATTTTCCTAGTGGAAGCGTGTTTGAAATCCTGATCATAATTCTTATTATTTGGAGCATAAGAGACCCAGCATTCCTTCCTGTGCTACTTCTTTTAAAGCCTTTGTCCCATGTGGCAGTTTCCCCCTCTTCTAATTATTCCCTGATGCAATATTGGATCTGACATCTTTTAGATCTGCTGCTGCTGCTCAGAGTTCTGGCAGGTGCCTTTACTTCCTCAGCAGCAGCTCAGAAAGAAGGAACTGCTGCTTTCTAGATAGCTCTGTGGAGTTCCCTCATGTTCTCACAATGGAACTAATTGGTTGCTTCTGTGATATGAAAAAGTTCTTTTGATCCCATTTTTAATATTGCCAGATGTGCTTGTCAGAGTTGTCATGGTTGCAAGGTTTTTGGGATAGAGTTTCAACTTTCTTTATTCTAAGTTACTTTGGGGGTTTTATGTGTAATTTGGGGTGGGTAGAGGAAGCCTCACTATCTAGAGGGGCCCAGTGGCTAACATCACTGTTGGAAGGTGAAAAATTAATAATGATTTATTTGGGCTCCTAGGTCTGTTACATGACTGTATAAACTCTAATCATTGCTTTCTGTGGAAAGAGAAAAGCAGCTAAATTGAGACATTCTTTAAATTTCCATTTTGTGGTATTTGTGTTGATGGTTTCTCCCCAAGCCTTTTTTACTGGATATAATGAATTTTGTCTCTGTGTGAAATACACTGCACAGTAAATATTATATATGTTGTAGGTATATTAAACATGACATTTTTACCAGCTTATGGTATCCAGCTCTGTAATAGAATTAACTTTGAGTACATAGCCACAAAATCCTGCAAAGGAGGGAACCTAAGGTCAGTTTAGCAAACTCAGTCTCTTCCCTTTTTCCCTTTTATAAAACTACTTTTAGGTTTTATTATTTTTAACTCATGTAACTTGGAATTTAATAACATATCCCTTTTCTAGAATGGCTGTAGAGTAGCTTTTGAGGGACTATGTGGAGGTGTGTGTGAGAGGGCAAGATACATTATTTGCCCAACTGGAAATTCTCTTGCCCTAATCCTATCTCAGACACCCTCCAGTGTCCCATTTCACTATGTATGGTGAGGTTTTGCTCAGGAAGTCATTTCCCCATGGAAGCTAATGAGCAGCAGTGTTTGGGAACTTTTCCAGCTCCTCTGAAAATGGCTTGTGAGTAGTCACTTTATTCAACTCTTGCCTTGAGAGATGAAGCTCAGTGTGTTAGCTTGAGGACTGTGGTGGTGATTGGTTTTGTTTTTTTTTTGTCTTTGAGCATATTAGAAATTCCTTTTAAAGAAATAACGTTGAAGTAAAGCTGCTTAAAGCAATCTATTTGAAGGCTTTCTAAGACAAATGCTTAAAAAACTTTAGTCACATGCTAAGCATATGAGGCCTTGCTATGTGGTTAATTAACTGGAGCCAGAAATTTGGTCAGTCATATGACGTGTGTACTACTTCAGTTGTTTAGCAGTGCTTTTTTCTGTTAGGCATTTATCTTGAATAAGTTGAACTATCATGAGATGAGTAAAAGCATTACACTATTTCCAAAGTTGTGTTGATCTCCCTGAACAGGGTGAAGTACTAAAATAATGATAGCATGCTTTGGGTTGCTTCAAAAAACCTCTAAGATAGATAATGTTTTATAAAAGCACTTCTGCCTCTCTTTTAACTGTGCTTCAGTGGACTTAAATCATACTCCTATTTTCCTCATTAGCAAGCTGTATGTGATTGCAAATATGTGACTCAAGATGTATTTACTAAACCATGCTGAGCTTCTAGAATAATTTTTCTAACCTGTAGTAAATAATGTAATGTTTTATTTGCATTTTATATTTGGTTTGAGTGAAGCACTGTAATAGCTTGATGCAGCAGGTAGAGACAGAGCTGTCTGTCCTGGAGTTCATAGTCTAGATGATGAGTGACAGAATTTCCAGGGGATTTATTTACCTTGGTTGTCAGAAGTGATTTGTGCAGCTCATATAAATTGTGGTAGAACTCTGTATAAATTTCAGTATTTGGAGATGTTGGACATGGAAAAAAAATTACATGTCTGTAACTGAAATGATTTGTATTTATCTTCAGAGCAGTTTAATCACTGAACATTGAGTATTGAGTATCCAAGAAATGGATAGTGAAGGTTGTTATTAATGACATGTAGGGGTGGCAAAAGTTATTTTCAGTTACTTAGATGCAGTGAAGTATTGAAGCCATATGCTGATGTACTAAAAATCTGAAGGGTGTCTTGCAACCAGCATGGAAGCTGTAAAGCAAACTTGAGTTTTGCCATCCAAAGGCTATCCAAGACAATTACTGGGCTGCACTGTAGGTACAGAAGGTAGACACACTCTAATTGTGGGTGTGGAACCACTTCCTTCCTAGAATTTTAGGTACTAGATATTCACCAATAGCTCTCCTTTAAAATAAAAATGGGGACTCTGTCCTGTACTTTACAGTATAACTGTAGACTTTGCTTTCAACTCTATAAATTTAAGATGGTATGTGTATTGCCATTCTCTTTCCATATCCCCCATTGAGACTGAACAGTTACTGTTGATGGTAGGGGTGGTTTTTGTGGTGGTTGTCATTTGGGTGGTTGGGTTTGGGATTTTTTGTTTCCCTTTAATTTACAATACCATTTATTTCCTAACAGTTCTTCTGTTGGAAGTGCGCTGCCACGGAGGCGCTGCTGTGCATATATCACAATTGGAATGATCTGCATCTTCATTGGTGTTGGATTAACTGTGAGTGATATACCACAATAAATTTTCAACTGTGTGCAGGGGTGTCTGTGTTTAAAGGAGTTCTCTTAGTTGACCAGCTCTTCTTTTCCCAGCATTTGAGTCAAACTTCCTAAATTTGTGTTTTTTGTCATCTCTATTAAAACTGTGGATTTAATCATCTGAGTAAATTAATTTTTCTGAGTTGAAATGGAAAATATTTTTTAAAGGTATTCTGGCACTTTGATAATCTTTTTTCTGATGTGAAATTTGGCTCCTCATCTCTAAAAACTTAAGTTTTATGAAAAATGGTTCACTTTACTGTAGAAATTCTGGAACATCTTGCTCTTGCCAGAGCTCTCAAAACTTCCAGGTTTCCAGAAATACATGTTGCTGGATAGCCAGAAATATAAGTTCTGCTGCAATGGAGGTGAATGGGATTCCAAGCACTAAAATATGTACATGTCTTTGTAATTTGAACAAGTTGTGAAGTTCATAACCAGTTCATAAGCTATTTGCAAATGAAAAGGCTCACTCTCTGTTACTTGGAAAGCTATCTGGCTTACCAGTACCTCATATGGGATACTAAAGCCAACTTTCTCCCTGGGAATTCCAGAAAAGTTCATGTGAGGAAATACCCCCAGTGAATTAATATGTGAATTCTCGTTATGCCTCTAACTTGCATTTTAACTTGAATCATTATTGATGTGTGATCTTAAATGATTTATGAAGGATTTTCCAGGTTCCTTAATAGAAACAAAGCCAGAAGTAAAAACAGTGAGAGACAAATTCCTTTTCCTTTTTTTAATTACCTTCCTGAGTTGGAAAATTATGTGAAAACATTTTTCCATGAGATTTGTCCAGAGGCTTGTGTAGCTTCCATCCCTGAAGTTATTTGGGACCTAGCTGTGTTAAAACCACGAACAGCTTGGTCTGATCTTGGGGTTGACCCTACTTTATTGGGGAGTTGACACTAGAGGTCTCCTGATCTCCCTTTCAAGCTCAATTATCCTATGGTTATGTAAAATTAAGTGAATAAAATACCCAATTTGCCCTTACCAGAGTTGAAAAGGTGCTGAAATGCTTCTCCTTAATATAACCTACTCTTCCCTGAAGAACAGATAGTGCTGTATGTTTGACACTGGCTTTTTCTCTTTTTAGGTTGGTACACAAGATTTCGCCAGGCGATTTCACGCAACATATGTTTCCTGGGCTGTTGCTTATCTCTTAGGTTTAATCTGCCTCATTCGAGCCTGCTACTGGGGAGCCATTAAAGTCAGCTATCCAGAGCACAGTTTTGCATAGAGAAGTTGTTAGGTTATAGCTAAACATCTAGTAGTTCTGGATATTACATCCTGGACACTTTTAAAACCTTTCCGGTAAGGATTCCATTCTGTTCAAAGTAGTTTAAAGACTGGGGGTCTCTAAGAACAAATGTTCATTGCACTACATAATATGCAAATAGTTTGTTTTGCTGCTAGATTCCCTAGCTCTGAATACTAAAGCTGTGTTTACATGTTCATAACTCTGTCTTTATAGGTGTTGAATTTTATTTCGACAGTATTAAGTTTTACATTTCCTTTGTTATGTTAAAATCTGTCTGCCATTTTTCTAGATGTTCAGTAAGAATTCAAAAGCAAGAGTGTTTATAAGTGTTTCTACAGTAGCTTCACATTTGTACTTAACATTTTAACTAAAATTATATTCAAGTGGCTTGCTTTAAAACCTAAGCAATAAGCATTTTGCTTGAACTGCTTTACTGCATCTTTTGCCTAAGATCATAGTGACCTTATTCAGGAAATGAAGGTTGTGAGTGTTTAAAAGACTGACACTGTTGCTAGAGAGACATTTGTAAACACTGTATGCTTGGAGATTTTTCAGGTAGAGAGATGCTATTTTGGTAGTTGGATTAAATTTCCATTTATCCAGGATTGGATTTCAGTAAGGATAAATGCTTTCTCCTCAAGGATCCTGGCACTGAGGTTTTGGTTGGGTTTTTTCGTTTTGTTTTGTTTTTTTAACTGGCAAATCTTAAAAGCCATGCTCGGATTGTGGAACTTAACTCTAGTTATTTGTACAAGTTCCTTTACAGGGTCTAAGGGAAGCATTTCATATGACTTGGTTTGTAATACTTCAGTGTCATGTACATGACAATAAGACGGTGATGGGTTGCCTCTTACTTTCCTCTGATCACATCAGATTTTCCCTGCTTGGGAGAGTTATGACACTGGTCACTGCAAAGGGAGACACTGTAAATTCTCATTAACTGCTGTAATAAGAAAATAAGTAAACTATTACTTGGACCATTCCATCAAAGTACATCTAGTCAATTTAGCACTGACTTGCCAAGAGAATACGGAAACAGAAAGTTTTTTCTAATGATGTATTCACAAAGGATTGAGGGACCAGTTCTTGCACTGCCCATCTTTATAATTTTAAACAAGTTTTTGCTAAATTCAGAAGGAATGTCCTGAGTGATTTAGACAACTGTAGTAATTTAGATAAAAGGGTCAGATGGGTAAATTAATATGGATGTTTCAGGGATACATGTAATTTAAATTATCTATGTTCCTGCTAAGTCAAAATGATATTCGGATAAGGATTTTGGAGCACAATAAATGTAAATGATCAAACTGTAAATGATCTGTCTTTGTATGACGCTAAATGTATAAAAGCAGTAGCTCAGGATTACAATGTACCTTTTACAAATAAACTAATAAAGAAATAAAGATTATTATTCAAACTTAAATGTATTTTGTTATTTATATGCCTATAAAAATGCATAAGTGGATGAATTTCCTAGTATGATACAGAAACCAAAAAGTTATTGCACACCAAAGGTGAGCTCTGCATTTTTGCCAAATGGCAGCCTCAAGAATATACGAGAGCAATAATAAAGTGCAATTAATGATGTTTTAGGAAGAACGGGGACATAAATAAGGGATGAAACCACTGTTGAAATTCTGTTTTCTTGAGTCAATGGCTTATTGATGGACTAATATCAATATAATATTCTAATACTCTTTTCCTAGTGCATCCCTTCATTGTTGAGATTTGCTGTACTCACTTGCATTTGAACCAATGAGTACTCTTTCCTTGTACTTTGTGTTTCAAAATATTTTATTTCACATTGTGAAGTAAAGTAGGCTGGGGCTGTACTGAAATCATCCACTGCTTTTGTAACTTCAGTGAGGGTGGCAGTGGGAGTGGGAGGGGGCTGGGCATAATGTTATTTTAATGAAACAAAGGAATTTGTACTTTTCTCCCCATGTTAAGCTGTACTTTGTTTCCTGTCTTGCATTTCTTCTTTTTCGTCTCAACCTTTTTCAGCAGAAAGGATGATACATGGACCAAGTAATTAACTTTTGTTTGAATCAGGGTACTAGCACAATGTTTGCTACTGCTTCCTTTTGCAAAGTAAAACACGGTAGTTATTTCTATAAAATGTCATTACATAACCACTGCTGGGTACACATTGTGATATTTTCACCAATTAAAAAATTTAATGGTAGAATCTGATGGGACTTTGAGGGACTCAAGTGAATGTGGCCATTTGTGCAGCGGACTTGTTTGTAGACAAGTCATGATGTTCTGTGCTGACCTACATGTCAATCCAATATACTTCTCTGAACTTAAAATTTTAAAAAAATTAAAATCCTGTTCTGTGCATACAGACCACTAGAACAGCTTTCAGGTTTTAAAATCACTTATTGTTTTTGTTGAGTCTTTTCCTCAAGGTATTATTTCTGTGTTAGTTATAGGAAGGAATTATTCAAATTCATGATTAAGGACTTCTGCTTTGAGATTTTAGTTCCTCCTTTCCCTGTTCTCCTTCCACTCCTTTCCACCAGAGCTTTTAAACAAACTTGTGACTTTGACTAGGAAACACTTCAAACCTTAAACTGTGTTTAATTTTTTAATTAATAAGCCTACTGATGAAGAAAACTTTACTGATTTTATTTGTACCCACCATACATGTTGATATGTTGTCTTATGAGGCCAAGAGATTAGTGTTTCTGAAAATTAGGTTATCAGGAGATCTTTGTCAAAAGCAGCATGTTGAAAAAAGCTAACTTCCAAATCAGCTTGGTAAAAAAATTTAGCATGAAGTGCTTGGAGAATATGCTGGAGCAGCTGTGGAGTAATTAGTGGTTATTGCTAAGAAATGGATGTTGTCTTTCAGTGTATGCCTTTATAAACAGAAGGAATGCCAGGGCAGCAGTTTCATATGAAGTGCTGGAAAATCTTTGTATCTAACCTTAAGGACTTGAATAATAAATAGTTGAGTACCAGCAAGATGATTTGTCATGTTAGATCTATCTCACTGCCTCTTCCAACAGCAAAAATTCCTGAAGTACACACTAAAAATATCTTGGAAATATTCTTCTAAGCAAGCTTGAGAAGCACATATATAAAATTATTCAAATACAGTGATTATCAGACTGGGAAGATGTGGAAAGCTATGCATGCCAGCTTTTTGGAAATACTTAATATTTTTGTCAAGTTAGTATCTGTTTATCTATTATAATTCCAGAAACTGAGAGCAGGTTAAGTGATTGCATCATATTAATTCATCCTGCTTTACTACTTAATTTCCTGTGTGATTTGGATTAACAGTGCCAGGGACTAAACTTTCCTTTTCAAAAAATCTGTTGTGAAAAAATAGATCAGTGTGGGAGAAATGAGTATCACTAAATTACTTGAAATAGCAAATTCTAACCATAATATTTAGAATAACCTGTAGTATTTGAAAGCTGGACTCTCAAATCCCCCTTCATACAAAAAATTAGTCTCTTTACAGGGGAGTTACAAACCGTATTTGTCTCAGTAGCCAGATTAAATTGTCCCCATTCCTCAGCCTCCCAAGACTCAGCAGCAGAGTTGTACTGGAGGAGTATGAGTAACTTTACACACATTGCTGCAGGGCAGTACCCTTCTTGAAAAAACTTTGCAAGTGCCTCCTTAATTCAGATTTCTGTGATTTTATTGGTGCTGTCGACCTGCAGCAGATTGTGTGAAGGTGAAGGAGCAAAAGGCTGGATGGAGGTCATGAAGGAGAGGGGAGAGAAGAACTTAATCTGATTTCAAGTTATTGGCAATATTTTTGTTGTGGATATTTGAGCCAACAAGAAAAGAATATCTAGGCTCAGTTTCCTACAGCTTTAACCACAAAGAAGTTTTTATTTTAGAACAATAAAGCTACTTGTTAGCTTGATTGGCTAGCAACTTGTCATGTTACACATCAGTGGAATCTGGGGGAGTCTGCCAGGGAGGTATCCCTCTATCACCTCCTCTGCTTTAATATTAATTTGAAGGTGTTCATGTTGGCTGATTTTGTGGGGGGAAAAAAAAAAAGGACCTGACCATAACAGATTTTGGACACAGACCTGTATATTAAATTTTATGGTTCTTTTTGAAAGAAGTGAGTTCAGCTAAATCTTGTGAACAAAAGTAACAGATATGATTGTGGATTGGAAATTAATCCAGATGACAAACTATATGTCATTGCAATGACTTAGTAAAATGGTTATCAAGTGGGTCAGGGAACACTTATAAACAGTGGCTAGAAGCTAAAGCTGGATGAGAATCATAAAGACAGTTGCTTATTAGGATTTTATCCAATAACAGCATATTGTGTAATGGAGAAACAACCATTTATTTCAAAGTAAATTTAATAGGAGCTCTTTGGTATGAATTTATATAAATTTATAATGACATGGTTATAGTTCTAGCTTACTTAGATCTAGGTGCATTTCTTAATGTCTAAAACCACCCCAAACAATTGGAGAAGTGAATAAGAGACTGAGGTTAGAAAACACCTCTGCTTTTGCAATATTTCCTAAGAAAAATGATTTGGCTGATGGAATTTCAGGACTGATTTGAGTTAAATTGTCTGAGAAAGAATTTGCTGACAGGCCAAATGCAATACAGCATATTACCCTCACAGAAGGATCAGAGTAAATTTTTAGTATTTCCAAAGCAATCTTTAAGTTTTCATTGTATATTAATGCAGTGTCTTACCCATGCATCTTTCTTGCCATGCTTTCAATTTGTTAAAAATATTAGCAAAGTTGCCTAAACAAGAAATAGGTAGAAACTTTTGTTTTTATGTTATTTGTCTGTGAAGTGTTATTGGAGTATACTGAGTCTTCTTTAATTTTGTAAATATGATTATGATATTTTTCTTGGCATATTTTTAAATTTTATATCTGTAACTGATACCACTGTGTCTGCCAGTTTCTCAAGTTAAACTTATGAAGTATACCAAATTCTTGCATGTTTAAGGAATGCTTTAACAACACACTGAACATAATTTCCAACTGTATCAGAGAGAGAAAACAGAGCACCTTGAAGACATGGATCTTTAATACAAAATTTCTGTTCAACAGTAATTGGAAAGGTATAACACCTCCCAAGAAGCTCTGTAAACTTGGAACCCCAAGGAACCCCAAACAGTCACCAGATGAACCAGAAGACATCATGCAGGTTTTCACAAGAAAAAGCCAGGTTTTCTGGCTGTATTTCATTGAAAATGCAGTCACCCAAGGAGTTTCCCTAGAGAAATCTGTGTCTGACAAACTGGCATTCTCTGATTTTTGGTTTTTTTCCTCTATCAGAAATTACTCAGCTCACTCTAATCGGTGTCGAAGAGGATTAAAAAAAGTCTATAGTGATATTTATAGTTTGTGTACCTTTATTTAGGAGTAAGAAAACAATACTTTACATTTCTCTTAACATAAATGCAAACTATTTTTATTTTGATGTACAGGTCAATGGACTAGAAAGCATGGTTTAAAAAGTATTTGACTTGCCTAATGTTTCAATTCTCTGAGCTTTAATTGTCTCTTATTTTGCTTTGATGCTTATGATGTCAAATATTAATATTTTAGATCAACATTTTCCATCCCAAAAGTTGCATATATATTTTCTGTGCCATTTAAATTCAAATAGTACTGTTTTGCCAGGAATGAGAACAGGGAAAAACTGTTTCATGGTTAAACAAAAGCACATAACTCTACACAATTTCAGCACCTACTTTGGAGCAGTTTGGTAGGATCAGCTGGTGTTTTTAACTCCCCTCCAAAGTGATCTGAAATATGGCTGAGTTACAAGACTCAGAAAAATTTCACCTGCATGCTCTCAGTAGACATTTGTTAGAATTAGTCAGCTAAAAACTTCAGAGTATCTGTTTTGTAGTGGGGATATGTTTGCTCTGAAGTGGTTAAGCTGGTGCTTTCATTCTGGAGATACAGGAAATAGACATGCTTTCCTGTAATTCCTCCTTCTAGCATATCTGAAAGAAGAAAGAACCACCTCTCCCAGTACTGCTGGCTCTTTTATTGGCAATTAGGCAACATGAAGGAGGAAAATAAAGTAACAGATTATCAGGATGAAGAAGGAGCATAGAGGGGAATACTGAGTGATACAAAACTGAAGCAGGAAACACAGTCCATGAGAGTCAAACCAAGGAATTGAAACAGAGGAAATCACACTATGAAAAATGAGGAAGAAACACCTAATCATTTATTAATGACACGGAGTTCTGCTTAAATCAACCTTTATGCAGACTGCATTTGTGTGTGTGTGTGTGTGTGGTGTGACTTTTGGCACAGTAACTAGTCCATGAAGGATTGTGGCATGCTTGAGAAGATGCTTTTATTACCCCAGTGTCCATGGATCATTATCCACCTGACTTTACAGCAATAGGATGAGGATGGAGAGAACCTGGGCTATGAGCTTGTCTTCCTTTGACACAGATGCTGTCTGTTCAGTCTACCTTGTATCAGGCCATGGAAGCTGGAAGACCTGTAACAGCAAAACTTTCCTCTTTGTGATTAAGAGCACATTTCCCCACAAGTTCCCTCCATCAACACTGTCCTGTATGACTGAGGGACCCTGGCAGAAATGTCCTGAGCTTGACAGCACACAGAGACAGTGTGTTCCAGGAAAAAAGGGAGCTTTTGTAAACTGCAGAGTTAAATCACCCTGTGAGGGCTGAAACAAGAATTACAAGGGAAATCTTACTTTTTGTAGGCTTTTAAATGATAAATGAGTAAATGTCACAAAACTGCTGCATTTAATGCTATATTTAGATTGTCTAACTGGACACTAGGGAGCTAATGGAGCTAAGAGAAAAGGTTAAAAATGCATGCACAGTATAAAAAAAGCACCTCCAAAAAACAAGTCAGAGCCTGCTACGAAATGGCTTAGATTTTCCTCCAAGCTCTGGCTCTCATACAGGTGCACACACACAAAAGTTTCTCATAATTGTTATGCATTAATCTCTTTCTAAGCTGCTTTGCAGTCAGCTCTCTTTACAATCCCCAAAAAGGCTGATGGGACACTTGTCATTGTAAGCTACTGTCCTATACAGTGTAACAGACAACCAAATTGACCCCAAATTCACAGATCTTTTTCTGATTAGAAAAACACTAAACTACACTCATTTGCATGTTGCTGAACAGGACAGAGGCTGTAGGTTTCCTGAAAAATCATTTGAATATGCATTTCTAGTCTAGATCCAGTTTTGTTTAAAATGTCCTGTTACCAGTATCAGAGGGAATGGACTGCATGGACTTGGAGGATTGCAGCAAATAACAGATTTTGTCTGTTAACAGTGAAAAGAAGACACAGCCTTACAAATGTTGGGGTTTTTTCCAAGTTTGGAAAACATAATGTAGCAGCTATTATTGATAATAAGACCCCCGATGTACAAACATACTATAATTTATTTTACAAAGGCAGAAATGACATAGTCATAAGATACTATATAGATCTGGTATTAAATTTGTAGCAGAAAGCTTAACAATAATGCTTTTTTTCATTTTAACAAAGTAATAATTCATGAGAATAAACCTTTTTTTCTTCATCTTTATTTAAAGTAGAAAGCAGAGAAAAAAATCTGTTAAATATAGTGATTTTAATCAGTGAGGGCACTGCTGGGGTGGGACCCTGCCCATCTCCACTGCAGAGAAGCAGCCTGGCTGTCACAGCAGCCAGCCCTTGCTGCAGTGACAGGAGCAGGACAGTATTACCATCACACAATGCAGAATCTTGTTATGCCCACAGCAGCTCATGTAATACTGTATTTTGATACAACATTAAGTGTTGCTAATACTGATCTGATTTCTGAGAGTAGGCAGAGGAAGAAGATAATGATAAATTTTACAATTCCAATGTTTATATTTGTGAAATTTAATTTACTTCCCTACTAGGATTAACTGCTTTCGGTCTTACACTTGTAAACACACAGGCTGGCTGAGCTGGAAAACTTGAATGGAATTTTCAAGTAACAGCAAATCCTAATCTTGGCTTGAAGGAAAGCCTTGGCGTGAGTTGATTTAATGAGATATTTAGGTGAGCTGACTGAACCCTAAGTTTTTCCTATTCCATTATTATTTATGGAATCTCTGTCTTTCTTTAGGTCTACAGTGTTTTCTAAATTGATGAGGAATATATAGTTCACTAAATATTACCATTTCTTTTTCTGACACTCTGAATAGAGTGATAGAACATTTTCTATTTAGTACAACTATATAAAATATTTTCAACAATGCTAACTTTGCTTGGATTCAGGACATCAAGTTTGGATTACTTCTGCAAAAAATGGTATTGCTGATACAGAGACTGATGCCACAGTGGAGTCCCTGAAGTCACTTTCCAGAGGTGACTGAACAAATTCCTGACCAGGGCAGCACATGACTAATGTTCAGTGGGATACTGACAGCTCTGTTTAACTTTCCTGGCTGGGAAGGTGGGACAGGTGGAGAGGGTCACAGCAGCTCACATGATCATTCCTCATTGAAACTGATGTCCTAGTGATAGACTTCTCTGAGAAGACTCCCTCAAAATCTCAACTTCCTAAATGCTCTTGTGCTTAATTAAAGCATTTGGATTAAAAACTAAATTAATCTCAAAATGGTTTAAATTTGTTGATTAAACTGCAAATAAAATGTTATTAAAAAGATTAATCCAGAAAAGTATAGTTTTTTCATAAATGCTGAGTTTGATTGGTAGTGGCAGTTAGAAGTATGAAAAGTGAAATACTTGTTTAAAAATAGTTTTTTATATTTACAAACTTGAAGGAAAAATATCTTTTTATTTACACAGTTTATATAAGCCAACAATTTTTTTTGCAAATTTTGTTTACTATACTCATACGATAAACACTAAATCCATAAAAATGGATTTAGTTCCATAAAAATATACTTTCAAAACAACTCCTACTATAAGCTGTGGTAGAATAATAAAAAATAGATATGTACTGATAGATGTACTGGTATAAATTTCCTCCAGACCAAGACATATGATAAACGTAATACTTCTAAAGCCCTAGAATGTAAGACTTATTAATTAAAACAAAGGAACACCTGTAACTGCCTTATGGGGCCAAATGTCTCTGCAAGCTTGAGCTCACAGACTAATCAACAAACAATGTTTCCTACACAGAAATGAGAACTTGATCTGATTTTTTTTTTTTTTATGTTTCTTTTTTTATTTTTAATAAGATGAAATTAAAATACTTTAGTTTTTGCCACTCATGGGGTCATGATGTGTGCTTATTCTCACAAACATCAAAGATTTCAACCGTTCATTTTACAAGCAATGAATTACTTTGTTTCAGTTCTTATACAGAAAAAGAAACTTGCATATTCAGAAAATCAAATTAATTTTTATTCCTGGGGTAGTTATAGAGCTTCAGTTCCAAAACAGAATTTTTAGGTACTATTTTTGCTTTTTTGTGTGTGTTTGTGTGCTCAGATTTTTCTAATTATTTCTATGTTTGTTTGGTTAATGACAGCAACAATTCTGACTTGATGCTGTTCCTTCTTCTCATTTGCTTTTGGTGACTTTTGCTTTTTCCCTGCTTTTATATTTAAGAGACACACAGTAAACGATTAAGAGCCTTTGGACAAGAAAAAAAGCGCCTTCTTGGCAGAACAACCTTCTGTCCTGAGATACCGAAGAGCCAAAATTTGATGGATCCACTGCCACAATGAAGTGGCAGGCTTAGATAGCTGGGAGTGAGTAAATGATGGGTGCATTGGAGCATAAAGTGTGCAGAGTCTGGCTCCTTTTAGCAGGATGATGTGCAGTAGGCAATGCCAAGCCAAGGCACACAATGCACTCCTTTTCCCTCAGTGCACCCCAGTGCAAGCGTTCTCTTGCCAGAGCTCTCCTGCTTCTGGCAATTCGTTTCTATCACAAGGATCCTTGCACAGGCAGGAGTTACTTCCCTGAGTCTATGAAACTGCTGTTTCTGGCAGAGACAAAGTAGCTGCTAAGCAGGCAGACTAAACTTGCTAGACTTAGTTCTGCACTCCTCTGAACTAGTTCTCAGATTGCTGCTATGCACTGTCTTGGTTCTCTCGTGCAGGTTCACATGGCAAGAGATCACAGTGCCACACAGTGAAGTGAAGCACAACATTTTGTTCTTTCTTACATTTTCACTGTCTTTGACGGCACACAAAGCAGCCAAATTATCTCTGTGCAGGGGGTAGGTGTATGCTCCAAACTCTGTTTTAGGACAAGACTAAGGCTTGTCCCCCGCCTCTTCTGAAATGGAGACAATGTATTTCATAATGCAGAAAGATCAAATATGCACTGAAGTTATACTGGCTGCTGTCTTATTAGGTCATCTTTGCAGGCTACTAAATATTCTCTGCATAGAGGAACAGTGAACTGATATAAAACAGGTACTAACTTAAAACCTATAGAAATACTAATCTTTCTCATGTAAATTAATAAATAGCAACATAAGTAAGGAACTTTATTCTGATTCCTTGAAAATCAGCCATACCTCACATCTAGCAAAAGCTAAATGAGGTCATAATTATTCCATTCCAATAGTTAGCCATATGCATTTAGGAATTTTACACTATATTTCAAGGTGAAAAAGCAAATTTTATTTCCCAGGGTGCATAAAATGGATTAATTACAAAGGATTGATTTTCAGTTAGGTAATTCTTAATCTCATGCATATACATACATTTGAATGTACATCACTTATATTAACGTGAAATTTCCTATTTGGCATGTAAACAGAAATTGTCAATAATTTTGATGACCATGTCAGGGCTATAACACAAACAATTATCTCAATCCAAAGAAGCATGAATGCATAGTTTTAATGTGTGTATTTTTTATAATCACTACACTTTTACACTGTTAATATATGTTTCCTTATGTCACATTCCAAACTTTAATATTTTTTTCCTATTATGCTCTTGTGGACTACAATTCTATGTGGACTGTTCTGTCCATATTCTACTGCATCTTCATTTATCAGTACAAGTTTTGGTGCCATTTGCTGAATCATGCTGATTGAGTCTGAATCTAAAGGTAGCAATGCCTTAGTAACAAGACTCTATATATAGTTGTGGTATTAAAAGCTATGACAACAACCTCAATCAGCCTAAAAACTAAACCCAACTCCCATGACTGAAATACTGGAAAGCAGAATTCTTCATTGCATTGAAGCATGAGCTGATTTCTCTTGAAGATTATTTTTTTCAGGTTTAGAGACTAACTCCAGCATATATAAACGTCTTGTAATACAGCTATGATAGATGCATTAGGTATAAGAATTTAGAGTAAAGGAATCTATACAAATAACAATTGAAATTCTGGCCCAGGAAAAAAGTGCAAAGCTTTCACTAAATTTATTAAGCTGTGATTTCAGAATTTCAGTTCTCCCAAAGCAAAATGAACTCGTATAGGAATAAGAGTTCTCAATTAGTTATTAAACAAGTGAGTCTCTTTCCCTGTGAATATCCAAAACCACACGTGTGGGGGCTTTTTTTGTCTTTTATCTGTTTCATCTATCTACTACTATGTGTATGTAGTAGATATATAGACTTATAGACATAGATTATAAGACTTTGTTATCAATAATGATGCATGGATTTTTGTTGATTGATTCTAAGCAGAACCACAAATCTTTCCTAACTTCTTTACCTTATTCTTTTGTAAATAATAATAATAAAAAAAATTAAAAAAAAAAAAAAGAAGCAATCAGCAGATACCTTGATACTTGCTAATACTCTCCTTTATATACAAAGTTCGTCAAGCTATTAGCTGCAGTCTATCAGTTTTCCTTCTCCAGGCATCAACTGTCCCATGGCATCTTTTTCCACTATCCAATGCAACCACATAGCAAACTCAAGCTCTGCATCTGAGCTGTGCTCTCCACAGGCTAATTCTTCAACAGAAGCACAGTTTCATGTATCAAAACAAAAGGGCAACACTGATAAAGGTGCAGTGCCAGTGCTGTTCCAGGCAGTAAGCACACACCCTGCTGCCCAGCTACTCTGTGGCACAGCAGAGCCTACAGGTTTCATGGGCCTCTCTGCCTTTAATCCTCCTGCCTGTGGCTTCTGGATCCCTCTCAAGAAGCAGGACAGGCAGCTGGTGGTTCAGAGCCTACAAAATAAGGTCAGATGAAAATGCTGATGGTGAGTGCCTGCAGTTACTGAGAAAATTCAGAATATCCTGAATGCACCTTCAGCTGCAGTAATTTACCTCTGCAACTCTACTGCCATCCTCAGCGACAGAGATGAACAAGGCAGACCTCCCCCAAAATAATGAATGTTTAGTTTTGATATATATTTTATTTATAAAATAATTTTATTTATCACTTAGGGGTTCTTTGATACTTACACAGTGCTTTTGAGCCATGTTGTTGAGATTTTTTTCCACATTTGAAGGAATCAGAAATTTAAAGAAAAATGCTGAGAATTTGTTACAATTAGTGTTACCAGAAAATTAATTTTAAAGGAAAAGACAGAATCCTAATTTGAGAACTGTGACAGTTGACAGACTTGAGAGAATTTCTGTATGTAAGAAAATATATTTGATATATTATTGTATATAGTACTATATGCTGATCATAAACATTCATCTAATTACACATAGTAAGCACTAAATACAGCAATAGCTTCCCACTTTTAATTCAGCAGTTTCTGTAGTCAAAAATAACAAGATTAATATTAGTGATTAATATTCTGAATTCTCAATTCTATTGAAAGATGAACTTCAATACATAAAGTTGCTCAATTTCAGGAACGGTTGGGGGATAAAAGAGTTTTTGTATTCTTTCCCTGGGCTGCCCTCACATGGCAAGTCACTAATTTAGCTGAAAGTGCCACTTCACAAAAGTACAACCATAAGATTCTGTGTGTGCATATATATATTTGCATGCACATTCTTGTCTCTTGTGTTTGCTCTGTTGACTGACTTAATGAAGCATAAAGCATTGGAAATAATGGTTTGGGGGAAGGGTTGGTTTGGTTTTTGGTCTTGTTTTTTTGTTGTTTTTTTTTGTTGTTGTTTTTTTTTTTGTTGTTGTTGTTGTTTTTTTTTTTTTTTTGCTTTGTGATGAAATTATTTTGAAAGTGGCTTTAAGAAAAAGAAAAGTACTGCTAAATAAATCACAATTACATATGCAAATAGGCTGATTACATTTGGCTGCACTACTGAGTATCAAATTACACTGAAAATGGCTTTTTAAACTTGCAACTACAAGTCTGCCCTCAGGCTGACCCAAGAGCCCTTTCATTTCAGTACAAAGCCATTACTTTGCTGTTAAGTGCCATCCATTACAAACCTAAAATCACATGCAATTACAATTACACGCTCATTTAGATGTGCAATTGCTCATTTTTACACGTGCAATATTGATACTGTCTTTAATAAATGTCTTCTGCTTTCCTGAACCGTATCTAGTACAGGGAGCAAGTGTGACTGTGTTGTTTTCTGTAACCCACAGCTTTAAGAGCACAATCAGTATGTTAAAAAGAAATAATTTCCCTGATTGGTTCACCAAATAGAAAAAACAGTTGGTTTTGGGGTGGTTTTTCCGTATATATAAGCATTTTTTTTTCACACAACTACAAAAACCTTTTTGCAACATATAGTAAGTCTCTCTTGGCTAGACCTGTTATTGGCCCTTTAAATTAATTATTGCATATATCAGGTATTTGAGAAGACACTAGATTATCATCACTTAATGTAAGAACATAAACAGTACCAACCAAATGAAATAGAAATTTTCAGTAGTGTCATTGCCAGCACCAGACAAACAGGGAGACGAGTGTTATATAGCTAATGTTTTTTGCACTTTGTTTTCATTTCCCAGAGCCAGCAGCACGATTCTCTGGAGTGAAGCTGCTCAGGAGAGCAGGTTGCTGGGCTCTGTGCAATGGCTGCAGTCCAGCGCTCCTTAGCCCAGGCACAGGACAGTGGCCTGGCTGCTATGCTGGCATTGCCAACTCTCAGGTGGCTGCCTGTGAGGTGATAACTATTCCTGCTGGGATGGGCAGCAAAACAGACATTACCAGCCCTAATATGCCCATCTTCCCAGCATGTCCAGAAGCAACAAGCTCTCAAAATACTTGGCACACTCCTTTTCTTTTTCCCCCATATTTTTGTTCCGGCCCCTTCTCCTTGCCTTACAACCCAGCATCAACTCAGTTATAAAAAACACATGTGAGGTTTTTTACTGCTTAGTTTATCCTAAGCATATTTAAATATACAAAAAAAAAAAAACCTGGAAGAATATGTACTTTTACATCTGTATGTGATACCATTTCAATATGTCAAGAAGGGTAGTGTCGATCTTGTGTAAATCTGGTTTGCAGCACCTGACACACTTCTTTCAAAAAGCACAACTGCCCCACGAAAAACCATAACTTTATTTTAGCTGCCCATTGACTTTCCCATCAGTAACAGTTCTGGAGTAGCAGCCAGAGACATTTAATATTTATTGGCACTTACATATTAATAATTTATAATTAGTTCTTATGTAGCTAAGGGAATGGTTGATAGGAAAGCAACTGTTTTACATGACAATCTTGTGAGAATGGATGATGGGTCAGAAGAAACAGGACATGTCTGGGTATAGACTAATCCACTTGGGAGAAATTACTTTAAATCAGACCTTAAACAGCAGCAAATGGGTTAGTGAGTATGCAGATGTGCTGCATCAGTGTCTGCAAAGAGAAGGCTGATAGCACATCATGCATGAACAGTTCAGGAAACCAAATGGAAGATGATGTTCTAGGAGAGAAGGCTGTAGGAGTGTGATATCGCTATATAATAGCTGCTATTTCAGGGACAGTATTCCTCTCTGAATACCTAAGTCAATAAAATTCAGGGACTGCAGCAAAGCAGAGCCAATATGCTTGATGGAAACAGTAAAACAGGCTTTATAAACTAGCCAGGACTATAAATCTTAACATTGGATATTAATAATTAATTTCTTGTTATTTATGTGATTATGTACTTGGTGTTACCTTCCTATTCTGAACTTCTGGAGTTCTTAGTAGGTGATATGAAATATATGTGATAAAAAAAATCAGTAAAAACTTAAGGACTTTTAATTAATATTGTATACTTAGTAAGGTGATGTCCAGCAAACTAACACCAGGCAACTTTAATGTGCTCCTCTGGGAGTTAGGAGGGTGTGTTCATTGTTACTGTCGATTACATATTGTGAGCAAAAATTGGGGAAAAATTTGAACTTCCAAACCATGACTTCCGTAACTGAGGAGCCAGAGGCTGTTCTCTGGTCCCTCCTGCCCGGTGCCACGGGGCAGATCGCTGAGGGAGGTTTTCCAATTCACTGACAGCTTTCCAAGGCCTGCGAATCGCCCTTTTCTTTCTCGGTAAGGTTAGCTGTAGAGGCCTCACAGTTGTGTTCAAAAGTCACTTATTTCTCCCAGTTTCCGCTGTAAGGCCCTGACGCCTTTGCGGGACAGAGGAGGGCACCACCTTTATCTGTGCCCAGTCCCTCTCAGGTCTAGCCCCAGAGGCAGCCGGGCAGCAGCGCCTCCTCGGCAGGGCCTCGTAGGGGAGCTCAGGTGCGGGAATGTGCGGGGGAAAGGCTCGGGAAGCCGCGGGAAGCGGCGGCGGCCCCGCGGAGCCCCGGCCGCGCCCGGCCCGCGGCGCGACGTTGAACGGCCCCGCCCGGCACGCGGCCGCCGCGCGAAGGCCGCCCCGCCCGGCCGCGCTGAGGGACGGAGCGGGCTCGGCGGTACCAGGGCGGCCGCATCGCGGGGCACGGGCTGCCGGCCGTGCAGGTGGGCTGGGCAGCCCCCGGGCCGCGGCAGGCAGCGGGCGAGGGGCCGGGCGGCGGAGGGAGGCTTCGGTTCCTGAGGGGCTCCCAGGGCGGTGCCGTTTCGGGCCAGGGGGGACGGTCAGTTTCGGGTTACTCGTGGGGATTTTCCACGGAAATAGCGTCAAATCTCCTTCGCGCATTTAGGAAAGAGCCTTCCAAACACTTGAGGATGGGCTCTTGGAAGATGGCTGCTGTCAAGGCCCAGCTTGTTAAGATACTAAAAAAAAAAAAAAAAAAAAAAAAGCTGGGATCTACAGAGCTGCTTCTAGGCCTGTTTGCTGGTGCCAGGCTTCCCTTCAGCTGGGCAGGTCTCCAATGGGAATGACCCCAGAGAAGCAGTGTGGCCTTGGAAGGGGGATTTTTGGGATGCCACCCACCTGCAGTAGCCTCTCATGGAAGCAGTTTATTTCTCAGCTATTAAAACGAATCTTTCTCCACTTTCCTTGGTACTGGTCAGAAAGAGCACTATTAGCTGAGGAAGTTGGGCTGGGTAACTTGCTGAGATCTTTTCTAGAGTCTTCCTAGGGCAGGGTGAGGGAAGAGCAGCAAAACGCGTTGGTTGCTGTCACCACACGCCTTGTTTTTATTGTCAGAACACTACAAAAAATAGAGGTGTGCTGCATTCTAGGAGCTATCCAGCCTCTTAAACAGGGTTTCCTGTTTCTAAAAAGTGTGCATATAATTTGTCATCAAGGCATGAAAGAAAACTTGCTTAGTTGTTGGTTTTTTTTCACTCTTCTGATGCGAATGTGTATTATTACTGCATTGCTTTCTGTGGGAATTCACTGTCTAGGTTTAATGTGATTTATACAAGCATTCCTAATCTGGGTAAAGTAAGTCATCCATATCTGTAGTCTTAGTTAATTCAGCTGCAGGAATTTTCATTGCTGCTTTTTGCTACAGCTTTGAACTATTCCTGTTTTAAGATGAGCGGGTAGGAAAATCAGAGAATCAAACCAGAATTTCTTTTCCTAGCTTTAGTTAAGTTGTTCCAATTCAGACAATAACCATTAAATAGTTGGTTTCTAGACCTGGGTCGGCTCAAACTTCGTATGTTGGAAAATTGTTACTTGACTATGTTAGAAATGTTCAAAAAATTATAATGTAGTAAATTCTCAGATGATTTTTAGTTTTCTTCCTATAACACAGTGACCAACTAAAGTTGGGTATGATACTGGGTCTAATAGCCTAGCTTCTGTTTTCCTGTTTCGTGCCAGAAATGGATCATGTAGTTGTAACTCTTGTATTCATGATTATTTCTTGGGGTTTTTTTGCTATAACAATTATTCCCTTGTACTGTAAACTTTCTTAGAGAAAAAAAAATAATTTTTATTGTGGTGGTTGTTCTTTCTAGTATTCTTTTTCTCTAAAAATAGCTGAAATTCCTTCAAATCATAAAATCTTCCAAGTGACAAGAGAGATGGGAATGAGGAGATACTAAAAATGAACATTTTCCAACTCATTGCTCACTTAAAGTGTGAGATTTTTCATCCCAGCACCACCTTAGCAGTTTTTTTATGCTTCTCTGGTAGCTAAACTGAGTGAGAAGATACAAAACTGTATTAATTTAACTAAAGTAGCTATTAAAAAACAGTCCTGTAAGTTTATATAGATATGTTAGGAACTCCTGTGCAGACAAGAGATTGATAAGGGGCACGCTGATGCCAATTAATTAAAAACACATTGAACTTAAAATGTTAGAAACCCCCTTATTTCTATGATATCTCCATTTCCTTTCTCCAAATGTATATATAGACATACAGGGAAAGAATCTTCTTGATAAGGATAGCTCACTTGGAAGGAAAAATGAGAGAAGTGTCTGATTCTGTCTTCATGCAAATTTTATCCAGCATGTTCAATCATCTAAAAAAAATTTATGCATCAGACCTTTCTGCTTTTTCCTGCCCAGATATAATATTGCCTTGTCAAATGCAACTAACAAGGAGTAGGTAGATTGCTCTCCTTGCTTAACAACCATGTGTGAAACTGAATGCTAATGATTTCAGCTGCTTTTTTGAAGTGCGATGTTTCAAAATGTTACAGAAGCAAAAAAGTTTATTGGTAAATCTCTTCAGCCAGCACGACCTGTGCATCAACTGTCTTCTAAACAAGGTGAGTAGCATGGCTAAGGTGCAGTTCACTTTGGTAGAGTTTGGATTATGTTTTGGGAAGTAACAAGGATGTGTAACATGTCTTGTTTTGTTTTCTTTTTAAATTACTTTGTTAAACTAGAGTGAGTAAATACCTTGCTGTGTGTTGATCTTAGTATATCACCTCTGGGATAAAATCTGAATTTAAACTGTATTAGGTTTATGCAGAGCTTTTTGGTACTGCTCTTCTAGCTTTACATCTGAAATGTAGCTTCAGAAAGCTGGATCTGGCTTCTCTGTTAAATTTAGATTTCTTGGGGTAGCTGACTCCTACTATTGAGAACATTAAATA
Organism: Oenanthe melanoleuca; assembly: GCF_029582105.1. Lineage (NCBI taxonomy): Eukaryota > Metazoa > Chordata > Aves > Passeriformes > Muscicapidae > Oenanthe > Oenanthe melanoleuca. Next base: position 24,932,685 of record NC_079335.1, read on the forward strand.
CACATAATTTGATGGATTATTTAGGTTTTATTGCAAGTACAGTATACTGCACAGCATTGTTCTTATCTAGCTTTCACACAAATTCAAAACAAAAACCCAAAAACTTTAAGAAAAAAAATCATGCAGTATTTATATCAGGTGTGAATATTAAGATTAGATTTTAAACTTCTATAGATTAAAGCCTAGATATTGCAGTGTTAGAGTTGTTATTATTGTTAAGTTAGAAATTTTGGTGGCCAGAAAATGATCAGCTGTTCTGTTGTGGACTGAAGCTAAGTGCCATCATAAATTTTTACTTTGTATAAAATTTATGGAAGAAAGAAAAGGAGGCCTGTGATGATGTAGTTGTGAATAAATGCCCATAATCTCTGTGCAGCAAGGGCATTTATTCACAAAATAATACTGTGGAGTCTGTTGAAATTATTATTTCTTAATGTTTTGTGCTTACCAGCATCACCCATTGCTTTAAACATTCGGACTGAATTACCCAGCAGCACTGAAGTATGTTTGCAGAGTAAGGTTAACTGGGTGAGTATTGAGTAAATATATAATTATTTATAAACTGGAGGTCAGCTGATCTGTTATGTAACCAAATTAAAACTTTTTCCACCTTGAAGAGTCCTTGACTCTGAATTTTTTAAATCAGCAGTGTTAGAACTGTTGAAAATAATTGAGCTTCAGGAATGCCTTTCCCTGGTATTTGCATGCACTAAGAACTGAAAAATGCAGCTTAGGAATTTAAGATTCTTACAAAAGTCTGTGTGGCATTTCTTTAGTCTTCATTGAATTTAAGTCAGCTCTTTTAAACTTAGAGTGCATGTATTCTGTCTTCACTTATTATGTGTAAATAATAAAATCAGATTTTTTTTTGTTGTTAGCATATGCACAAATACATTTGAGACAGCAAACATCATAAAACTTTATATTTTATTGCTAGGAGTAACATGGTACATGTTACATGGACATGGTACGAATCTGTTTTTCATACTTGAAATTAGTTGTAGCTGTTTGCTGGAAAATTAAGTTTGAAGTCTTCCAACTGGAATGCTTCATGTTTCATAGCCTGAATTTGACTTTCTGTTGATTCTGATTTGAATGTTTTTTCAGTGTTGATAGATGGCGATTTTTGTTGGAGCAAATGCTTGTTCCTTAATTTTCACTTTATTTTTGTTATAATTTTAGGAGAGTTTTAGTAATCCTTCTTTATTGTATTAGGCTTCTGCAAACTGCCTTTGACTTTAAAAAAATTAAATAAAAAAAATCAAGGTCTTGGGAGCCTATTTTTGATCTGACATAGAGAAATTAACACATAGAGTTGTCTCTTGACCAGTAATTACTGGGGAGAACAAATGACTCCCTTTTAAATAAGCCTCTGGTCATCAGTTTTGTAATATTCAGTTTCATCAGTATTTAGCTGCATGTAGCTGCATATTGCATTAGTTTGAGATAGGTATAGATGTATTTTTTATATTTTTTAAAACATCTTCTTTAATGTAGTATATGGAAAAGAATTTTTGATAATGCTTTTGACTGTGAACTGTTCCATGGGTACCCCAAATACCATCTGAATGGTGCCCTAGCAACCCTACTTGATGAGCACTTTCCAATTCTTGCCCACTTCCCATCTGACTCAGAGTGATGTTAAGATTCCTCAAACCTGTAGAGCCTTTTCAGAGCTAAGACAAGCTCTTGAGAATAAACTGCTTACCAACTTCCCTAAACACTTTCTACAAGGTTTCAGCAGCTGGAAAAATCTTGGCATTATACTGTAGGTATTGGGTCTTCATGCTTATGAAGGAAACCTTTTTGCTAAGTGAGAGAATCCAAATTCATCCTTTGGACTTAAGGAAAGTCCTTCCTGCTTTTATTATTCCCAAATGTAGCAGCCTGTGGCTAAGTTCTAGGTGGGATAACAGAAAAGGAGGGGATAAATGTGGGTTTTTTTTAAAACTAGCAACACTTAAAATTCTTTGTGAAAAATGACTCTCCATTATGTTAATCTGTATTGTTTTATTGAACTATTTCCTTATTATATGTAATCAAGTAACATTCTACAGGTTCAAATTAAACTTGCTACAACTGTTACTTTTAACTAAGAAACATAACTTTCCTTCCTATCTTAGTCATCTGAAATGACTGAAGTGAAGATCTTAACTCAAACTGTGATGCTCTGCCAACCAAAACAACATGAATCAGGAGCAAAAAAAGGTAAAATACTGATTGGGGTGCTGTGTCAGGACTGTATTTCTGGATGGAGGAGAACTGAACTTAGAAGTGATGTGGGGCTGCTCTTCATTTTTTCTGATCAGCCAGTGCACAGTTTGGAGAGCAATATGAAACTTTTCTGCTTTTCACATAACATTCTAGAAAAGTTGATCATAGCTGAGGTGGAAAACTTCCACTGGTAGAGTTGTTTATATATAGTTGTATATATGATATAGTTGTTTATATAAGGATATAACTATTTAAAAAAAACCCAACAAACCCAGCAAAACAAACAAAGAAAAAACTACTACCAACCCCCTGAAAAAACAGACCTCAAACATAAAAAAAGTTCTTCCCACTCCTGGGTTTGTCTGTATTGCTTGTGTGTGTAGAAGTACAGATTTGAGTTGCATCCTTTAGCTTGTTGCAGGGCTCAGTTGTGGCATATACAGACTATTGAATGTAATCTCAGCATTTTGGCTTCCTTGTCCTGTTCTTACTACTGTGGTTCTGAAATAATAGTATTTGGATGGTTAGATATGAATTAATTTTTTTAAAATTATTAATCCTGGATGATTTGCTTTTGTGTCAGTACTGTCCTTAAGGTTTGCTCCTTATGCTTTTCTGTCTGTACTGCCTGCCACTCTATTCACAGAGAGTTGATAGTTTAACCAAGTCACAATTTTACTCCTTTTCTTTTTCGTTAAGGGGTAACCTCAGATTTCAAATGCATTCTCACAGTACTTCTCTGCCCTGCTTCCTGTCTAATTTATCATTCTTAAACATGTCACAGAAACTGCATCAGTTACTCAGGTTAGGTCACCAATTTATTGAGACAATTTCTTCTGTCTGTGTCTGCCTGTGATTAGGCATCCATCTGTAGTCTCCAATCCTTAAGTAATCTCTGAAGATACGGTTTGTTTTTTGTTCTTAGTACTCAAAGTTTGAAAGAATTCTTTTAAGTTTTAATGAGGCTTTCATATTTTTGTTAGTCTGAGGTTGCCATCTCTCAGGTTCTTGAGCATTGGTTCTATTCTGTCATGTGTTACTGACTTGAAAATAGGTCCTCCATGTATCTTCTTTCAAGCTCAAGTTCATTTCTTCTAGTTTTGGTCTTGATAAATAGAAGAGAGTTCTGGTTTTTGGTCTAGTTACATGACAGATTTGTCAAGTTCTATCTGTTTGGTGTCTTTCTGATCCTTTCTCATCAATTCTGCTTGTGGTGGGTAGAGATTGTTTTGTTCTACGAGATCTTAAACAGCTTCTCATCAGATCCTGGTCTCTTGTGTAAGCCATCACTTTGGGTCATTTTCAATGGTTAATTGCTCTGTGATGCCTCCCTGAGTCTACTTCACAATTCTCCACACTGTCAAACTTTTTCTCACACTTATTTTCAAAGAGCTTTTGTTTGTTTGCTGATTGTTGTAATCTTTTCCTTCAGAGTTACATGACTTTAGAGATCCTGCAATTCAGCTACTGCTTACAAATAAATCTTTTGTTTTCTTTTTTTTTCCTTGCACAGTAAAATTTCTTCTAGAGCACTGTTTATGTTCAGCTGTACTTTAGGTTCCAGATAATTTCCATTTGATATCTCTTCAGTGGTACTATGCTTTCAATTATCTGTCTCAGCAGTTCTTAAGTGCAGCATGGGGTTCCCATGAGCCCATTCCATGAGTTTTTCCAGGTCTCTCTGGATGGTATCCTGTCCTTCAGGTGTGTCAACCACACCACTCAGCTTGCTGTTACTGCAAATTTGCTGAGGGTGCAGCTGACCTCACTGTCTGTCATTAATGAAGACACTCAGCAGTACTTAAATTCAAATGTGAAACCCTGAGGGATACCAGTTGTCACTCACTGAACTACATCCAGACATGACCACTGCTCTGGATCATAGGATGGTTTGGGTTGTAGGGGACTAAAAGATGATCAAGTTCTAGCCCCTGTCATGGGTGGAGTCACCTGCCACTAGACCATGTTACTCAGAGCCCCACCCAGTGTGATGTTGAACACCCCTAGAGATGAGGCATCCATAACTTTTCCAGTGCTTCACCATCCTCACAGTAAATACTTTTGTTCTTCTGTCTAACCTAAACCTTCTGTCCCTCAGCTTAAGACCATTTCCCCTTTTCCTATCACTACGTGCCTCTGAAAAGTCCCTCTCTAGCCTTCTTGTAGGCCCCCATTAGTTACTGGAAGCCTGCCCCAAAGTCCCTCCAGAGCCTTCTGTTCTCCAGGCTGAACATTCCCAAATATCTAAGCCTGTCTTCATAGGAGAGGTGTTCCAGCCCTGTGATCAACTCAGGGACTGTTCTCTGGACTTATTCCAATATGAGATCAGATGCAACTGTCCAACCAGTTCCTCTTCCAGCCCCTGATCTAATCCACATCTCTTCAGTTTAGAGAGAAAGATGTTGTGGGGGATTGTGTCAAAGGCCTTACAGAAGTCATCATTTTCAGGTTTTTTATCAAGGGGAGGTAAAGGCAAGATACAAGTCTTCAAGTGTGCTCGTATTCTTTAAACTGTTTTTTCAAAGTTAACCCACATTCCCTCCCTTAGGTTCACCTGTTACTGCATCATTTGTGTTCAAAGGCAGGAAAAAATTAGTGTCATGGCTGATATCAGCTTCTCTCTTTTCAACCTCCTACAATCTGAGAAACAAAAACTGTTATCCATCAGGTGACAGTGTAACAATCTTGCAGGAAGCCCATCATTCCTAAAGGAGTAAGCTTCTTTGTCATCAAGCACCAGAGATAAAATTTGTTCTTTCTTTGCCTAATTAATTTCCTCTTGTTTCTGCTCCTGTTTGAGAATATCTGCTCAAATGCAGACATTGCTAGACATACTGTATCCAAAGCCATGCCATAGTAGAGATAGTGCTTTAAACTTGAATGAGAAACCTACATGCTCTGAACCCTTGTTGATTCAGCATGCTCCTCAAAAGTATTTCACTGCTGTTAATCTGTTTGCTATTTTACATGCAGCAGATCATTACTTGTAGGTGTATTGAAAGACTTACTAGCTGCAAGAAAAAAGACACTCCATTTTTGTTAGCTGTCCCTCAGACATAGGTGCCACTTTGGAGTGAGTTATAAACAGGTTTTCTTGTGGGTTTCAAGACCAGTTTGTGGTGTTTCTGCTAATTAGAACAAGATACAAGGAGTCTGTCTGGTGTAAGGTTGGATTCAGCTTTTATCTTTTGTATTGACTTACTGTGTCAGTTTGATACAATTAAAGTGAAATGCTCTTTAATTTACATCAGATTTCCTGATTCAGGAAAGAACTAAATTACTTCTGTTTTTAAAAGTGATTTTTATATGCCACGTTCAGCATTTATACCATTCTATAAGTAACCAAATATTTTTTCTGAATTCCCAATCTTAATCCCTTAAACAACAATGTTGAATTTAGTGATCTTATATATTCACAGAAAGGATCCAATACAGCAGAGATTTCCTTCTGAAGCTTTCAAATGTTTCTCTCTCTCAGAAGAAACCAGAGTTTCTTCCTGATCACCCAATTGTACTTGAGAAGCCAGTAAGTGCATTTTTTTGTAGTAAGTGAAGTTACAAAATGGAAGTTTTGATAAGCCATTTGACAGGAAACATTTTCCTTCAAACTGGCCTGTCAAATTGGTAAAACCTTCAAAGGACACATTGTGCAGTTCAGCACAACTTTTGTATGTAACTTTTCCAGCTGGTGTTTGACTTCTTATCCTGGGTAGTACCATGTAAAGGGAAAAGGTTTTAATTTGTTTTCAGGAAAAAGATCAGATATATTTCCACGTTTTCAAAATAAAAGATAATTGTCTTGATAAATTTACAGCTTGGTACAAATCTTAATCCAGTGTTTGAGTTGTTCATGTATCAGTGGCCACTACAAAACCATTAATGAGCTCAAGGCAGTTTGTATTATCATTATTTTTAGTCTTTGGTTTTGGGGAGAAATCAGTAGAAATTAATGATGAATGTGAAGGATATCCATGTGTGCTTTCTTAATATTTGTGATGAAATAATCCTCAAATACTTCATATGCTAGGAGAAAACATCTACTGATTCACATTCCAGACCCCAAGTGTGGGAAAATCTTCTGTGTAAATGTAATATAAAATTAGGCTACATACTAGGTAGCTTTTGAGATCATTGTGATGTAGTTCTGCTAGAAACAGGATTCCTGCTATGGAAAAGTATGTCCACATGATTACTGTGTTGGCCACATTTGGAGGCATTTTTAAACTTTTAAAATTTCTATCCTTTGAAAAAACAAAAATTAACTAATATATTACCATAATCAGCTTCATTGATCTTACTTTTTATGTATTTCTATTTACCCTCAAGATGAAAGCTTTATTTGTTTGAAAACCTGCTTTCAGATTCAGAAGTCTCAGCTCTTTAATTTCCTAACTTTCCCCCCTCTCCCACTACCTGTGTTTCTAAGAGTGGCAAATTTTGGTAGTCTATATGCTTTCAGATGTTTTACATTCCTAGGAATAAAGGAGGCTCCATAAAAATCAGCGAGATCACTTAGTTCAGCCAAAATTCCAGCCTGTTGGCTGATCACATCATCTGTTCTTCTGCGCAGTAACCAGAGGGATTGACGGGACACATGTGTAAATCAAATGAATGATGCTTAAAAGTGGCAGAAGGTGGCCTGCAAATAAATTTCTAATCACATGCAATCCTACAGTGTCACTGAGCTTGTATTTTGGAGCAGGTGGTTTTCAGCAGTTTGCTGCTGAACTGAGTATTCAGACAGTTCATGCCTATCTTAAGACTTTCCTAGTTCTGAATTTTTTAAGCCACTGCTGAAGTATGTGCCCATTTATGAGTAAAAGTTGTATTTTTAGGTGGAGAATGATTTGTACAAGAGAGATGCAGTTGTTACAGTTGGTGGACTGTGGACTGACTGCATTTGTCCAGAAAGACACAGGATTTTTTTGAGATCTTTTTGTGGGGATCAGGGCTACCAATACATAGCTCAGAATTTGAACAGATGTTACTCTGTTGACACACAATGGGAAAATTTTAGATGAACTTTCTATGATTAATGAAAATAGAACTGTTTGCCATAATAAAAAAAATTCAAAATGTGAAATGTACATGGAGTAGGAAAGAGTGACAAGCAGACTGAAATGAAAACTTTAAGTGATCTGTTACAACAAGTAATTTGAGGATTGATTTGTCATACAGGTAAAGAACAAACCTTTCATTGACATCTGCAAGAAGTGACATGTTGTTTGGAAGATCTGAAGTCTGTCAATGAGGGAGCTACATTTGATGTAGGTCTTCAAGATTTTTGAAGGTACTTGGGTGCCTGCAGATGGAAGTACGACCCTGTGAAACCTATGAAAATGCCTGTTTCTTCCTGTAATTGCCTGAATGCTTTAAGAGACAAACCTTTAATTTGTAATGCCTGAAATGGTAATATGATTAAAGTGAAAATAAATAATTTTACATATTGGTGTGGCAGAATTTTGTCATTGAATTGTTTGTGTTATGTAGCCATGTATTTTGCCTGACCATAAATTCTAAATAAATACTTGACTGGGACTTTTTGCTTGCTCCCAACTCTCTTCCTCAGAAGTAAAGATGTAACAACAAATACTTGCTGTGTCAAATCTCAGATGTCCTCTAGCTTTTGGGGTTGATTTGATTCTTCTTAATTTGAAATCATCTTGACATAAGATATTCCTTAATATTTTGTGGATATACATACCTTCTTTCAAGCTATGAAGTCTCTTATGTAATAGTGTCACTAAAAAGAGAAATTTTCTCTCATCCTGATCAGAACAGGAGACCTGCCTATGCATTGCATTCCTTAAAGTTCTTTGTATATAATTGTCCAGTGTTCTTGACTTTGAAAAGTGAAAGTAATGGGAAAAACTGAGGAAGAAGACAGATTTTAATCCATATGTCTTATATGGGTACCAATGCAGAATTAATTCTCTCTTTTTCTCTTGAATGAGTATGGTATCCAATACTGAATGGAAAGTAGTAGTTCAAGTGCTTCCTTAAAGCATCCATCAGTTGACAGGCATCAATAATAAGTATTTTGTATGAATATAATTAACTCCTAAAAGTGTATTTAAATCTATAATAGTATCATTTGAATACTGCAGACAATTTTTTACCCTCTTTTAACAAATGATAATGAAAGCTGAATGGGGATGTATTAAATGACAATTGCAGTAATGCAAAAATCTGTTAAGCTGCATTGGATTGGTGCTAGATTTCTTTTCCTGAATGATGCAAATAATTTTTTGTTGCTTAGTTTTTAATCACTGGGAGTTTCTTAGAGTGGGTCATATGGATCTTTTTTTCCCAGTATGTGTCAGTTTCTGTGTGTAGCTCTCAAAACTCCTAAGAGAAACTTCTCAAACTTCTTGTATGATTCATCAAAGTGTTTACTAGTAAATATACAAATATGAGTAACTGTTGTAAAGACATATGACCTGCTACCACTTTTTTCATCCTTTCCACCTTTCCATTGACATGAAATTCTAAAGCAGGTTATTTTATTTTTTTTCCAGTGGAAAAGAAAAATGTTACAAACCTTAGTGTAGTATGCCATTTTTCACTTAAGGATTTTCCCTGAATCTCTATCACGTTAATGTATTTCCTTTGTTGGTAGGTGAGTAGTGACAAAAAACTCCATGGTATATGTTAGCCTAACATCTTGGGATAGGAAAAACAGCAGCCAGTTGTTCAGGAGGATGAGTAGATCCACTTTGGTTAAGACAAGAAACCTTTAAACTGATGTCATTTGTGAGGCTAATTTCAATGCCCTTTTAAAAATGGACAGGTAACTGCATCATATCGATACAGGAAAGCCTTGGACTTCAGTGTTAAAAGCATTCACTTTCACTGGATTACTGTGAGAGAAAGATGAAATTTATCAGTAATATGGGCCCATAAATTCAGATGTGCATCCCTCTCTGACATCCACATTTATGTGGGGAACCAAGGCCTCGTGAAATTTATTGGCAAAAGGCTTGATTCAGTTGCTTAAAGGAATGCATCTGGTGTCATCCAAGACTGTCCTGAAATTCCAGTCCACATGCTGCATGGGCATGGCAGAAATGATAGACAAACTAGGTAACATGTATCATCCTCAGCTGGGAGCTGGAGAGCAGTTGGTGTCCTCTACAGTAACTCACGTGCACTAGGTGCCTTTGTTTAGGCAAATAACAGGCCTCAGAACTCTACTTATAAAATAGGAGCCAAATTGCCTTGGAACCTAAATATGATGCCTTTCTTAATCTTGAGCTCAGATCTTGTCATGATTTCTGGGACCTTACTGCAATGAATACTGCTTGTTTGTAGTTGAATTTCTGCTTTCAATTACATATGGTAATTTTTTTGAGGAGAAGAAATAAAACTAGACAAGAAAGTATTTTATTAAACTTGGCTTTTAAGTTTCTTTTGGGTTCTATTTGTAACTTTAGACTGCTAAATGGATAGAAAGATTGGTCATGTAGCATGTAGAGCATGTCAACCTGCTATGGAGGTGTGAGGTTACAGTGTTTGCTTGCCCATTCTTGGGCTGGAGGACACACCTCAGATGCAAGCATTATGACTTGTTAGGGAATCAAGTATTGCTACTTCCAGGTCTTACAGAATCATGGAATATCCTCAGTTAGGAGTGACTCACGGGGATCACTGAGGTCCAGCTCCTGGCCCTGCACAGGATATGCCTAGACTCATACCATGTGCCTGAGAGCATTGTCCAAATGCTGCTTGAACAGTCAAGCTTGGTGCTGTGATCACTTCCCTGTTCCAGTATTACACCACCCTCTGGGTAAAGAACGTTTTCTCAATGCCTAACTCAATCTCCCCTCGCACACCTTGATGCCATTCCCTCAGGTCCTGTCACTGGTCACTAGAGAGGATGGATCAGTGCCTGCTTCTCCTCTTCTCCTCATGAGGAAGTTGTAGCTGCAGTGAGGTCTCCCCTCAGTCTCCTCCAGGCTGAGCAGACCAAGTGACCTCAGCTGCTCCTCATATGGCTTCCCCTGTAGGCCCTTCACCATCCTCATGGCCCTCCTTTGGACACTCTTAAATAGCTTTATATTTATTTTATATTGTTGTGCCCAAAACTGCCCCCAGCACTCAAAGTGAGGCTGCCCCAGTGCAGGGCAGAGCAGGACAATCCCCTCCCTAGCCCAGCTGTGATGCTTTGCCTGATGCCCCCCAGGACAGGGTTGGTTCTCCTGGCTGCTAGGGCACTGCCAACTCATATTCAATCAACCAGGACCCTCAGATCCCTGGATGTGGGGGCAGTCTGGCTGCAACACCTGTCACTCCACTGATGACCAGCCTGATTGAGGTGACCTGGCTGGCTTGGTGGGTATCCACTTCCTCCTCATTGCTCCATGTGCATCCCTACCAAAGGTGCACACTGGTTGAAGAGGGTGATCTTCCCCATGGACATGGTGCTGTTCATCAGTCAAGGGTATACAGTAGCCCTACCCCCTGCTAGAACCACCCTACAAACAAGCTCAAGGTTATGGCTATTTATGCTGGAACTGCAATTTATCTAATGATTTTGCAGTGACTGGCCAGAGATCTAAAGAAAATATTTTCTGAGTGGTCAGGACGTAGAGGTTGTGCAATGTTCAGTCTGGGGATCTACAGTGACAACAGATAGATATGTTTCCTCTTGCAAGGCTAAGGGCTAAGAGTCTGTTAGGAGGATATAATGCTGCCTTATCTAATTGTGAGCAGAAAATATCCTGGGGGAAGTTGTATTACCACAAAGAGTTGTCCCTATGTTTATTCTTTTCATTAATGACTAAGAGCTTCTCTGCAGACATGTATGAAAATGTGTGTTCAGGTTCATACTTCTTTCTTTTGTGAAAGGAGACCACAGCAGCGTTAAGTAATGGTTGTTTATTAATGCAGTAATAAAACTTTTCACAAATATGTAGTCATACATTCAAGACATACTTGTCTGTGACAATTTGGACTGCCACAGAAATAAATAGTTTATTATGGTTGTCTTATTTCAGTTTTTAGAATGCATCATTTTATCGAACTAGTCACAAGAAGAAAAGGTAATAAATGCACAGTTTTCCAGATTTTTAGAATGGATAAGGCGGAAAAGATCCCATCCATAATAACAAATGTTTTCACATCATAAATTCACTTGTACACTGCAATATGAATGTTAGTGTAATGAAAAACAGTGCAACATTAACATTACTTGGAACCACAAATTCTAGTTGTTATTGAAGACCCACCATGATGCTGAAAGAGAGCAGAGTTTATTTATTTGTTATCATAAATTGCATTTCTTTTTTGACCTCTGGTAAAATTCTAAATAAAATACTTGTAAGTATATAATGAAACATTTTTTTTTATATGCTAATATAAATAATATAAATTATATGCTAATATAAATAATATTTTTTACCAGCTAATACTGGTGAGAAAAAATACTCAGAATACTGGGAGAACTGAGTGTAAGTGGTGGGAAGGTGGCTTTATCACAAGAATTAAATCTTCTTTTGATAACAACCAAAGAAGCATCAGTGTGTCAGAGGTGTGGCTGCATAGAATTAAGTGCCCACATCCCTGAGAGCAAACCAAATAAATTCTCAGTCCTGTGCTGCTGTGTGTGTCAGTTTTTAGCCAAGCACTTTGCTCCCTGGGTGGTTGTGTTGGCTTTAATGACTTGCTTTCCTGGTGACATTATTCAAATCAGATGGGTTTTTTATACAACTTAATAGCTTTTTGTCCTCAAAAGTAAGAGAATTGAAGGACTTGTAAAATGTCATTCCCATAAAAAATTCTGTAATCACAAGATTATAGGCAGTGCTGAGGTGGAACCAATTTGTGTTTCTTCCCCACAATCTCTAGCCTTTGGCCTTTTGAAATGGAATCTTATGCTGAGAGGAACCACAAGATTTATGGACAGAGATGGGAAGGAAGGAAAGAATTGTGACTGCATCTGAGATCCAAGTGCCCTTAGTAGAGGGGTGTTCTAGGCTATGTAGGTTTCACACTACATTTCACACTCATTAGCAGAGCTTACTTCTTATGTATGCATCCAATGCTTCCATTAATGCTATTTTAATGAAAATTATTATCCATGAATAAAAATGCTGAGAAAATACTCGAGTCCTACCTGAATTCAGGCTATGAACCTAGAAGTCTCTGAAACATCAGTGGGCTAATGCATTTCAGCCCCCAAAAATGTCAACTTATTTTATGGGTTATAGTGATTTCCCCTTATCTTGTTTTCTTCTCCCGAAGGTTCTCTAGTCTTCAGATCTTGTATAAAAATGAGACATTCACTGAATGTGAACTGAGTGATTCATGCCACCCTTGCAGAATGGCTGAAGCAACTGGGTGAGTTAACAGGTGTCTGAGTGGTCATAATAGCTTGTGATTCCTCCTAACTGATGGTAAATTAATTCTCTTTAGGATAATACTGGATCAAACAGTCTGCAAACTTGTCTTCCTGAATCACTCTTGGCCACATAAGTGTATCCTTACTAATTTTAGTTAATTGGTAAAGACTTATGGGTTATAAACTGTGAATGAATGAGATTCAGATTACAATTTGCAATTGATTTAGTTCTTAGCTACCCGGATGTAAAAGAATTTTGGAAGTTTCTCAGCTAGGGTAAATTTGTTTTCAGAATAGAGACTATCTGTGTTCTAATTGCAGAGAGGTTTAGGGGTTTTTTCCTTCTTATTTTACTGTGATATCACTTTATGGTGTCTAAAATTGTTTTGTAAAGTGTACAGGTGGGAGTGCAGCCATCATTTTTTTACTTCAGGATAATTTTCTGTCTTTCAAACACAAAATGATTTGTATAAATGAGAGTGGGAAGCTCTTTCCATGAAACAGAGTTCAAATCATTGCACAGATTTCTAAATTACAGGTAATGTACAGAATTGTACAAAGGTCTGTGAATGCATTAATTCCCCTTGCTCCCCATCCCCAACCCAGCAAGGAGTGCACAGTCAGAAATGCTGTTTCTATGGTAACTGTCTGCCAGGACAGAGTGCTGCAGACTCAAATCCTTCTTAGCAGGCAGAGTAAATGCTTTAATGAGTACTTGGAATCCAATTTCAGTCACTTCCATATTTAGTCACTTAAAATTATATTTACATTTTATTTTATGTTAATTGTACTTTACTTGTGAGTAAACTACCCTGGAACACTGCTGGGTTGTGTGCAGTCTCTTGGATACAAAGAATTTTGGGAAAAGGCTGCTTCTTAAATCCAGCAATATCCCAGTAAGGTACAAGATTTACAGAGATATTTGGTTCATTAACTTCAATCTCCTAATTCTGCAGGAATCCATGGTGTATAATTTTGTGTCTGCATCAGGCTCATGAGGTCTGAAGATGTCTTGGCTGGTTTCTTTAAAGGGTGAACCCTGGGTACAGGACTGCATTTATTTGTCTACTAAGTGGGGTTTTATTATTTTAAATTTAGTCTGTACTCAGACATGTGGGAAATTAGAGCTTCATTGTAATAGATTTGTGCTCCCTAAAATAAAAAAAAAAAAAAAATACTATCCTCTCTCTGTAAATATGGGACTGATGCTTTCTTTGCTTCATCCTGCACCTGCATTGTGTCTTTTATTTTGAGGAGAAAGATGTTACAGGATTGTATTAAGAATAATAATTTGGAATCTTTACCACCTTGTTTTTTTTTTTTAACACAGCAGTGTTATAAACAAAGTTGGTTAGTAAATATCAATTATTAGTAATGAAGGCTCGCTTCAGTCAATGTAAATGGAATAATTTGAAATCTTAATCAGAAAACATTTTTTTCCTTGAAAAGCTTAGATGGGGTCTATTTTACCATTCACAAATAGCATTGTTTATTCTAGATATTTTCATAAATAGTGTATGTTAGTGTGACTTCATACTATGTAAAATAAAGCACTGTGGGTCTTCTCCTATAAAATACTGATGCATTTTATATTTATATGTTTAAAATAAAAACATTTGGAGTCCTTTTCTCCTCTATATTTTACCAAAGAAGATCTGAATAAGAGTGATATTAAGCAATGGTCTTGCATATGGAACACACTAATAGAACCTTTCCCATGAAACAAAAAAAAATAATGTGAAAAGTTGATATTTACCAGGGACTAGCATTGTTGTGATGAGCTCTGGGGTTTCCAAGAAATCCACGTTACTTCTTTGGAATGCCTTGCTGTAATTCCTTTGAAGGTGGCTAAATAATTGTAAAAAGTAAAAATGTAACAGTTTTTTTAAATGCCTCAATTTTTTTTTTAAATGAGCATTATTAGAAATTTCACAATTAGTGCTGTACAGTGATTCTGTGCTTCAGAACTTCCAGTGATAGTGGGAGAGGAGCCCAGACAAGCTACGAAGGGCCTGCCTGTTATATTAAACACTGCTTTTCTTCTGTGCAGCTCGCTGTCAGCCTGATGCTCATCTCTTGGTTGTGACCCAGTGCAGTGTTGACATGAGTTACTGGTGTTCTTGTGTCTTTGTGACAGGAAACCCAGTAAAAGTGGGGCTTTGTTTGCAAGGAAACAAAGCTGTGAGAGACTTCTCCATCTCCCTAAGAACAGGTTCTCTTTACAGGTTTGGGATCATGGGGTTGGTTTGTTTGAGTGTTCTAACTAAGTGGATAAGGACAATTATTTTGTCTCCACTTCAGCTGGTAGGATGTTAATAATTTCTATTTTGGGCCTGAAAGAGACACTCTGGGAGTCTGTTGGATGGGTTCCTTTGATGTGGATTGGGAAGATCTGGCAGAGCTCCACATAACAACTTGCACACTGAAGTGTGCTGCACACTGGCACATCTTCTGTTTTAATAATTGTGCCTTTCTGTTTCGTCTTTACAGTGAAACTGGTGATATTGCTATCCTGCTGGTTCTCTGTCTCTGATGAACTGACATCCACCTAATGCTATATCTTTGTGTACTCACTGTCAGACTTTTTTCTGTTTTGAATAATCACCATTGTCCTTCTGGCATTTTTATTTCTGTTTTGGTATATTCAAGTCTTTAGCAACTAAAGTGTTGTTCTGAAGTATTTATTGTGATATATTTAGCAAAAGACCAGTTAGTAGTATTTAAAGTAATTTGTACTCAGTCTTTCACAATTGATTTCTAACCTTCATACCTTTATGTATTACCAAAAAAAACCTCAAAAACAAAAGCCACCAAAGTCCTGACACTTACCTATTCCAGGCATTGCTGTTTTCCCAGAACTCATACACATTGAAGTGGAAATTACTTGGAAGCTTCTGTATGGAAACACTAAAAATTTCACAATAGAAATAATTTAATGGAACAAAACAAAGTTATTGGACATATGCATTTTATTCCTAACTGCTTATGAGTAGGAACAAATGCAGTGATTTTTGAAAAAAAATCCACAGAACAAAAAAAGAAACCAAACCCAAAACCAACTCAATTAATAAACTTAACAAACGAGTGATCATAATGATCATATACTGCAAATTATCGGAGCTTTTAAAAATAAAAACCCTTTTATATTTATCTTATTAATTAATATTTTAAATGAAACTAATTTTTCATATTGCTCCAATAGTGTAATTTATCTAAGCAAATGCTAAACAGAAAATTAATCAAACAGCTGTTCAGGGAAGTTCATCTAAAAAGTAGAAGTTACCCTTTTGTATGACATGCATCAAAGTTTCATAGAATTTAGGTGCTTTGAAAGCAAATGGAGTAAATGAAGTATATGTATAATGGAGTATAAGCCAGATAGGCTGATATCTGCTGCAGATATCCTTTTAAAATAGTATTTTGCAAACTAGTTACTTGTGCTTGAGTTATCAAGTGACAGTTTCTCAAGAGTGAAAAACGAACCACAGAATATCTGTTGACCCTCTACACACAATCATCCTGCTTATTATCCTGAGCATAAAAGCTTTAGAGTGTGTAGGGTACTTATTCACTTGGGTACTCAAATTGGTGTTTAGATAAGTAGCACAGAAGGTGTATATGCAGGTTTTTCCATGTGCCCAAGTGTGAGATTGCTGACCTCAGTAATGATGTGCTTGACAACTGGTCTCAGCTTATACTTCATAATTTTTTATGATTTATTGGTTTTCTCCTGCTGTATGTGAAAGTGCATTGTAAAATGGCAAAAAATATCAAAAGCTGCTGGAAAAAACAATTGTCACTGTCAATTAAAGCTACAGTAAAACCCATCCATTAGGTGGCATTACAGACTTGCCAACTGCCTCTAAACTTGGGAAAGAAAGGAACTTCCTGCCACCATTTGTTAACTTGCATTCTGAGGTCGTGGAATCTCCCTTCCCCAACATTCTGCAGTCAATGCAGTGTTTTGCTGGATGTTCATTTCTGGGAGAGGCCAAGAGAACTTCTCATTGGGTTTTTTCTCATCTCTTGGCCAACAAGAGAATTTTATTTTCCTCATCAGTCTGTCTTTACAAGTGAACCACTGCAGAAAGATTACTCTTCTTCCAACTTAATTTTTCTGGTCTATGTGAACACTACTGGTAAAATCCTAAATGTGATAATCTCATAGCAACAAGACTCATAAATTAGGGATGTGATAGGCAGTCTTTGAAACCCTTGAATATACAGGAAGTTTCTGTATTGTGTACACATAACAAAAATATCTTTTTCATAATGGTCTGTAGTATGTATCATAGCAGATCTCTCCACTATGTTAAATTCAGAAATTAAATACTGTGGTAAGCCACTAACATTTATTCTTAACCCAGCTCTAATGTTTTATTAATTCTAAAAGGAGCAAAGCAGAAACACAGTTTCATTGAAAATTTTGCTTTTTAATTTTTCCAATTATTTATTATGAATTCAAATATTACAAAGAAAGCCTAAATGAAAGATTCTGAAAGCTGCCAAGCAGAGAACTGGCAAACAAGTTGATAAGTTGCTCCTTTGCCAGGTGAGCACAAATGAAAGTTGGCAAATGAGTTTTCCAATAAAGAATATCAGTTTAGGAGCTTCAAGAAGTCGTGAACTGATGACCTGCAGAGCTAACAAGCCTGAAAAGGTTGTTTAGCACCTTTGGGATGTACAGTCATTTTGTGATAGTACCAAAAATGTGCACATTCTGACATCTCTTTCTAGTTCTAGGTGTCTTTGAAAAGCTCTGCCTGGCACACGCACATAACCCACCAAGAAAGGTGTCATAGGTTCTCTCTTCATAAATAATCAGAGTTATTAAGGAAAAATTAACATTTCTTCCTTCAACCCAAGAACAATAACATTGTACTTACTGCAAGCAGCCACCTTGAGCAGAAGCAGATTCCACGTACTGCCTCAGAGCAAGATGGAATTCCTCCACTTTTTCTTCTATCACAGACATTTGATGCTGAACAATCATTATGTGCTGATACAAAACCATTACAACATTATTTGCACATCTTCCTCTGAATTCCTTGTACTTTAAATTC
This sequence comes from Oenanthe melanoleuca, assembly GCF_029582105.1. Classification (NCBI taxonomy): domain Eukaryota; kingdom Metazoa; phylum Chordata; class Aves; order Passeriformes; family Muscicapidae; genus Oenanthe; species Oenanthe melanoleuca. Next base: position 24,950,301 of record NC_079335.1, read on the forward strand.
AGAAAATTCTATTATGAAACAACACAAGCCACAATTATAAAAGAAAACCCACAAAAGTTCCCTTGAAGTTTGCAGTCCCTGTTCTAGCAATCTGGAGTGGAGAAGTAGAAATATTCAAGCATGACTTTTATGTCTAGGCATGAGTGTCCACTTCAGACACTTGTCCAAACTCTGGAGGAGAGTCTTTGCAGAAGAGGGCAAAGCAAAGGTTGATCTTTGAGATGTTCAGTAATAGAGTCAGTGTGTTATCTCCAGAGGCTGGAGGTAAGAGCATATCCCCACGATCTGCACTGGGTACATTGTTGCTTTTGCTAAGGTGCTTTCATAGTTTTACCTTTTAGAGCCCTGACCCTAACCTGATTGACATGCCTGAATAGCCCATGTTAAGTGATGAATAGAGAGGGGGCTTTCCCTCCAAAATTCTGCAGGAAAATGAACAGTCTTTCTAAACAGGACTATGGAAAGAGTCAGCAGTGCAGAAGACCTATTTATCCTGAATTAATATAATTATCATTTAGCTCTTTCAAGTAGTTTATTAATTGATTAAAATCTATTGAAACTTGTCAACTTTGCTAATGGAATATTTAAAACAACACTGTGTTTCTTAATGAGTACAATTTAATTAGTTTTACAGGTTTTTGACTTATTTCTGCCTTATTATGAATGCTGTTATATAATGGACTATAAGCAGTCTCTGTAGCAATACAGCATAATCTCATTTTAAAAAAATCTAATGCAACTACTGTGATTAAATAATTTTTTCATGTGTATTTGATTTGTATTTTGTTAGGTTCAAATGAATTTAGAAATGCTAGTATATCAATCTTGGGACATAAAATTGTTTTACAGTAAGTTTATTTCTGGTCACAATTTTTGTTTTGTAGGTTGTAATGAGCATGAGATACTCTTCCATTTTTCCTCACAGGATTTCCTATAACAGTTTTGGGAGCAGGGAGGCTGTACAATGATGGATAAGCATGCATTGCAGCATTTGGAGCAGAGAAGTTATCACCCCATAAACATTGCTGCCAAATTTGATAAATCTTATTAATGGCACATTTTTTTCCTTATGTGTGTTAAGGTTTTGGCTCACTCTATCCTTTGAAAACAATACAAAAAATTAATATAAAAGTTTTGCCCACATATTCCAAATTCTGTTCTGTTGTCTTTTGCACAGTGTATTCTGCTAACTAAAATGGATTCTTATCACTGGAAAAAGTCAGGATAAAGATTTTTTAAATTATTTTTTAACAAAAGAGATCAGGTGTGGTCTCAATGCCTGGTGTTTAAAATAAAATGTCAAAATAATTATCTTGAACAATACTTACAGATTTTGCATTTTCTTCCAAAACTTCCTCTTCAAGTGGCTCAAGCTTTAGGTCCTTTGAGGCAATTGAAAAGAAAATAGAAATTGTAAGAAGAGTCAATACTACAGCTGTATTCCCCTCTTACATTTTTAACAAGCTATTCCAATAACTAGATTCTGTTCTACCTCAAGAAGTTAAATCCCTTCTTTATTAGTTCTAAGTCAAACACAAGTGTTTACAAGATCTTGCATGCCTCAGTGGTTAACTCCAGCCCAGGCTGTCTTGTAGAGTTTTATTTATAGTGCTTGGCAGGTGATTTTTCATTTTAACAAATCTGCTTGCTCCCAAATGCATGTTGGATTTAATTGAGAAAAGACAGACATCCTCTCAAATTGTCACAGGGACTGTGGAGAGGAGCAAGAATGGTAATTGGAAATGAACTATCAGCTACTATTGTGCAATCATAAAACTTTTCACAGAAGAAACTTCTCTGCAGGGAGTTGTTTTGTAGAATTGACAGAGATGTGCATGATGGTCCAAGTCAGGTTTCTGAACTGCTGCCCTTGCTGTGAGGATGGGCTGGGCAGCAGCAAAGAGATGTCTGTGAGTGCCCCTGCTACACAAACTGGATGTGCACATCAGCAATCAGTGATTCACACAAACACAACCAGCAGCACACACAAAATCATTCTTTACTTGCCAGGCACATGCAGTGCCTCCTAACCCAGTGGCATTATGATATTCTGAAAAACATACATATGTCTGGGAAAAAAAAAAAAAGCAGATTGATTTGCAATAAGCAGCTGGAGCAAAACACACTCCTAGTGGTGCTTCACTTCTCACTGAGCACAGTTCTTGTGCAACAAAGAGAAAAAGTTTCTTCTCTCTCAGCGGGGTGAGGATTGATTAACTCAGGTAGCAGCTGTTCTGCAGCACAGATGCTGTACTCCCTGAAAAGTCAAGATATGTGCAGGTAGAATTCAAATGAACAGAGGACCTCCATCAGCAGCAGGTGGCAGAGCAAGGCAGGAGTGAAGTATTCAGAAACTGCTGTGTAGTTAAAGTCATGAAGTGTGTGTGTGAGGGGAAAGACAGCCAGCTTTACTGTCAGTGCAGACACTTCAGATAAAAAATCTGAGGGAAAAATGTGTATTCCTGAAGTGAAAGTTCACTTTCACTGCCATTTTTTTCTCAAGAAACATATGGAAAAAGAGAGGAAAGGAATGACTCAAGGAAGTACTGCAAAGTTTCTCCAAATGTAGGATGCAGCAAGAAAATAATTGTTTTCTTTGCCAGTATATGTAAATTTAGAACTTGAGTGAAAATAGACAAGTTACAGGACTGATTTGTGCTCAAATTCCCCTTTGACAAAACACAGCAGAGGACTTAGACAACATTAAATCTACCCTTCATCAGGTAGCTTTCCAGTAGGAACACTGACTCATATCTTGCTATGCAGCTCAGAGTTAGGGCTTTAAAATGCCTTTGCAATCCTACCTCAGCTGAGAAGTGGCTTCTGAAATTGCCTTTTAGCATGATTGTGCAATCTTTTCTAATCTGTTTCAGGGCAAAGTCAAAAAGAGAGGTTTCAGTAGCTGCTGAAAGGTATCTGGTATTTAATGCCTCTCACAGTCAGACGTGGCTGTGAGATACAAAATCAAGTAGATGCAATTTGAGCAAAGGTGGATATAGATAGGCTGTCTACTGGAAAAATTAGACTTATATAATTGTTATATTTTATTAATCAGGTTTTATATTGACAAGGAGGTAATTATGGGAGGTCTATGCCCTGCCACTGTTTCCCTTTGGCACCGAGCTCCTTTTCAGACTGAGGTTTTCTGTCATTTGTCTATAGGAAATTCAATCACTTTATAACAGCCTTGTTGTAAATTTATTTACTACAAAATGTTTGTGTGCTTTCTGTAACATTTGCATTGCATTATTGCTGAATGCCAGCTTTATTTCTTTTTTAAGTAACATTCTTTTAAACTTTTTTTTTTTTTGGCATCAGTCCATGTCAGGTGGCAGCTGTGGCAGGGCAGGGTGGTGAGCTGCTGTTTCCAAAGCAGAGTGCAGAGTAAAGCCAGACTTATCTTTCATGATGGACTTTGACATTTCAAAATCCAATTTATATCTATTCAGAAAAAGATCTAGTTGCTACTAAAATGCCATTAATGTGGTAACTGTGTAATTGCCTTTCCCATGCAGAAATGACCTCGGGAGGAAGCGACTGTACAGAGGCTCACAGGTATTCCCTGGCAAGAGCTCTCTGGACTGAGCAGACCATGAGGAGCTGCAGAGCATGGCAAGGAGCAGAGTGAGAAGCTGTGACAGAAGAAATGGGCAGTGCCACAAGGAATGGCTGAATTTCACAGCTGGTTAAGGAGAAGTGATGCGAGAGACTGTCAGACTGCAGGGATAACCAAAGGGAATGCTGGGCTCCTTGTGGAGCAAAGCCAGCAGTGCAGCTAATCAACTAAGAAGGCTGAGATAACAGAAATACCAAACTGGGACCAAAGGGGAAAAGTAGTTAGGGGCAGGTTTTTCATTTGGAAAGGAGGAACAGCAGAGAGAGGTCAGTATGCTTCTCTTGCTGAGCCATGTGCCAAGTCCCCACCATTTACTGGGGATTTTTTGCTAAATCCTTTACTTAACTATTTTCTGTGTGTGTAACTTGCTGCTGAACTCAAGCTGGACTAGTGGTTGAGTAACAGGAGACATTTTTATGCCATGACCCAAGGTCTGAGCCATTACTTGGGTAGGGGGTATGGGTCCAGCCACACTAGATGACAACATTCAGAGGGGAATATCCCAACCAGCTAGAAAGAAAGAACAGAATCAGGCTGTTCCATGGCCCTGTGAGTGCTGCCTGTGTGTGGCTGCTGGTGAAGACACCCATGCCAATGCCTTTGGAGTACAGGCACAGTCTCACTGCTGGTGAGCCCTGACCTGTGGGGAGGAACAGCATCAGTGCACTGGGACTGGAGTTACTCCTGTCTGAGAGCACTTCAACCCAAAACCTCACCTCTAGTGGACAAGGAGGAAGAAACACTCTGAGTCTCAAAATCCACTGAATTCAGCCACTCCCTGACCACCTATCTGAAATTGTCTGTCTGTCCTTCAACAGGGAAACTCAGTGCAGAGAACAACTCAGAAATTTATAACCTTACTTTTTCCTCTTCTCTTCTTTCTTAAAACAAAACAAAACAAAACAAAACAAAACAAAACAAAACAAAACAAAACAAAACGACAAAATAAAAAAAAAAAAAACAACCAAACTCATGACACACAGATTATAAAACAACTTTTGAATACCAGAGTAGCAAACAAGTCTGAATAATAATCAAGAGGAATAGCTATTTTCTGTACTGACAGATGTGGCTCAGGATTTTACAAGCACTGTGAAGCCCTGGCAGTGTTGGGTCAGATGGATTATTTGTCAGACTCCTGCAGGGCTCTGCTTTGGTGTGGGGACCACAGGGGGTTTCTGGGCTCTGGGGGCTGCAGCTGGCTCCCAAGAAGGATTTGCATCAGATTTTGGTTTAACTGTACTGACAAGGAAAATTGTTTAATCTTTATAAATGAGTATTCTCTGGAATTCTAGAAAGGAAGAAACAAAACTTTCTGTCAAATTTTAATGAGAAAGTTTGGAGAGGAAGAGGAAAATATCAGATCCTAAAAGGGGAATGTTGTAGCATGTTCCCCCAAACAAACATAACTAAATACATTAACATGCTCCAGTCATAGAATAAAACAATTTTTCACATCTTTATGAAAAGTTGAATCTGTGGTGATGGGAGAGGGAAAGGGAAGCATGGAAAAACAATGTCATGAATAGGAAAGAGGAAGGTGGAAGAAAAATGTAGGCATTTAATGAGTGTTAACTCTCTTAGGTAATGTTGCAGTTGGGACATTGAAAACATTTGTGTTTTAAGGATTGCTTTACTGAAAGTGAAAGAAGAAACAGGGGAAAAGCCCACACACCTTCTTTTCCAGTCTATCAATTAGCTCCTGGAGTCTGTTTATCTGGATCACCCATTGGCTGTCTTCCTCAATCCAAGCTTTGGAAAAGATAAATGATTAACATTAATAAAATGTTACTAAGTCACTGGTACATACTGTATTCCTGTATTTTATACATTTAAAAAATTACCCTGCAATTTATTTGGCTTCTCAAAGATTGTCCTGCAACTAGTTCACTGCTCAGTTAGGTGAAACTAAAGGAAAGCATTATTTGACTCTATGAATTATTTTCTTTCTGTTTAAGATTCAATAGAAGTCCAATACAGAATGAGAACTGCATTCTAGATTAATGCCAGTGCTTTTGAAATCATGCTGCTAATGGAAGAAAGTTCTCCATCTCCACTGCAGGTATATTCCTGTCTGTGTAGTGACCTGATCATAGAATCACAGAGTGGTTTGTGTTGGAAGGGACTATAAAGACCATCTAATTTCAACTCCCCTGGCATGGGCAGGGAGCCTTCCACCAGATCAGATTGCTCAGTGCCCCACCCAGCCCAATCTGATGTCATTTACCATGGGTGGAGCTAGACAATAGGCTCCAGAAGGCACAAGCATCTGGGCTGTAGGATGGTGGAGGGCCTCGAGGAGAAGCCATAGGGGAGCAGCTGAGGTCACTTAGCTCGTTCAGTTTGGAGAAGAGACTCAGAGGAGACTTCATTGTGGTCTGCAACTCCCTCATGAGAGGAAGAGGAGGGATGGGTACCCATCTCTTCTCTCTGGTGAGGGTGACCAGTGACAGAACCCAAGGGAATGGCAACAAGCTGTGTCAGGGGAGGATTAAGTTGGATATCAGGAAAAGGTTTTTCACCCAGAAGGTGGCTGGGCACTGGAACAGGCTCCCCAGGGAAGTGCTCACAGCACCAAGAGTTCAAGAAGCACTAGGACAATGCTCTGAGACACATGGTGTGATTCTTGGGGATGGCACTATACAGGGCCAGGAGTTGGACTTTGATGATCCTTATGAGTCCTTTCCAACTCAGGATATTCTGTGATTCTGTCAGTCCCTCCAATGTCTCTGGAAAGTTTTGCTTTGCTGAAGTCTCATGAAAATTGCCAAATAAAAAGGACAATACTCAAGGAAAGAAATATATGCATTATTAAAGCAGTTCCTGAGATCACCCACCATGTAAATACGTTCATTGCTTTAAGGAGAGAGGAAGCTTATTTATCAGAGATTGAAGATTTTTCACTAAATGCTCTTGTTATGCACATTCATTAACTTTCTCATTTCCCAGCTGAGAGTTCTTGTGGCACTTGCATATATTTTGACCATAAAAAGAAATCCTAATGTTGAGAACATCCCACAGCTGTGGTCTGTAGAGGAGGCAGGGTGTGTCTTTACCTCAACAAGTACTTTTATGTAAAGAAGTGCTGACCTGAGAAAGGTTCTCAGGGGAGGGTTTGAAGGGAAGAGGTCAGCACATGGCTGCAAGCAGTGACTGGTCAAGAAGTGAGCTAGACCCATTACATATTTTGTTGTTTCAGTCATCTTTATCCCTTGATTCTGGGACATGCCACTAAGCACGGAGATGTCTTCACTGCAGCCTCGTGCTTAATGTCACTGCTCCCAAATAATCCCATTTACCAAAGTACTCCATCATTTTCCAAAGCAGAAATGCTGCTTCAGATTTTTTTTTTTGTATTATCTTACATGAAATATTATTTTCTTTCAGGTTTTGTATTTTCCGTTTCCATTTATTATTTATTCCCCTCAGCTGAGATGTGAGTCATGGCAGAGAATTTAGTTGTATATAAATTGTACCCTTCAGCTTTTCATTTATATCTGCAGGCAGTAAAGATGACCTAAAAAATGCTGAATCAATCCAAAATACACAGTATGGCCCACAATTAAGTTTTTTATCTTTTATAATTTCAGATCTATGGATATGCATTCATTTTTCTCAGCTTCCTCAGTTTTCTTAATACCTCCTGTATTAAGTTGAAATTGTCTTCTTTCAGTAAAGTATCTCAGTTAGTTACATATCTAAATTAAATTTTTGAGAGGAAATATGTGTATATTTTTTTGTATGTGTGTGTGTGCATGTATTTTAAATATCTTTAAAATATGAAATACTATACCTGTGCTAGAATAAGTGTTATTTGATGACAGGCTGTTGTTCCTCTGAAGCCTTCGAGACAAGCGTTTTCCTGGCCACTGAACTGATAACACTTCTGGTTTTGTTGGATCTTTTCTGCACAGAAACACAGGAGACCTCCTAAGGAAAAATGTGTGGGAAAGCTCTTCTCTCTCTGTTCTCAAAAAATACACTTCTATGTTGCCTTTTAAATTAAATAAAAAGAAATATTTACTGAGAACACTGGATTATTTTCTGGATTTTCACTATTACTCATTAGTTTTGATTAGGTCATTAAAGAAGTTAAAAGGTAAAAACAAAGAGGGTTAAGCTGGCATAAACCTAAATCTTTGAGGGAGACAAATCTCAAGGTCAGTATCTCAATCACAATGATGTGATTCTGACCTGACCTAAGTAATCATTCACAGTTTCTTCATTCACAGGAGTTTGGTAGCATCCCTGCAGAGGAACTCACATGAATAGAGGTACTCAGATATTGTGCATGCTTGGTGCACCCTCAGACTTTCAAAACCTGCTGGATTCCTACAGTCCAGGTGCTGGCACAAACCCAAAAGTTATTACTCCTGTACTTCAGGGATCTCGAACCCAACAGCAAAACAAACAAGAAAATGACTCTTCTAACAGAAGAAAAAGAAAATTACATTTCCAACAGAAAGGTCTTAAGATCTTTGTCCATAACAACAGTTTGTATTTTGCTTTCTCTATTGTCTTTAACAATAGCATACTGAGGAAAAAATTCCGTATAGCCAAGTAACTTTTCAAAAATATTTTGATCCTTGGTTCTACAAACCCTCATCATGGAGATCACTGTAGTAAATTCAGCTAAAACCCTTGGATGGATAAAGGCTACCCAGGTGATTGAGAGTTTATGGAGCTAGATGTTAATGAAGAATATGGCCATATATTCTAGGAAGAAGCTGTGACAAGCAAAAGCCTGGCTATTTCTTCTTCTAAAATGGAGATAATTATGCATGGGAAAATAATCATAAAACCTGAAAAAAACCAAACAAAACAGTTAGCCATCTTAGTAATTTCAGAGCTCTTTATATTGCAGTGGATTGGTTTCTATGTTTGATTAAACTGTCCAGGGATTTAAAAAGAAGTCAGCAGAACCTAGTGTGCGCCACAGGATCACATGTATTCAATTTCAGGAAAACTCCTGTTAGTGGGCTCCTGTAGGGAATTAAAAGTGTGTCCTTGTTTCTCCTCTTATTCCCTCTATCAGATTTCAGGGTGAAATGTAAAGCAGTGACCTCACTCCTCAACCCTTCCCTGCATCTGAGGAGGGCTTTTGTCGTTGGATACTGCTGGGAACCAGGGAAAAAGCAGCCTTGAAGCCTTGGGTTTCTCAGCCTGCACAAGGACAAGAAATTCTAACAATGATTATGCACCTGCAGGGTGTGTGAGAGCCGTGTGAGTGTCCATGATATTTTGTAGAAAGCATGTTTTCAAAGAGGTGTTGCCTACTTTGACCAATGAGTCTTTTTTATTCTGTTTTGCATGTACTACCCTATATAAGTGTAGTGTTTCTTTAAATAAAGCTCTCTCTTTTGCTTCCCCATTACACGAGGAGCTATGTTGCATTATCCTTTTTGCCACTCTCCTGCAGCCAAAGTGCAGCAGGCTTTGCTCACCTCTCCTGCCGGGTCTGCTCCTCCGTGGTTTCCATGGCACACTCCAGGCAGCTCTGCAGGGATTGCAGCTGGTTCAGTGTCTCCCTCAAGAGAAAGCGAGTCACAAACTGCTCCAAATTGGAAGCTTCCTGATAGTCCTAAGAATTACATCAAAAAGGCCCAAAAGGTCAGGCTTTGCTCACTAAGTTAGAAATACACAAGGGAAGGTTCAGACTTTGTTCAGAAAGGAAGCAGCTTGGATGTTTCCATGTTTATATATGCAAACCATGTGAGCAACTTTTGCTGATGGACAAAAAGACCTCTGAATTTCCAGGTGTGGACGCAACTCCCACTCAAACTGAGATGCCCAGGCACACACTGACACAACACAGATCCTTTTCTTTACATCATCAACTCCAGCTGATGGCAGCACCACATTACTTCTGAAGTGTGGAAAAGCCAGAATAAGACTGACAACTGCAGAACTGAATTTAGAGTTTTAATTCAGATCCATTCTTGTGAAAAGATGTTCCTCAAGCTCACTGCCCTTCTCAGACACTGATTATGGGAATAGTTTCTGAGCAGGGCACATGCTTAGGGTACTCCCCTGAAAGATCCCACTAGCAGCTGGCTGAAGGACTGTGCCAGAGAGGTTGCCTTCTGAATTCAACACTCTTTGAGTGATTTTTGTTCCTTTAATTTGTTTAATTATTTTTGAAACAATATATCTGTATATTTAAGAATTTCATTAAACGCATCTAAATGTGATTTAAACTAGAGTTTGGTTATTATAAAAGTTTGTACCTGTGCTTAGCAATTTGTAGTGGTTCTTTGAATAATGACATTTCCAATGTATTGTACATATATATTTTTTTTGGTGTGCGTGTAGAATTCAATTTTTATGCCTGTTGTCTCCCTGGCCCAATAAATAATACATTTCCATGGCTGGGGTAAAATTTGACATTTCTGGCTCTTCTTCTAGGCTGTCTCTATTGTAAATTGATTTAAAACTTCAGTGAACCTGACAGATCATTTGATTTCTAAAAGTTTTGATTCTCTGACAAGTTAGAAGAACGTGTGTGAATCTGTGAAGAGTGGACCAATAATTAAAACCCATCAGTAGAAATCCAGGGTATATTTTAATTTTGTTTTTTCAGCTTTTGCCATTGCTCTTGGAAATAAGTGAACAAGTCATCCCAAAACTGATGATTTCTTGTAAGTTTTTCAACTGTGTTTGTAAATTCTGGGCATCCAGAAAGTAAATATTGCAGATATCTCCATATTGCTTCCTGATGATACTCATGGTAAATCTGATACAGGCATGAATTAAAACATAAATGTACATCAGTATTGTTTCATTTTGAAAACTGTTCAAGTGGGCTCTCACAGATAGATTATTTTATCATATAAACATTAGCTGTGTAATACTTGTTGCTGTCTGAGGCTACTACTTTCTAACTCCTTCAGAAAAAAAATGACCTAGAAAAGCTTTCCTGCATCTTAAAGTTAGTAAGTTTTTTTTTCATTAGAACTATTTCAAGTTTTTGCATTGCCCTGCAATTGAGTAGTTTTTTTCTTTATATTCCTGTCCCATAATTCCTGTATTTAAAGGCTTCCCTATGGAAAAGATCCTTATGATCTTTAGATATGTCTTAGAGTTAGCTTATCAGATTTACAGAGCTATTGTGGTAAAGGTGGGAAAGGTAGGCAGGATGCTAACATCATCTGTGGCAGTCTAGAATTATCAAAGACTCTTTCCTTATGCATATTTTACTCAAATATTAGTGCTTACAACTATTCTATGTGGAAATAACTCTCTGGATGCACGTAGTTGAGCAAATAATTGCAAATTATTTACTGTTTTTTTTTAAAGAATTGCTGAGTCAAGACATTCTGAGCTCACAGCAATGTTGGGCAGCTTCAACTCCTGCCCAGTAAAAAAAAAACTACTTCCTATCTTTCTAAAGCTCTTTAAAGATCACAGAAGAAGGTATTCAGCATATATAAATGATCTAATAACAATAATTTAAGTCATGGAGGGGTAAAGATTGTCCACTACAATTCAATTTAAACCTCAAGTAGCTATTTAAACCTCATTAATAGCCATGCTTTGGTACAGTTTCATGACTCTATTTCCTGCAAAAAGTACTTATTTTATATTTTACTAAGGGCACACTGGTACAACATTTCTGTATCAATTTATGAGGTTTACATTAGGGTAGAATCAGCTTAACTGGCATGACCAGCATTGGTATTGTCAGTGCATCGTGCCACCAATCAGTAATGGCACCCATGGATGATGACTGTACACAAACTAGAAAAATGGTCCATTTCTTGAATTTCATTAGCTGTGAGTTACTGTTCATTAGCATAGACATTACACTGCACCACAGCTTGGGCAGGCCAGATGAAATAAGTCTGTGTTAACATATTGTTCTGCTTGTTAGTTTTACTGAGTGTGAATGAATGAGGGTAATTTTCCACATCTTCCTCATCAAGAGGCAACTGTGACCTTTGTGAGCAGCAAAGATTTTCATTTCCTTTAATGCAGCTGAAAATGCACTTAATTAGTGATTTTGCTGTGGAAAAGGTCACTGTGGTATTTAAAAGTGTCTAAAGGCTCTCTTAAAAAGTGCAGAGAAGTTCTCCTTGTACAAAGGCAGAGGAGGCAGTGTTTTGGAGTCTCCTAGTGCAGTTCCCATCTCAGAGCTACCAAGGTTCAGCAATTCCTGATCCTCTCAGTCTCTGGTGCCAGCCTCAGCCCCTCCCCTGAGTGATGTGGCCATGCTGCTTCATTTGTCAGAGGAGCAGCTCCTTGAGATGGAAAAGGAGTGGGGCACTTCCTACTGATATATTAATTAGCAATTTTCTGTTTCCTATTTATATGTCATATTAAACATAATTTTGCAAAAATATTTATGCTTGTCTTTACAGAAAATAACCCTCAAGTCAACCCAAAAACAGTTATCGCTGAGTAGAACTCAGTAAGGAATAAGCTATTTAAATTTCCCTTTATCATGAAATGTCTCCTGCCCTGTATGTTTTTAGATCTCAGATTAGTGGGACAATGCCCTGGGTTACAACTTTACATTGAGGATATAAAAATACTCAGAATAATGTCACTAAAATGATCTAGGATCTAATTTTTCAGACTGTAGGAAGAAATCAAAACAGCATTAGAATAAAATCATAATTTTACCAGAAGCCATATCGAGAAATGCTCATTGTATTCACATCACAAAAATGTGAACCTTTACAACATCCTTACTGTAAAAGTGATCAAAGGCAGGATGTGCCCAATTATTAGATTCAACTTTGAATATGGCACAAGTTTTACAAGTTTATCCAAGTATTATATTTAGCATAAATTGTGTGTTTAAATTCTACCTAGAGAATTGGAGCAGAGACAATTTCTACTAACCATCTGCAGTGCAATGCAATAAAATAGGCAGCCATGGCTGATTAGAAAGAAGATCATCACACATTTGTAATAGCATCTCTCAGAACAGTTTATCACTCTGCTGGGATATTGAAGGAGTAATACACTGTTGTTGCCATAATAGTGTGTACAAAATCCATCCATGGATAAAAAGTAACTCCTATTTAAGTGCTATTTGGTTTATCACATGGCTTAGAGACAAGAAACTGTTTTGGCTGTGATTGATATTGGCAGGTAGCAGGGAAATGTGTAACACCATTGCTCCAGGGAGAAGGTTGCAATGATACATAGAAAACATCAAAGCTGCTGGTGGTTTTGATAGGTATCAAGAGGAGAATGACTAGTTAAATGTTTATTTTTCTGCTGGGAAGTAATTTCTCTTTAGAGGTATGAAAATTAAATTAAGGGGGTTTTCATTTTATCTTTATTTCTAACTACACACATCTTCTCTGCTACTGGCAAAAATTTGAGCATTGTGTCTTTCTGACCCAGGAGGAATAAAACTTCCATAAAAAAAGATCAAAGAAGTTCCCAAGAATTTTCATTACTCTGATAGGAACTAGAAGAGGAAAGTCGTGAATCTCTGGAATATCCTTGCATGACTGCTCAGAATTAATTGCTTGCAACTTTTTGAATTTATCTTAGTTTGCTCTGACTTGCACTAGTAGTCACAATCTTAAAAATAAACAAAAATAAAAATTCCAAAACATAATTTAGTAATGTTCCCATAAAAATAGCTTTTATCCATAGGGTCCTCCCTGCCTTGTGGCAGGGTGGAACTGGTGATGTATTTTAGCACTGCTGATATATTATCACTCCCCAGTTGAGAGACAGCCAGTTCAGTTACTGACTGGAACAGGCTTCTCAGGGAAGTGGTGGAGTCATCATCCTTGGAGGTATTTAAGAGATGTGTGGATGTGGCTCTTGGGGACGTGGCTGAGTGGCTAATTTGGCAGTGTCAGGAGCTGATGGTTGGACTTGATGAATTAAAGGATTTTTTCCGACTTGAATGATTCTAAACCTTAATGAATCTGTGATTTTTGATTTACATATTAAAAAATAACCATAAATCTAAAGGAACAAATGAAGTTTTCCAACTCAGTACATGAAAATTAACACTCAGATAAACTGAGCAGTACCTGTTATTCTTGAGCAGCAGCTATTCATTGCACTAATTCTGTAAAAGGTGCTTTTGTAAAAAGGGCCATTTCAAAGAGAGCAAGACTAGATTCTGTTAAAAATGTTAATAACCTCATTCTAACCTCATGGAAAAACGGGTGCCATCGAATTTAACACATTTTTTTGTGAAAACAAAGAAGGAATTAAAAACTTTTTTGCTCAAACAGAATGTTAGTTGTGGGACACCATTGTCAACAAATGCTTATTTCACTTTCTTCCCAGATAATTTATTTTGAGATAAAATCTACGTAAATGCTACTGTTACTATTAGTCAAATATGCAAGTAAAAAAAATCTAGGTATTCTGGTTTATAATCACTATCAACCCTCAAGATTGTAGTGATTTACATAATTACCATAAATGAACCATCAGTAATTAAATTTCAAGCCCTGTGCTACTCTCTCAGCTCCTGTAATCTTCTCTTTTACTTTACTGGCTCCTATTTTTAGACTATTCAAGAAATTTTCAAGTAATAATAAGGCTGCACTGACTTTGCTTAGCTTTGGGGTTTTTTGAGCCAAGCAGAAAAATTAGTGATTTAATAGAAGTGATAATTAGACTTGCTGTGTTAATCCAGCATCCTGCTGTTGCACATCCCCCTTTCTATATTTTTTGCAAGCAACATGTAAAAATAAATTAGGAATTTTTTCCCCCCAAAAGACTTGGAAGGCTATTTGAGAACTTTGTAGCTCCACTGAAGAATTGTCTTGTTTTCATGCTAAAATTAATGTTTATGTTTTGTGTATGTAAATACTGTGTGAAAACCAGTTCTTGAATAAACCAGTTCTTAAATAAACCAGTTTTGATCACTACTGCTCAAATGCATTTTGCTAGCTCACCTAGTCTGGTCCCTTGCTATCACAGGTAAACTGTTAGGTGCCTTTCATAACAGAGCTTCAAAGGAGGGGAAAAAAGTCTCTCCAAAGCAAAGAATCACATTTTACAGAGTCTGAAAAAAAGATTTGCAGTGTCCCATCCCTCTTTTCCTGTGTTGGCTACCATTCCCTTCCATGAGAGCCTGCTGTGCTTTTGTCTCCAAAAAGAAGAACTGCACCTCAGTATTTACAGGAGTGTGCACTCAGAGGTCATCACTTTCCTTCCTGCTCTAAGGATAAAACACAAGGAAACAGCCCTGAAACAGAAAGACTATATTGTTTGTATTGAAGTTTATTGCTTGCAAATGCAGCTCAGTCTTTCACCTGCTGAAAGATGTTCCTGGAGAAATCAAATTCTCTGCATTTTCAGCTTAGCACCCTCCCAATGGAGCAGGAATGGCTCCTACTCTCCTGAGATCTGTCTTCCCAGGTGCTTTTAGTTTGGTTTGGCAGGAGGGATCTGGCCCCAGAACACTGAAAGGAAGTCAAAGCTTCTTGAACCTGCTAACACACTGGAATGTTTTCTGCCACAGATGATGGTGGTTTCACTTTCAGAAAGCAGAGGACTGGAAGGCTGGAGAAAAGTCACTTCAAGAAAGCTGTGCTGACAGCTCTTTCAAACTACAGAGGGCAATACAGTACACAGAAATCATGCTGGAATTGCCTTGCAGGAGCAAGGCTCCTGCTAATCTGTTGGGGAAAAATGCCTACACATGGAAATCATTCAGTGTGATGGGGACAATTTGGTTGATTTTGATTTAAATTCAGGAGACCATAGCCAAGCCAAGCTCCAGTTGCTCTTGGTGGGATACCCATGATGAAGCAGCCTGTTTTCAAGAGTTCCCTTGAAAATGGAGCTGAAAAATTTTTCTAGGGCTTCAATTCTGCAGCTGCCTCTTATGAAAAGTACTTACTGAATATGGGCAACTTTAGCTGATGGGGATTTTCTGTAGGAAAGAGTGGTGGTTTTTTGTCTGATTCTAAAATCAATAAATCAATAAAGTACCAAGTCATTCCTTTCCCCACTAAATATGTAAGAATGAGTGAGCTCTCCACTTGAAGTGGAACACACTCTGGAGAAGTTTAGGTAGTTAGAGGTGCTGAGTTTTGTTCAATCCACAAAGTCAGAGGGGATGGGAAGCCCATGGCAACTCTGAGGACTGGGACTGAAATCAATCCCATGCATTGCAGGGTGGAGTTCAGATTCAGTCTTGGCAGTCTTTATCTTGGTTTTTAATAGACAATTTAGTCCTTGGAAGTTTGGTCTGGGTCACTGGAAACTGACTCAGCCACTGTAGATCCACTGTGTTCTGGTGAGTGTCACAGTGTAGGTCTTCAATTCCAGACTTCTTCTCTATATATGAATTTTCCAACTTTTTATTTATCTAAGAAGATAGTAATAAATGCTGCTACCACTCTGTTCAAGGGACTCAGTGTCTGCAGTGGCAGAATGGTGACAAAGTTTTTTGCTGCACTAGGAGAGGAAACCCAAGTCTTGCCTGGGATGCATTTAAAGCCAGACCAGCCATTTCTGAGCATCTGTTTGCACAAGCAGGGAGTCAGCTCGAGCTGTGAGCTGCCCCACATCTTGTGTCACTGGTGAAGAACATCATTATGCTTTCTCAATGTGCTAGCTAATTTCTGCTGCTCCTCCAGCTCTGATTTGAGATGGCTTTAGTCCAGATTTTAGACCATGAACTTAAGTAAAACTTGAACTATTTAAGATGGAAATTTTAATATTTGCACTCCAATGATTTATCAGGTAATGAGGTCACACAACGTATCTGTTTCCTGAGAACTGAGTTCCCGTTGAAGGCAATCCAAATTTTGAATTGAAAATTTAATTTCTATACAAAGCTGCAGTGGCTGAGCATATCCTTGGCAGAAAGCACTATTTTAGAATACTTGAGGACACCTTTTTTTTTGACTGTGTTCACACACAGTTTCTACTAAATGGAATTAAAAGTTCTTTTCCAGTGTTAGCCTTGCTCTCTTTCTGCCATCTCTAACAAATAGTCAGCTGAAGTACTCCTGAAAGACAGAAAACCCATTAGGCTTGAATCTTCAGTTAAGAAAATAAAATTCAAAGAAATTGTCATTTGGTTATATTTTGGATTGGTTCTTTGAGTAGGCAAATGAAACACTTATTAATAGTGCAGATTTTCTATCCATATTTCTAGTCAATTCAGCACATATATTTTTTACTCTCCTTACTCTGTTGGGACTCCTCTTGTAGTTAACTTCTGCAATAATTCTTAAATGCTGTCTGTTATTTACTTCCAGTTGTTATGCCCTTCAGCAGCAGTATTTTATAGACATGGCTATTTTTAAAAATTATGCATAGCTAAAATGAACCAATCTGTTGCTTTTTAATATCCAGCTCAACAAGTCAGTGAGACAGCACCTATTCACTTCATTAGGAGTGGAAGATGCACAGCATGAATGAAGAGACATTCAACTTCCTGGCTCAAGCTCTAAATAAATAAGCTACACTTTTGGTTTTTTATTTTGGCAGGTTATGTAAAATATGTGAGTACTTTGTTCTTGCAAACACCCCAATACCAAAGATAACAGCTTCACTAAAACATGTATATTTGGAATAACTTAAATATTAATTAATAAATTCAGATAAAACTACTGGAAATACTCCAAACAAGCAAAATATACAATGTAAAGAAAATTTAACGATTTTTACTTACTTTCTTTGTTTTGTCCATTGCTTTCACTATGGTTATGTTTAAGTCTTGCAAGACACATAGAACATTCTCATACTCTCCTAAGTGCTTTGAAAAATAATCTAAAAAAGGACAAAACCCCACATTACCTACAAATGACCTGAAAAATCAATATTTCATTAAATATCAGTTTTATCAAGTCTGAATTAAGTTATGTCATTACTGAATATCTAAATACAAAATTAAAAGGAGTTACAATGAAAAGGATAATTTTCTTCTTAAATGTTGTATCCTTTCTCTGTAAAATCATTCCTGGTGTACGTAAAATATCAAAATCAGTATTTCAAAACATTTCTTTCATTTTCTTTCAATTAATGAGCTGTCAAATTCACAAAAAAATGTAAATATCAATTTGACAGCCAAAGCAAACTTTTTCAAAAAATCTATATCTTCTTTGTAAACTGAATTTTCAGTCTAATAGTCTACAATTGCTAGCAGCAAAGTTTTTGTATGTAAATTTGATTATATTGATGTGAAAATGAATAATTCTGGTAAATTATTAGAGGAGATAATACCATGTGGGGGCTGTTGTGAGGCAGGTTGGTTGAGAGTAAATTGTTTCTCTGAGAAATGAACAGACCATTAGCTGGCCACATAAGTCCCAGGTATTGTGCTATTTTCAACAAATATGGTGCGTGCAAAATTGATTTAAATGAAAATCATGGAAATAACAAATTGCAGGATGTCCTTGTGTAGCTTCTCAAAGCAAAGGGCTTTCTAACAGAAAGATGATGCAGAATCAGAGGGATTACAGCAACAGGGGGAAGCAAACCTGGGAAATCATGACCAGAGCTCCTGTTTGGTTGATGTGGTGAAATACAATAGAGGGAAGCACAGGAAGGCAGCAGTGTGAAAAATAAGTAAATAAAATTATGTTAAAGCTTAGAGACTGTGTTAGATAAGGCATTTAGGCATCAGATCACCTGGAAGAGCACAAAAATCAACATCTAAATGGCAGACAGGAAAAACAAGATTAGATAGGAGCTTTTTGAAATAATAAATAACAACATTTCAGGGTTTTTAAGAGGTCAGCATGAGCTTTGCAGGGGAATCACAAAAACATAAGTTACCAGGAACACTGTGACATGAGCTGGTATTGCTGAGAGATTGAATGAAATTATTTAGAATGAAAACATATTATGAATTAGTACCCTGGATGTTCTTCATTTCTGAGATGAACTGATATAACTCAGAAAGAGCTGTACAATCACAAATTTAAATATGGATTGAGTAAATTCAGTACCAGATTCACAGATGAGAGACACCCTAGTGGCAACATCTAAAAGATTTAAAGGCATTTGAAGCAGCCTGTACTTAATTAAAACAGGCAGTAAAGAGAGTCAGTGCTGGACTGACACCCCCAGCCCAGCAAGCCTCCAGTGCAAGATCAAGCGCAGAAAATCCCTTGTGGAACAAAACCACCTCTCTTCCTCAGCCAGGTTTGCACAGATTTGGCCAGATGCTCAACCAGCAGAAATTGTCACAGCCCAAATCACTTCAGATGAACCTCTTGTCGTACATTTATAAGCCACAGGGGGAGGTGTCTTTCTGTGGGTTCTTGGCCATGTCATCCTGTGGGTGATTCAACTTGACAGTGTGTTCAGCTTTTAAAGATCTTCAACTCTGTTGGCCACTTATCAGGCTACAGCTTTCTTTCCCTCAGAAACCAGCTGGTGTTGACAAATATGATATTTTTTTCTGAATTTTGTGGAAGAACCAGCAAAGACCTTTTAAAATTGTTTTCTGCTGCAAGAAGCACTCCTAAATCAGGTGCTGTAAGAGAAGCTGAAGAGCAAACAGGGTGTTGGGGAAATGATTCACAGCTTGGAATGAGGTACAGAAATGGGTCAAAAATCTAGGTCTTGCAGGAGTTTGATTGTGACAGGGGAACATAGAACTTGTCAAACTTGCTGTTCTCCCCAGCTCAAGTAGGAGGAACAAAATGAATTTTCCTTTAGTGGGGTATATGACAAGTGTTAAAGTGAGAAACTAAATAGAAAAGATATCTCATACTAAAGGGAAATAAAATACCAGTTATCTATCTATCTATCTATCTATCTATCTATCTATCTATCTATCTATCTAATCTTTATTATCTATTTATTATCTATTTATTATCTATTATCGATCTAATCTTTTATCTGTTCTGTCAGAACAGATCTAAAATCTCAGACAGTATAGGAAAAATAGTTTTCAAAGTGTGTTCTGCACATAGGAGATGACAGAGCCTAAAAAGATTATAAGCCATCTGCATTTTCCCAGGAGTTACTCTGAGTGGAAATTAGTTTTTGTTTGAGCTACAAAGATTAAACAGAAAAAAATAATCACATGGCATGTTTATTTGATCTGCAGAGGGCTGCTGCGGGCATAAATTATGTTCTTTCCCAAAAAGAACTTACCACAGAGCTCTTCTGTGTCAAGATTGCTGGAAAGATAAGAGTACAGAAGGTTAGTTGGGTTAGTAATGTTTTTTTTGTTGTATTGGTAAATAGTGCAAGTTAAATATTAGACTGACTGGGATATGAATCCCCCCCTGCTTGGGCTGCAGCACGAGGTGCAAGTGCCTGGCTCTTGCTGGCCTTGCTGTGCTGCCTTAGGGCAGAGGACTGCAGCTTTTCTGGAGCTGGCTGCAGGTGCAGCCTCCTTTCCTGAGCATGTTCCCACTGGCACCTTCCTACTCACTGCAGACTCACTGAAATTCAGCCTTTGTGCACCATGATGCAGTCACTGCTCCTCAAGCCTTACATATTGGGTCCCAGTTCTGGCAGGAATCCATCTAAACATCAGAAATGTTTGGTTTGGGTTTTTTTCTCCACCTTTCTTCCTGTACTCCTTTTCTGTGGCTGCCATGCTGGACAGCAAGGGTCAGAGATCTTGGTCTTCCATGCTAAGGAAGAAAAAACCCAATAACTTTCTGTTTGCAATCCTTGATGTGCAGTAGTGTTCTGTGGGAGAGCCTTGCAGAAGGAGGATAAAACCAGACATAGCCCATGAGCACATGGAATTCCCAAGACTTTCTGGCCATGTAAAACCATTTCACCACTACTAACTTTGGCAAAATTAGTGATGTGAAAAGTACAGATGCCCTGCCATATTCCCATGGCATCATTATATAAATACATAAATGCAGGGAAGAATTCAATTCAAACCTGTTTGCTTGAAGCAGATTTCATCTAGATCAACTTTGAAGTGATTTTTTTTCTCATAAGCAAGGCCTTAATAGTTGAAAGAAAAAAAATATTTGACCTACAGCTCATTACTGAAAGTTGGCATATAGCCTTTCTTCCAAAGAGGAAAAGAAACAGATTATTAAAGAAACTTAAAAGCATGAATGTCCTCTTTGAATCTTGCTGAGGGGCAAATGTTGAATGGCTGATTGCACTTAGCATTTTTTATATTTTTAATGGGGTTTTTAAATTGACCTGTTAAGAAGATGATGACACAGTACTATCCTAAAATCACTTTCTCCACTGCTAACTTGCATACATCTGGCTTTTATTTCACAAGGGAGAGAAACTGATAGAAATTGCAGGATCCTGGATTATCACAAACTTGCATACTCAGGGCTATGAAAACTTCTCCACACTTTTAATTCATAATGTAAATGAGATTTCCACACAACATTTATTAATTGAAGGTGATTCTTATCTGCATTCTAACGGGCCAAGTTAGATGGCTGCAAATGAGACTTGCAGCTGATTTCTCCAATGACCTTGGTGGCAGATATATAGGAATTCACAGCTGTAAGAACAAATGCTGAAGCTGTGAAACTCAACTCTTAGGTAAACAAACTATGTGATGGGGAAAAGTGTCTGCAGCTCCTCAAGGCTGTTTACCACAGATCACTACAGTATCTATGATCAAATGTGTGTGACCAAGACTTCTGCACTTCAGCAGTCAGTTTTGGAACAGTCCAGATGTTCACTTCTTAAATGCAAACTGAAACCCTGAAAGCTGGAAAATTGCCTGAGTCAAAGAGCCTTGACAGGATGTGATGTGGTTAAATGACAGGATTTGCAGTTCTAATGCCTGCTCTTTTTTCATTGTCCCTGCATTTTCTGCTCCTTCACATCAGTCTGCCCTAATGACTTAATGTAAAAGGCACATTTCTTAGTGCACAGTTTGATAACTGTGCTTGAAACAGCCTTTCACATTGTTAACCAGTCAAATTCATGCTTTCTTTTCAAATTCTGTATTTGAATCCCTTCTGGTCTGTGTTCTTCTGCAACATCTTCAGCACCATGTTAGTGACATTGGGAGTGGCTCAGAGGCTTTCACATCCCTGTTTTCAACAGGCTGTTTGTCCTATTGACAGGACTGGCACAGCTGCAAATGGACTACCGGTGAAAATGGAAAAGTATTCAGGTGCTGAATTCATTTTCAGTTAGAATTGGACACCTGAATAACCAGAAAATACTATCCAAAGCATTTTTTGCAGCAAGCCTGTGAAAAAAAACACAAAAAAGACATAAAGAACACAGATTTTTGTCTAGCATGTTCAGTATTTCCTCCTGTTTTAAATACCCTTGGAGACTTCATTGTTCTTGGCATCCTGTTTGAAGGGGATGCTGTTCTAGGCAGGGAAGCTTTAATTTTGTGTAAGTGATTATTTCATTTTGTCTGAAATAATGGCATGACACTTCAAAAACAGTTGTGAATAAACCTAGGAATTCTTTTGCTGCATACAAACAATTTTAAGCTCCCTGCAAGATGCTAGAGAAATAATTAAAGAAGTTTGGCAAGTGTTTAATAGTACAGGAGCAAGGTGCACACCAGAGGGCTGTTTTTGTAACTCTGTACTCAGGTTTACAGCAGGCAACTGATCCTCATTTCAGTGGGTACATATGCCAAAGATGCTTCTGCTTAGACTCATAATCTGGCAATGCTGAACATTATTAACAATATTTGCTGGATGACTCATATCCAGGCACCAGCCCTCCACTCACAATAAGCAACCAAAGCATAGGGTGAGGCAAATGCATTTACATCAAGTCAGAATGATAATTCTCAATTTGCTTTCTGACCACTAGATGCAATCCTTCTACCTGTCCATATCTAAAATGTTCTTTACCTAAAAAACCTGAGCTATTTTTAAAGGGCTATTACACTGAGCAATCCTGATCACTGAAAAGTTGATCATATCTATTGGTCAGTGAGAGAAAAATAAGCAAATTCACATGAATGAACTGAGGCAAAAGTGCTTATTCATGGTATCTCTGAAAGTGATCCAAAATGTAGAATTGCAGTGCTCTAGTTCTGCCCACTACAGTTAGCTGTGCACTGGGCAGCCAGGGAGGAGGAAGGCTAAAGCTATTCCAGCCCCATCCACTGCTGTGGGTGCATGGATCCATCCACTGACCTGACACAGGCTGTTCTATGGGACAAAAGGCACCTCTAAACAGAGGAACCAGCAGAAAGTCCACATATTTTCCCTGGACCACAAGAAGAGGCAATATCTTACAGAGCATGGAGTCTGAAACATAAAGCAATTACTTTATTGAAGAATCAAATGCTATATAAAAGACTTAATGAGCTAACTTCATTTAGGAAAATTATTGCTGTGAATTATAGCTGGAGATTACACTTTCTTCTTCAGATCTCTCTTCATTCTTAGATATGAGAAGGATTTATTCCAAAAGCTTGAATTAGCTATCTTTTCAGTCCTGTTTGCAAGTCTTTTTGCTAAATTTGGTTTTCGGGGTGAAAGTTTGAAGCTAGTATTGCCTATTGTTAAGTAGAAGCATGCAATTTGTGAGTGAAAGGAATTAAGCCTTACTTAACCTATGCAAGAGTAACTGAACAGGCATCCATGGACAATATAATCCAAAAAGCTGTGAGGTCTTTGCAATATGAAAAAGTGAGATGGTGCACAGGTTCAGTCAGCAAAATGAGGTGACTGTTCCAACACTACTGAGGGCATTTTGCAAAGGAGTCCTATGTGCACACTTCCATTTTAAGAATTTTCTGCCTCACAGCTCCTTTACAACAGCAAACAACACCTTTTGTTCAGGTTTGTTCAAGGTTTCTTACCACTGGAGGCAAAACTGTTCCCAGTAGGATTCAGTGCTGCAAAAAACTCAGGCATTGGCCTCTGGTCCCAGAAAAGGGAGAGGAGGAAGAGGGAGCAGAAGTGGGACAAAGCTTCTGTCCCTGGGGAGACACATTCCTGCTGCTCTTCCAGCCCAGATCCATCCGGGCTGTGCACTCTCTGGGCTCCCAAAGGCAGCAGCCAGCTTGGCTCTCTGGCTCTGACATGGGCACCAGGGTCACAGCTCTTTCACTATCCCACATTTTGTGCCACTGAGTAGTTGCCTAGCTTGCTCAGCTCCAGGCTAAGTGATAACTTCAGAATCACTTACTGCTCTTCCTGTGGCAGGACTGAAGGAGAGAATAAAGAGTTTTTTTCCTGGCTAAGAATTAATCTGAAAAATCAACCCTCAAGTCCTTTGCATTCAGCAGTGATTCACAGGGATGCAATGACTACATAGCTGACAAGTGTTAATCACTGCAGCTCTAACAGCCTTGGTGTTGCTAAAAGAGGCTTAATAATGCTATTAAAACTCGTGGCATATGCTAAAATTTGTAGAGCACTGTACAAGGGCTGCAGAGCTATGATTTTTTTGCAGAGTCTGAATGACACAAACCTAAATGAGGAAATGAGATGCACCATCACAGTGGCTCTTTTGCCAGAGAGAGCAAATTTCAGAGTTTTCACCCCATGGGAGGGATAATGTTTCAATTTCTGGTTTTGTCACAAAATTATGTTTTTTAAAAAACCACAAAACTCTCAGCTTAAATTATTTGTTCTTAGACAAAATAAAATGTTTACTTTGGTTTCTTACACTCTTTGGAAATGCACAGGAGAAGGCAATTCCAAAATGTCAGAAATCAAGTGAACAAGGAAGGAGGTCAGCTTTGTGAGCAGGCATCTTCTTTTGGTGAAAGAAAGGTGCCTATAGTTTAAGAAAGGGCAGGTGACATTGGAAGAGTACAGTTAGGGAGAAAATTAATTCAGCTAAAGAACAAATTGAGTTAAGTTGCCCAGAAATGTGGAGAAAATAAAAAGCTATTTTAAATATATTAATGGCAAAAGGCAGCATAGAAATAACATCAGCCTGTTACAGGATGAAGATGGGCACCTCACAAACAGGGACATGCACAAGGCAGAGGTGTTTAATGCATTCTTTGTCTTCAACACAGAGGATGGACCACTGCCCTGAGCTGGAGGACCATGGCTGTGAGAAGAATAAACTCTCAGTGGACCCTGAGCTTGAGTGGGATTCGCTGCTCCAGCTGGGTCCCTGCAAATCTATGGGACCTGGTGAGACTCATC
Organism: Oenanthe melanoleuca; assembly: GCF_029582105.1. Taxonomy (NCBI): domain Eukaryota; kingdom Metazoa; phylum Chordata; class Aves; order Passeriformes; family Muscicapidae; genus Oenanthe; species Oenanthe melanoleuca. The sequence continues at coordinate 24,974,901 of NC_079335.1, forward strand.
TAAGAGTCCTCAGAGCTATCTGATGTCATTCTAAAACCTCTCTAGATGATTTTTGAGTGGTATTGAAACTCTTGTGGGTGTCTGGGAAACCCAGATTATGGAAAGGACCAGGGCTCCAAACTACAGCTACCATTGACCAACGTTTACTGCAGGGAAGCCAATGTTACCTGCTGCAGAACTGACCTTAAGTCAGCTCCATTTAAAGGCAACTGAAAATAGTCATTACTATTTGATTTTTTTGCTAAGAGGGATTGCCATTTGTTTCTGCAGAAGGATGAATTTCACATTAAAAAATAAACACGTATATGGAAAATTTCCAAGCAAAATTCTATTTGCAGCTTGTCTGTCTAACCAGAGGATCTGTTAGCATCAGGATTTTGTAAATCATTCTTGGTGAACTTGTTTTGATCAGCTGTGAAATACTAGAATGTATAATCAGCTCACTCTGACCAGTACCTTGCCTTCGTCTATGTGCTTCATTTCCAAACTGATTTCTATAGCTCTGTTCTTGAGAAATCTATGTTAAAGCCAATAGCTGCATTTACATGTCTTCTATTAACAAACACACCTTCCTGATGCCAATGCTGGACCATGTGCCTAAAATTCTAATTTTATTTAAAGGAACCAGTTTTAAAAAATGGTCAAGCCCCAATATATTATTTTCCTTTTGCAAATTTGCATTCAAAAATATCTCTTAAAAAATTACTCAACTGCAGTTCACCTAATTAAAGATCCTGTCTTAGTTATATTGTTCTTAATTAAATTTATTTTCCTTGTTTTACTTTGAAGTTAATTGTTTTTTTTCTGTGTACTTGTATTGAACTGTGAAAGATCAGCAATAGCATGAGACTTAAATATGCCTTCCAATTAAAACAAAAGAAAACCATCCAAGGCAGAGATAATTAGTACACTTAGAGTACCCTTAAGCTACTGAAGACGTGTCATTATTAAGTTTGCAGCTAGAACTTGAAGGAAGCATTCTGGCCCATATAAACACACCTTTCATTTTAGTTTCAATGCACAGTGCTGGGCTCCAGGCTCATGGGTTCCCACAGCTGCAAGGATTGCTAACCAGCCTCTTCCTCTCAACATCCAATTGTCACCTTTTGCAGTTTGCTGCCAGGTTGTCTCTTTTGACCCCAGGGAGGAACTAGGGCTCTGCTAGTGAAGACCTGGGCAGGTGGGAGGAAGGTTTGTTCACTTTGGGGATGAGCCCTCAATGTAGATGTCCATATGTGTGCTGGCTGTCCAACCTCCCCTGCCAGGCAAAGCAGCCCCAGTGTGTTCAGTGCAGTTGAGAGGGTTTAACAAACAAGCTAGGAGTTTGCTGGAACCCTGGAACTGGAAATTCTGGACTTTCTGTGCTGACAGGCACTGACCCCCAGGAAAATACTGCTTTTGACCTAAAGCTGTGGAGAAGGCTTCCAAAATTGAATAACACTGAAATCACTAGTGTGGAGTTTAAATAGAAGTGTGTAATATCACATGGTGAAAAATCTGGAATTAAAGATTTTAGAATATAGTAATATATATGGAATGAGATGGGGGTTTTAAGGCAGAAGTTTCTTTCTTCTTCACCTTCTTCATAAGTCTAGGTATGATCTTGTGTAATTGGATAAAAAATTCCACATTACGAGTCATGGATATTTGGTTACTAGGTTAAAAGTAAAAATAATTTAGGTGTCCATTCTTAATTAAAAAAATTAGCCCTTAAAAGGCCTTGTAAAGAAAGAAATGCATCACCATTTTTAACTTGTTAGCTAGAAGTGCTGTAAAACTCACTGTAACATAAAAAAGAATTAATAAACAACTAAATCCAAACAAAAAAAAATACAATTTCTCAAACTTTTAATCCCAACTCTAGCAAAAAAAAAAAAACAAAAAAACAAAAAAAAAAAAAAAAAAAACCCAACCATGCAATATAGAGGATGAGACTCAGAAATAATTTGATATAACAGACATCTAGTGTTGCTTCAAATGCTTCAAAAGCATTTGTCCCACCACCCATGTCCCCACTACTTCTCCTGTGTTATCCTTTCCACCTTGGGCTGATTTTCCTGTGAACAGTATTATGTCTTAGGTGCCAGTGACCTCCCAGCCCATGAGGGAGCCTCAGACCCCCTGACACCCAGGATGCAGGTGTAGATGTGTCTGCCACATCCATCCCTGCATCTGCTGTGCAAGCAGCAAGAAACCCTCCCCAGGTGCCCAAGGCTCTCTGATCCTCACCAAACTCATCTCTGCCTTGTGCACAGTTTAACTTGCACCACACACAAAGGTTTAATGGGACCTCCCTATCTCTGGGAGGCAGCCTGTGCCCTCAGTAGTTCTAGCACCCCTCCTACCTTGAAGCTACCACCCTGACTAAGGACTTCATTCTACCAATGAGTAAAGAGAGAAAAATAAGTCTGATTCCCCACGGAGTCCTGTGAGTCAGTAATCAGTGAAGCATTTAAAGCTCTATCTCCAGCAGTGCTGCAGACTAAATCCCCTTGAGACCTTCTGCATATCTCCTAGTTTGTAACTTTGCCAAATATTCTCATTATCTTCTGACACCTTTTCCCAGAGGATGCCATTATGCTAAAACAATTTCCATGGAAGCCATGAGTGGGGGGAGGGAAGGGCAAGGGATAAGAGTAAAAGGGAGGTTACATTTGCAATGACTTCTGTGAAGGCTCATCCACTAAACAATTAACCATGTCAAGGACCCTTGCTCTTCTGAAACAAGAGCTCGTCAGAGTTGACATTAAAATTAAGTAGGAGATTATTTAGCAATGAAAGGAGTTGTAACAGCCTTCACTCCTTTAACCACCAATTCCAAACTTTTCCTGTACGTTTTTCTCCATGTATAAAAAGACCTGTGCTTCTGACCTCTTTCTCTACTTTCAGTAGAATTATTTGTAAACAAAACAGCTGTACTTCTGCAGAGCTTCCTTAACTGTGTTTCAACACTGTTTTACATAAAAGATAAAACATTTTGCATTCAGTTAATAACAGAGGATGTGGGTCTTCAGCTCTGAAATTGCTGCAACCTGCAGACCATGTTCTCCAGACCCTCCTTGTCAGCACGAGGAAAGCCTTTGCAGCACTCACATTTGCTCCAACAGCCTTTTCCCATTGCTCCCATCAGCCCTGCAGAGCCTCACCGAGCACTGTGAATTTCAGAGCTCAGACCAGGGGAGGAGAGAGGGCTGAAGAACCACACTGGGTTTCCTTCACCCTCACAAACCTCCAAAAAGGTTAACTCAGATTTCAAATACAGTGTATTGAGATTTTTTGAAGTGTTAGGACAAGCACTGAAATTACAGATGTATAACATGGATGTCATGTCAAATATTTGTGAAATCAGGACACAAAGATAAGCTCTTCCTCTTGCCCCTTTTCTGCTCACAGACGTGCACTCATGTTGGTCTAACTCTTATTCTAGCTCCTGCTCAAGAAACTGTAAGTATCTACCTTGGCCTCCTGCTAAATTAAAAAGAGTCTAAGATGTTGACCAGATGCTTAGAGTATGTTTATATTGGGGCTACCTGCAAAACACTTAAAACATTATGAAAAAGGGGAGGAAAATCACTGTACAAACTGCAGGTTGAAGCTTAAGTCACTGCTCTTGATTTCTTGCCTATATTTGTTTGGCTGTGTTTTTTTTAAGGGTCTTTAAATACAAGACACTACTTTGCAATAGAAAAAATGCATGCTAAGAACCTGGAGATGTAACAGCCTAGACCTGATCACTTCTGCATCAATGCAAAGCCTTTCCTTCCACTGGCACAGTGAGGGCATCTGAGTGTGGACCCTCCACAACTGCTCCTTTATGCCATTTAATTGTATGTGATTGCCCAAAAGTTTCATGAGACCCTGGAAAGCACAAATAGAAATGACTCTTAGTGGCAGTCAAATGCTTAATCAGCCTTCAGCTTCACTCTGAAGTACTGACAATACTGGAAACTGCACTGACAGAAGACTGGTTAACTGCTACCCCCCTAAAGCAGTCACCTTGCACTAATTACCTGTCAGGAATGCTCATTGTATGGCCTAATCAAAGCTTACCTTCAAGAAAGGTAAAATATCATAGAAAAAAAAATAAAAGGAAAAATAAATTCCTTTTGGTATGGATAAATTACTTCACACAGTTTGGTTGTCTTATGCATTTGTTTTTGGCTGCATCCGAAGGAAAAAGGAATGGAAGTTAAAAAATTCAGGCAATCAATTTGTACACTGTGTTTTTAATGGTATTTATTTAATATTTCAAATGTTATGAAACGGTATGAAGTAAAACCAGAAAAGAATAAATTTCTTAAATAGAAAGAAAAATAGTATACATGGAAGTACCTTCACACACTACAAAATATATGTCCAAATTATGTACTGAGGAAATACCCTCAGCTAATGCAAATTTTCAGTGAAAGCAATGATCTACCCTGAATGAATAACCTGTACTTTAGGGTCTAGAAACATTTAAATTCATCCTGTCATAATAAACTCTTATTCAACTTATGTCTTGGAAACTTTATGTGTCAGTAACTAATTCCTACTCATCTTTTTTTTTTTTTTTTTTTTTTTTTTTTTTTTTTTTTTTTTTTTTTTTTTTTTTCCGTGCTGATTGTGCACTAATTGACTCTTCCTTTGTGAAAGGAGAACACTGACTGCTTCAAACACCAAGGTACAGCCATCCTAGTCAGTCAAGCAGACACAACCTGAATTACTGGGAAGTCAAACTCTCTGTTATTTGCCTTGCTACCACACTGGAAATGGTAATTACTCATTTCAGCAGTCTTCCACAGCCTATCTGCTTTTTGAGAAGCATGTTGCATTAGCTTGGATTGGATTGTCTTTTTGAAAGTTAATAATCTAAATCTCACTTCAACAAGACTGACATTAGGACCTGTGTAATAGTGGGGTTTAATACCTGCCTAATTTAGTTCCCTTGGCAGTGTTAAGCCAGTGTAAGTCTTTCATGCTTTGAATATTTTATTGAAAAATTGCAGCAGCATAGCTGAAAAGGGAATTCAAATTGCCTGAGTTTGTGGTGCATGGCTATCACCCCAAGGCTACATCTACTTTTTCATCTCCAGGCTTTAAAGTACGCTGAGTTGTGTACACAGACAGTGAGGTTTCGAATGCTGGCAGAGCTAAAGGGTTTAACACAGGTGGAAACAACCCAAAGCTGATTACAGAATCTTGAGATAGTCCAAGAAATGAACTGAGGGATCATGGCATGCTTCCCTAGATATCTGTCCTAGGCATTTACATGTAGTGTAAATCACTGCATAATCCCAATGCTTACAAAACATTTCTGGGATAGGGAGCTACAGGCTGCAATTTGTAAATAGTGAAGAGAAGCAGAAAAAAGATAAAAGATTTGCCCAGAGTTTGACAGTGTCTGCTTTTTAATTGGGTAAGAAAGACAAAATAATCTGGCAAATCTCCTCCAACTAGCTAGAAAATTCAGCAGAATTTTTTGCCCTCCTCTACTGAAAACCAGCCATAAGCTATTTATGAGTTGCACAATTTCCATTTAATTTCCTTGGATAATTTGGAAGTGAAAACATCTAAAAATAGACGGTGTAGGGATTGTTTGATATGTACATGATTCTCCTAATGCTTACATTAAAACACTTCCCAAGGTTCAATGAACATTTTGCTACTTTTCTTAGCTAGCTCGTTAATTTGAGACATTTTACATAACCTGCCCTTTTCAGGAGATGCCAGTGAGTAAAGTTTTTGCCTCATTATATCTGCTTCATGAGGTTTTTTTTTTTTGAAAGCTATGCTAACAAGGAAATTACATTATACTGGCCAAGCTGTCTCTCTCTGCTATATCCATCTGATATTTGGCCTGTGACACCTTGCTGATAGGTTTCTCAAAAGCCTACAAAGGGGTAAGGGAAAGCTTTTAAAACGTATTTGCCTCTGTTAAATATCAAGCCTGGTAGGCCATTTTTCAGCTGCAAAATCACCCTAAAGTCTTTTATCTCTTAAAGACTCCATGAAAAAAACACTCAAAAACCTTCTTGTTGCTGTTTTAAATCCAAGTTTCAAGTATTTTTTCTTACCCATATCCAGGTTCTCCTCCTGTAACCAATGTTAATCCATCAATACAAAGCACCCTTTCTTCAGGTTCAAAAAGGTGATTTAGTAGTTGTCTTAATCTTCCAGCTGCTCCATTCCCTGAAATCCAGGAAAACTGAACCCTTCACAGCATGTATTCTATGACTTTTATGCCCAGATTTTTGCCAGGCTTTTTCTGGACAGTGAGAATTATGTCTCTCTCAGATGGCTGCTGTGACAGTTTAATTATCTATTTTCAGTTAATAGCAGCAGCATTCAGAAATTGCACCAATTCTTGCCTACCTATCAGGAAGAAAAACATAATGCCATCCTCACTTTTCTACATATTTTTCAGATTTATATATTCTCTGTTAAAGAGAAAACAGTGTACAAATAATAATAATAAACCTAAAATATTTTACAAATTAAAAAAGCTTTACAAATAAAAAGAAATGAAAAATAGATGTAGAACATCTGTAATTTTTCTTAGAAATCTTGATTAGTATCAAGAATTTCTGCCCTTATCAGGATGCTTGCAGACAAATGGAATTATGGTAAAATAAAACCACTTTTGCAGATAGCTGAAAGCTGTATGAGTGAGTCTGGCTCTGAAAGAAGTTTTTGACTTTGAGTCATTTGAACCATTCATTGGCCTTCTTGGCCATAAGGGCAAGTTGTTAGCTCATGTTCAACTTTGTGTTCACCTGTTATCCTTTCCTGCCAAGCTGCTTTCCAGCTGGATGGGCTCCAGCATATACTGGTGCATGGAACCATAGAATCATGGAATTGTTTGGCTTAGAACAGACCTCTAAAACCCTCGAGTCCAGCTGTTAACCCAGCACTGCCAAATCCCCCAAGTACCTCCAGGGTGATGACTTCCCCTCCCTGTCATGAAGTTCCTGTCAGCTTATTTCCCTGTGGCCTGGGTAAAGGCAACCATAATGGGAATATCCCAAGGGATTGCACCAGCAAAAGTTCCATGCCACCAGTCAGGATGGCTTTTTCAGCTCCTTACTATATATAATTTCTTCATTTATTTTGTTTTCTTCTCGACATCTGCTCCAAGTATTCATCTCAGTATGACTCAGTAGAATTGAGAAATTCACATTTAAGCCTGTAGGAGACCTCAGCTCCTTTTCTTTCCATGGTGGGAAAGCATCCTGTTCCCACCCTGTGTTCTCAGTACCCAAATCACATCTATTGGAATATGCAAATATTTCAACAAGTTTTCAAAACACTTCAACAGTTTATAGCTATATGAAACAGCCTGGCTTCCCTCAAGCAGCTTTCTACACAGACTTGTTTCCTAAAATCAGCCTGATGTCTGTTTTCCACTCCCAGGTACAGAAAATGGTGCTGGAATTGTAAGAAAGGGGCACTTACTCTGTATTTTGTGTATCAATGGTGAGAAAAAGGTCATGCAGTTCTTCTCCACTCAGAACTCCATCAGCAAAATAAGCTTTGAATTCATCAAAGGACAGTTTCCCATCATCTGAAACAAGGAGGAAAATGAAATTAACTTAATTTCATTCACGTTTTTTCTTATTTACTTCATGCAGTAGAAGAGGAAAGTATTAAAAACCTCTAGATCTTCATCCTAAGTGTAGAAAATTGACATTTTAAATTCAAAAACAAATTGTTTGCTAATTAAATTGAACTTAACTAATAATTTATCTAAATGGATAAATTATTATCCATTTTTGCATGAAAGCATAAAAAATACTTTTACAGCCTAGCACTTCATAACTTTTTTGAGTAGCACTAAATGTAAGTTCACACGTTTCTTTCTTTTCCTTCAGTAACATACTGAAGCCCTCATAGGGCACTAAATACTGTAGAGGACAAAATTAAGATGATCTACAAATAAGACTAATCTACAAGGTATTGTGACTTTATAGTGGTGAAGAATCTATTATAAAGGCAGTATCTAATTTCTGTGACTACATGCTGTAATACAGCAGGCAGATTTGAAGAGTAAGAGCTGAGAAGTTTCCTTCTTTTACTTGCTATTATTTCATAATTTCTTTGACTGGAATATATGGCTTCAGATAGCTTGAAGAGGCTTCAAAATTGTACAAATTAAATGCCTGCTTCAACAAAACCATTTTGACATGTTTAATATGAAAAAGCAGATTGTAGCTGAGATGATCATCATTACAATCAAAATAAAATGTCAAGGCCTTCAAGAGCCAGAAACCAAGATGGCACAAAACTGCAGTGAGTACTTAGGTAAGAATCTAAATACATTTGCCATTTGGCTCTGGTTACAGAGGAGCAATATCAAAATATTGAGCTGAGTGTTCTCACAGTCATGCTTCCTTTTGCTCTTACAGATACAAATCAATTGCTTAATCAAACCACCTCTGCAGCTTTATCCTTTACTGGGAAGGCTGATATGTATGCAAGTTATAACATACTCAAGAAACTAGTGACTTTTGGCAACTTGCCTGAGATAAACATTCATTTACCTAAAGAACAGCCTGGGGTATGGCACAGAATATTAAACAAGTCTATTTCAGTCCTTCAGGATCATTGGCTTTATCTCAATCCAGAAAACCACTGATCCACCAACAGATTGGGTACTTTAGCTATTTTCTTTAAATTTGCCTTTTGGTTCATTGCTGTTTATTCTTAATAACATTCTAAATGTTATTGACATTGAGTGACAAATCACTGAGATTGTTTCTGGCAAAACACAAGGACTTTTGAACCTGTTTGGTACTTACAGGCTTCATATTTCATAGTAGTTATTTTTACTTAAAAAAAAAAAAAAAAAAAAAAAAAAAAGCTCTGATTGTCCAGGGCATTTCTCTGATTTTGTATAAGTGTAACTGATTTGCCAGAGCAGCTGAGGAGGGCACCACTGCCAGTGGCCATCCTCGTGCTTCCTCAGTGCTCAGATGAAGCTCAGACCCAATGCTGAACAAGTGCTCCCTATGCTGTTAGACAGCTTTTTGGGGTTTTTGGTGGTTTTTATTTTTTTCTCCCCCTCCACCCCCAAGTGTCAAGAATAGCTTTTATTTTAAAGGCTGTGTCACATGTCCTCAGTACCACTGCCCTGGGCACATCTCACTGCCCAGATACACGACATCTGGTTTAAGCACTACAGAGCAGCAGAGCAAAAACCTTTATTAGAAATCCTTCAATCCTTGCCACTGGCAAAGTGACAGGGGAAGGATGAGTAATGAAAGGCAAACTTCCCTGAACATCTCATCAGGGAAATCAACCTTCAGCTGTATTTGCCTTGGCAATGTTATTTAAGAAGCTGTTTTGCAAGACTGGGTTGCTTTTCTCTGTCTTCTCTGAGATTTTTCAAAAGAAGGCCTTCTTCATAAACAAGCACAGTCACCTGCTCTCCTTTGTCTCCCAACTGACAGACAAATAAATAAAATGAAAATATAAACAATAGAATGGATCTCCCCTTGCACTTGCAAATTTAGAAATAGATTCACACAGAGGTTTACAGGAGCCTCCCTTCGGGTTACAATTGCATTCTCACATTTATTTCAGTAAAATTCACCTCTCTACTGAACAGATGCTTTTCTGAGTAAAATATGCCCAAGGGATATCCCCCTGCCAGTCTGCTGCAGAAGCACTAGTACAACCTCCAGGAAATGCTTTGGATAGCTGATGACTTCAGTAGAGAGCAGCATACCTGACAGAGGAAAATCACACCCACACTCTGAGTTGAAAGGTGATTTCAGTGAGTCAAAAGGTATGGAGTGAATAATGGGCAAGGGCACAGATGGATTTGGAGTCTGTGTGCACAAACAAAATGGCAAATGGTGAAGGAAATTATAGTGATGTAGAGAAGAAGGATGTCTCAGAGATTGCAGTAAATGCTGGAGGACAACGAAACCTCTTCCACTGTTCCCTGTTTTGGGCATCCCGTTAGGATTGTGAGGCATTCTCAGCAGTTAAAAAATAGTCTTTTCATAGCAGGAGCCACATCAGATGGAGCTCACATGGCTGAATGGCAGCCCTAGGGCTTCTGGCACTATTAAGAGCCACATGTAAGAGTTTTTGGCAATCGGGGGGGAAACCACACTTAGCTAGAGCTCATCCTGAGGTTCACCTCAGAGGAATGTGATTTGGATAGTCGAGCCCTCAGAGCTGTCTTGGCCCAATCAGGCAGTACCAAGCTTGCCTCCAGGCTGGCAGCATCACTACCAGGGCAGTGAGAAGAAGTTGTTTAGAGTCTGGGGGCTCTATAAGCACAGATCTCTGCCCTTGTAAGCAAACAACTAGCAAAGGCAAGAGATAACAAGTGAAATTAATAAATGGAAAAACTCCCTGTATAGCAGAAAGTATTTATTCACCAGGAAGGTACAGTCTCAGGAAGGGACTGGGAAATTACAGTGCTCAAAGTCACTACTGCCATGGGAAAACCAAGGGTCAAAACACAGATATTACAGTAATTATGCAGAGATAGACACAACTGGCATCACCACCAGTCCTTTATTAGAAACCTTCTCATGCCTTCTTTCAATGAACTTCTCTGAAACTTTCAACCTATCTTCCCACACACAGACCTATTCAGGCCCTAACATTCTCGATGGGAGCTCAGTTTCTGAATCTCTTGTGGGTGTTGTGGCAGCCCTTTATGGATTTCTGAATCCATCTGCCTTAATGGAAGCGAAAGCCTTCAAGTGTTTCAGGTGAGGCACAGCTGCCTGTGTGGCTGGAGCAAACACACTGTGAATGTGTGGCTGTGGGTCCTGCTCCCAGCTCACTGCTCCTGGGGACCTGCCTGAGACTTGGCCTTTGGAAGGAACTCAGTCCACACTTGCTGCAAAAGGTTTGGGTCAGATTACTCAAGTGCTATAAGATATTGCCCCATACACAGAGAAAACAAGGTAGTGTTGGAGGGCACATCACAGCAGACATAGATGGACTGAACCAGATGCAAAAAGGCAAAACCCACATGGTTTATTGACATATGGCACACAGACTGGAATCAGACCAAGAAAGATCTGCCAAAATAACAAATCTCAGTGTGCCAAGGCAACCATGCTAATAATATCCACTAGATCATTCCAGTCATAAGGGCTGCATCAAAAAAAGCTCAGACATAGATGAAGGTTTAAAGAGTCTGGGCAAATGCACTAAGCTTTTATTGACTCTGATCTGCATTGTATGTTGATATAATTAGAAATAAGGAGTTTTAGCCATTTTTCCATGTTATGCTGGAAGAGCTTCACACAAGTAACCAAGTGATTCCAAAGCTAACAGGGAGAGGAGCTAGGTTGTTTCTATGGAAATATTTTTGGGACTCTGGAGCACAGAGTCCAGCTCTACAGCACTTGAAGGACCCAGAGGGGTGGGGTAGGGAATCCCACCCCAGACTGAGCCTGGGCTCTGGATCAGGATGCAGGGATCTGCAGTGGATCCAGATGGTCAGGAAGCAAACAACAGTGTAGGGAGAGAGCATGGGATCTACTCCAATGGTCTTGCCTTACTGATGCATCCACTGAGTAACTTGGGAGCTTAAATCAGGGATGTTACAATGCAGAGAATTTCTGTCCTCTGGCTTCTGTTTAGAAAATGTGCTCTGCAAAGTAATTCACTAAATTAGTAGCAAAAACATGGCCACTTTGGCCCATTCAGGCCCAAAGCTTAGGAGATACTGGCCTAGATAAAAATGCTGAATCCAAGGACTGGCATTCTTTGCTTTGGTATAACTCAAAAATTTTTCTCGGAAAAAGTTTAACCCACTAAGTGGCAATCTTGAGAGCCTGCAGGCCAACAACAGTTCACTTCAGGGAAGATTCAAGAGATCCCTTTCCCAAGATACCTTCTCTGCCTCTCAGAGTCATATTCCCTTAGTCCTCTGGCACAGTATAAAACTAGCACTCTGGTAAACAAGCTAGAGCCAGTGGGAAGTCACAGTGTGAGGACTGCTGCAGTGAGGAAGCTTTGAACCTGTCAGAGCTCACCTACTCACAGAGAGCCAACACAGAGGGTAGAACACTCACCTGCAAAGTCAGTGTTTACTCTGCAATGGCACTGCCAATAAATAATGAATAGGAAAACACCTATTCTGACCTCTACAAAACTGACTCTGGAGTAGGCATTGCAAGATTTCCTCCTGATGATCATACAGGTGCAGTTCAGAGGAGTTTTGGTGATTCTCTGGAAATCTTGCTGGGTCACTCAAAAGCCTATGATCTGTGAATCAATCCCTTTGGTCACTGACACCAGTGAAAGGGACAGGGTGCTACTGCTACACTTGCCTTATTTTAAGGAATCCTTTATTTATGACCCACAGTTTTTGTTGGGCCAATGTCTGTACAGTTTTAGAGCTGGGCTGAAATCCCCAGATTATTGTAATCAACACACTGCGTGTATTATCATGGTATTTTATACAGTTGAAGAATTCTGCATTTAAAATCCTGGTGTCCCTGTCTATATCATGGACATCAGGGGTACTGAATGAAAGCATATGACAGAATGCAAAGATTAGCCTCATCTAAATATTTTTCATTTTACAGACCCTCATTCAAATACATTTAAAAATACATATATTTTAGTGGGGGAAAAAAGCTTTCAATGAGTGCTTGTTTGAAATGTCAGAGGAAAAAAATTAAACCTGACATAAATGCAGTTATTCTGACATTAATAAGATTCTGTTGCAAGTCTGCTGGTTGTTTGATATTCAGGTTTGTCAGTCTATGGAGCTTTAGTCTTCTTTGTTTAGTCAGTTTTTAAAATTTTCTCTCATTTGTTTGCAGTCATTCCTGACTGCCTGAAGCATACTGTTTACAGTGTTCCTTATGGTTCAGGTTTTTTGGGTTTTTACAAAAATGTCTGCTTCTGTACCAGATATTAGCAATGATGTTGTTACCTTCCTCTTAGGAGCTTTAAGAATGTTTGAGGCATAGGTTTTACTCAGTGCTTTTTCAAAGCAGCTGACTTGTATTTGTAAATCAATGAAAGCATCTATATGCAAACCATCTTTTCCAAACCTGTCATGTTAGAGTTGCCCTCCTTAGGGCTTAGAGGTATCCAAGAGCTTAGGGGCAGGATCTGTTATGTTTGAAAGAAGGCCATAATCAAATGCCAATTCAAATTTTGTGGAGGGACAGCTGAGAGGTCCTCCAGGGCTAGGAGTCTCTCCCTCCAGGTTTGACTGGATGGAACTAAAAAATGCCAAGGAGAGTCTCAAATGCCAGAGCATGCCATGTTTCCAGAGCAGAGAGGAGATCCAGGGCTGGAGATGATAGACAGGCTCTGGTAAAAGGCAAAGGCAGTGGTCCTCTTCCCTAGAGGGATGGGAAATGACCCCTACCACGATGCCAGTGAAGTGTGGCACTTTTCTCTAGTTATTTTGTGGTGTTCCTTGTCTTTGTGTTGAACCATCAGTGTTCAGGCATCTTCCCCATGCTGGAGGAAAACTTACTCTTGCAGCTCAAGGGTTGCATTCTCAGTAGATTATTACCCTTTTTTGCCCCCCCATCTATTTTGACAGTCTGTTTGTGATTTGGTTTCTGCAATGAAGTCTGCATTTGAAATTCCATTCCTGTGCTAAGAGGAGGGAATTCTGGCAGGAGGCAATTCTAACTGGGCACATGTCACAGCTGCATGGTCAGAAGAGGCCCCTGGGTGACATTACCAACAACTGATATCATTTCACTTGACTGCAGGTCACTGCAAGGCTAATGGGGTGCCCACATCCCTCCTGGCTTATCAGGGGATAAAAGAGACACCTCATGCAGACAAGCACACACAGGTGCTGCAGTCACACATATGTGAGGCAGCCACTGTTGCTAGTGATATGAGGAAAGTAAATTTTTTTTGTTGGGGAAGACTGGATTTGGCAGTTCCAGTTTCCCATTTTTCTTCACTCCCTCCCTTGCAGGCTAGAGACAAGAATTTACTTTTCGAGAGGAAATTAATGAATTTGATTTTGTTTTAAACAGCAAAAGAAATTAAACAAATGAAGATTTTTCCTTGTAGCTGGATTTTTAAAAAAATTAGTTCTGTGAAATCCACATGCTTTCCTTTGAGCACAGGGATCTCTATAAAGTAAACCTGACCAAAATTTCATTTTAACACACAGACCTGAAACTTCTTTCCAAAAAGGTCAATGTGCAGCATCTCACCTTTATGAAAATGCTTTTTTCCCCTCAAGATTTTCTGTTGCTTTTGTCAATATTATGAACCATATTGTTCTCAAAAATCCTTCCCTATGCCTTGCTCTCCCTTTAAAAGATCATATGACCTTTTCATTTATGGGAGGTGTATGGGTCAACTCCCCAAAAAGCAGAGCTGCACAACCATGAAATAAGAACTACAGATAGAATTTATGAAGCTGATCCTCTCATGGAATCTCTGCAAAGCTGATATTTCCAGAAACAGGACAGTAACAGAATGATATATGTACCTGGGCTGGCAAAGAAAGGAGCCATGTGTATGACTTCATTCACATGGCTGTTTGCTAAAGGGCTTTCTTAATTTAACACAGACACCATAAATTATTGGAGCATTTTTGAGTACCAGCAGTTCAGCAGAATTTCTTGGCTCTTTTAAACTCTCCTTTTATATTGCATTTGCAAGAATATTTGTCTTTCCTTGCTGTGGAAGGCTTGCCTGAAGTCCCACAAATTCACAGTAAATATGCTTATACAATACTCCTATTTATCAGCTCAATACATTTTTTTGGATCTATTTTTTTCCTTGCTGTGTAGCACGAATCTAGTAAAGTTTTTGGTGATATTTTCTCTGAAAGAATTTTAATCTCACAAAGTGAATGAATAGAGCAGAGAAGGTTCTATTAAAAGTACATGGGAGAATTTTAGAGGGCTGTGTCATGGACAGTAATGGAGTATTTGTTACTGAAAGCCAATAGTTGGTTTCCTGTAGCACAGAGAGGTGACACTGGAAGTGTAAGTGGATGGTCATTAACCAAACCTAATAATTAATGGTGACAACAGTGTGAGCATTCTCAGTAAGTGGTCAAATATCCAATAACCTTTCTGAAAATGTACTTAACTTTACAGCCTTGAAACACATCTCCCTGTCAATGTGGCACAAGCCTGTGCATTGCTAGATTAGCAAAGTGGAAGTCCCATGGGCAATGGATGGTTGAGCGAACACAATCAAGACCTAAAAGCTGAAATAATTTTAAGTTCATGGACTTAAATTAATAGAACTGAAGTGAATGAACTTAGCCACTTTTCTGCCAATAATATGTTGTAAGAAAACCATATACAGGTAGGAATACCAGTGACCAAGGTCTCTGGGGCTGATACAGTTTTGTATTGTTCTGGAATAAGCAGGTTTGTCACCAATACTGGGAGCTGTTTCCCCTATTTTCATAGCAATGTATAGGAATGAGATGTGGGAAACCCAAATGAGGACTGAAGTGCTCCTAACCACCAAAGTGCTGTGGATCCATCAGGGCTGGGACAGCCTGAGCCCAAAATGCAGGGCAGGGACACAAAGCTCTAGGGTCTCTTTTGGACTCCAGAGAAGTGATGAATTCTGCTCTGTACCATGTGCTCTGATGTTGTTGGATACTGCTGGGAACCAGGGAAAAAACAGCCTTGAAGCCTTGGGTTTTTCAGCCTGCTCAAGGACAATAAATTAAAAGAATGATTAATACCTGTTGTTGATCACAGAGCCCTACATGTTCTACATGATGTTTTGCAGAAAGCATGTTTTCAAAGAGGTGTTGCCTTCTTGGACCAATGACTCTTTTCTATTCTGTTTTGTACTTCCCTATACAAGTGTAGAGTTTCTTTGAATAAAGCTCTCTCTCTTTTGCTTCTCCATCACACGAGGAGCTATGCTGCATTATCCTTTTTGCTGCTGTCCTATAGCCAAAATGCACCACTCTGACCCTCATCCATCTTCAGGGCAGATACACACACATTATCCCAGACACCATGAGGGGGTCTGAGGGGGATGCCAGCAGAGCTTTGCAGTGGTCAGCAGGTAACTAAGCTAGAGATGCACCACTGCAGGTGCTGGAGTCCTCCCCATGGCAGCCCTCACCCTGGAATTCAACTGGCACCATCACTGCCCATGCAAACCACTGGCAGGCTGACTGAGGGACAGAATAAAGGAAACACTACCAAAAACTCTCACAGTGATGGATTCTGTGGCTCCTGAGCGCTCTGAAGGAGGTCTTGTGGGATGTGCCTGTTGCTGCACATGAGCTGGGGCAGGAATAGCAGCCAGAAGTGGGCTGTGGAGGTGAAATTTCTCTCAGCAACAGCAAACAGTTATTCAGCATGCTCAGATACACCACCAAACTGTACAGCAGCCACTTGCTGCCCAAGAGTTCCTCCTTGTAAGTTACTATCACTGATTTTCTCAATGGTATCCATTTACCTTCTCTTTATTAAATGCACACAGTATCTGTTTTCTGAGGATTGACTGGACTGGGAATTACTTGTCAGGGTTAAACCTTTCTGATCTGCGGGTTTGACATAGTTCAATGTTTCCCTTGTTACTATAAAAACTTATGACTTCTGTGCTATAAATATGTGACTTGGATTCAAGGGTTTATTCTTCCTACTGACACACTAAACAAATAGAAAAACAAGTCTGATTTCTGGATGTAGCCTATAGTGATTTAAAAAAGTAGTGTGATGGAGCTACTAACAAATACTTCAAACCTTCTTGAGTCAGTCTCACTGGAAAACACCCACATGCACCCAAAGTGCAAATCAAACACAAATGTCAAATTGTGAAAGCATAAGATCTGTCCTTAATGAAGGGAAGATCAGAGTACAACATAATACATGGCACTGAATCTGCAAGAAACATAAAATGACATGAGGAATGTCTGGTTTTTCTGTTAGGATGTTTAAAACATGACTTAAAACACTGAATTAATGAAGGATTCTTTTTTCCAAAGGAAGGAGGCAAGGCATGTGAGCAATCTTACCATTCTTGTCTGCTCTTCTCAATATCTAAACAAAAAGAGAGACAGAAAGAAAACAGTCATTTTTTTCTTTTGTATGGGTTAATAACAAACAATGTTCTTCTTAGTACATATTTATAGTTTGGAGTCTACATCACATTTTCACAAAGCTGCATAGAATTTTAAAGTTCTTAATGTGTCTCCACCCTTCCCTCAGTATTGCTTTTTTTAACTCCTCCCTTGCTGTGTGCACTAAAAACCAAGACCATAACAAGAACCAGCTTTATTTTCTAGTTTGTTTATGGATTACAAGGATGATCAGGCACAAAACCTGACACCATATGGCTACCATGATCCTGGATTCAGGTTTGAGAGAGGTGGCTTAAAGAAGCAGAGCAAGAATGATGGCTGGGGGGATGTGCTGGGCATCTGAGCTGGTCAGAAAGGCTCGTGGTTGGTGTGGGTGGAGGAAGCAAAGGGATAAGTCAGGAGAGGAGCTGGTGGCACGAAGGGATCAGACTTGGTGTCACAGGCTACTTCAGCCTGAATTGCAATGGGGAGGCATCCAGGAAATGCTGCAGCAAGTGTAGGCAAGGGAAGAAAGCAAATATTCCAAATGTAGTTTCTATTGCTGCTGTGACTATCAGTGAAGTGTTTCAAAATGGGCATGTATATTTTTGAGAGCTGATAGCAATGGAAACATTTTCTGGTTTATTAAAACATTAGTAGCGTTTAAACAGCTTCTCCAGCACATGCCCTGACTGCTCTGCTGCTAGAAGTGAAACCAGACAAGACTGTTCCAAGTGCCAGGCTCTGTTGAGAACCTTCATGAATGTTTAGTGCAAGGTGGGGTTGGAAGGGAACCAACAGAGTTGTGACCACATCCAGGACTTCACAGATGGTTTCTAAGCTGAACTTTGCATTGGACCAAACATACAACATATAAAATATGAAATATAATTAGTAAGATTACATTTCCCCTCCCTATTTATCCAAGTAAATCATACACTCAATTTTCAGTATAAGAATTTGACTTTTGAAGGGATGTAGCAGTGGAGTTTGAAGTAAATAAAAATGTCCCATGACCATGGGGGCAAGAGTGGTAAAAGTTTCTGCATAAGTGATTTTAAAAATTGATTTAAATCAATTATTTTATATATTTATTCTTTTATAATTATTATTTAAAGTTTATAATAATTTGTTTTAATTCATTAACCCCCCCCAACCTTAAGGAAATATTAAAATCCTTTAGACACTTGAGAGGAAGTTTGACATAAGACCAGGGAGGAGGTTGCTTTAATAGTCATATATCACTCTCCTTAGGTCTCTCTCTCTGGAGAGAGATTATTTATGAGAGCATTTAGTGACAGGACCATGGGGAATGGCTTCAAACTGAAAGAGAATAGGTTTAGAATAGATGTTAGATAAAAACCTTTAAAAACCCTTCCTGTATGGGTGCTGAGGCACTGGTCCAGGTGGCCCAGGCAGGTTGTGGATGGCAGTGTCAGAGGCCAGGCTGGATGAAACTCTGATCAACCTGGTCTAGTGGAATATGTCCCTGCAATGGCAGGGAGTTTAGAACTGGATGATTTTTAAGGTTCTTCCCAACCCACACCATTTTATGATACTTTAATTCTGTTCCCGAGTATGATCAGGACCTCAGTGCCTGCCCTTTCTGTGCAGCCTTACAACAAACCTCTTGCTGCCTGGTCTAATTTAAATGTGTTTATGTAGGTGGGGGTACTTCACTGAGGAGTAATCACACACCTACACACCCCCAAATATCTAAAATATATGTGACATTAATGTACTCTCACAGCAGGAGGGGCCCCCGGAGTCCAGTTCCTACTTTGAAGCAGGCATGGCTTGGATTTTAGGTTTTCCTCCAGATACAAGAGGAGAATCACAGAAACAGCCTCCCTCCCTCCTAGTCACAAATTTGTGAAAGATATCTGCTTTCCTATAAATATGAACTTGACACTGGTTTAAGAAAATACTAAAAATTAAACAAATAATTTTATTTTTAATTATATTTTCTACTTTAGTGAAATAAAAAGTTTTCAGTTTATCAGACAGTCTGACCATGTGCATAACCTGAGTTAAACTGGAGAGTTGTCTCCATTTAATGTTTTTTAACTCTTTCCTGGCAACTTGGATTTCTCTTCTGCTTTTCTGATGTATGACTGTAATTCTCCCATTTCTTTTACAAGTGGTATCTCTGAAAAAAAATCTGCATTTCCAATATACTTGAATTGAAATAATAAAAGTCAATAAAAGTCTTATTTAAACAATTTCCTGTGGAGGCAAGAGAAATCAGGAGAAGAGCAGATGAGGATTGCTTGAAATAATTTGGGGAAAGGTTGGGGAAGTTGAAGTGGGCATATTAGAGAAAACATCTAGATAAAGAGTCCTTTACATCCATTTTCAGCTGAAACTGTGGAATAACATCAATACAAGAGCTGGTCTGAAGTGGATCAGAGTTGGTCTCAAGATTTGTAGGTCTCACCAAGGTCAGGGGATACTTTGAAGATCTTTGGGTGGGAGTTTGCCTTTTACCAGGATTTGCCTTGGAACAAAGAAATGCTCTGTGCTGCACAAATTTAGACAAAAGAAACTTTACAGCTGCACCTTGTAAGATGCTGAGCCCTTGGTGACAGGCAGCACAGCACCTCTTGGGGGTTGTGTGGCCATCAGGGCACCTTCCTGGGCTCACCCTCAAAGGAATGAGGGGCTCAGAATTTTCTGCACATTGACCTTGGGCACCTCAAATTCAGCAGGATCTAAAGGGATGGGAGGAAGTGCATTTATAGGGTGAGAAACTCTAGTGAAAAGTGCCTCTCTTCCCCTGTCCCAACAAAAACAATAAAATTTGGAGCAACTTATTTGGAAAGAGGAGTGTTTTCACCCAGAACCTCTCCAAGCCACCCCCAAACATGAACCTGCTCTCCTCACACATGCAGCCATTAGAAGCAAAAGGGGAAGGGTAAAAGGGAAAAAGAAAATATAAGGGAAAGGAAAGGGGAAGGGGAAGGGGAAGGGGAAGGGGAAGGGGAAGGGGAAGGGGAAAGGGGAAAGGGGAAAGGGGAAAGGGGAAAGGGGAAAGGGGAAAGGGAAAAGGGAAAGGGAAGAGGGAAAGGGAAAAGGGAAAGGGAAGAGGGAAAGGGAAAGGGAAAGGGATAAGGGAAAGGGGAAAGGGAAAAGGGAAAGGGATAAGGGAAAGGGGAAAGGGAAAAGGGAAAGGGAAAAGAAAAGGGAAAGGGGAAAGGGAAAGGGAAAAGGGAAAGGGAAAGGGATAAGGGAAAGGGGAAAGGGGAAGGGGAAAGAAAAGGGAAAGGGATAAGGGAAAGGGGATGGGGGAAGATCCACAGCCTCACTGGACTTTATCCCCTTCCACCGAGGGAGGAGAGATAGCAGCCCAAGGAAAAAAAAAAAAAAAAAAAAAAAAAAAAAAAAAAAAAAAAAAAGGTAGTGGGGGGAAGTATGAAGAGAAAAGAAAAGGCAAGAGAAAAAGGCAGCACATAACCAAGCAGGTGCCCCCTCCCCGAGCGCTCGCAGGTGCGGAAGGCTGGCTCCGTGCCGCGGTGCCGTACTCACTCACATCGCGGAAGATGCGCAGCCCCGCTCCCCGATCCGCCGCCATCCTCCCGCAGAGCCTGCCCGGGGTCCCTGGGGCAGGGCAGGGCCGGGCAGGGCCGGGCAGGGCCGGGCAGGGCCGGGCAGGGCAGAGTCTGCCGCCGCTGCTGCTCCCCGTGGCTGCGGGAGGAGCGCGCCCTGTTGCATCCTTCAGGCGCACTCTGCCGACACTCCCCTTCTCTCCATGAAAGAAACCGGGATCTTGGGTTCACGGTCGTTTTGGCCGCCTTCCCCTTCAGCACAGCCGCTTTTGGGAGATCTTTCTCAAGAAAGCCACGAGCCGCCGGCCCGCAGGTGAAGTCTCGGCAGTGCGGAGCGGCGATGGGGCGGGGACCGCCAACACTCCGCTCTGCAAAAGCGCTCGGGATAGAATAGAATAGAATAGAATAGAATAGAATAGAATAGAATAGAATAGAATAGAATAGAATAGAATAGAATAGAATAGAATAGAATAGAATAGAATAGAATAGAATAGAATAGGAATAGAATAGAATAGAATAGAATAGGAATAGAATAGAATAGGAATAGAATAGAATGAGGAATAGAATAGAATGAGGAATAGAATAGAATAGAATAGAATAGAATAGAATAGAATAGAATAGAATAGAATAGAATAGAATAGAATAGAATAGAATAGATCCCTACAAGTGGCCTGGCCAAAAATCAGGGCAGCAGCGCTGGTGCTCCTGAAGGAAATAAGCGGGGAGCTGCGGGGTGGACGGGATGTGCCCGCAGGGTGAGGGCAGGAGAGGAAGAGGGTCCCGGGAGAGGGAGAAGGAAAGCTGCTCTGAGAGGAGCCCCCTCCGTGCTACTGCACACCCGTGCCCAGAAGTGATTGCATGGACATCGAGTAACAGCAGCTTTGACTCTGTGCTCCCAGCACACACCACGAGCAGATGGCATTGCAGTTATATATCATATATTACAAGTGTTATACATTACATACTGCAGTTATTGATTACTATATATGATACTATGCTTCTTAAAAAAAATTGGAATGAAGTTTTTGTTTAAAAACACCTTAATAAATGAGAAGCCTCACTTTGAGGCTTGAAAGTTTCTGCTTCTCTCACCTCCCTTTCCACATTTCAGAGGAAAATCTGAGAGATGGAAGAGAGAACTGTCCAATTGGAAAGACAAGGCATTTCACAGGGTGAGCAATTTTTATCTCAATTCATAAAGATGGCTTTAAAAAGAGACGGAAAGATCATCTCAGGCTATTTTTGCTTTTCAAAAACACTGAAAGGCTTTTATTTAATCTGATTTTTATGATGGAAGTATGGGTATATATTTTTTTCCAGAGAGAGGAAAGAAGAAAAAATTCCAAAGGTTGTCTCAAGAGCCAAGAGGAAATAGGAACAAGTTAATTTAGACTATAGAGGGGCTTGTTTTTGTTAACATTAATAACAACAACATTAATAATTTACATATTTAACTTTTTGGACTAATTTCTGTCCTGAAATAAAAAGACCTTTGATGAAGAACCACTACCTTTCCTTTTTGATTAGCCTTAACATTCACTAAGAATATTTTGTTTGTCTAGAGAAATCTTCCTTCAAAATTATGAAAAAAAATATCGTACCATCTTGACATTTTTAGGGTAAAAATTAAAACATAAGAATCAAAAATGTCTCATAGGACTATATGAGAAAGTTATGAGTAGAGTATATGTGAAACTTTCTGATCATGATAGTTTTTATACTGCTTTAAAATTACCTGAAGCAATATCTCAATATTAATGCCAGAAGCAGAACCAGAGCTCTGAGTTTTACTAGGTTCCATATTCATTCACTGACCTCCCTCTGTCTCTGAGCAAGAAGATGTGAGGAGAGGGGAGTGCAGCTCTGTGGTGCCCTGTGCTGTGGCAGTACAGGTACTGCCTTACTGGGAGGATGATGGCTTTGTGACCTGCCCAGGTGAGGTGAGCAAGCTCAGCACTCCCCTCTGCTCACATGCTCCCCTCTGCAGCCACAGACCTGTGCTGCTCACCATCTACTACAAGAAATAAAAGTTGTTCTGTGTGTGTCTGAGGATAAAACCTAAAAGAACCTGGGGTTTTTTGTGTGTCAAATCATTAAACTTTTATTTAGAAACCAGCTACTTTACCAGGATCTTTGCTCATGTGAAATGGTCAGCCAGTGTGTAATGATTTTGCACTTTAATCTGGGAAAAAAAAACAAATTAAAACTGGCAGCAAGAGCTACCCTCCACTTACTGTGCAGTGGACTGTGATTGCAACAAGAGCCATCAATGCTGAGATAGATAAACAGCCAAACTTCCTTATTTCTGAGGAAATGCAAGCTGCCAAAGTGTCTAATTGAGTTACTAAACAACTCCACGATTCTGCAATCTATGTGTGTGGCCTCTAACTGACAGGAAAATCTCTGTGTAATACTTCAGTCAAAATATAACCTTTCCAGCAGAACAGTACTATTTGCACTTGACCAAGGGAATGGATCTGCTTTATGGTATCTTTTTTTTCACTGCAGGAGCTGACTGGTATGTATCCCAAGGGCTGAGTCAGTATTATACAGAGTCCCTCTTCAGCTTTCAAAACCTGTTGTTTTGTCATGGTTTGACTATCTGGTCTGGTGCTCTGTAGGCAGACCCCAAACCCACCTCTGGTTTGGGAACTCAAATGCTGCCCCTGTAGTAGCTCCCTCATAACTTTTCCTCGTGATAAAGTAAAAACAGAAAAAATTCAGATTTAGTACATCTATTGCCATGGCTTGTTATATGAGCAGAAACAGAAGAAGCAAGAGGCCACCTTTCTTTTCCTTCACTTTGTGTTTCACACATGGACTAATCTGACCCAGTTGAGGACCCAGTATCTTTACAGCTTGGTGTTCCTAGGAATTGGACTCTGATGATGAAAAAGTAAGTCCTCCTCTGTAACATATGGTAACTGTGCCAGTGACAGCAAGACTAGATGCACAAAATCCCAGAAGGAGTGTTGGTGTGCCTGGAAAACCATTAGGTCAGCCACCCACACAGGAGTGTGTGGCTAGGTATACTTCTTCAAATGAAGATCACTCCAAGGTTCCCAGATCTGGGAGTTCACTTTACCCTCACTGTGATCCCTCCTGGGACAAGACCTGAGTCTGCTCCCATGGCTTTCCTGCCCTCCTCCTGTCCATCTGGTCCCATATCCACTTGGTGGTGGAAAACCAGACAAAGGCCACTGGAGCCACAGGCAGTTCAATGGCAAGCCAGTGCAGACAACAGGGATAAACATCAGCAGGTGAACCTGAATGCAGTCTGCATGGCTTGCAAGTTTTGGCTTGCTCCTGAACATTGTGCTTCTTTGGAGAAATTCTACCTAAAATACTCCCAGAAAATTTCTACTTACAGATGGGATTTGAGATTGAGTATAACAGTAAGTGATTTGGACAGACATATCCCACTAATGCTGCCATTATCCTGATGCCAGACTTGTGGGTGCTGGTTCAATGTCCCAGTGCTAGCCCAGCCCAAAGACAGCTAGGTTAAATCCCTGGCCATATTCTGTAGGGTCCTAGACCAAGAGTTTAGTAGCACTGGTACACCTAAGAGTCCCTGGATCCACAAGTCATCTGCAAACTTGCTGAGAGTGCACCCTGTCCCATCATCCTTGTCATTAGTGAAGATGTTATAAAGTGCTGGTCCCAGTATCAGTCCCTGTGCTGCCCCACTTTAGTGACTGGCCTCCAGCTGGCCTGGAGAGGCTGAAAGAGCTGGGACTGTTCAGCCTGGAGAAGGGAAGGCTCCTCAGTGCATCCACCTATAAAGATAGGGGCAGGAAAACAAAATTCTACAGATACGCTTGTGATTTCAGAATATGGTCACTCCCTGCAACACAGAGAACTGTAAACAAAATTTTAGGACATGTATTCTCTACAAAAGCCAACACACAATCATCAAAGAATGCAATAAACAACAGGGACATAGTATGTGTTTCACTGTAAGAGGTGTTTTTTAACTTTCAAAGACTGATTGCACAAATCACTTACTTACTAGGATATTCCCTATATATATTACCTCAGGCACAGCAAGAACAGTCATAGGCATTTCCCAGTTACTTACATAAGGAAGGCTGTCAACCCAAAAAACAAATTGTTAATTAAAGTTTCAGATCTCATTAAAAAAAAATACAGGCTTCTGTGAGTCTCCTCACTGTCCAAATCAGAGAAGAGTTGGCCTAGATGAAACACAGCAAATTTAGAAAGGTCAGTTTTTCATTTGAATGTTAATTAGGAATTCTGATTTACTACAGAACTGAATAATGAAGTTGTTGTTTTCCTTCTCTTTGGAAATAGATTAGATAACTAGATCTAGATATTTCTGGCAGAGATTATCTATCTATCTATCTATCTATCTATCTATCTATCTATCTATCTATCTGTGTATTTGTATTTGTATTTGTATTTGTATTTGTATTTGTATTTGTATTTGTATTTCTATTTCTATTTCTATTTCTATTTCTATTTCTATTTCTATTTCTATTTCTATTTCTATTTCTATTTCTATTTCTATTTCTATTTCAGTATTTAGATGACTTTATGTTTACATTTCAATTATTCTGCCATACAGGGACCTCCTCAAATCCCTGGCATTGGTGAAAATTATTGACAAACATAGCAGCAAATAGATAGAAAGTAAATATTTTTATGGCAGACGTTCCTAGAAATCTTAACCATGGAATATCAGTCTGTTATGGTAAATGCTTAACAGCTGCAAGAAAAATGGCAAAACTCATTAGTGAACAATAGAAATCACATAATTTTTGTTTAAAAGATCCATAAAAGAGATATAATGAAATTCCTCCTCCCTGCATAACTCTTGATATATGTCTGCTTCTCTTGACCTCAGATAATGTCCTTAGTAGTTAAGGGATAGTAAAAGCAAATATCCTGGAGACAGTACATCTATACAGTCCAGTTCCTTGTGACATGCTCTCAGAGCAGTGAATCTGAAACCATTAATCCATATCACTAACTTTATTGCATAATGGAGTGCATTCATTGCCTTGTGGTTGTGCCATTAAAAGGTTATTTTCAAAATATCATCAGTATGTGACATCTAATTAGGGGTTGTTCTCAAACACTTGCTATTCAAAAACTGAAAATGGTTGCAAATGGAATTGTCTGTAGGATAGACAGGGGTTGTCAGTATTAAAGAATTTTGCAGCTTAAGAAAATAAATCAGTAAAAAGCCATTCTATAATGACTGTACCATTTGACTGAAAAGAATCTAAAATCACAAAACTCTGTTAGATCTCAAACAAAATTGATTACCTTGTTCAAAAGTAATTTCTGCTTTCAGTTATTTCATTCTAAATAGATAATCAGTTGTTTACTGTAAATAAAAGATTTCAGCATTGTAGTTTATAGGCTCAGAGAATACTGTCCTTCAAGTGTAAATTAGAGTTTTTTCACCAAAATAGGACATTTTTTGCTCCACTCTAACTCTGAATAGATATTATACTCTATCTTAATTTTTATTTCTAATCTGTTCATGCTGGGCTGCCTTATGCACTTCTATATAGCTACTACATCTGTGCCATCTTGTGGTCTGCACAAAGCTTGTAATGATTGTTACTTTGGGAATTAATCAGAAGTGCAACAGCTTGTCATCAGCCACAGCCAAGGGGAGATGGCTCAGATGGCCCCCCTAAGCAGTGGTCCAATTGCTCTGCTAAGGAGAGGATGCTTCATAGACAGACACACACCCAAAACAATGTTCCAAGTCTGCATGCTGCTGGTTGGCAAGCACAGAGAGCAAGGCATGTCAGGATGTCATTGTGGTGATGCCCAGAGACCTTTTAATCTTCTAATTGCATTCATTTCTTACCTGGAGTTTCAATAACTCATAGCAAAAGTATATGTAAGCTTTTCTATAAGGTCCTGTGTTTTTTTCCAACACAGAGGATTTATAACCAACCCTCTGCCACTGAACTCAGCTTCAGCTGTGGATCTGAATGTTGACTGAAGTTCCTTATTGTGGGCTTGCTGCTCTTCTTGCCATTTTCGTTCTTTGCTTTTAGGAGCAGGAGTAGATGAGTCCAAAAAGGTCCAGACAGATACAATTCCAGTTTCACTTACAACCCCAGAGCTGAGCTTGCTCTGATGTAGGACTGGCCTTTTAATCCCAGCATTAACACACTGCTTTGAGAGCAGTCTCTCCCATTGAGAGATGAAGTGGTTTTACTTAACTACCAGCAATTTGGTGTCCCTTTGGCTCCTGTGTGTCCAGCTGTAAACTGGAAATGCCCTTTGACTACTCATGTTTTCTTTTTCCTGCTGCAGGATGGTGGTGCTTAAGGTGGCCCTTCCACATTCTTAGCAGCTGCTGTCCTAAAATTGAGTATGCTTTTTTTTTTTTGCCTTTACTGGGAGACAACCCTGCTTCCTAGTAGTTACTTTTCCCCCTATTTTCCAGACTAAACATATTCAATGCCAGATTATTTCCAAGTCTTGCTGTGTCAGCTAAAAGTCCTTTTTTATCCCTGAGGTTTGGTCTTGATAGCTTTACAGAGAATAATTGTTTCTTCTTTCAGCTTTGGTTCTGCTGAGCTAATTAAGTTAAATTTTTTTAATGTTTCTCTCATTAAAAGAAGCTGTCAGGTCCCTCATCATGTCTGCTTCTGTCCACTGATACTCATTTGCTTCTCTTTTTCAAAGCAAGGGACAAGTGTTTTATGCCACCTTTCAGAAAGGGCTCAGAAGGAAAACGTCATTACATGTCCTGTCCTCTGCTAAAATTAGTGCAGAATCACAGAATGGATCAGGTTGGAAGGGACCACAGTGGGTCACCAACCTCCCTGCTCAAGCAGGGTCATCCCAGAGCACATGGCACAGGATTGTGTCCAGATGGTTCTTGGATATCTCCAGTGAGAGAGACTCCATCACCTCTCTGGGAAATCTCTTCCAGTGAAAGGTCACCTGCACAGTAAACAATTTCTTCTGCATATTCAGGTGGAACTTCCTGTACATTATTTTCTGCCTGTTGCTTCTTGTGCCATTGCTTGGCACCACTGAGCAGAGCCTGGCTCCATCCTCTTGACTCCCTCCCTTCAGATACTGATAGACATTGATGCAATCCCCTCTCAGTTGTCTCTTCTCAAGGTTGAACAGGCCCAACTCTCTCAGCCTTTCCTCATAAGCAAGGTGCTCCCATCCCCTCATCATCTTCATCCTCTGCTGGACCTGCTCCAGGAGCTCAGATAATGCTTTCTAGATAACTTTGTTTCTTTGAGAATAAATCCCTGGTTCGTCATCTCCTCAGATGATCCACTTGCAGTCTGCAACACAAATCCCATTGCAGGTCCATGGAGCAGGATCTTATTTCATCAACATATTTGATAAAAATCATCACACTGCTTTGACTCCATGCCCTAAAGTTCCCTAGATCCTCCTAAATGATACAGCAGTTTTCTGCTTTGTCATATCATGCCAATATCAATTAAAATAACATTTTAAAGTATGGATGAATGCTCTCTTTCTGTGCTTGTTGTTTGTTACTGCTTAGCATAGGAACCTGTTTTTTTAATAGGTTCACAGATGACCTAGCAGTGCTGTCAATTGGACTTGAGTCCAGATTTTGTGGTGTTTGTGCAGCCCTAAAAACTCTTCTGAAAGTGTCCATGCTGAAGGGAAGTGGGAGGTATTCCCTCCCCTGCACGTGCTGGGTACTGAAGCTCTCCCTGGAGCATACTCTTGCAGCCCAGAGGAGGATTTGCCCAGGAGGAAGGAAGGGAACTGCCCTATAACACTGGCTGAGAGATGCAGCTCAGGGTCCAGGGCAGCACTGCATTCATTTGCTGTGCAGTCCTGGAGCACCTGGTAAGAAAATCCCTCAGGAACCTATTGGGTTGGGGGGCGAGCAACAGTGTAAGTTCTATTACAGAAAATTACTAGCCCACCAAAAACCTACAAGAATCTCTACTACTAACTATAATAATTTTCTTTTCCGCAGAATCAGTTTGTTATCTGTCTCATTCCAAACTTCACGCATTTTTCCATTTCTCTTGTGAGTTCCTTTACCATTTCTTTAGCAGATATGGTCCCAAATGACAGCACATTAAATGTTTTCCTGAAGTTCAGATAGATGAGATCTGCATTTCCTATTCAGATCTCTCAGCACATCAAAGAAGCTTGGTCTGGCATGATCTATCATTGGTAAACACAAGCTGCCTTTGATCTCATTTTCTATTAACCTCTGTGAGACAAAATTATAAGAGATGTGCAGTGTTTCTAATCAGAAATCAGAGTTCCCACGATGCTCATTTTTTATTTATGTTTTTGTTCCCTTTGGAGTTGCTTATACATTCATGAGTAGCAATGCAAGTGTAAATAAGCATACATATCATGTTCCTGAAAAGCAGGAGATTAGCAGCTGAGATTGCTGAACTCCATTAATCTACAGATCAGGTACAGCACAAGCTGCAGCCTTAGGAAATGCTGCTCCTCTGGAGAAGTCAGGGCAGGAATAGCTCATGCAAAGGGTCCAGAGCTAGGGCTCTCCCCTGCCCAGCTGGGTGGCCTGGGCACAGCCACGGGCTGTCCACTGGCCAGGGGGCAAGTGCTCTGCACACCATGGGCCCTGCAATGGAGTCTCAGAACAGCACATGCTGGTTTTATTTCCACTAGCTGACTCTTGTCTTAACTTACATGGATCTGCTATTTTTCTCTTCTCATCTGGTGCAATTCTGCTGTAAAAAGCATACCAAATCCTAAATCACCTTTTAGCAAAATGACC
Source organism: Oenanthe melanoleuca (assembly GCF_029582105.1). Taxonomy (NCBI): domain Eukaryota; kingdom Metazoa; phylum Chordata; class Aves; order Passeriformes; family Muscicapidae; genus Oenanthe; species Oenanthe melanoleuca. Next base: position 25,004,191 of record NC_079335.1, read on the forward strand.
CAGGCTGCAGGCATACTCTGGTCTCTCCTTTGAACACAAGTCTGACAGGAGACAAACACTTCCTTAATTTCAGATTTTATTTTTTACACTGCAGCCTAATACTATGTAACCAAAAGCTTTAGGTAATTTTCTCCAGTCTCTCTGAATTAAAGTGCTAGAACAATATATTTTCAGCAAACATGCCTTCTGCTGGCTCTCAACCAGAATTAGTTGAATAGAATAATATTTGAATTATCTTTCCAACATCCCTATTAAAATATTTGCTCAGAACTAAACAAGTAAATCATCAAATATGTTTGTGAATAATGATTTGACAAAACTTTTAAAACATTAAAATGACATTGACAAGTATTCTACCTTAATATGTAAAAGGGATAGAAGATAATATTACTTCTTTTAGAAAACAGAGTTTATAGATCTACTATTTATATTTCAGAGAATAAGCATGATACCTACATTAATTTTAACTTATTTAAAGGTTATACTTAGATAAAAATCAAAATTGTCATATGATGAAACAGCATGAAGGTGGTCTGAATAACATTCTTCTTTGTTTTACTTGCTTTGTCGTTGCCAGTGAGTTTCTGACATGGAACACTTCAGAAATTTTGATTCTTGCTTAACAAGTCTTTAAAATAAAGGATTTAAAGCTGTGAAAAGCTAATCTCCTATTTCCCTCTGCATAACATTCAGCAATTTTGTTTAGTCTTTAGAAAGCTGTTGTGCAAGGAAAGAGGTTTACCAGTCACATCTGGTCCCCATCTTATTTTCTTTCCCTCCATTTTGTATTTCAATCCCTGAAATTCAAAGAGTGTGAACAGGTTAAATGAGAGCAGCAGAAACAAAATGCATACATGTACAAACTCCATCTGCACAAAGTGCATTGCCCACACTAAGCCTTTCTCATGGATGAGAATTTGGGAATTAACAAGGGTTGGTAGTATTTGTTGTGTATTTAATTAAACCATGGAAGCTATTAACAGGATGATGACCTAAGCTACCTACTAATGGGCTATCAATTTCTGCAAACCACAAATTAAAGCAGGGAAAGTGCTTACAGAGAGAGAGACACAGGCAGTGTTTGCAGAAGCTGGCACAGTCTGTTGAGCACTCCTGTCTGCTGAGCAGCACTCTGTGTTTAACTGCAGCATCTTTAATAAATCAAAGCTGGTCGCTCCTGATGCTGTTTTTAAGGCAGAAAGTGATTTATTTTTAAATGAGATTACAAGGAGGGAGCTTTAATTTTGATGAATATAAGATTAAATACTGTGATGGATGCAATGCATAAAAAATTATAAATATGGCAGATTTACTAATTTCCCCATTTGTCTTTTCTCAGCTCTTTCATTTGTCAGTATGATTATTCTTAGGCAATTCCAGTTTCTTGACTGAGTGGGGATTTAATGTCTGAAACTTTTGTAGAGAGAAGAACGTTTATGGAGATCTGGAGCAGATGTATTTTTCTGCCTCTATTATTATTTTTGTAAATATTTACAGGAGCCCAGCTGATGTCTCTTTTATCTATAAGAGACAAGATCCTCATAGCCCTACAGTTTTGGTCCAGAGGAGTCTCTCCCTTCAGTTGCCTCAGCAGACATATTATTCCCATGCCAGCTTCCTTTCCACAAACCTTCTTACTTAGCACTTTGCAAAGCACTGGATGGTCCATCCTAGTCCTGGCCATCCTGCCTACCTGCTCAGCAGACATAAATGGAGAACAGGAGTCTGCCTGGAAGGGGGCATGCACTAGAGGAAGATCAATGCTGAATTTAAGGATAGCTGGTGGATGAATTATTTAAATTCTCCTTTCCTGTTTTGTAGCTCACACTCAGTCTGCACTGTTCTCTCCTACCTTCTTGCACATGGCAATAAAATGGGTATTTATGACAGAGTCCTTGATTCTCAGCATAGCCTTGATTAAAAGCTAAGATTTACCAGCCTTGCTTGCTTTGTGTTGCCAGCAATGAGAACACAAGGCAGTTGAACAGTAAACAGAAGTATCTATCAGGGGGATCTCACTTGAAAAGGAAGCAACTCATGTAAGATATTCAAAGAAACTAAAGCAGCCCTTAGTAAAGGAACATTACCACAGCCTGGAAATAACTCCTCTGCCAGCTCTGGACTATCTAGAGTAAGGGCAAAGGTGCATCTGCAGAAGACCCAGGATGTGGAGAGGCTGTAGCCAGATCTTACATGTCTCACCAACCTGGCGAGGTTCCTGAGCTGCACAGAGTGTGTGCACCCTCTTCTCCTCCCAAGGACAATGGGCAGTATTTGCCACACAGGTGACATCTGTCCAGAATGTGCTGGTCCCTGGTTTATAACCCCAGAGCACCTCAGCCCCTGCTGCTCATTGCACTGTCCTTTGGGGGAGAGCCACACTGCCTGCAGTGTGCACACTGCCTAATTACATCTCCTTGCCAAAGGTCAGATTTTCCTATGTGTGCTCAGTAATAAAAGTCACTAATCTCTGGCAAATAAGCCTTGATTCTAGTATTGGTATTTGTTTTACATTTTTTTCCCTGTCCTTCAGAACACTTGTTGCTTTAGAATCAACCAGAACCAGCCAAATATTTGTCAGGAGTTACCTCTGACAGTTTCTTACTCATAAATTTTTTGTTTCAACTCCTTTTGGCCCTGCTGTGTCCTGCCTGTCCTGAAAGCTGAGAACTCTTTCTTAGTTCTTTTCTTTGTATTTGTAAAAATGGGCTTCCACAAAATAAATCCCTATCCACTTCAATCGTAAAAGCAGGGAAATTACACAACAGGTCTGCAATGAAACTTCATCCTCTCTCTAATTCCCTATTAACCTCAAGAGAACCAATTAATTTTTTTACCATGCTTCAAGTACATCCATTCTTTGGAAAGCTTTTTCTTTTTAATTGAGATACTGTCTATGTATTTTTCAACTTCAGGCCTTACTGCTCCCTCCTAATTTTTTTAGATAAGCTTCTTTTCCTAATCTACCCATTTCTCTCTGATCACCTCTTTAAAAACAGAAGGGCCTCATTTAGCCAGCACTCACTTCCAATATGAAAAACTAGATCAAAGCTTGGTGTGTTGTGGGTTTATAGCATTCAGCAGTATAGTTTGGTATCAATATTTAACCCTTAGACAACCTTCCATCTGTAAAATACATTGAGCTGTAAGGTCTGTCTTGCAATACATGTTTGTACTGACAGATGGAGTAAGAGACTCATGCCTAGAAACTGTGGTAGTGGTGCGAGTGTCTGTTGTATAATTCTGTCAGATGAACAGAGTATAGGATAAAGTTTAAAAAGTGAAAAAATTTTCTGTAGGAAAATTTTCCCTTTGGGAAATGAAGCTTCATTAAAAACTGAACTATCTGAAAAATGCACTGCTTTTCATTAAATTCTATGATGAAAAGAATTGAAAAGCATTTTAACAATGTCAGTGTGATTAATTTGGATCCTTTTCAAAATAAATTGTTTCATGATTGAAACTCAAACCTCTTTACTAATTAATTATCTTAGGGTAGTGCATTTCAAATTTCCTGAAGCAGCATTTCCTCTAGAAACTGTTTTTTGAGAAACTATAAAAAGTTGATTTTGTTCCCATTCAGAATGAGCACAGCTTTCAAGGAGTCAGAACTTCCCTACAAATTCTAACTGGAATGATGTTATAACAAAAGTAATTTGAGAGTCTCAATGGATATGATAGGAAAATTTAGAAATTAATTCCAAGGCTTATTAATTAGTACCTACATGCCTCCATCACTTCTGCCCATTTTTTTTTTTTTTGTGGGAAAGGTAGTACTATGGTTTTTGTTCTGTGCCTTTCCAGAAGAAAAGCCAAGTGCTCTTGATCTCTGTCTCTCTTGCTGATGTCTTAATACTGATGTCAGTCTAGTTCTATATTCTTGTAAATGCTGACTGAACCTGGCTGTGTTGTCTTATATTTAATGCTGGTGACCTTCAGGCCACCTCACAGAAATGTGCTGGTCTAAAATGGTAAATATGTACCACTGGAACACATCACTGGGACACACATCAGAGCTAGTTAGTTCATTAGTAATCTTACAAGCCACAAGTCACTTCTGTCATGTACATTGACAGCAGTCAAAACTTTACCTGGAAATCTGCTGATTCTGGGAAATTTACTGGTAGGCCATGGGACACAGTAAACACTGGATAGTTCTGCTGCCTATACAGTTTTAACAAATGAGGTTAAAGCTTTGCTTTGTTTCCAAAATAAGCAAATTCAAGCAAACCTATAGAGAAGAAGGGTATGATTAGTTGCTGATGATACTTGCACAAATTTCAGTTGAGTTAGCACATCTCCATTTATGCTACAAGCCATAGGTTTAAACAATTACCTTTTAATTATCAAGATGATAACTTTAGTTCATTATCATTATATATCAATTAATAGTATTAGTGGGAACTGAGTTCTCCTTATTGGAGATTTTTTCTCTCCTTAGCTCAGTGACCCTTTCCTTCTGCTCACTTTACTGAGTATGTAACTCACATGGGGATACAACAGTATAATGGACAGTACTGCCTAGTGAAATTTTCCCAAGCCAGCCAAATGATTTGGCAGCTGTACTGGTTTCAGTCAGACTTATAGATATAAATGCAATTTTTTGCTTTGGTTTTGTACTTCAGAAGTAGCAATCAGAGGTATCCTTGGTGCTTATGAAGTGGTTTCCCCAAATAAACTCTTTCTTTCTTTTCCTCTTCTTCCTTCCTCCTTCCTTTTCCCAGGTTCCACTGACAAGTCCTTTGTCTAACTAGAAGAAACATACTAGTTTAACTAGTACTAATTAACATCTCCATCTTTAGTTTGGATGGATGAAAGTAGTTCTTGAGTGGGTAAAGAAGCAAATATAAAGAAAGATCATTGCATACAGAAGACAGGGTCTGATTTGGGACTGCAAGCACCTTCTATACCCAGGGACAAAAATGGCTGCATATTCTGGTTTGGAAAAGTTAGCTTCAAAACTAGAGGGATGGGATTTCAATCCATCAGCAAAACTCCCTTGGAGTTAAGTTATTGCATTTTTGAAATACCGAAATTTAGCAGAGGATAAGTTTGGCAGCTGTAGAAACTTAAAAGACAAGAACAAAAGAATTTATCCTTCCTTGTTGTACAGACAATTTGGCCATCAAAGCAGGAAGGAGATTTTAATTCCTCTCTTCACTTTGCTTTTGTGTGTATCTTGCAGGAACTACAGTTTATAGTCTCTCATACTGTCCATCAACACTGAAAAAAACCCATGGATTGGATGGTTTGGCAGAGGTTCTGAAAAAAAGCATCAGTGGAAAGGCATTTGATGTACACTTGTTGGCATAGCAGTGAATATGAACAGAACTGTGCATGGAAACATTTTCTGTGAGCAGGGAAACAGCATTAAGACACTCTGAACTTCATGCTTAATCAGGGGCAAAATTACAGAAGTATTCATCTTCTTCCTTGCTAAGGATATGACCAGGGTGCAGCCACCCTTACCTTTTGGCACTCTTGTGAGACCTGTTCTTCCCATAATTTCTGACTGAGAAGCTCCTGAATTCTCTCTTGTTTGTGCCAAAAAGTCTGATCTCTTGTAGACTTAAAGTGTACTTAGAAATTATAAACACATTGCTTGCTCAGTAGAGAAAAGCCTACTATCTTGTCTTTTTCTCCATGGCTTCCCTTTCCAATGCCCTCTAGCACAAAGAATAAAGCTTAATAATTTATTTTTGGCAGGCAGCAAAGGGAACATTCCAGGTGCTGAATAACCCGAACTAATCAGATTATTTAAAATATAAATGGCAAGAGAATCCAGATAAAACACAAGCACTTCTTTTATTGGATGGCTGCATTTGCCCTGCTCTGTCTCTTAGGCTTCCCAGCTCTAAGTATTCCTATTGCCATTTTCTTCAGTCCCTGGCCCTCAAGATGGCTTTATAAACCTAAACAGACTATATAAAGCTACAATTTTGCTAAATTATATCTTAGAGTGGGTAAACCTGCTAAGAAGTATCTGGACATGGGCAAAAGACTGAGGTTTTATCAACGTCTCACTCGTGGCTATGTCTGCTCACCATGGCCAAAATCTTTCTGGGTAATGCAATTAGAGTTGCTAATTCCTGATGTTTTCCCAAGAGGGAACCTGGCCTAATTCAGGAACTGATGGAGCTCCACCTGCAGAGCCAAGAGGGAGGGAGTCTCCCCTGCTGCAGTGTGTGCATCCATCCAACAGCATGCCTGAAACCAGCACAGAGCTGGTCACATGCAGGGCACTGTAATCTGTGCAATTCGCACTTCTTTCTCTGGAGTTATTTGTGTTTTCCTCCTCCTGAGCTAAAGGAAATCACAATGGACATATTTTCAGGCTCAGAAGAGACTCCCAGTCCCACGTTGCTAGGCTGTGGGAGTTCCATCAGGGATGAGTATTTGACAGGATCCTGGGCTCATATTGTGTACAATACAGATGAAACCAACAGTTCATTTTAAAGGGCAAAGATTAATTATATGCTCTCTAGGAAAATCTGATTGTCATGCTGGGAACATGAGATGAGGACAGACAATATACATTATTGCAGGATCATGATGGCCCTAAGCAATTTAGTTTCACTTTGAATCTCTCCTAAAAGATACATGGCATCTTTAGATTGACTGGCTTGTAACATTTTTAAAGGAGCCTCACTGCACGCTGGAGAGAGCTGCCAAAGAGATGGCCTTCAAATGTGTCTTTTTGTGTCCAATTGTTAAAACAAGTGTTTTTCCAGGAGCTGGCCTGTGTTGGCTACCTAATAAAGGCTCAGGAAGTAAAAAAAAAAGAAGAAGAATTTCCTGTTTTATTTTTAACTCTTCTCATTCCTTAATTAAAAACTTAATGATGCTACAGTCCTTATTTTCTTTATTTTTTCCTTATTTTTATTTTTTGGTTACATAGGCTGAAAAGTGATGTCTGAAGTAAGTACCAGGAATAATCCCTTTGCAGCAGCTTCCCTTTCCTGAAACTGCATAAGGAACACAGGCTCTCTTTAACATACTGATTTTGGTCTCCTCTGCACTTAAACAGGACTGTGTAGTTCAATTCAGAAGCCTGATGAGCTTATTTCCTTTACAGGGGGTTCTTCTGTCTTAAAGCCATTTTGGTCTTTCTTTTAATTTTGAATTGTGTTGTGTTGCTGCAGAAATGTAGGAAATAAAAGACAACCACTGTGGTAGCAATACTAGCTATGCTAGTACACTGTGTATTTAAATTTAATTCAAAAAATATTAAAATGGAGGATCATGTTTATCATTATGTGATAATCTGTATCATAAAGGAGAGAACATAATGTGGTACTGCCCATATGTGTCAACAATGGGAAGAGCCAGAAAGTTTACCTATGTCCTGAGTTCCCCTAAAAGCAGAGGTCTGTTAGAGTCAGGTTGCTTGGTTTCCCTCACTGTGGCTTACTCTTGATGCTCAAGATGATTGATGTGTATCTCTCCTCTCCTCTCCTCTCCTCTCCTCTCCTCTCCTCTCCTCTCCTCTCCTCTCCTCTCCTCTCCTCTCCTCTCCTCTCCTCTCCTCTCCTCTCCTCTCCTCTCCTCTCCTCTCCTCTCCTCTCCTCTCCTCTCCTCTCCTCTCCTCTCCTCTCCTCTCCTCTCCTCTCCTCTCCTCTCCTCTCCTCTCCTCTCCTCTCCTCTCCTCTCCTCTCCTCTCCTCTCCTCTCCTCTCCTCTCCTCTCCTCATCATCCCTTGCTATGGTTTCCTCTTGCTTGAGCTCTGAGAAAGAAAAAAATCTCAGCTGTGTAGTTTGTTCCCCCAGCTGACCAAATTTTCCTTCTTTTGCCCTCACAGTAAAGAGAGATGCTGTTGCAGACCACAAAGTTGAGATCTGTTCCAGACACATGTGCTGCATCTGCAAGTATTTCACACCAGCAGAGCAATTCTATCCCTCTCCCTCAGGACAGCAGGTACAGCACACCCTGTTGCCACACTGATCATTTCCCTCATGTTGAGTTGCTTTGAAATCACAGCTGTGCTCTTCAACTTAGCTTCCAAACCACAGAGATGGTTACAGTCTGTGGGAGGGCAGGACATATTGGGCAATATTCTGGGGTTTTTTTATATGTGCTTTGCTCTGAACAAAATACTGGCATGAAGAACAACAGTTCATTGTCCACTCAGGTGTGTTATAAATCCACCATCAGGTACAGGTGACTTAGTCTAGATTCATCTTAACAAACTACTTCAAACCAGCTGGGTTTATGTTATCAAAGGGAAATGCAGACTACATATGTGAATCTACTTTCTTAGGAGTTCTGAGTGAACTGTGAATCCCACAGCTGTTTCCAGGGGTGGCAAGCACAGTCTTTTCACATTCCCAAAGAAAGCAGAGCTTCCTGTGCTCTGAAAATAACCTCATCAAAATTGTGCACATCAAAGCATATCATAAAAACGTTGGGTGCTTTTGTTAAAAAAAAAAAAAAAAAAAAAAAAAAAAAAAAAAAAAGAAAAAAAGAAGAAAAAATAGAACACTTCTCTTTCAAGCTCTTAAAGCTCTCCTTTTGCTGAAGTTTCTCTCCCCTGTGTGCTTCCTTGGGACTTGTCATTATTTCCCACCATCAATCAATCATACTCCCCAGTGAATCAGCTCATTCACTCATCTTCACCTCCTTGCAATTTCCCAAGGAGGTTAGAAACAGCAAATTGCTGTAATGTTAAGTAATAAACCCCAACCTTTTATGACTTGGCTGTTGCTTATTTTTCTGTAGTGGATACCAATAAAATAGAAAGAGCTCCCTGGAGTAGCACATCTGAGAAGCTGGAATGCTTTTAAGTGTGACAGGTTAGAAAAAGTCTTTAGAGATAATCTCCAGTACTCTCTAAAATTAACTCCTTGGGGAAATCCTAAATAATTCTTCATAATTAGAAACCTTGTAATTGGATGCAGCAGAGTTACAACCTCTGTTTATCACCTCTGTTGTTGAAGCAGCCTTCTGTTACACTAAGACACTGCTTCTGTGTCTCCTATTCTGATCATGCAAAATCTCTCATGTCAAGGAGAATTTCTTCTACAGTTACTGTAATGCCCATTGAATCAGTTTTCAGCTATGTAACTACTTGTTGTATAGAATTTTATTAATCTCCCTCCTCCAGTTTGTTACCTGTTTAGAGAAATAGTTCCTAATGATGGCACAATACCCTGAAGGAAGAGGCAGGGAGGGGAGACAGGTAACATGGCCCTTAACATTCTCCTGGTCCATCCTTTTCTAGCCTCTTCCAGTGTGCACATGGATTCAGACACACTGTGTGAAGCCCTGCACACTTAAAAGTCCCCAGATCTAGACATGGGCTGGATCCAGCCCTGTTTGTATTTGCTGTCCACTAGTGACATTCTATGATGCACTGGACCAGAAAATACACTGTGAGAAATGTGTAGTGGGGAAATGAGTAAGAAATACATTCAGAATAAAAATATATTTTGAATTAATATTTTCTCTATGTTATCTGAAAGATACACAGTGCAAATAAAGTCTTCTGATAACATGAAGAACATACATGGGAGTAGTCATCATGGATTTGGAAAAGAAAAATCCCACCTGAGCAACTTGATTACCTTGAATAGAGTCAATTTGTAATTTCTGAGATAAAGGAATAACAACAAAGATAGGAAAGGGCTGCTTAAACTTAAGTAAAATGCTAATTAGAAATCAAGACAATAAAAAATAAATGCCTTGTAGATTCTAAATGACAGTGCAATGAATTGTTCCTCAATTTGGTATGTCTCTAAAGGGTAAGTTTGCAGAAGGCTTCCTGTATCTCTTTGGAAACTACTGGGATTGACTTTATCACTACAAAGTAAGTTTATCATCAGTTTTCCTAATTCTGAAGCAATCTCCAAAGGTATTGCCTAAGAAATGTAATCTGCCTTCTGGCCAGCAAGTTCTGGTCAAATGGACAAGAGGAAGAGTAGTGACCAATGAAGTAACATGATGCCTCTGAAGGGCTGAAAGTTTAAAGTGCATGACAAATTTTAAATAAAGAGGCAACGAGGAAGCAATAGGGTGAAATCATAAAGACTAAAGGTGGTAGGTCTCTATAGATCCAAGATACAACATCTTTCCTCTCAACAGAAACTCAACACCTCACATCCAATTTTCTTGCCAGTTTTCTGATTTCTTTAAGGAACTGCTTCATGAGTCTCTTCATAAGACATTTCCAGAAGGAAAGGAAAGGGAAAGGGAAAGGGAAAGGGAAAGGGAAAGGGAAAGGGAAAGGGAAAGGGAAAGGGAAAGGGAAAGGGAAAGGGAAAGGAAAGGAAAGGAAAGGAAAGGAAAGGAAAGGAAAGGAAAGGAAAGGAAAGGAAAGGAAAGGAAAGGAAAGGAAAGGAAAGGAAAGGAAAGGAAAGGAAAGGAAAGGAAAGGAAAGGAAAGGAAAGGAAAGGAAAGGAAAGGAAAGGAAAGGAAAGGAAAGGAAAGGAAAGGAAAGGAAAGGAAAGGAAAAAAGAAAGAAAGAAAGAAAGAAAGAAAGAAAGAAAGAAAGAAAGAAAGAAAGAAAGAAAGAAAGAAAGAAAGAAAGAAAGAAAGAAAGAAAAAGAAAGAAAGAAAGAGCTACTGCAAAACAAAACCACAAAAACATGAAAAGTCCAAGTAACTTTTTAATGCTATGGATTCAAATAAGAAAGACGTGATCCTTCTTCACACTTGTCAACATCTGTTAGCATATTAACCGTGCATAAGTGAGACAAGTAGTTTGTATTTATAACACAATTTTCTCTGGAAATAGCAAATTAAATTACATTACTGTCATAATTTAAGCCCATCTGGAAATTAGGCACTATGCAGCTGCTCTCTCAAAGCCCCTTCTCTCCCCCCTGCCCATTGTAATGGGGAGGAAACTCAAAGTAAAACTTCCAGGTTGTGATAAGAACAGTTTAATAATGAAAAGCAAAGCAAAACACAGTAATAATGGTAAATGATAATAATAATGACAATAAAAAGGGAAGAACAAATGATACACAGAACAATTGCTCACCATCTGCTGACTGGTGCCAGATCTCCCTTTCTGAACCTCGATTGGTTCCCTTCTGTGTAACTCCCCCAGTTTATACACTGGGCATGATGCTCTGTGGGGTGGAACATCCCTTTGGCCAGTTTGGGTCACCTGGCTATGCTCCTTCCCATTTTTTTTTGTGTACCTCCTCTCTGGAAGAGCATGAGACAAAAAACCCAAAAAAACAAAAACAACAACAACCAAAAAACCAAAAAACCAAAAAACCAAAAAACCAAAAAAAAACCAAACCAGCAAAAAAACCCCAAAGAAACCAACCCCAACTGCTCACCCACCACAAAAGAACACCCAAAAACCAACCAAACCCCAAACGAAAAACCCATTGAAAAAATCAAAGTCCTTGACTTAGATAAACCAAATTTGGCAAGAACCAGAAAATGTGTGTTTTCAACACCATTCTGATTCCAAATCCAAAATACAACACTGTAACAGCTTCTGAGAAGAAATGAACTCCATCCCACCTAAAACCAGGATGGCTACCTACACTGAAATGAGTTTTCATGGTTTGGGATCTCTGCATGTTTGATGTCAGTGCTCCTCAGGGTAGTACCCATCTTGAGGGACAGCAGGTGCAGTTTGTCCATGGATTCAGACTAGAGGCAATTTATGTGTCTGTAATTACTGGTGTGCATGTCTATCCTTGAAGGAGATCTAGAATGAAATTCCAAACAGCTGATTTTGTGGTGATATAAAGGCTTCTCCAGGAATCCAGCAATTCTCTTTTGGCACCTTAGGTCAAGGTATGTGATACAGAAAAAGTCTGCAACTTCACAGGTCAAGGAAAAAGGCACCATAGCCTTTTTCTTATGATTGCAATAAGTCATTGGGGAATGGAAAGGCTCATACAGAGGTGCCATGGTCATGCCAGAGTCTTACTCCAGCACTATTAATTCCTACAGAGCATATAGTGTGTTAGAGACTATCATCAAAGTACATATATTGGTAACATTAGCATCACACACTGTAACTATTTGCTCAAGTTATAAAATATCACAAACAGTCAATTCCGAAGAATTTTTGTCTCTTTTTTTTTTTTTTTTTTTTTTTTTTTTTTCCGTTGTCAAATAATTATGCATGGAAATTTTTGTGCACTGTAGAGGAGGTCAGGTAGAATTTACACTTTAAAATACATGCATTTCATAGTAAAACTATGCAATATTTTTGATTGTCTTGTTAGATGTGAGACAAATCTTGAAGACCTTGAGGCATAAAGAAGAAAATTAGGATTACTTCATATTAAGGCAATTTTTTTTCTGGAGTGGTGTGGAGTTTCATTCAAAATTAATTAAAAATTGCACAATAGCTCTTCAATATTTCCTTTGTTATTAAATGATTTCTGTCTTATTTGACAAATATCAATAAAACACATGAAGAAGAATTAAACTAAAATTTTTGGAGAAAAGATAGTTGATTGGGTTATGCAGTTTCCAGTAAGAAATATTATGGTAGTGCTGCTGTAAGGACAGAATGGCATCTCAGCTGGTCCTGGATTAGGACTGGTGCCTGCTGCCCATCTGACAGTAAAGTGATAAAGCAGCAACAGCTGATGAGGGGCATGGAGAAGGCAATTTGAAGAGATCTGCATGCCTGAAGCAACTGGTGTAACTGTTTGAAAATACACACCTGCTACTCCATGGCCATGGGCAGAATGCCAGGAAGGAGACAGAGGAGGAAGAGAAAGGGAGGTGAACCTCTCACTATTATTGACAGGAAACAGAATAGAGGATGATAGGTGTTACCACTGGGACCATACAGAATGACAAAGCTAACAGTTTTATAAGCATGGAGCAGCATAAGGTGTCTATATATTAAAAAATATTTCATGAAGGTATAAAAACAACACTGAAAGAGTGATTTCAGAATATGCTAAAAAATAATGAAAAATGTGAAGAAAATTTTGGGAACTCTTCCTGTTGCAAAAACTTACTTGAAAAAATCCACTTTACATCTTTTAAGATAAAAAAGGACTCACAAAAATAGAAATGTGTATAATAGGAAAAAATAACTGTTTTTTTCCCCAGTTTTGGAACTAGTTCCCTGTATTTAACCTTTTTGTTTTATTTCTGATCACAAGAAGTGTGAAGAAAGCAAACACTGTTCAGAGGTTTTATAAAGATAGCTGGTTCAATGTTGTAGAAAGCTTTTAAGATGCTCTTTCAATGAAGAAGAAATTCTCCAGTTAAGTCAGGAGTTCTGCAAATGACATCAAGCCCCCCAGGATTTGAGCGGCTCAAGACTTGAACCAAACTTTGCAATTTGTTTTTTAGTTGTTACTCAGTAGCTCTAGCTGGACAGTTATGATTAAGCAGTTGCATTGTGACTATTGCGTGCTTGGCTAATCTTTTGTTTCAAGAAAAAAGGAAGACAATCCCAAGATGAATGGGCTGTCTGGATGAGAGCCACCAGGACTGAAGTCAGCAGAACTCAGCAGTAACTGGGGAAAAGGCAATTCTGGCAGTGGCAGATTGTGACCATCTACTCACTGAGCAGCTACTTAAAGCAGACCCCAGACTCAGCTGGAGGGAAGAACTGCACATGCAGACTAATTAGCATGAGAAGCAAGTGATGCAACTAATAGGAATTTGAGTACTAATTAGTAAAAAAATATGTAATCTGTAACCAGTGAGTGCTGATGCCTTTGTTTGCTAAATGAATAGTCTTGATGATCAGGGAGCCAGCCTTTTCTGGGTTATCTCCCTAGTCTGTGCAAAGTAGAATAAAAAATTGAAATACCTCACCTTGGTGTGTGAATTGATGCTGCACATTGGGGAACAAGCAGCACAACACAATGGTTCACATCATCATTTCTGTTGTTGTGGGAGCAATAATGGGGAAAGACTCCATTCTGAGGCTGAGAACATCTTGGATATGCTAGGCTATCTTGGATATACTGCTGATGTGTTTATTTTCTAAGGCAACACCTGGGTTTGCAGACTGCATGTTTTGCCTGGTGACTTGGAAAGCATTCTAGAGCAGATTCATTCAGAGGGACTATATGCTTGATTTACGGTATACATATTTTATAAAGGCAATTTTAAGTGCTTCAAGGGACAGCTGGAGGCAATATATCCAACACAAAATGCTTATACAGTGTTCTGAGAATGGAAAGTACACAAGAGCCAGATACTTGGGAAAAAATTATTGTGCCCACTGAAAACTGGTAAAATTGAAACTAAGAAGCAATTGTATAGATGGCTCAAACCTCCAAACAAACACCTTCAGAAACAAACTCTAAATCCAGGTAAAAAACTGAAGAACTGTAGAGCATATCCATGAAAATCTCTGTATGCTTTCAGGTTTTGTGGATGTCTTTGTCTGAAAATGTCTACCAGTGACATGTCTACCTTTTCTGCATGTTTAATAATACTGTATGCAACTATTTACAGTAGACCTTAGGGGTTTATTAACTGTTGAGAGAACAGTTTTAACCACAGTACAGTACAGTCAAAGAGAGAAGAACAATGTATCTACTTACATGACTAAAACATGTATGCTTCTAAGTCTTTGAAAGATCAGGTTTGGAAACTTCTTTCTGGTTTTATCTAACGATATCATTTGAACCAGGTTTACTAAATAACTTCAGTTTAAACACATGCTTTTGGGTATCAATATATGGATATTTTAAATCAGTCTCAAAGTCAATAAATAGTTTCAACATGTCTAAATATTTTTAAACAGAGCTATTTTGTCTCTGTTGAACCTGGTAAGAGATACCATTTGGATATATTTGTTTTCAAAAGTCCAAAATGCCATGCACCTGGACTCCTACTTGCTTAAGCTGTGTGCCCTATAATAGAGAGCTGCTCTCTACACAGGTTTTGTGTTTAGCAAACACACTAATCTTAATTACTGTGTGCAAGGCTGTCTCTTCCAGCATCACAGGTTCCTTCTTTCTGTTATGGAAAAGCTGCCCTCGAGTGCAGGAGGGGGGGCATGGAGGTTGCCGTGGATGGAACGGGTTTGGGGTCAGAGGGAGCAGGCTCCTTCATGCACAGACCTGGTCCCTCTACCCTGTTTGTCATTCCTTCTTCTCCATAACTCCACTCAAGTAGGACTAGAAGGCATTTTTACACTTATAGCATCTCTTGTGACTGGAGGAGAGGAGGAACAGGACCAAAAAGAACACACAGCCCTTTCTCATGTGATTCCCTACCAACACTAACATTCTTTAAGTCCTGTCAGCCCTCTCTGTCTCATCTGATCATTCATTTATTTCTATTCTATGTCTCTCTCCCAAGATGCTGGATACTGAGAACCTCTTACAAGTTCCTGAGTGCCTGCCAAGCCTGCTGAGGACTACTGAATGCTTCAAAAGAGAGACAGGACACTCCAAGCCTTTGGCAAAATCTTTGCTGCAAATTTAATGGATTGCTGTTATTGCAACTACATTTTGTCCCCAGTTTCAGCTGCTGAAGTAGGGGTGCAGACACCAGAGAAAAAACAGGCAAGAAGAAGAGTTCCCACTTCACAGTCTTGGCACACAGGAGGTGAGACCATTAACAGACTTTAACAAGTCTAGTCATAATCTACATCTCCTTTAAACTACACAGTAGAGAAGAGCCAGGCTGTTGACTGAACTCTGATTTTTGGGGCTTCTAGTTAAAATGCTCTTTTGCCTTAGGCTAGGGTCATAAGAATCGGAATGGGAGGTAAATTAGGCTTAAAATCATGTTTTCAACAGCATTTAATATAAAATGTGAATGTTCTCTCAGAGGACGTTTGTAACTAATCAGTTATTCTAGCTGGAAACTATGAATAATAAATAATTTAGTAGATATGCTGCAAGGATTATAAACATGCAAAGTGATATAAACAGCACCTGATATAGGGAAACACTCAGATGAGCTCTGCCTATGATTTTGGAAGCTGAAATTTTTTTTAATACTCAGGCTTCTACAGAAGTATAAATCTCTGCTATGTTCAATGCCTGCCAGCAGTTACCATATTGTGGTTTCTCAAATAAAGAAATAACAGCAAAGATGAAGGACTGCTGAAACTTTGCTGAGTAAAAACCAATTATAAACCAAGGAAACATGAAGAAATTAATCTGTAAGCTTTTTTTTTTTTTTTTTCTAAGATTGCTGTAACTGATGGCCTGCTTTATACCCTCAAACTTAAATACATGTTTGTTTACGCAACCCACAAACTCGATTGCTTCAGACCTGACTAGAAGCTAACCTTAAAACTGCTTAATAAAGCTTAATAGTAAAACTTAGACGAATGATACCGTGCTGTTAAAACAGACTCTGGATCCTGAGTTAACCTTCCATGCTTTTGTAAATACTTTTACAAAATAACTGAACCAAAAATATTATGTGAAACTGACCTCCAATCCATTACCTGCTAGGACTGTACCATTGCTGTGGAAAAAGTGAAAATGCAGGCTTACTTTTCTCTGGTTTGGAACTTAATGTGATGTACTTTAAAAGTAAAAAATTGAAAGAGATAGATATAGCTTCTGCATATGGGATTGCAGATGTATCAAAGGGAATGTGATAACTTGTTGAAGAATATCAAACTATATTGCTAAAAAGACACAGATGTGTGGGAACTGATGAAAACATGACATTAAGGATATGCTAGCATTTCCATTTACTTACACCCCTCTTATTAAAAGTGCCCTGAGCATGGTATATATATAGCTACAGCTCTTCTTTTCATCACTTCAAAGTGGAGAAGAACCTGGGTGTAAACAGCCTCAATAAATGACTTCACCAAGACAGCTTCCTGTTCCTCAGATATGCTTTTCTCACTGTATTTTATCTCATGATACCCAAAATTCCTTTTGAAAACATACTTTCTAGATCTTAGTGCTCCCAAGAATTGCCTCTAGCATTCTATTGCATGAAAATGTAGATTCCTAGTTTGTGGTCCTGGCAGAAGTAAGTAATTACTTTGCTAACATTTTGAGGTGCATCTAATGATTGCACTGTGCAATTCAGGAGGACACAATTAATTTAATACTTGGATTTTTTCCATAGCTTGCCATTTCCTAGGGCTACCATTGTTAGTCTAGTCCTCAAGAGGAATTTTGTAACTTCCAAACTTAAGGCTATTCTGCATTACACCAACAGCCCTTGACGGATGCTTTTTTTTGGCAACAAAGCAGTCATTTCAGGGAATGAAAAACTGGAAGAAGTTTCTTCTGCCAACCAAAGAATACCCTTTTCCAAGTAAGAATTCCAGTCTTTCAGATTAATTAGCTTAAGTTTTCCATTACTGCAACAAGTGAAGGCAGTATGTGGCTGTATTTTTGCCTTATGTATATGAATGTTTAACGTTTCTCATTTCCTCTTTCTGGTCTAGGACACTCTAATGAATATTAAAAATCCTCACTTCTACTGAAATGGATTTGTTTTAGATGTGTCACTATTTCCATAATAAGTCACACCAGAGTGATGTCTCAGAATTTTCTCTTCAATGTAAATATGTCAGCACATTGCTTGCTGTATTTAATTTTTATTCATGCCTTATACAGAGCTGTAATCAAATGGGTTTGAAATGTTTCTTGTAAAATCATTGTATAAACCATATTTCTTAAGTAGGTGCATGTATGAAAATAAACAGATTAATTTTCTGAATTATATGAGTTTATGACAGTATAACAAATCCTTCAGTGTTTTTAACACGATTATATGACACTTATCTGGGAAACTGGGATTATATATCAAGTAATAAAGTTTCTGCAGACACCTAATAAATGACGCTGCAAAACAACACAATCTAGATTCTCACTCCAAGATTTAAAAGCTCTTTCAGGGATACATTAAATGAGGTTTCTGGGTATTTAATTCTTTATGTTTGTATCTTTTATATAAAGATCTCCTCTGAACAAGGTAGCTCTTGATAAAAGTAACACAAAATTTGTTACATCTTGATAGATATTGGTCCAAAAAATTAAAATATTGGACGATCCCAAGTTGCTAATAGTGTCCTTTCTCCTCTTACAGCTGCTGTTCCTGACACAGTAACTTCAGAGCTATCACCTTTCACGGGGAATTCAAGCAATGTCATAAAATGCTACATGATACCTTGTTTTCCAACAGCACACTTGTCATTCACTTTGACAGAACTGTGAATGCACATGTATTTGAAATACAACAATCTGAATCAGTGGGGCCCAAAGCTATGGCTTGCAGACCTAACTTGGTCTACCAGAACAATTTCTCTGGTCGTGACTTGCCTGCCCCTTGCTAATACTGTCCCTCACATCTTTGCAACTCATATTCTGGTTAACAGCAAAAGTGTATTCCCTGCATGAGTTTACATCCCTCTTCCTTCAAGTGGATGGAAAGGAATCTATAGCAAGAAGACCGCAGGCCAGATGGAGGCACTTTCAGTGAGCCTGCTGTGGCCTAAGAATTGTTACTCCAGACATAGTTTAGTCAATACTGCACTTCCCACCAAAGGATCTTCACAGTAATGCTGGCAGAACTAACAGATATTTAGAAGTACATTGGTGTTACAGTTCTTAATATAATTTTCTCAAAAAAGCCCTGCTTCTCCCTCTCAAAGAGCAACTCAGAAATAACTATGGCAATTTTCTCAGGAGCTTCAGAATTACTTTAGGTCCCAATTTATGGCTTAATGTATCTTCAGGGTCCGTATTCAGTGTGGACCAGTTGCATGGACCTAATTGAATCATGCCTTTCATTTCAATAAGATGCTTAGTTGGGTGTGTTTGCATGATAATAGTCCTTCAAAAAAAAAAAAAAAAAAAAAAAAGAAAAAAGAAAAAAAAGAGACAGAAGAATCATAGTTTCAAAACACAAAACAGCATTTCTTAGTTGCTTATGCCAGGACAAGGAAATATCCTCAGCCTACATTGCAGGCTGGAAAAAAGGATGTGTCTGGCAAAAATTCTTCAATATCCAGTACTATTTATATAATTGTGAGAGCATCTTTCTATAGAAACACCTTTTCTTGAAGCAGAACAGTACTCCAGTCTCAGGGGTTACATGTATTCATTGAGAAAGGCCAATAAGACAGGTAAAGACCAGTGCAAGACCAAATGTAAAGATAGGTAAGAAATCAGCTCAAATGACAGATGAGATAATGAAAATCCAATAATTAGATCTGGCTAAGGAAGTATAGGAGCAGTATTAGCTAATGTAACACAGTAATTTAAACCCATGTGAACAAAACCTGTAATTTTTATTCCTATTACTTCAAATAATTTCCAAAAGTAACAAAAATAACAGTTGTGCTTTTTAAAAGAACAGGTTAGACAGCATTTGCTGCAAATTATTCACTAAATGAACTAATCTACCTGGGGGAAAAGGAAAAACAAATAAAAAGCGCTATCTTTTTTGGAGAACAAAGTGTTTGTCCAGGAGCTGTGTGCTCAAGAGCTTGCCTAGTTTTTTAAGTGCAGTGATTGGAAAGATAACTGTTTTCCCCTAGGGATCTTGCCTTGCTTATATCACTGCAACTGCATCACCCATGGTACAGGAATATCCTATGATTCACTGACTAGCAAGTCTGAAAGGCAGACCATTTTGTCCAGCATTGTGTCTAGCAATGTGCCAATTTGGCAGGTTTTCAAGGGTGTGTGAGGTTGTTTTTTTTCCTTCAGATGGTAAGAGTGTGCTGGGAAGGCTCGCAGGAGCCAGCTGACACTGCCTCTCATCTCTGTAGCTGCATCCGCTGCGCATGAGGGAGCAGCCACCAGCTCCACCCAACCCTCGCTGAATTCCTGTGGCCTTACTTGGATGTTTATCCAAAGATGCTCTGTGACCGTGGTCTGTGTCACTCAAAATATGATTATTTCTTGTCCTTCCTTCCTGAGCTATTGCTCCAGGGGACAGAAGAATGCCAAGATTAGCTATTTTAGGGAGCCCAGGTGATGGATAAGGTCAAGGAGATTCAGCCTGTATATTCCTAGGGACTGGAAAAGCATGTTCACTAACTAGTTAAATTTTTTTATAGGTTAGAGTGTAAAATCAAAACTGTCACTTAGACCATTATGTTCTTCACACTCTCTTGTGATCACTTTTCAAGTACATTTTCTGTGATTATAAGTAAAGAACCCTGTTGCTTTTAGAGTGACAGCTGGAAATTCATTCCAGCTCAGAATATAAGGTTTTCTGCACTTTAAATGCAGCAATAGAGGGGCACTGTAAAGCATGTAACTCTGTAAGTCATTTCCACCCAGACTTTTTCCTCTTTTATGGAAGTAACTGCATTGAACAAAAATATACACAAGCTGAATCCACATGCTCTTAGTATAAAACCAGAAATTAATATTTTGTCTTCTTGTTCTTCTACTGAACTTCCAGCCACCCTGTTTGCTAAAATGCCTTACTGAATGTACAAGCATGCCCATCATCCTTTACAAACTCTAGTGCAGGGTTTTCTTGACATTTAGTATTATAATTCTGGATGTATGCCCTGCCTGCGTTTGCATCATAAGCAAAGACTGCATACAAAATCAAATGCTCACATTCAGATACAGGTAACAGCAAGAAAGCAGGTTATGCTGGAGACATTTATCTGCAATTTCCCTGCTGTACAGGGTCCCCCAGGATTTTTTTATTCTTCTATTGGCTACCAAAGATATCTGTCATTTTCTTAGGCTGATTTGTTGGATTGCCCAGACCATATTTTTTCTACCATTGTGTTTTGCAAGTGCATACTTGCAGTACTTAAATATATGTTCTTTATTTTGAGATGTTTGTTTATTTCCAATCACCCTTTAACCTTTACAACCTACATGTATTCTCGTTTTATGAACGGTTGCAGATTTCCCAGCAGGGGAATAGAACTCCACTGGAGCACGTTGTATGTATAAGCGTTGTAAAGAAACAAACCCTTTCTGCACCTTGACATTTTTGACACCAGAGCAAAAGCGACCTGCTACGAAACTATCGAGCCTCGGCGAGGCTCCGGAGAAAACACACCTCTAAATGGAGCCCTTACTGCATATCCAGGCTGTTTCTTTCTTTGTAGCAATGGCTCAACATCCAAGCTCAAGCCATCCCAGAGCGGGTCGGGGGCTCCAGGCAGGTGAGCCCCGCTGACCCGAGCGGAGCTGTGGCGGAGCCCGGGCCCTCGGCTCAAAGCCCGGCCGCTGCCTGGGAGAGGCTCGTCTCGCTGCTGGAGAGGGGAAAATCGGGGTGTTTGCGGTACAAAGTCCGCACGTAGGAGAGGGAGAGTCGCCGACACGTCAAGGGAGCGCGAGAGTAACAGTACAGCGAGCGATGCTCGAGCCCCGCGCTCCCCTGACAGAAAACGACCCTCTCTCCAGCAGGGCCGCTCCGAACGCCGCGGGTCACGGCTCGCGGGAAGGCGGGCGGCGGGGCCGATGGGGTGCGCGAACGGGAGAGGCTGCGGCGGGGCCCCGCGGGGCACACCCGCCCGGCGGCGCTCCGGGCCGGGCTGGGGCGGGCCGGGAGGCGGAGCCCTGGCGCCGCCGCCGAGCCCCGCAGCGGGGCCGGGCGCTGCTGCCGCCGGAGCCTCGCCTGGCCTCCTCCCTCCCGCGCTTGCCACATCGGCACCGCCGCTCCGAGAAGGCGCTTCCCGGAGCGGGGCGGGAGCCCAGCGCGGGGAGATGGAGCCCCGGTGCCGCCGCCGCCGCTCGCCGGGACTCGCGCTCCGCCAGGGCCGCCGCTGCCACCGCCGGGACGGAGAGAGCGGCCCCGCCGCCGTCTAACGCCGCAGCCCCGGCGGCGCGGCCGAGGCGGGAGGCGGCGCGGAGGCCGCCGCGGCCCCTCCGCCCGCCGGGCGGCGGCGAAGCGCGGCCCCCTCCTCCCGGCCCTCCCCGCCGCCGCTTCCCCGCCCCCGCCCGGCCCTCGGCCGGGCTCGGCAGCCGGGCCATGGCGGGGCGATGAGGGAACGGCCGCCCCTGCCCGCAGGCTGCGTGGGGAGGCGGCGAGCGAAGGGGCTGCGCTCGGCGGCGCCGGAGCCGGGCGGCGGCGCGGGGGGATGCGGGGCGCGGGGGCCGCGGCGCTGCAGCTCCTCTCCCGGGCCGTGAAGCAGGCGGCGGCGCAGGGCGCCCGGCAGGACCTGGGCCGCTGGCTGTCCCGAGCCGCCGGGACGGCGGCGGGAGGCGGCGGCAGCGGGGACACCGTCGGCTTCGTCCCGGCGGAGGCGGCGGGGGCCGGCGGGCTGCTGCTGGGGCCCTGCGCGGAGCAGGACGGGCTGCCGCCCGCGGAGCTGCTGCTCTGCCAGCTGCCCGAGCCGGGCGGCGGCGGGCACGGGCTGGCCGAGGCCCGGGGCTGGCGCTGCTCCTGCTGCCTGCTGGGCACCTGCTGGTACAAGAGCTGCCTCAGCCTGTGCGTGCTGGCCGCCGTCTGCTTCGCCTCGCTGGCCCTGGTGCGCCAGTACCTGCGGGACCTGCTGCTCTGGGCCGAGAGCCTGGACAGCCTGGCCGGCGTGCTGCTCTTCACCGTGGGCTTCATCGCCGTGTCCTTCCCGTGCGGCTGGGGCTACATCCTGCTCAACGTGGCCGCCGGCTACCTCTACGGCTTCGTGCTGGGCATGGGGCTGATGGTGTTCGGCGTCCTCGTCGGCACCTTGGTCGCCCACGTGGCCTGCAAGCGGCTGCTGGCCCGCTGGGCGCGGGCCAGGATCCAGGGCAGCGGGACGCTCAGTGCCATCGTCCGTGTCGTGGAGGGCGGCAGCGGCCTCAGGGTGGTGTGTCTGTCGCGGCTGACGCTGATCCCCTTCGGGGTGCAGAACGCCGTCTTCGCGGTGAGTCCCTGCCTGGGCTGTGCGGCCGAGGAAGGCGAGGGCTGGAAGGATGTCTGGGCATAGTGGCTGCTCTTACTGCTAGAGGTTGCCTCCTTTCCTGGGAACAAACCCTGGTTTCTCTCTCTTTTAACAACAGTAAAAACAGCCCTGTCTGCTGCTCTTCTGTGCATGCAGAGGGTCAGCAGGCAGATTTTTGAGATGCCTTGCTCACTGGCGTTGTGCTCTCTTGCCTTTCAAGACTGTATTCTGGTGTTAGAATCACCAAGGTGGTGCATTGCAAAATCTGTGGAGAGCTCAGCAGTTATAAGTGTCTGTGCTTTTAAAGTGATCCACTTTAGAACTGGCAAGACTTGAGGAAAACTCTTGCCAGATCTTCATAAACTGCTTAATATAAGTAATCATATTGGAAAGAAGAAGTGGACAGATTAAAATTCTTTCTCGGTGTGGCTGGTGTTTGTACCGTGCATCTGGCAAATCCATACAGGATGTTAAGTCCATGCACACAAGACAGGTTGCAGGTTTTGGGCAGAGTAGGATGTAGCCTCAGACCTGAAAAGGGTCTGTAGTCTAGAGTGCCACCGAAAGTTACTTTAAACTTGAGTCTGGAAAAGGATTAGTCTTGCTTTTCTTTGTACTTTCAGGTGAAGATTGGTACATTCATTTGGTCTTTTTGATCATCTTAAAGGAAAAAGTAAAGAAGAACATGGAGGGTGGTTTTTTTGAGTATTGTCATGCTGCTGATGACAATTTCAGACCCTCTGTGTTTCCCGAGTACTTTGTCTGAAGGATCTGGTTTTGGCTGTGTTATGACTCAGTTGTATCTAATAACTTGGTGAAATCAAAACAAAGTGAACTGGATTCTGAAATACTTTAAAGGGTACCATTAATTTGTATGTTCTTTAACATAAGTGACTGTCTAAACAGATGTTTTGGTCTGCCACTTTGATATAGCCCACCTTCCTTTCCCTGTCTGCAGTCTTGATCCTGGAGCCTTCTGAATCACTTGCTCAATTTTGACAGAATCATCTGGCTGCAGTTAGTAGGTCACTGAATACCAAATTTGTTTTTTAAGTAAAATTTAATCCAAGTGCAATTTTGGGATGTAACATCCACACCAAATATTTTAAATTGCTGCATATAAAATTGTGTGTACTGGAGTATTAATCTCCAGAGCTGTAATCTTTATCCATAAGAGTTGTAATTTCTTTTTAAGCAAGTCCTTTAACCATTTCCTTGTTGAGAATGAGAAACTGAACAGCTGAACCTCTGCTGTTCTATTTTGTTAACATATATTACTGCAGGACTGAAGAGGCTTAAACCTGTCCAGCTGGGAGCAGAGTCCCTCCTGGAGCCCAAGGTCCCGTGTAGCAGATGAAGCTTCTGCTGTGGTGTGACCCTCCTAAAGTGGGGAGAGCTGTTGTGCTGGGTTGTTCTCAGCTTAGGGGTGTCACTTGCAGTAGTCAGCAGATGATATAGAGTAGTATTGAATTTGAAAAGTAGGCCAGAGAATTACCAAGTTAAAATGATTTCCTTCCTGGCATAACCCTTCTGTTGGAAACACAATTCAGCAGAGTATTTGGGCCAGTTCAATATTGAAATGATGCTGTAAATCACTGTGGTTTGTGCTCTCCGTATTCTGCAGGCTAAATAATTTTCTTTCCAAGTGGATGGTTTCAGTGTTAAAATAATAGATAGGAAATGAGATGAAACCACATGCTTGAGTTATGCCAAGTAACTTGGATGTTTTTTGCTAATTTTAGTTTCATTATGTTTATTACTCCTGATTTACTGCTTTATAGCATAAATAAAATAAAGCACAGTGTATACTCAGTTTTTCACTGAGAACATTTGATATGAGCTACTAGATCACTGAAAAGTGATGCATGCAAATCTAGGAATTCAAGACAGTTTCTCATTTTGAGTCAAGTTTAAATTACATTAAAAAATAGTTTTCTACCTACACAGACCAAGCTGTCATTTCCTTGAAATCTCACTTATTTGAAAACTAAAATTTGTTTTAAGTTTAAAATGCATTTCCCCATGCTAGCAACTTCAGCAATGAATTTGAAAAGGATTAATTTTTAAACAATAGTTAACTTAAGAAAAAGTAAACATCTTTAATTTTCCAGTGGTCTGGTCTACGCATGTTTTCTATGTGGATATTTTTAAGTAAACTGGAGATACTGAGATTAATGAGAGAGAAGGAAGGAAGTGACACATGAGGTTCAGGGGAGGCATAACCTTGATGTGTGCAGGGTCATCTGCAGGGCTGGGATTAAATGATTTCTACAAGCACTTGTTTGGTGGCATGTGCCATCTGCTGAGGGCTTTTGGGAGGTTGACTTGTAGGGGGTGTAGAAAAAGATGGAAGAGCTTCTTAGGATTTCATTAGTGAGGGAACCATATCAATTCAAACAGCACCCAAAGAAAATCAGCATAAATTCCTTACTGTCTCACCAGCCAGACATTAAGGTCTTGCTGCTTAAAAGGTCGTTCTGCTGACAGTAGAGGGGTGAGGTAATGCATTTGCTTGTCTCTCTGGAATATAGCACTTGCTAACTGAAAGCATGTTTGTATTTCTCTTTTGAGTGAGTTTTTCTTAATTGTCACTCCTGATGCCAGAGTGGCCTGGGCTGCTGGGTGGGTGGATAGCTCTTACTGATGTGTTTGCCCACGCACAGCTCTCTCACCTTGGCAACTCTGAAGTGTTTTGAAGGCAGGTCTGTAAGGAGGCCTGGTATGCAGGTTATCATCTTCCCACGAGTTTGCTCTTGGAGTGAGACTTGTGCAAACTGGTTATTTGTAGTGCCAGATGTATGTTAGATGGGATTTCATACTCCCCCCCCTGCCCCCCGCCCCTCTTTGAGGGGAATATTACCTGAAAGAAATAATCTGATTAAAAAAATTGAGTATTCAAGTGTGCACCTCTGGGTTTAGAAAGGCATGCAGTGAAGTCAGAGTTGAAGAAATGATACCTACTTTGCAAAAACATGCACACTGTTTCCTCTGCTCGTTGGAAAGTTGGCTGCTGTTTGGTTTTTTGTATTTACTGGGATTTTTTTGAGGGAGTAGTGCTGGCTTTTTTTGGGGGTAGGGAAGGGCTGCTTCTGGGGGATTTTGTTTTGGGCTTTTTTTTTTTTTTTTTCTGAGGAAAAAGCACCAGTGTTATCCTTTGCCCTTGGTCAGTAAGCCTGCCTGTTCTGAAACTGGGGTTTGTAAACTGAGGGAAGGGAAATAGTTCTGCAATCCCTAAAGGTGTGAGAGCCCCCAGTAAAGTCCTGACAGAAGCATTTGTTCTTTGACAGTACTGACCCAAAGGTGTCAGCTGCAAAGATTGCACAAAAGTTCCATGGGACAAAGCCTGTCCAAGACTTAATGGGGGAGTTTCTAGCTATTGTTACCAGTGTAATTAGGTAGTTCTTAATTGTATTTGAATACAGTTTAAAAGCATTGCTATATGGCCTATAACAGTTGCGTCCATGCTTGGCTTGGGATTTCAGGGTTAAATTTTGCTGGCTTGAGCTTTCACCAGAAACAGAGCCCTGGTAGGCTCTGTTAGGCAGCCTAGCCATGCAGATACCGTTCTGGCAGATTCATAAAACAGGTAAAGTTCCTAAAAAGAAAAGTATGGAAAGCTGTAAGTTTTATTGACAGTTTCTCAAGTTTCTTAGGCAGGGATGCTGTTCACTTCCTGTGCTTTCTGGGGAAAGGGATGTAAGTGTAGCTCTAAACCTAGAGTTTAGTTAAAAGAGCATCTCAAAAATTTTTTCACCCTCTCCTTAGCTTTCATTGCAGTGGGAAGCACAAGCTACAATTCAGTGTATCCACTGGGGCAACCTCCCCTTCATTTGGAAACAAGCTCTCTCATGACTTGGAAGGTGCAGTTTCAGGACATATCCAGGTGTGCAGATATGTTTCTCTGCAACTGAAATGTCTTTAATGCATCTGCAGAAATGAGAGAAGTGCCAGGAGTGTTAAAGCAATCTTTGGAAGTTTCCCAGCTCCATTAGATGTAATGGTAGTGTCCTACTTAGCAAATCTTGCTTCTGCATTAGTATTTCAGAAACTTTTAATAGCAGCTCCTTCATTCCCTTGGCAATATGGGAAGTTTTGGACTGTGCATTCTTATTACATGGCCCAGATTACAACAATGCTTAAAAAAGTCTTTTGAAAGTATTGGTCAGATGTGAAGTTCTGACATAATTATGTAATCCTTTTTCATTATAAATCTAAATTAATCTTGTCTAGAGAAGGAAATATTTGTGGTGCTGGTATATATTTCAGTCTGTGGGAAGCATAATATGCAGTGTGAAGTTTGGAAATGGCTTATTGGATCTTGTTCCAGTGAATTATTCTTAATCTTTATGCTTCATTGCATTCTGCTCCTCCATTGCCCTTCCTCCCAAAAACTTTCCACTGATGGTGCTTAGAGCTCTGAGAATTCAGCACTGTGACTTTCACAGTAACTAAAGTTTATTTTAAGAATAGCATGATGAAATGAGTAACATTGCTGCTATTCTTTGGTTTTCAACATTGTACAAAACTGGCAAGGTCAATAATTTCCATGTAGGCTCTCAGTGTTGCGGCTGTTCTTAATTAGATCTCTGTTATTATCAACTGAATTGTGTGGAAAATTTATTGGGCTGCTTGATTTCAAAATCATCGTTTTCATAATAATTTTTAACCCAGTTTCCTCTTGTTTTCTTTTTTCTTGTGTAAATATTTTTTTGATCACATGATGTTTGTCTTTAATATTTCCTGATGGCTGCTGATACTAATTTAGCTGGTACTGTGTACTTTGTTCTCATGTAAGCTCATACGTCCCCCTATTGATGCAGAACAGAAACATCACAGCAAAGAAAAGAAAATATTGAAATATTATTGCTGTTTTCTTCAGAGAAATGAATAAAACCTATAGCTGTGTGTACTATTTTGGTCACTAACTAAAGTGAGATGCAAAATACCTTTGATAGATAATGGTACTCTTATCAGTTTAGATATAGATGGATATTGCTCATAGGGATCACTGAAAGACATTCGTATCTTAATAAACTTGTAAGTTGCCCAGCACAAATTGTATCTGCTATTTTGTTACCTGGATCATATTTAATACAGTGACATTTTGAACAATTACCTCTGGCATTACGTGCCATACACATAAAATGCAAAACAGATTTTTGCCCTAGACCTTCTCATTCGATAAGTAATTTCTTCTCACAAGTAAATTCTCATAAATCCAAGGGCTCCATTCACCAGGTAAAAATAAGTATCTTCAGTGAATGCTGTAATTGCACCTGTAGTTAATGACTATAGCACATAATGTAAGGTGAAATGAAACCAAACCTAGTAACTTTAAAAGGGCCAGATGAAAACTAGGTACATACTGTTTTGTTCTATTATCTTCCCCCTGTGCGTGAAGCAAAGTTTCAGTGAGGGAATGTAGAATTCTTTCATAGTTTTGCTAGGATGGTTGTGGGAAGTGGTAGTCTGGTTGTTTGTACACATAGATGTGCTGGAGCTGCTTTTGATTTCTTAATCTTCTTTTTTACTCAGATTACAGATTTATCACTACCCAATTACCTGATGGCTTCGTCGCTTGGGCTGCTGCCTACTCAGCTCCTGAACTCGTACTTGGGCACTACGTTGCGCACCATGGAGGATGTGATTGCAGAACAAAGCGTTAGTGGCTATTTTGTATTCGGTTTACAGGTCAGTTAAAATCAGCTTTCATAGACCTTTGGTAATGATACTCCATCATTTCTGTTGATACTCTGATTTCTCTTGACTGCTAGATACCCAGAAAAATGGGTCCCCAGTGTACTGATTTCTTTGGATTTTGTTTTATGCTCTGAGAAAAGTGTAACTCTCTCACACCTCACTATAACACAAAGCAGAATTTACACAGCATTCTCTTTTTTTTGACACAGTTTTTGGTAAGTTGTTGCAGCAAACCTCTTGTTAGGGGTAGAAATGAGTCAAGACACAGACTATCATTCAACAACATGAAAAGGGTTCTGGTTTATTGTTCTTTACAGATTAGCCATCCTGACTGACTACAGCAAGCTCCTGCTGTAGGGTCCAGCTGCAGACTCTGACTGTCTGTTTTCTGCTGGACTACGACTGCAAATACTGGTTTGCAGACTCTGAACACAGCCTTTCACCAGCTCAACTATGACTGTAGGTTCCAGCAGCAGGCTCTGACTCCATCAGATCCAGACTGACCTCACAGCAGATCTTTTACAGCAGCAACTTTCTTTCTTATTTCATTCTTCTTTGTGTCTCTCTGAATTGGTCCTTCTTCCTTAGTCCTCCTCAAGGTCCTCTTCCTCCAGACCCTCTGCTTCTAAGATATTCCTGGCCAGTTAACCACCCCTTTTATCACACTTATCTTTATTAGTCA
This sequence comes from Oenanthe melanoleuca, assembly GCF_029582105.1. NCBI lineage: Eukaryota > Metazoa > Chordata > Aves > Passeriformes > Muscicapidae > Oenanthe > Oenanthe melanoleuca. The sequence continues at coordinate 25,033,296 of NC_079335.1, forward strand.
CAGCTGTGACCCATTAAAGGCAAGGCTATTCCTCTTCTTTGGCAATTAGTACAACTGTGACTTATCAGGGGCGAGGTTGCTTGCTATCTCTTCTACACCTTCAGTCAGCTTTCTTCTCTTGCTGTCCTAGGGTGACTTTATGATGCATGAATCCTCAGTTGTCTGTGCTGTTTGTGTTGGATGTTGAGTTCTGCACCTTTATTCCCCAAGAATGAAGGGGGGAAGAAGAAGTGTGCGGTTCATTTTCAGTGACTGCACTTTCTTCCCCCACATCATTCTCCTGGACTGTGTTGTCTGCAGTGGACAGTGGGAGAGAGCTCTCCTTCACTTTTTAGTTAGGTTTTTTTTTAGCTAGTTGAAGCAGAGAAGTTCCCCAGATTGTGGCTTTTCTTTCTCTTGGAGCTGATCAACCCTGCTCTAGACTGAAAACCCAGAAAAACACTTGCCTTGTAGGGTAATCTCCTGCTGAATTTTAGACTTGTCAAATCACGCCTACACAAAAGCTTATGTGTGTGTAGACCCAGCACCTGTGCACTGTTCACTCTTAGTGCTCAGCATACCCATTTTCCATAGACATTCAGGATTAAAAATGCTGTAGAGTACTATTTTTGTAATGCCTAAATCAGAATATCCTAATTTTAGAAGTGAGTAAATTAATGAGAAGCCTATCAAGTACCTTTACATGACCTTAGCTCTTGAAATAATTTATCACTAAATTTTGGGTGTAAGCCTTAAGTGTGAGACCGTTATGAGCATACAGTATGGGTATTTCAGAATTATATTATATATTAAAACCTCCTCTGGCAGTGACAGTACTTGAAGCTGTGTTTGACGAGCAAATACCGTGGTTTGCAGAATTTTAGTAGGTACTGCAGTAATTTCTGTTCCTTGGTTTTTACAGCCATAAAGCTGATATTTAACAGTGCTAACATAGAAAACTAAGTCTAGGACCATTTTAAACATACCTTCCCCCCTTTCCCCAAAATTGGTGTGCTCTTAAATAGAACATAGAATTTATAGCTTTCACAAAACATGGTTATGAGTATTAAAAATGCCTTTATAAGTGTGGCATAGTCTTGATAGGTCAAAGAGAAAATAAATGGTTTTTTTATCAGCTATAATATGACTGTTATTTTAGTCATGAAATGTTATTTCCAGAGTAGTAGTTTTTAGTCGTCTTTTGCTTTTTTCCCCTCCATTTATATATATATGTATTTTTAATTGACTTTGACTTTCCTTTGCAGATTATATAGGTTGTAAAGTAAGTGTTGCTCAGGTAAGTGGTAGCTGGATAACCTGAATGTTTTAAAAGGAGTACTAATCTTCTTGAAACCAGTTCTTGGAAACGTGACTGAGTAACTAAAAGGGAGGCCTTTAGTGGAGAAATTATTTGCATTCTCCCACTGTCTCTCAGACATCTGCTGAGTGCTTTGCCTGGATGAGCTTTGATGGGACTTTGATTTAGTAAATAGCTTTGAAAATCCTTCACATTTCATGGTTGTCTATGTATATATATTTCTTTTTAATTATTTATCTAGGGAGCTAGGTTACTGGTAGTAATATTTCTAAACCAAATCAAATTTAAATATTTGGACAAGTTTCTAGAATAGAAATTTTCCTGTCTATTCAAAAATTAGTGTCTATAGTATCATTGTGAATCTTATATTGGCCAGCTTTTGAAATGTGTAACATAAACTGGTGAGGAAAGTCATTTTCACCATAAGAGTAGTTGAGCACTGGAGCAGAGTGCCCAGAGAAATGGTGAAATCTCTATCCTTTTACAGTTTTCAAGACCTGACTAGACTAAAGTTCTGAGCAACCTGTTTGGTCTTACAGCCAGCCCTGCTCTGAGCAGCTGGTTGGGCTGGAGAGTGCCAGGGTGCCTTCCAGTTGCAGTTGTCCTGTGCTCTTACTTGTCAGTTGTCTTACTCAGTGATATTCTAGCACCGCCTGCCATGGTAACAGGTGTTTTAAGCAGTAGTCCTCAAGGTTAAAGAAAACACAGCCCTACAGTTAGTAACAAGTTCAGGTTTTAGACTCGGAACTCTAGATTCTGTTGGAAGTAATAGAACTTCTTTACCTTTTTGAAAGGAAGCTGCAGTTTCCAGCTGGCTAATGTTCTTTCAAAAAGGCAGAGGAACTTGCTTCTTTCAAAGGGACTCTCACTATGAGACACTTTGATTTTTATTTGAAGATTTTATATTTTTTTTTTCTTTTTTTTTTTTCCTATGGAGGATCTCAGGTAGAAACTTGACTTGTGTTTTACTGAAGAGAGAAGGTGAAAGGATTGCTTTATAACAAGTGTATGAATTTCAACAGAAAGAAAGAAACTTGTCTTTTCAATTTATATAAGTATTTTAAGTTCTACTTAATGTCTGTGTTCTGATATGCTGGCTACATTGTTAGCATATGTAGTTTTAGAGCTACCCAGGGGCTAAGTTCATCTCCCTTCCAGTGTCTTGCCTGTGAAGCTTTGAGTCAACAGATGCTTTCATAAATCTTTGCATTGACACCTTTTTGTTTCATTCACATCAGTTGTTTTGTCTTCATTCCCCCAGCCTATGCAGCCTCCAACACTGTTGTTTTATTTGCAGATTGTCATAAGCATAGGACTCTCGTTTTATGTCGTTCACCGGGCTCAAGTGGAACTCAATGCAGCTATTGTAGCGTGTGAAATGGAAATGAAGACATCGCTTGTTAAAGACACTCAGCCGAGCATCAATGGCTCAACCACATACTGCAACAAGAGGACAGTAGCATTCTCTGGAGGGAGTGTCAATATTGTGTGATTTCAAGTATTAATGACTAAGAAAGGTTTTGTGAACCTCAGATAGAAATATCTTGAACCTTGCCTAGAAATATCTATGGACAATTGAAATAGATTTAAAAAAATTACAAGTGATTACAGGTTGTACTGTGGCACAAACCAACCGACTAGCTCTTTAATTGCACATGGGGTGACTTCTAGCAAGACAAGGAAGATGGCAAAGTAACTTAAGATGTAAATGCAAATTTGGCTACACCTTTGGTCATTTTTTATGCCTGTCATGGCCTGTAGTCTGCACTTTAGTTATTTTTTCCTTTGCTCCTATAAACTGAGAAATGCTTCTATATACAAAAAAGTAGCACAGAGGTAAATATTTTTCTGCTTAGCATTATTTATAAGGCTAAATAATTATATACAGTAGAATTTTATTACTGATGAAGGTGAATGAGAAAGTATGCAATTCAACGTATGTTATTCTTGAATGTGCTTTTGCTTTGGAATTGCTTCCAGAACTTGGAGTGTATTATTTAGCTAATGATGGGACCATTTGGCTTTTTCTTCATTTTTGATTTAAAAAAAAAATAGAACCCTATATAAAGTTTTGGTTGAATGTATTTTTCTAAGTCATTACAAATGTTGCAGAGCCATGCAAATGTATTTACACAAGCTTAAATCCTACATTGTGGGACTGAAGTGCTCTTAAATTACATTTTAAGTTACACTGTGTAATATGCAAAGTACAAGGGAAAATGCAGATGTCAGATTGCAATGACTGTTTGAATGACACTTAATTGGTTTTGCCACCTAGGTGATTGTAACAAAGGGCTGTTCCACGTTAGTCCTATATATGATATTTTTAATTGTTAAAAGGATGAAGTTTTTCAGCTCACATGACTGCATGTGGTAAGGCTTCTGGAGCAGGGAGCTAAGACTCTGCTCTAAAGAGAATGATGGGATATTAGCAGTACTAATTTTACAAGAAGGTGGCCTTTATTTTGTAAGTGAATCCCCTCTCCCTTTAAAAAGCTTTAAAAATTCACTTTGGTTGGCACATCTTTTGTACTAGTTTTACATTTTTTAAAAGACACAATCTATTACAAATTTCATCAGAGTGAAGAAAACTAGAGGTTCTCCTTGGAAAAAGAAATAATCCAGTAATGGAGAGGACAGCAATGTCTCTGAGACTCAGGAATTCTGACTCCATTTTTGCAAGACAACACTGTATTGGATACTGCTCCTTTTACGCCTGCTGTGGACTGTTTTTCACTGCATTGAAATAGACTGGATAATCTGACGGTAGCTTTTGTGTGTGTCTAAAAGAAAAACAACAATAATGCCTGAACAAAATGTTCTTATGTGTGAGTTTCATGTAGATATACATACCAGTGTTCAATGGCTCAAACACACGCAAGTCATCTGATTCAAAAATAATGTAAAGTATGGCTTCTTTTGTAGTTATTTTGTGCGAGTTTTTAAGGATGCTTTCAGTCTTCAAAATTTTGTGTTATTTTCTAACAGTACCACTGCCTCCCTTTTGTAAGATTGGTTGTAGGGTCTGAGCATTTTTGTCTTCTTGAGAATGGTGGGTCTTAAAGGCCATTGGGAAGCAGAGATGTGAGAGCCTCTGACAGCCTTACTGAGAGGATGTGCGGCACGCGCGTAACCGAACATCTGCGCCTTCCTTCGTAGTGGGAGTTCCATTTTATTCCTTAAATATGTATCCTTTGCAGGCTGGTGTTCTTGGGTCCTGTGACTTAAGAACTGAACTAATTCAGTTGAAGCAACAAAGTTCAGATTGTCTCCTTTCTGTTTTTTGGGGGTTTGTTTTTTTTATTTTTTTGGTTGGGGATTTTTTGTTTTGTTTTGTTTTGTTTTGGGCTTAGTTTTGATTGGTTAGTTGGTTTTTGAAAAGGCAATCTGTATATACCTGGAAGTGTTCATTTACACATCTCTGCCTCTGACAGCTCCTGTGTGAAAACAAGAGAGCCAGATAACTTTTTGATGGCGTTATTTGTCATCATAGTATAATTGAGTAATTGAGTCCTTTCTTAACTGAAGAAGTTTTTTTTTGTTTGTTTCTTGTAAAGAACAGTCCTTCAGTGAACTGATCTGAACTTTGCTCCATCTTGCCAAATGAACAATAGTGTTTTGAAGAGGGTATCTCTTTCTTTGCATTTTTTAACTAACTTAAGGTTGCGTTGATTATTTGAAACATTTCCCAAATATGTATTTTGAAGTGCTTTTATTTCCATGACATTTTGTAACCAGAGTAACTTCACTATGTGAACACTTTTGTAGTATGGAATTAGTTCTTAAGACTTTTGCATTTTGCTTGATACTTGTAATATTTGTGTACAAGTTAATGGGAAATGTGCATTAAAAGGAACTTTTCTGTACCATGCCAATCATAATTTTATACAATAAATTCACTTAAATTTCTTTAAAGGAATATGTATTAAATGTTTAAGTTGCTGTGACATAGTTGTAAAGAAGGTGCAGTGGAGTCTCATCTTTATGCAGCCGTACAAAGATAATTGTCTGCACCAATGGAGAAAAATGTTAGAATTTAAGGATGAATTCCATGGGTGGGGAGTTACTGACAAGGGAAATAGACTTGATTTTTACTTTTGTTTAATGAAATACATGCTTAATTCTATTAGGTACTTCAAAGGTTTGGTATTTGCAGCTGCCTTTTTGATATGAGGATAAGCATACATGTGTTAATGAGAAACATGCTGCAAAACTGCCAGAGGATTGATATTTCTGAACATAGCAGTAGTAAAAGTGATGTAATTATTGCATTGATTGATGTAATTATTGTATTGTATCAATGTATTGTATCAATTATTTTTTTAAGATAGGCTCCCTACCTAGTCTAGTTAAAACCCACAAAGGTATGAACCTAGTTTAAACAATATGTGGCAAGTCACCTTCAAGAATATTTGAGTTGTCATGATGTTGACATTTCTACATTTTGTATATGAAAGATACTTAAAGGGCAGGTCATTAAGAAAAAATTTCAACTGCATGGCATCGGTTTTCCTTCTGCCTTGTGGTAAGTGCAACTGTGCAGTATATTTGTCAAAATTTAACTTTAGACTAAGCATCTCAGAGAAAATTTTTTTTTTGGTTTTTTTTTTTTTTTTTTTTGTTTTTGTTTTTGTTTTTGTTTTTGTTTTTTCGTCCCAGAGCTTTATTTACTATTTTCATACTGATTTTTGCACAAGCATTGATGATGTCAAGTTTGAAGAATTGAAAAAATGGGACTGGATTTTGCCTGGCTGATAACTAGAGTCCTCAGTTGTCTTGCAAATAATCTAGGATACAATGCGTAGGATGAAATATCATTCCCATTCACACTGTGGTCATTTTTAATGGCACAAGTAAAGAGCTTGGATAGCTCTCTGACTTTCTTTGAGGCTTTGTCACAATAATTCAAAGTTGGTACTAGTCCTGTCTGCATAAGTGATGGTTTGGGCATGAGGGGATAGGAATCGATTGCAGAAGGGGAGCTGATGCAAATTCTGGCTCTGCTGTGCAAAGCAGCTTGTCTCTGTCCTCTCCAGTCCTGGAGAATTAGTGATGTGCCTGGCAGCACAGGGGTAATGAATCTTAACAAATTCTCTCTTCATGGACTTTAGCATTTGTCTTGCACTACCCTGTTGTATTGATTTTTAATTTATATTAATTTATTAGTGATAAGTAGCAAGAGGCTGAGTTGGCAGTGTCAATCCTGTCCCTTTCCTACTGCAATATATTATCCTGGTGTATTGCTTAACTTAAAATTACATTTTAATGGAGTCCTAAGTTCATTAGTGTAAGTTAAATCCTCCTTGCTAGCCAAGTGACTAATGCGTAGTTGGTTGGCTCCAGATTCTGGATTCATTTGGGAAATGAGCTGGGACAGATTTGCTGTTGTGAGAGTGAAAAGTCGTCGAACTTCCCTTCTAATTATTTAGAACTCCAGATGCATTGTTAAAGAAATTAGCAGAACAGGCTTAATGTACTGGGGGTTTTGCTTTGTTTTAGAACAAAAGTCATTAGTGAAAGGGTTTGTTCTGCCTGATCCTGAAACTTTAATATTAGGTATCATCCTTTTTGGGCGACAGTGTTTCCACATAAGCTTATGTCAGTCAAGGTAATTAAGTTCTGGCTTTGGTGAAGGGGATGTAAATCTTGGATCAACCAGTCAGTGTGACAAGTCTCTTTCCATCATTCAGTCTCCAGCCCGGCACAGTTTGGCATTGGTGACTGCAGTGCATTGCTTCTATCCCTCCTCTGCAGGAGGGGGAATTTAGAGAACTGCAGGTTGTTCAGGCTAGAGGGAAGAAATAATCATCTGAGCACAGCAGACACAGTTTGAAGACTTAACCATAATGTTGCCAGGCCTTTGAATACACCTAAGTGCCTTGGTTTTGTAATTGCCAAATCCTTTGGCAGCTTCTGCTTTCCAGGGCAGGGCAGCTGCATAGCCTCACCTAGGGGCCAGTCAGCATTTTCTCTTCTAGAGAATTCTAGCATGCTTTGATTTTTAGACCTCTTCTAAAATAACCTCCTGCTGACTTTTCTGTAAATTAGAATGGTTTAGTTTGTCCCAATAACAGGGTAAGATCACCTGGGATACAAATCTGTGTACCAAGTGGTGTTTGTGCCTGTGTGAGCTCCCTTTGCTGAATGTGAGCTGTTTCCCTCTTTTCCCTGTAAGCTGCAACTGTTTCCCTCTAAGTCTGTGGGTGGTGGCTGGGAGGAAGGATGGAAAGGCCTGTGGTGATGAACTATTCTAATAACAAATTTTCACTGTGCTGTAGAAACTTGATTGCTTAAGATCTCAAATATTCTCCATTTAATGTGAGAAATGGTAGGTGGTGAGGGGAATAGACTAATGAATTCTCTGATTTTTGTGAGGGAGTAACAATTTGCTTGGATAGATGATGAAGTACCCAGATGATAGAGGGTTGTTTTTTCAGTTGGATTTTTGGAGGTGGTACGACTGGAGGTAAATAACACGGAAATGGCAACAGTATGAAGCTTTAAACCTTGACTTTTCATGACTGTTTCAGATGTCTTTTACAGCTATGGGGGATAGTGCCTCAGAAGAAGCTGGAGTTTGGGGTTTTCTTTGAGCTGAACACTCAAAAGAGTGTTTCTCAGATTCTGGAGAGTTGCTAGATGCACATCTCTGCCTCCAGGGCCTGCTTTTTTAACTTGAGCTAGAGACGTCCAAACAAGAAGCAATGGCTCGATCTCATCAAAAGTGGAACATTTATTGCTGCCTGCCCTTTTGATGTCTTATGCAGCAGCAGCACATGGCAGATGGTTTGCCTGCCTGAAAGGCTTGCTTTTTGCCTTGCTCTGCTTTGCCTGGCACAGGTGGTGGCTGGGGGAGGAAGAGCTGTGCACTTGCCATTTGCTTTTCCACCAGCTGGGGAGGCAGGGATTGCTGAGCTGAAGCCAGAGGTTGCTCTGTGTCTTTCATCCCCAAGCCACTATGAGCAGCTTCCTTTCCCTGTGATCTTAAAAAAAAAAAAAGAAATTACAAAACCAAATCAAAATAAATGATAATTGTAAAAGCCCCAAAACAGTGCCAAGAAAGCTTCAGAACTGGTAAAATTCATACCAGTAAATTAATATTCTATATATTCTCCCATGAATGTAATTTGAGGTACAAAGTTATGTTTTTTTCTGTTCAGACAGCTCCAGTAATCTCTTCTACTCTCAGCAGCTCCTGCATGAGGTTCTCCAGCCAGTGAACTAGTGAGGGACCAGTGCTGTGGTAGCTGTGCAGGGATTTCCTTGCAGCTGACATTGGACAGAATCACTGATTTCCAACCATTCTCATATGGTGCTGAATTTTAGAGTTTCAGAGCTGTGGAAACCATAGCCATATGCACATGTGCAGCTCCAAGGTCATATAGATTGGTGCCTTACAAGCATTTTGTGTTGCATTTGTGTTGTGTTTAGTGGGGAGGCTGCAATGGTTGTATCATGATGTGTGTCTTTCCAGGTTTTAGCCAGAGCACAGTTGATTTTTGTGCAGTGAGTTGAAATTCATTTCTCTGACTGCAGCATGCCTCTTTCCCCCTGCCCCCACGGCAGCCACAGCAGTTTATCAGATGTTGTTATCAGATGGTTATCATTTGGTTTGCAGGCAAATAGAGGACTCTGCTATGTGTACATGCTGGTCCATTATTGAGCAGATTTTTTTTCACTGGCTGTCTCCTTTTAGCTGAGGAATCTATTTGTCTTTTTTCCATCTACATCGCTCAGTCTAATGACAGACATTCTTTCTTCTTGCAATGGATGCTTCCTTAAATTAAGTTGGCTATGGTAGTGTTCTTTCAAACAAGCTTGGAGGTGGGAAAATGGCACGGTCTGGAGAAATAACTCTGGACTCCTCAGACCCCTGGCATTTGCGATGGAGAAAAGTCTTACAGTAATGAGTTTAAAAATGTTTCAATAAATAAGCTGTTTGAGAATTTAAAATTTGGAGGAGGAAGGGGAAAAGTTGCAATTAGTGCAAAGAATATTAGTATACTTAGCAGGAGGTAAAAACCATGGCAGCTATAATTAGAGGACTTTATTCTCTTCTTTTTAGTGAGTCATTCCATAAAGAATGGATTAAATGCATTTTTAAAATCCTTTTTACTTGCCAAAACCTGAATAGGAAAAGGAGAGGGAGGCACAGAAGAATATATTAACAATGCAGAAAATGCAAACTTGTAAAGATCACTGAATATTAACCTTGAGACAAGGCAGAAATTTACTTTTTTAAGTGGCAGGTATGTTGGTACAAATCTATTTTCCTCATTATATCTGCTCTAATAGTAAAGGTAAAGGAAAGGTGGTAGGCATGTAGTGAAGCATGGGTATATTCATACCACATGAATTATATTCTCTTGGAGAAAAGTCCTTGAGTATTCAGTTTTTGGAGTTATGTGTAGAGCAGAAGTATCTGGTGTTCCCTTTCTATGCTCCATGCTGTGTAGGAGCCACTTCAGTGTCTGAGAATTGGCCAAACGTGTAGTTGTGATAACGTGGCATAAACCTGAGCAAATAGTTTCTCCCCCTTAGCAGCAGCTCTAACCAGCTTAGAACTTGGTAAAGGAAAGCTGGGAGATGCACCTGCACTTTCTGATAATGGAGATTATTGTTCTTAATTATATCTACAATGCTTGAAGTACCTCTGATGGAAGCCCTTTACAGGTCTAGTGTGCGTTACATTTGCCTAAATAAGAGATGAGTTTTCTCCTAAAAAAAGAAAAACAAACCACCTCTTATTTTCCCCTATATTTAAGAATTAACATATCCAAGCTGGGAACTTCTGCCTCGAACAAATGAGATCATTTTGCCAGTTGAAGCTCCAGAAGAGCAGTTTGTCTCCAAGTTTGAGCATTATAAAGTAATGAAGATTGGAAAGGATGTCTAGTCTAGCCCTTGCTGAGGTCATATCCAGTTACATCTGCTCTCCTGAAAGCAATATCTGATTGAAGCTTAGCTATCTCCAAGGGTGGAGGATCCAGAGACCTGAGTGATCTGTTCCAATCTTTGGCCAACCTTATGGTGAAAGAATTTTTCCTTGCACTTGGTTGGAATTTCTTGTGTTGCAGTTTGTGTCTGTCACTTCAGTTATTGAACAGCCTGGGAAGATTCTGGCTCTGTCCTCTCTTCCTGCCCAGTATGTAGTCAAAGACAGCAGCTGAATGGAAGCTGGGGGCTACAACTCCCTCAGAGGCACTTCTGCTGTGCAAGAGCCCAGCAGGAACAAGCAGGAGATGCTGGTGGGAGGCTGCTGCTGGGGGTTGGTAATGCAGGGAGGAAATTTGGGCCGAGAGCAGAGGTGCAAAAGGTCTTGTTCTTACATTCAGCCCTGCAGGTCAAAGAAATGCACAATTCCTTGGATTTGTTGTTTCTCTGTGATTGTAATGAAATACATGCACTGTGCATATTTATGTTGCAAAAGAGTTATTTGTGCATGATGATCATGGATGAGGAGAAAGGCACAGCTAGAGAACAAAGAAGAATATAAAATCCCAAGTGACATCTCAGACTAATTCTGGTTTTATTCTGCTGCTGAATATGCATTTTTGCCATTTCATGCAGTAGCTTCTTAGACATGTCCCCAAAACTTGAATTTTTGAATTGTTGTATTTAAATGCTTGAATTAAGTATCTATATCACATATTGTTTGATTCCACGATTTTCTCTTAAATGCCATGGTAATTATTAAAGTGTACTTTTCAAGGAGTCAGCTCAGCTTAAAGTAATATTGGTAAAAATGATACCAGAATATCACCTATTCAGAACAGAGTGTTTTTCTTCCTAGAGGCATCTACAATAATGACAATTAAGACAAATTTCCAAACCCTTACAAATAAATATTTTAAGTACAGTGAAATCACTGTGAGTCATTTTCAGATTTATGCTGCCTTGGCAACTGTTTTATTTTTCCTATTTTGTAATGGTAGTGGGTATTTAACAGTAGCAGGGCAACAGTAAATGCTGCCAACACAAGAGAAGGAAATAATTTGTCTGAATTTCTCAAAGAAGTCCTGTTATATATAATAAGTATTAGATACCCAGAAAGCAGTTTCTCTAAAATAGTTTTGTGTCTAAAAGATGTCTGAAGCCATGTGCTCAGGATCTCCAAAGCATTTCAGCACCCAATTCCACTGAACACTTGTGATGTTTTCCAGTGCTTTTAAGGGGCAATTTTTGACCTACTGCATGTGTGTTATTCAGTCCAGTGTTTGGACAGGCACAAGAGGATCAGAATGGGAGTGCTGTGGTATCTTCTGCAAAGCAGCAATTCCCTAATTCTGATTTCTAGCTTGTTAGCTTTTGGGGATCTTCACTCATGATGAATCAAGATACTGTGATAAATGTGTCATGCCTCTTGGAGAAGTACAGTCTCTTGCTAAGTTGCCTTGGGCATGCTTGCCTCTAGTTTGGAACAAAAGAATTAGAATGTTTTATACTTTTCTTGAAATATTGCTGAACCCTAATCTGCCTAGATGTTGTCATTGAAATGCAGACTGCAGAAGAACACTAAAATAAATCACAAGTGAAGGCTGTGACAGTATTGAAGTATTGGACAGTGAACCAACCTGCTCCCTACCATCATCTTAAATTACTCAGCCTAAATCATGTGGAGCTTGTTAGCTGGAGCTGCAATGTAATTCAAAGCAAAAGTGCTGCTTGCTATATATGGCTTCACTTTGCTCTAGAGATTATTCAGCATATGTCTGAGATGATCCTGAAGAAAGTAGTGCTGACACATTTTGCTTGTACTCTTTGTACTATGTACAGGAAGAGAGAGGAGGCGTGGAACAAAGAGGTCAGGAAATTGGTTGCTCCTATATATATATATATATATATATATATACATATACATACATATATATGTGTATATATATGTGTATATATATATATGAAACTGCAGATTAAATAGGCTCACAGCTTTGTGATCTCAGGCACACAGGCATTTTGGACTTCAGACATTTCTTCTTCATCTGGACAAAGAACCTCAGCAATAGTGCAGTTTTAATCTATAAAACAATTCTGCACACAGGGTTTTATGGGACGCTGTGCCTGTGTGCTTGCAGGTCAAAAATCACTTCTCAAAATCTTGTCCTTGCAAAGCCAGCCTGAAAGTCTGGTCTCTGAGAGTGATTTTGTGAAACTAACTCTGAGGTGCTGCACTAATTTGTTGCAGGGAGGAACACCCAGAAGCCATGCTGCTAATTCAGAAGTCTGCAGCTTGCACAAAATTCTTCAGCTGCATTTGGAAAGGCTGAAATTTTGCAATATAAAATTAGTAGCAATAAGAAAGGTTTATTATCTTAACTTCACATGGATATTAACTTCACATGGATTCCAAGAACTCTGTGTTATATTTAGATTTGTGTCCTCTGATGTATGCTTAATAGTTTCAGGATTTAATAATAAATTAAAATGCAGATGGCACCCATTCTGGAAGTGGATGGATTATCTCACTGTAAGATACTGCAACTGGAGAAGATAAAAGCAAGACCACTTGTATTTTATAATTACAGTATAATTTAATCTTATATAAATTTAAGGTTTTATATCAGTATGTTCATATATAGATGCATTAAATCTCTAGCTCTTACTTAAATAATTTCCAATTTTCTTAAAGGCTTAAGAATATGCTTAGATGAAAAAAATCAGCATGCTAAATATTTCAAACTGCAGGGATGAGAGAGAACTCCCCCACTGTATCTGACATCCTTCCCTTGCTCTGGTTAACCAAAAAACCCCCTCATTCTCCAAGTGTATTCATGTGCTCAAGGGTTATAGATCTCAAAAATCTAATAGAATCTAAAAATTCTAATAGAATAGAAAACTTCTTAAAGGTTTCCCTTTACAATCATCTTCATAGATGGCAAATAAAATCAACAGATACTTAGTCAATATTAATAATTAATAAAAAAGAGTAATAGAAAACAATCCTCTATCCTCTCCTTTGAATACATAGAGGAAATTCCAGGTAGCATTTCTGGAAAATTTCAAAGTTTTGTTTAAAAATAATTGATGTCTGTACTCAGCAGAGAGGTCTGTATAGCAAGGTAAGTTCCTGCATCTTCACAGAACAATGGATTAATAAAGTAGCACAGTATCCCTCTAAGAAAAGTATTTTCTTAAATGGTACATTTAATTAAACATTTTTACTCATTTTGCTATCAGAATAATATTTGCTGGAGAAAACTGCTTATGAAATTAAAAAAATATATAGTATTACATTTTAAGTTGCAGAAAGTGAATCCCTCTATCCATCTATTGAAGAATAGTATGTTACAGTCTAATTCAGAATAAAGAAAAATGTTCACTGAAAATATGAGGAAGTTTTTAGGTGGCATGGAAGCAGATAGGTACTTTTTTATACAGCACTTAGTTTGAACATCTTTCTCTTTCCCCCTTTCCTATTCCTAAAATGGATTCTTTGCATTAACAAGGTCAATATCTGTTTTTGGTGGGTTGTTTTTGAAAGGGACAGTGATTTCTGAGGATTAGGAATCTTTTAAAACTCCCCTGACAGCAGGAGTTGTTCCCATCTCTTCAGTGGAGCTGCTCCTCCTCTGGCAGTTTGTTTTCCTTTTGTAATGCTGTTTGCCTGGCCTTTCACTTGAAGCAGGAGAAAAGGCAAAGATCTGGTCCACTGCCACATGCACATTTGCCTGTAACAAGAAAACAACCTGATTCAGGACTGGCAGTGGGAGTTTGTTAAAGGGGTTGCTTTGGGATAGAAAACTGCTTTAGTATTCTGTGTGTATTCTTTATATTAACTTGACCTATTTGTGTGCACACCAGTAATTGTTTCTCTTTAGAATTAAAAATTAAACTGTGTCTTGTTAGGAGCTTCCTCATATTGATAACCGAGTTTGGCTAATTAACAGGAGAGATTGATTAGTGCTCAGGATGGGGAGTTATAGTACACAGTTTGCAGTCTCCCTGACCACCTCTTCTCAAAGAGGGATTTGTACAGGAAAATAAATGGCTATTGACTTTGTGGTCTGTAGCAGATGCAAGAAGTAAGGAGAATAACAGCAAAACTTTATTTTCTGCTCTTTGGTCTTTTTCAGTAATGATTTATTTCCACCAGAGCTGAAGAGGTGTTGTACAGTTTGGCAAGTAGGCTGATAGGTCATAGTTAGCAGAGAATTAAGCTGCAACTGTGCTAATAAATTATGTCTGGGACTGTTGGCATTGAGACTGTCATGAACAGTCCATGTCCATCCAGCTAAACCCTCTTTTCCTCTGACAGTGTGGAGATGCCCAAACTGAATGAGTTTCCCAGCCATATCAACTGCCAAACACAACTTGAAAGCTTTTCCAGAGAGTGCCAGTTAGTTTGTGACTGTTTTAGTAATTCAGTAATGTACTTGAGAGAGTGAATGTTGAGCAACTCCTCATTGCTTCTTAACCTTTATATTTTGGAAACACATGTATTGCTTTCTTTACAGAAGTGATGGGGTATTCCTAAAGGGACAGTTTCCTTTACTCTGTGGCACATGAACGTCCAGGCCTCCTCCAGCTCTGGAATGGTTGAGGGAAAACTTTCCTGCTCTCTGGTGCATTATTTGGTTTTCATCACCAGGTATTTTAGTTCCTCTCCCTTCAGGCTGAACATTTCAGTGCCTCAGCCCTCTTGAGTGCCCACAGGTATCCTGCTGGAATATAGATTCTCTCCTCTGACAAACTGATCAGAAAAAGGTAGATCCAAAGTGAAGCCCGGTCAAATTGCCTGCAAAAGAGCTTGCAGGATGTGTGTGCTGCCTGGTAGAGCAGGATACATTAAAAACTGATACAATTTCCTAGCATGGCAGTCGTGGGCTGCAGCAATGGCACTGCACAGGTGAGTGGTGCCACCACTGTTACAAAGTGGTTTAAACACAGAAGAGCGAGGGAAAATTAAGGTTCTGTGACTAAAATAGATCAAATCCAGAAAGATGTGAAATAACTGTGATTAAAACCAAATGAGGTTCGATGTTGGTCCCAAGAATTGATATATTTTATTAAAGAAGGAAAGAAAGAAAGAGAAAGGGAGAGAAAGAAAGAGAAAATAAAAAGAAAAGAGAGAGAGAGAGAGAAAGAAAAAGAGAAAATAAAAAGAGAAAGAGAGAGAGAATGAACGAGAGAGAGAGAAAGAAAGAGAAAGAGAGAGAGAGAAAGAAAGAGAGGAAGGAAGAAAAGAAAAAGAAAAAGAAAAAGAAAAAGAAAAAGAAAAAAGGAAAGGAAAGGAAAGGAAAGGAAAGGAAAGGAAAGGAAAGGAAAGGAAAGGAAAGGAAAGGAAAGGAAAGGAAAGGAAAGGAAAGGAAAGGAAAGGAAAGGAAAGGAAAGGAAAGGAAAGGAAAGGAAAGGAAAGAAGGAAAGGAAAGGAAAGGAAAGGAAAGGAAAGGAAAGGAAACCACACCACCGTGGGTCTGTTGTTTCCTGCTGCAGTGCTCCGGTGCAGGGTCTGGGGACCTTTTGGGGGCTCTGATGGGCCACGATGTCCCTCTGTCCTTGATGTGATGCAGCTTTTCCCAGGATGAAGGGCCCCACAGCTGGGCTCTGCACAGCAGAGGAGGGGTGTTCACTCCTCTGGCCAGAGGATTTTCACACACCCAAACCTCTCTTCCCCCCCAGGCTTTGGGGAGGCTCTGCTCCAGCCTGGCAGCTGATAGCCCTGGGGCTGTGGTCTGTGATACCTCTGTGAGTGTGCTCCTCTTCCCCAGCCCAGCCCTCAGTCATTATGTTATCTTCATGGTTCAGACAGCCTATTCAGGGTGTGGTGGTGTTCTCTGCTGCTTTTATACAGCTTTGCTATAATAAGCAAATGTCCTTCAGGGAGATGTTTAAGCCTTCACTCTCTGACAGACTCCCTTGATAACTCTCATAATGAAGTCACACTCATACTCTTTTTAATGCTAACTAACTATGTCTCAAAATGTCTTACTGCACAGGGTGCTTCAAAAATTCACATTTCCACAAAACTAAGATGGGTTTATCTACAAGCAAGGAGGCCCATCCTTCTGGGGAAAGAAGTAAATGCTGTGCTGAAAGAAGGAAGTCTGAAGTTCAGTCTTTCATGTTTTGGGGGAAGTGCCTCTCAGCTTTGGTTCCTCATCTGTAAATAGAGATTATTTCTGTTTTCTTACGTGCTTAAGCTGCGTGCTTGTGGCAGTGTGGTCTTGCTCACAGTGTAAACATCTACAGAGCCACTCTGGAGGGATTCTGTAGCTGTGGGCACTGTAAGAATTATGAACAATAATAACAGGTATACAGAGATCTCTAGATGACAGGGATTTGGTGATTCTCAATTCCTTAGAATATATAGAAGAAAACTCTCTTTGGAGGAATAAAGATTCTGTTTATGTTTCATTCCTTCAGTGTGCAAGCAACCTCCTCTGTTTTTAAGGAAGGAAGAGATTGATGCTAGATGTTAACCTAAAACAAAATTGCTTGTAACAGCAGGAGTCTAAACTCATGTAAAAGGATGGGGGAATTCATACTTAGTCCAGCATGACTGTGATTTGGCTGTGTTTGCACATAGAATGTAATCAGTGGCCTACAGCTCTGCAGCAGTGTAATCCAGCAGAAATACTTGTGCTGCCTCAAGAAGGAGGCACCAGCTCTAAGTGCGTGCTGTGAAATATTCAGCATGCCTTGCTACCACAGGGAGTTTGAAAGGCGTGCTGTGGCGCTGGGGTAACAGTGTCGCGTTTAATTTCGCACTCAGTGCGGTTTGTGCCAGATGAGGACGCCACATGGACAGCTGATGCCTGTCAGCAGAGGCTTGGGGACCTAGAGTGCTGAGTAAAGGTAATTGAAAGAGTAATTAGATTCTAATTAGTAGCTGTTAAGGCATCTGCTTTCTCTAGCTTGTTTTTCCTTGCAGTATTGTGCACTCCTCCTGTGTGACAGCCCACAAACGGATTTAATAAGTGCTGTGTGTTTCAGAGGATGAAGCTTCACAGTTCCACGTTTTGTTGACTTTTTACAAACAGAAGCATTTTGAGTTTTGGCTGTGACACAAAAAGCACATAATGAGCAGTGTCAGCCATGTGTACAGCAGAATGCACATCGATGGTGCTAACACCTCTCACATTGTGCTATTGCTTTAATAGTCACAGGAATATGGAGGGGAGATGCAAACAGCAGCCCCAGCTGCCTGATCTCCTGCAGTCAAAGCTCACAGTGTGCACTCTGTGGCACAAGGTACATGTGGTACTCTGCAGCCTAGCTCTGTATTATCCCTCCAGCCCTTCTCTGACCTTTCTGTACATGCCATGGTACTAATTGTTCCTGTAAGACATTGGCTGGTTTCAAATAGACTAAATGCAGGTGAAGCAACCACTTTGGGAGGTCAGATCCACAGTTACAGTATTACCTGGGCATGCTGTTTACATGCACTGCAAACTCCAGTGCCCGAAGAAATGGAGTCTTTGTGCTTATAGGTGAGAAATTTCTTATATAAACACATATCCTTCATAAAGCCATCAATATTTTTGTTTTCCAAATGTCTGAAACTGCTTGAGGTTCCTGCAACTTTCAGTGCCTGCACTGATCAGGATTATCAGTCTATCTGTCTTCTTTTCTGGCTGCAGGTAGGGGCTTTAGGTTCATACTAGTTAAACTAAGCCTTTGCTGAGAAGGGGTGTGCCAAACCCTTATGCTGTTTTTGGCAATACACAGCATGTTTTAGGGTCTGACTGGATGCCCTGGGCTCAGCTGGGCTCCTCTGTGTGTGTGTGTCTGTGTGTCTGTGTGTCTTCCCTGAGCGTGCACTGCAGTGACCCTCCACACCATTGCTCTGGTTGAGCTCACCTAACTTTAATTGTCTGGTTGTTTTGGCTCCCAGCAGAGTCCCAGCAGTGGAAATTCAGGTGCAGTTCATCTGATCATGTAGAAGGTGTCTCATTCAGGAGGTAATGAGGCAGTCCCTGACCTGTTCTTGCTGTTCCTGCCTAGCTCCCTGCTCTCTGCACGGCTGTGGAAGGATCCTATGGTGACTTGGCCCAGATGTGTGCTAGACATAACTCATAAGTGAATCCCATCATTTGCTGTCTGGAGCTTTGAGATCTGTAAACTTTTTAATCAGCATCAAAGGAGTGAGATCTTGTTTCTGGGCTCACCTGCTGGCAACACAGAGTAAATGTGCCACTGGAAATGGAACCAGTCCTGTGTCCTCTTTAATCTGACTGATTCAACCTGATTTCTACCTACATTCCCAAACCCTGTCTTTTCTGCCAATAGCCTTCAGCAATCTGAAGGGCAAGGTTAGACTGCCATCATCACAAGCAGGAACTCTTTGATGTTTTAATAAATATCTTGTGCTGCTTATGTTTCACTAGTCTGCTCTAAACAAAACCAATGTCTCTAACAGAGCAAGCTGTCTAAGCAGATATATTGCTTGGCAATTTGTGCAATCTCAAACACACAGATTTCCTAATCACTCAGGATAGAAATTACCCAGGAATTAAGCAACATGAAAAAAAACCCCTCTCTTATGTGAAAAGGAGAGTAGGAATAATGCAATAATAATGTGACAACAACAAGCAATATTTTTCTAAAAATTTTCAAGAGGATTGCAATGCCTTTCTTCCATGTGATAAGTACAAAATTTCTTTTTTGGTCATTAGGAGGCTTTTAATTTTCCCCTTCTATTTCCATAAATGCAGCCTTATTCTATTGCCTTTTAGCTGCAGTGACAAATATTGTAGCTAAATGTATGGTCTGGCCAAGAAGTTGCTGCAGGAGAAAACATTTTGTAGAGTCCCTCGGGTCTCTTTCATTGCTTGGACAGCTTCTGAGTTCATATGCTCCTGTTGTTTATCAACTGCTTTTAAATCTCTGCAGGTCACATTCTTGTAATAATTTCTGCTTCAGCTACCCATAACCTGTAATATTTGGCTATGTTGGTATTCATAAAATAAACATGTCTGGGAATGTTCTCCAACACTGAGAACAGCTAGCACAGAATAGCCCATGTCCAACTGTTAAACTAGTTTAACCTCCAAAAGCAGGATGATTGTATCCAGTCTGCCTGCAGGGAATAATCATGGTAGGAGCTAACTTCTGAGATGTGCCTGTAAATTGTTTGTGAAGGTGCTAGTTGGTCCAAGTAAAAATAATGCTTGTGACTTTCCTAATGGTTAAACATTAGGAAATGAATTTTTTCTTGATGCTATTTAATAATTGCCAGTAGACATATAACTTTTGTTACTGTCTGTTTTGTTGTTTTGTTGTTTTGTTTTAGTTTTTTTTTGTTTTTTTTTCAAACTACAGCATTTTTTTCTTTCCACTAGCAAGGTGGTATCTAGGTTTGGCTTGGATTTTGTTGGGGTGTTTTTTGCTTTTTTTTAAACTCAATGTATATTGGATATTGCTTTGGATAGTATTGTGAGAGCCTTTCCCAGCTCTCATCTGGAAATATTTCTGCCTCTGGATTATTTTTGTTTGGTTTTATTTTTTGTTGGTGTTTGCTTGTTTGTTTTGGGTTTCGGTTTGGTTTGGTTTGGTTTGTTTGTGTGGGTTTTTTGGTCCTTGTTTTGTTGGTTGTTGGGGTTTTTTGTTTTACTTATTGTCTGATTTGTTGTTTGTTTGTTTCTTTTTAAGGTCACTTTTAGCACTTCTGATTCAAAGTGGTGTAGGTCAAACCAATATCACACCTCTTCATCATCTTCTGTTTATATATGACTTATGCTTATTGCTTTGAAAAGCATAAGATAACTTTCACTCTGGATTAAAACACATATCAGAACTTAATTTCAAGCTTATGAGATTTACTGTCTCAAAAATCTTACCCATTAATATTTTTACATGCTGTAGGAATCCAGTGGCCTGATTAATCCATTTCACATGTTCTCCATGTCAGTAATTTAACTTTTTCTCAAGTTTAGTCTTTAAGTATGCACCTTTGGTCTTTTACTTCAAGATACAATTTTAAAATTGCCTTTTTTCTGTTTTGAATCTTTTCTGTTCAGCTCTTGTGAGTCTCCAGCAAGTACAGCTTTACTGTTTGCATTCTCCAGTCAGCAGGATTTCAGCAAGGCTGTCCTAACAACCCTGTTAGGATAAATATCAAAGATTTTCTTGCAGGGAGCAGCAAAACAAAATACTGTTTCTGTCTTTGGGTTGCTTTTAAAGTCAGAATATCTGTGAGTATTTTTCAGTATTAATATCCAATGCTTGGAAGAAGGAACGGGTTTTTAAAAAATACTTCATCTGGAGGTCAAAACAAGCATTTCCATCTTGCTCATATTAGTTTTAAAAGTTTTGAAACCAAAATTTCAATTAACAAAGTATCTGCTGTCCTCAGTAGATTTTCTTGGTTTATGTATGAAGTAGTAAGAGCCCAAGGCTCAGATTTTAAATGGTGTCTAGCTTCCAGTACATGACTCGACTGCACTGAGTCAGGAGTGAGAATACCTGTGAGTATATGGATCTTTACCAGGATGAGGAAGAAAAAGCTCAGGCATCACTCCAACATGAATATTTGTCATGGTTTGATGGCAGCCAAATTCCAGGAGCTCACATGGTCCCCCCACAGCAGGGGTGAGAATCACAGAATCCCAGAATATGCTGAGTGGGGAGGGACCCATCAGGATCACTGACAGCAGCTCCCATCCCTGCACAGCAGCATCCCCAGGAGCCAGCCCATGTACCTGACAGCATTGTCCAAACTCCTCATGAGCTCTCTCAGGATTGGTGCTGTGACCACTTCCCTGGCAGCTGTTCCAGTGCCCAGCCACCTTCTAATACCCAAACTAAACCTCCCCTGAGACAACTTCAGGCCATTTCCTTGGGTCTGTCACTGGTCACCCTGGAGAGGAGATCAGTGCCTGCCCCTCCTCTTCCCCTCACAAGGAAGTTGTAGCTGCAGTGAGGTCTCTCCTGAGTCTCCTCCAGGCTGAGCAGACCAAGTGGCCTCAGCTGCTTTTCATTCAGCCTCCCCTCAATGCCCTTCACCACCATTACTGCCCTCCTTTGGACACTCTCTAGTAGCTTAATATCTTTCTTACATTATGTTGACCAAAACTACACACAGTATTCAAGGTGAGGTTAAAAGTGTGAATTGAGATAAGGACAGACTGAGGTAAAGCTAAAGTTATGCCCAAAAGCAAAGCAAAACAAGGAATTAATTTCCCACTTCCCATGGGCCCTCAGATGTTCAGCCATCTCCAGGAATGCAGGGCTCCATCATGTGTAACAGTGACTTGGGAGGACAAATACACAACCTCATATATGGTGTGGGATATCCCTTTGGCCAGTCAGGGTCAGTTGTGCTGCCTGTGTCCTCTCTCAGACCTGTGCCCACCACCAGCCTGAGAAGCAGAAAAACCCTTAGTGCTGTGTAAGCACCACTCAGCCATAGCCAAAGAATTGGTGTGCTGTCAACACAAATCCAAAGCACAGCCCCAGACCAGCTGCTTTTCCATCCCAAGAAAAAACAGTCAAATATTTCTTAATATTCTGCATAGGTAATAGCATGAATGCTCATGATGTCTTCTATATATTAGGAGTAATGCAGAACAAAGCTTGATCAACTGAGCTCTGCCTATGGATCAAGGTATTCTGGTGCAACACAGTTTTCTCAATGCCATAATGTAATGGTCATCATCTAGGCAACAAATAAAGATGGGGAGTATGACATCTTCTTTATGACATCTTCTTTTATTGCCTCTTAGAATAATCCTTTGGAAGTCTGAACCAAGGAGGCTCGAGAGAAAACCATGGTAGATTTAAGCAGGGAGGGATTAGACACCTCAGTGACAAATACATTTGTCTCTATGTAAGTCAGACAAGTTAAGAAAAAGAAGTTTTCATATATGGACACTGGTTTAACTTTTGAAGTGAGGTCTAACTCAAAACATGAACTTTTTTTCATGTGGGAATTCAGAGAGCCACTGTTTCTGTCAAACTTGGAATCTATGATTGATACATTTTTGCCTGGACATTTTCAGAGTAGGAATTTTCAATTTTTTGATTTTCAGACTCAGAACTTTTGGATCACTATGTAGTAAATGTAAACACATTTGCCTTCTCTTAATTAAAGGTCATGCATTTTTTAGAATGGTACTTGGATGTCACAGAGTCAAAAACATTGTTCCAGCTCATTGCCCTCTGGTGCTTCTGGAATCAGGGTGTTACTATAGATGTCTTTTTTATCTGATTAGTCTGATCCAGTTTCTTTAAACTACAGACTGTGCAACTTTTTAAAGCAGTTCCAGTCTATAAGAGAACTTTCTAGGTTTTTATACATTTTCCCCATCGTTTTTGGGATAGTGATCAATTTAAGATGCCAAGATAAATAGGAAACCACAAAGTTTCTTATCTTCTTTAATAAGTCTTTGGGGGTCTAAAAGAGTAGTATTAGTTAAGAGTAAATTTAAAGTAATTTTTCTTTTACTTATAAGAACAAAAATTCTTTTCTTTCTCGACCTCCAGTGAGAACATGCTGACCTAGAGCTGTATTGCACTTGGTTTTGTCCTATCTCAGTATCAAAGCCTGAGAGAACAGCAAGATGAGCACTGGGAAGGATTCCCATCATGCAATTTCATTCTACACAGAACTAAATTGACTAATCAGTGGAACAAGGTGCTTGACCTTAAACATATTGCAAGTATTTGCAGGATCAGAATCTAATGTAGATTTCTGAAATGCATTCTTTGATTAAAGAGTGGAAAACAACAGATAAAATAAAAGACTACCTGCCTCTTTAGATTGCTTTAAAAAAAATTGTCTCCATTGATTTATGTTTATGCAAGTATTTATGTTGCAGCATTCTCTTCTGCATGAATAAATATGGGCAATATTTAAACACTTTTAACCAACCATTGATATCTTTCCTGACAGAATAACTGCAACCCTGAGAACAGTTTGTGCTGTCTATATATTCTGTGGAATTAAAGTTTGAAGTTGTTTTCTAAATATCATCTATACGAAATGGAAAAATAGATCTAAAATGAGCAGAGAATTAGGACAGATAGGAAACTGTCAATAAGAATTATGCTGTTGATTTGGTGATTTCCTCTGCACTTGCCATTGTTTCAAAACTTTAATGTATATTTCTTCTTACCTGAAAGACATACTAAATTAAATTTATCAGTGTAAATGTTTCATAAGCAAAATTTCAAGGTTTGCTTTCCAAGTAGTTTCACAGTCCAGTGAGTTGCAGAACATTTACAATGCGTGGCTCTTAGCACTGATGCTGCAGAAATGTGCTGAAGCAATACCTAGTTGACATTTTTATGAATTGTATTCCTGTTCATTTTTCCAGGTTGAGTTACCTGCTGTCATCTCAAAGAAATATGGGAAAATGGAGCTGTGTAGTGAGAAACATGTCTTCTTACCTTTGCAATCAAGCTCTGTCAGTCATCTGCAAAAATGACAAGCTGAAGGTCACTGTCTAGCAGTCCATGTAGGATGATACAAATTTACTGTAATTAGAACAATAATATTACAATTGGAGTGTAAAACTGGACTAAACATTTTTTTGCTTAATTGTTATATTTATTATGACCTACCTGATAGAACATATGCAACTCTAAATTAAATCTCACCTGGGATGAAATCTTCAGCTTAGTTTCAGATATCTCTTTAATTCTGTTCAGATGTGTTTCATGAATATCTCTAGCAGAGAAAATCTGAGAAGTACATCTTAAAGGCAGTTTTTGTGCTGAAAGAGCTCAGACAGTTCAAAATGCCAGGGGATCAAGGAAATAAGGTAAATGACCTCCTAAGTTTCTTCCATCTTTACTTTCCAACTCTCTATTAATGATTAAAAATTTATTCAAGACATAAAAATTTTTTTTAGAAAATAATTTTTCTTTCAGTTCTCAAAAAAGTTTTTTCCTTTTTTGTTGTCTTGCAGAATGGTATTATGTTGTTGATAATGTGCTCTTTTCTAAAATTGTTGTCTGCTCTAATTTTTTCCCAAGGGTTCTATGTACTTTGTGAGGTTTTTCTCTGTTCCTCTATTGCAATTCATTTTGCATTGCCTATAGTGCTGCTGGCTATATAAATTCTGTGATATTTTTGCTGACTGCCAGGACAGAAGCTAGTAGGAAAATGGAAAAGGCAGAAGTGAGAAGGTAGGTTCGTGCAGGTATTTTAAAACCTTATCTTCATATTTTTGCTAACAAAATTAATTACTTTTTCAGAAAGAAAGTATCCCACATACCATTAAAAATGGGCTCACTGAGTCTGTGGAAGAATATTTACTTCTTTGCCCAGCTGCAGAAGTTTAGCTACTATTGTTATGCAGATGCATACTTGCAGTTTATGAGGTAAGACCAGGAGATTTGTCAAGGAAATCGGGGGAACAGAATAAAACTCTAAATGCCAAGATGAATGTGTTTTGCTTTCCCATTCTTTAGCCTGTATGAATCATATTTCAAAATTGTTACAGCAAGGTTTATCTATTTCACCCCATTTTGACCTTGAGTTCTTTTTATGGTCAAATAATCTTCTTGGATACGATTTTCATATCTACTTCTTTAGTCCTTAAATATGCATAAAACAAAATAACAATCAAAAAGCATGAAGGTGCTCCAGAAACCTTTGTTCCAGCTCTAAAGGGGTGAGAGGGAGGTGTTTCCCCTACTGTAGCACTACAGAGGGCAGCTTTGTAGCTTGTCTTCCAGGTATCCCCTTGCAAGCCCTCGTGTCTGTGGGGAGGCAGGTGGCACAGCACACCTGCCAGGGCTCTCTGTTTTCTGTGTTTTACTTACTGGGTCTATTTGTAGGTAATTTAATTCCAGGCCTGTTAGAACTGAAATAGCAGCAGCTGTTCTAACTTTTCCACATGAACAGAGTGTGATCCAAAGTTATATTTGTCATCCCTAAACTAGTCTGGGGAATGCCAAGATTACAGTGTTGAATATTCATCCCACATATATATATATAGTTATGAGTACTGGAGAATATGAGTGGAAGCATTACATCTGGAGACTTGGATATTTGGATGCAAGGCAGATTAGGCTGGTTTTGGAGGGAATATGCAAGTGCATGATGCTATTATAACAAGGCTTGCTAGAACAAGGCCTCATTTCATTCCCAAAAAAGGCCAGCATTCCCTCAGAATGACTCAGTGTTACCTCAGACACAAAGGTGCTGGTGAAGGTAAAATACTGTAGACTTCTCTACAAAGTGAAAAGCTGGCAGGGATGTAAGAACTTCCATGTGTTTAATTTTGGCTCCTCTTCTGGATTGCATTTGGGAAAGATTTGCTCCTCTCTTTATTAATATTAGGAGAAGGACAGCCTCCTAGAGCAGGTAGTAGGTTCTGAGTTACCTAAAGCTGAGGCTCCCTCTCACTTGCATTGTCATTATCCATCAGCCTGGCAAAAAGGCTGTATGGCCCTTGGCACTGCTGGGGCTGTGCAGCAGTGTAAGCACTGCACAGTAATTATCCTGCTGGCAGAACAAAACCACTGGCAACAGAGTTTGAAGGTCTAGAGCAAAATAACTTTGGAGAGAGAAGCCAGGAGGTGCTGAGCATCGCCAGTCATCCAGGACAGCATCTAGGTCATCACCTCTCAGACAGGCACAGGTAGACTGCTGTTATGATGGTCACCAAACCTTTGCATAACTTATCCTGGAAGCATTAGTGCTGAACTGGCTTTTTGCCACAAAGGACAAAGCAAGAGATGTGCCCCAAACCCACACAGAGATCTGCAGACTGTTCTGTGCTGGTGTGAGGAGTGCTCTAGGAGCACCCTGAGGCTGGGAAGCACCAGGTGACAGCATCAGTGCTGTTTTATCACTGAAACTGCTGCTCTCAGCAACTATAATCAGAAATAAAATAGGTCACTGTAAATCACAGGGAAACCATAACCATTATTGCTCAAATTTCTGGGCATGTTTCTATTCACTGATTGCACTCTGCTTACAGAAATTCCCCTTGCAGCTGTCACTAGACAGGATCCTTTGCATCATGTCACATACTGCTGTGTAAACTTAGTCAGTCCCTGCAAATGACTGCTGTGACTGTCTTAGCTGAGTGACTTGACAATGAAAATAGAAGAAAGCCAAAAACTCCATTAGCACAACAAAGGGAAACGCTCAGCAAATGCTGTTATACAACTGCACTCATGTATGCAGATTATAACTCTCATAAATTATTCTTTACGTCAAATACTGTAACAGAAATGATCCCAGCAACAAGAAAAGCTACACTTGCAGTAATTCTTATAGAGTGTCTGGGAAATGGAGTTTTCACAAAATCAATAATTTCCATCTTTACTTCCTTAATGTACATGAGAGTTTTTGCACTTTATCTGTGTTATATTCCAAGTACCAGAGATGCTATGGTAGTAAAGGTTAGTAGGATGCTGATGGTGCCCAGACCATGTTCCTCTGTACTGCTGTGCATGTCTTGCACAGTGTATTCAAGTGTTCAAGGTGGTGGGCTCATTAACTGGGTTTGATTTTGAATAATTTGTATGTAAGTACATGATTCAGTCTTTCAGGAAAAGAAAATTATCTGAGTAAATCAGAAGAGATAGTTTCTCTAATTTCTTGCAGATATGCACTTGCAATGATAGATCAGTTTTACCTGACCTACATAAACCTAGGACTTCATCAGTTTTATTGTTTGCCTGTGGCTTGTGGCCTCCAAAGGGAGTTCTGAGTTCCCTTTAAATTAATCTTCTCAGTGAATATGAGCAAAAAGACGTATATCAGAGTATTCCTTCAAATCTTTTTGAGCTTCAAGTGAACACAGTCCATAGCTGCAGGGAGTAACCACTTTGTCACCAAAAGGTCTTCTGGCTTTACAGCTTGTGGGCATCTGGTACAACTCTCTTTGTTTCTCCAGATTTTAGATTGTGCAAGTATTGCCCTCCCTCTCTGCCTCCCAATGTGCCAAGTCTCAAATGTGGGTTGTACTCAAAATAAGGAGTACACAGTGGAGCAAAGAGGCACCTGCAGGCTGTGGAGGAGCCCATGCACAGCAGGGGGATTCCTGGAGGTGGCTGTGACCCTGTGGGTCCTGTTCCTGTGCTGGACCAGGCTTTGGCAGGATCTGTGCATCCCTTGAGAGAGGAGCCCATGGGGGGCAGGCTGTGATCCCACAGGACCCATGCTGGAGCAGGCTGTCCTCGAAGGACTGCACCCCTTGGAAAGGGACCCACATGGGGGCAGCTTGTGAAGAACTGTAGCCTGGAGGAAGGAACCACAGTGGAGCAGTTTGTGGAGGACTGTCTCCCATTGGAGAGATCTCATACTGGAGCAGGGGAAGGAGTCCTCTCCCTGAGGAGGAAGCAGTGACAAAACCAAAATGGGATGAACTGACTGTAACACCTATTCCCTCTCTCTTCACTGTTGGCAGGGAGCTCATAGAGAATCAGGAATAAGATTTAGTCCAGGAAAGAGAGAGGGACATGGTGAAGGTGCTTTTAAGATCTGTTTTACTTCTCATTATCCTATTCTGATTTTGAGTAACAATAACTAAGACCAATTTCCCTAACTCAAATGTGCTCTGCTCATGATAGTAACTGGTGAGTGATCTCTGCCTGCCCTTTTCTCGACTCACAAGCCTTTTGTTATGTACTCTCTTGGTGGGCATCCAATCTAGCAAGGGTCAAACCACCCCACAAATTAAAGCAGTATGAACTACTGTGAGGATTGAAACAACAAATAGTAGCAGTCAGCATGCATCAGCCTCAAGCAAGAGTGCCAACAAAACCACATTTAAATATGATTCCAGAAACAAACACCTTAAACTTCCTATTTACATAGAAGGTAAAAATAACACAGAGCCAGCAGAAAATCAAATTAGACAGCATGTCAGAGAGTAGGGATACCATTGTTCAATTACAGAGAAACAGAGAGTGATGCCAGTACCTAAAAGTTTGGTGTTTTTGCCCACAAAGGTCAAATGGTTTTTGTTCCTTGATCACTTTACTGGGAAGTGTTGATGACTTGCTATAGAGTTTTATTTTGGGCTTTTGTTTTGTTTTGTTTTGGTTTTGTTTTTCTCAGTGGAATTTTAGCTACAGAGGGAGTCGTGCAGCTGATTAAATAAAGTTTATATGTATTATCTCACAGAACAGCATATCTCTGGAGTAAAGGATAAATTGCAACAAAGATAATCTGTGACCTCCAAAAGCAGAAAAAAGCCGATGTGTATTGCAGGCAGCACTAATTGCATGTGAAATAGGAGCTTCAAAATAGGAGTTTCACATTTCAGCTTGAATTCAGAATGTTCAGGTCACTTTTTGTCTGTGTTATCCCTCAAGATAAAAATCAAAATATCTGGTTGTTTTTAATTTGGCTGAAGGTTGGAAATATTTCTTAGTTCCAGCAGTAAGGATGTGTTGGTGTAGATAAAAGTAAAGAAGCTCATGATGCTTGCTAGGCTCACCAGGAGGGCTTGGACTGTAGGGGGTTGAAGCAGCTCACTGATGCCACCGAGCTGAGGCTGGTTTCCTGGCAGATATTTGAAAATTTCCGGTAAAATGGAAACAAAAAATCCCTTCAAACTATTTTTCCAGTTCTTTAGAAGAAGTTAAGAGCAATGTCGAAGCTGTAGCCATTTTAATTGTTCTCCAAATATTCTGAACTAATTTGGGATTTGTTTTGGGGTTTTTCTTTGTTTGTTTTTTTGGGTGTTTGGTCAGGGTTTTTTTTCTTTTTTCGGATTATTTTTTTTGTTGTATGAATGTATTTCCTGAATATAATTTACTCTATTATTCACAGGCAGTTACACTGTGATGGTGCAGCACGTTAGCATCCTGGTGTTTTACTGTCCCAGGGCAGTTCAGGCAGTGTTGAAGGCAGACCTTGAGGCTGGTGCAGAAGATTATCTGTCCTTGCTTTGGAGATTTGACCAAAAACGTTGCTCCTGGATGCTGTGGTGGAAAATTTACATTGTCTTTTTAGGTGTGTATTTTCTTGGAAAAGGCCTGTACACTCGAAGTCTGCTTCCACCTTCAGCAATTTGTTTTTTTCACTCAGTAGCTACAAATTTTCCATTATGCTTGCTTCCCTCTACTGGCTCAGATAATACTCTTCCTCAACTGTTAATTATCCATTAATTGATCCAATCAACTCAATGAAAGGCATTGTATGGAGGACAAGGAGAATGGAAATGTTGCTGTTTCTGTCCCTGATTCCTGCTGATGCCTTCCTTCAGATCCTGCATGAGAATGCCCTGGGTCAGTTGGTGAAGCTGTGGCTTCCCAGCACAATTCTCCAGGAACTGACTGGGGAGGGCTTCATCTCCTTCCAATCCTACCCTGAATGCATTTTCAAGAATTTCCTGAGTCTCCTGCCCCACTCTTGATCAATAATACCTACAGTCAGCAATACCAAGTGCCTTGGCTTAAAGCCAGGCTATGTTCAGTCCAGAACACCAGCACCAGATCAGAGTGTGAGTGGCTTGTGCTGACTGTTTGGGGTCTGTTTGAAGGTTAGCTCTATGTGTCCAGATAGGCAGTGTTTTCTCTTCAGTTGTTTAATTGGAAGCTTCAGAGGGGAAGAGGAAATTCTGCTGAACAAGTTAGGGTCATTAGACCAAGACCTGCTGGTATCTTGAATGAAGTTTGTTAAACCATCCTAATACAGAGCCAGGGAATGGGCTAACAGATAAATTGTGATTTGGTGCTTCAGCTTGGACCTGGGGACCTTCTGCACAAGCCATGCACAAGCAAACCATGTGAGTGCCAGACACCTTATGGCATACAGGACTGGTAAAGTGAGCTGTCCTTTGACAAATAAAAGCATTTCACATCAAGGGATGAATGATGTAGCACATGCTAAAAGGTGAAAAGGCCCACTCAGTCTGCAGCTTGCAAAGTTTATTTGCAGACCTATAGAGGAAATTCCACACCTCCCAATTTGCACAAGCAGATGAATATTTGTAGATGCATGACCTTCAGTATTGTGATATTTTGAACGTGGTTACCCATCAGAAAATCACAAGAATGCTTAAGGTAGGCTTTTGGGCAATACTAGTTCTAAAGATCAGTGAAAGAAGCACATGATATGTGTTCCAACAGCACAGCCATTCTGGTGCATGCAATGCATTTGAACTGCTGAGAATAGAAATGTACCCATGAAATGCTTTCAGATAAAGAACAACACTATACATTTTATTAATTAAATGGTAATATACTAAAGCAGAACATGGGGAAGAGATGAACAACAAAAGGTTGCAAAGATTCTTCAGACAAAACAAACAAAATCCTGAAAGAAAGAAAGTAAGAGCCAGGAAGCACTAAATAGATTTCTCTGGGAAAATGCATAGTCCTCATCACTAGCAAGTTTTTTAGAGCAAACTTAAAAAACAACTGGTAGAGTGGATGATATCTGAAAACTGTATTCATGTAACTCTTCCTGCTCTGGACAGAGGAGGAGATGACCTGTGAGAGTTTACCAGCCCTATTTTTCAAGCCTTATAACAGTGCTTTCTTCACCACCCACTTTGTCAGCACTACACTACAGTCACGACTCAGATTTGTTGGAATAACTAACATCTGTGAGCAACAGCCAGATCTGTGACTGGCTGTGCAACAGCACTTTGAATTGTTTTTGTTTGGCACAGGTTTTTCGCCTGAATGAACCCAAGCACAGTGCTGTAGACAGGAGGTGGTCACTAAGCTGCTCTGGGCTTGCTCTGTGAACAGCACAGGTCTGTGGAGTGGATCAGATGTGAGTGCCAGGTTGTTTTTTTCCCTCTGTCCCATAAAAATCCTATTATGTCCTTGCTGTTGTCTCAAATTATTCTGTGCTGTGACACAGTACGAATGCAGGAAACTTATCCTTATTTATTTTCATTGTTTGAATCCAATGGCCCAAGGTAGAAGGAAGCCCTCCTGTGCCAGAAGGCAGAGGAAACTCTCATCACAGACTACAGCTCCTATGTGAAATGCACATCAGAACGTGGAGGAAAATTTGCAGCATCCAAATGCAATAACCTGTGGCAGGAAGCAGTGCTGAGATAATTACATATATGTTCTCCAAGTTTAGATGTTTAGGTATCTCAGCTGCTACAAATTAAACAAGAGAGTTAAACTGGCCTGCCAGCTCCTTTTAACCTTGGCCACCCAAAAGAACAGTCCTTAGTACAGATCAGTTCATAAATTTAGATTTGCTTGAAGAAAAGTATAAGCAGATAAAATGGCTAAGATGAAAGGGTTTTAAAGAGTGAGCTGTTAGACCTTGCAGTGGAGATGTACAGCTAGTACCCTTGTGAACCCATTGGACTTTTCCCCTGGAAGTCTAATTGCATTAATTTCTCATCAGCTGCTTGAGAAGCTGAGTAACATCTGCAGCATGTGCATAGCAGAGGAGGGTGTTCTGCAAACCTGGGGAAATTACTTCCACTGCAATCAATAGGATTCTTTATGTGAGTAACTCTCTGCAGGATTACATTTTTGGAATCAGAGCATAGACACCAATATCCATCAGTTTGTTGAAGAGAAGGAGAGGGCTGGATGTGCTCCCTGCTTCTGACAGCTTTGCTCTTAGTGGCAACCCATTTCTGATCATAAGGGTGGGAGACTAAATGAAGCAACAACTGCTTTTGGTGAGAAAAGTTTGTACTGAGCTTGCCAGTGGCTAGCTGCCATTGAAAGGTGCCAAGTATGAGCAGTGGTAGGAGGGCAGCAGATGTAAAACTTTTTATAGGTCAAGTACTATTGAGTTGCTCTGCTCTGGAGGCTGTAGAGCTTCCCATTTCTGAGTTATTTTATTGGACAAGGCTATACATGGATACATAGCAGTGATAACCTGCCTCAGCTGGAGTAGAGATAGTCCAGATTCCTTGCTGAGATTCTAAATAACTTTCTAGGGAATGTTTTGCTTCATCTCTAACAGCTGGCTGGGAGTTTCTCTGATTTATTTTCAATCACAACTTCTGAATTTGAGGTTTTATGAAAGTTATGAGGGCTTTTTTCTCAGGGCCCTAAGCAATTTTTGGCCTTGTTTGTTTGGTTTTGCTTTCTTTTTTTTTTTTTTTTTTTTTTTTATTTTGGTTTTTTTTTTGGGTTGTTGGTTTTGGTTTTGGTTTTTAAACCTTTGTTCATTAAAGTGATATACTTAGTGGCTTGGTTTAACCCCAGCTGGGAATTAAGCTCATCCCCTTAACACTGGTGGGATGGGAGAGAGAATCCCAAGAGTGAGAAAACTTCTGGGCTGTGATAAAGGCAGTCTAACAGGTAAAGTAAAAGCCACATAGGGATGCAAAGCAAAACAGGGAATTCATTCAGCACTTTGCATGGCAGATGTTCTCAGCCTTCTCCAGTAGAGCAGGGCTCCATTGCACATGACAGTGAATTGGAAAGGCTTTGGTCAGTTGGGGTCAGCTGCCCCAGCTGTGTCCCCTCCCAACTCTTTGTGCACCCCCAGCCTCCTCACTGGCCAGGCAGTGTGAGAAGCAGAGAATTCCCTGTTGCTGTGTAAGCACTTCTCAGAAATAACAAAAACATCTTTGCACTGTCAACTCTATTTTCACTACAAATCCAGCCCTGTAGTTGTTACTGTGAATAAAATTAACTCTATCTTAGCCAAAACCAGCACCCTCAGTAGTACAGATCAGTGCTGTGTGAATCCACTTTCATGTTGGCAGTGCATTTACACAGCAAACTGGCATCTGATAGTAGGGGGATTAGGAGGGTCATGCAAACTCAATAAAGTCCAGAACTAAAGAAGTAGATGAAAAAAGAGGTTGCTACCTCTTTATTTATGTGGCTTGAAAGGTTTCAACTTCAAGGCTGGAATAGAGGCTGAGGGGTTGTTACCTCAAGCAGATGAAGTTGTATGGATGTTCAGTGGTACAAAAGGGGAGAAAAACCCTTTGTCTGTTCTTACTTTCTGGGATTTAAGGGTTTGTGCTGGAATATCTCCCTGTGGAAGAGAGAGAGGTTGGTGCATGCCCACCACACACCAGCCTCCCCGCTCTGAGACAGAGCTGGGAGCTGTGGGGTTATGCCCAGACCCTGGAAGAGATTTTGGGTTCTGCAGCCTAAGCAAAAAGAAGAGCAGACTTCCCTCCTTTTCCCTTGTGGTCTTCTAAAACTGGGTAAAATGATATGGCATACCTGATACAGCTGGCTTACTATAGCAGTGGGGGGACAAGGTGAGCCACTTTCTGCACAGTTTGGAATTGAATAAGACTAGGACAAAGGAGGAAAAGTCCAAAATTGGAATTGTTCTTTTTTTCTTCACTTAAAGTGTTAATTTTTAATGTCATCAATTTAACTGTTGATTTCCCAACTGCTTTATATTATAGAGCATTGGCTCTGAAGAAAAAGAAGCAAAACTAGTCCTTGTATCACTTTTTATGCATGCATTAATCATTCTCATTCAGCATAATAGCAATTTTATAATTACAGATGCTTGAAACATGCTGTTTGTATTGCAGCATGCATTTTTCTAGTGGTAGAATGTCCAAAATGTAAAACTGAGTCATGATTTCAAAATTAAATACACACTTAGTGAGCAGTACCTCAAATTGGCACACGATGGCAGGATGATGACATTTTAAAGCAAATATCCTGAAGCACATTGTTGGTAGTCATAGAAACTAGTTTCAAATGCAGTCTTTAAGTATGTTTTGCAGAGGCAAATATTTTTCATTTTGCATTTTAAGGTGCAGATTATATTACCTTTTCTTTTTTTAGTTAGTCTTGAAATCAGACACATATTTCAGGTCTGGCATTCTATTTGATGGAGAAAAAAGCAGTCAAGAACATAATACATGGAGTTCTTGTCACAAGCCCTTCAAAACATTCAATAGAAATCACTGAATATTTTGTGGGTTTTTTTAGTTTTGACCTTTGGGGAGATTGTTTGTTTGGTTTTTATTTCTTGGGGTTTTTTCTTCAGATCCTTCTTTCCAGGAAGATTTATTGTCATTATATTGCAGCAGACCTTTGCTGCTCCTTATGAAACCAGACAGCCTGAGTTCCTCATCAGTGAAGAGGAACTGGGAATAGTGGTAAGAAGTATTTTTCCTTTGCTCCTACTGAAACTGTCTTATGCATCCAAAATTGTTGAAATTATTATGCAGACTCTTTGAAAGTGACAAATCACTTTCAGAAATGAGTTCTTGAAACAGACCAAGAAGTTGATGTTTATATGTTTATATCATGATATTTGGTTTTCTGATATTTGATTTTGTTGCATTCATACGTCTATTTGGCTGAAAAATAATCCAGATACTCTATTATCACAGCACAGAGTCAAGAAAGAACACCAAATAATTTTGCTTTGGGCCAAAAGCAGTGGCAGGTTCTTCAGTGGCACCCAGGTGTCCATCTGCATTTATTCTTGCAGAGAATGGTTCAGGACTGAGATGTAGCTCTGCAGTAGCTGAAGCCATTGAGGAAGGATTCAGTATCACAGGACACAGGAAGGATTCAGGATGCATTCATCAATGCAAGGGAAAAAGTTTTGAGCAAGCTTAAAAATGTGGTAAATTCAGACACTTAATGATGTGATCTTGTGGTCTCAGGTTGCTCCAAGGCACCCACTTCTAATGTTTTCACTTGAGATGACTGGAAAGCCTTTAAGAGCTGCCCCTCATGATCTGACACTGCTGATTCTGCTCTGTCAGAAACCTGAAAATATCTACATATCTCAGTACATCCAGAATGCTTTGGTTCACATTCAGTTTGAGAGGGAAGAAAGGAAGATTCTGAGTGAAATTCTTAGTTATATGCTCCCCTCCATCCCTCTTTGCCCAGTTGCACTAGCCTTCACCATGTAGGAGTATTTCACCAAATATTTATGCAGAGACAGATTATCCTTTGCCACATGGGCATGTTGACATACTTTTAACAAACCCACACATTTTCTGAAGATTTATTTTGAGATTAAAATGTTATGATTTTGGGTCTAACTCCAACAAAAGAAGAAAAGCAAATAAAAAAAAACAAAACTCAGCATGTGTGTACAGAACAGCTAGAGCAGAATGAAGCATCTTGCTTTTTAATGGAAATCTTCAACTGTGCATTCAAAACAAGCTGTAACAGCTTCACTGTAAAGTTGTTTTGAGGTTTTTGTTTTGAAGTTTGCTGTTATCATCATACATATGCATAAAACATTTTTGTTATTCAGATAGTAATTTGCATGAAGACCAAGGCTTTATCTCAAATACTCATGTAGAAGGCTGTTCTTATGTTGGGTCAACTGAAAGTTATTCTCCTTTACTGGAGGGCTTTCCATTAATTAAATTCAAAGAATCTGTTTGACTGCTAATTCCTGTTATATTTCAGATAAGAAAAAACCCAACATTTTTCTTATAAGCATCAGTAAGAAACTGAGAAAATTTTTTTTTTATACATTTTAGGGTTTTTTTGTTGCTTCCGTTCCACTTTCTGATTGCCTGTTTGGTTCTGCAGGAGAACTAAAGTAGAAGCCCTAGAGTAGCCACTTTCTGACTTTAATTGTATTAGTATAGGAATTCAGTTGGAAAACTAGATGAAAATCAGGTAACAGTTGCTCCAGGAATTTCAAACTGATACCTAAATCCCTAAATGTCTTATAGTTCTGTATAAATCTGAGCTGATAAATGGGGACATAGCCTAACAACAGTGGAGATGCTTTTATTCCATGCTGCTGTTACTATATATACAATAATGGTCCACATTGTCTCACTCACATCATCCATAAATTGTGAGACTCCCCAAAAGAAGCAAAGCTAGACCTTGTAAGACAAGACAGCTTCTCAGTTTAAGGAGTAGCAGAAACCCTCTTCTTTATGATACTTAATAATGCTCACTCTACCATCGACAAATATCTTTACTTTGAGAATCAGAGAATCAGAGAATCATAGAACAACTCCTGAGAGAGAGGTAGTGGGTGAAAAAGATCACTGCTTATTTTGGTGCAGCTCAGGGTATGATTTGCTATCTGGACTGCAATCACACATTGCTAACTTAGGTCTAATTTTTAACCCACCAGTATCCAAGGCAGGGCTGCTCTCAAAGATAAGTCTTTAATTTTTCTCAAGGTTCTTAGGATTTATATTTTGCTTTGCTTTAGACCTTCCTAAAAATACAGTAATATTTACCATTTAAACTAATTTTGATACATCTTGAAATCTTTTGCAAATTGAATGATAACACAGAAGGCACCCAGGGTCAGGGAGTGAATTTGTACAGATTTTCATAGACCTGAGGACTTGAAAAGATTGAATTGCTGTCTTTGTTTCAAAGACAGAATTTGAGACATTGGGTAGATAAAAGAAAAGAGATTGATGGGCATGGATAGAGTAAAGGAGATATGAGCTTGAAAGCCTGAGGAGGAGAGAAAATTTGAAGAACAAAAATATGACACAATCCAATTGAGCAGAAATAGAGAACAAAAAATCATCAAGAGACTTCCTTTAAAAGAGACAGTAGAATGGAGATATATTTTATAGGATGCTATATTGGATTAAAGGAAGGCTAAAATGAAAAGCTATATGCAACAAAGGCATCTGTCAGATAGGTTTCTCCTTATTCTTTTCATGGCTGAGGGCTTCCAGCCCTTTTCACATTTGGTTGATTGCAAAGTGTGAAATCTCAGAGGGTCACATTCATCTTTGGTTTGTTGGTGAGAGGTACAGAGCAGGTCCCTTTGCATGCTGCTCCTGTTACAATAAAACACCTTTCCCTGGGGAAGAGGAGGCAGAAAGCTGTACAGAGTGCTTTTGCCAAGTACATGGTAGAAATACAAGAGTCAGAGTGTACACCACTTTCTATCCAGTGGGCCAAATGCACACTGGAGTTACACTGCAGATTTTAGCCAATATAAGGTCTGATGCAATGCTGATGCTCCTCTTTCCTTTTACTTTTTGTGGCAAACTTCAGCTTTTCCCTCCACATTTCTACTACATGACTAGATGCTATCTTTTGAAAGGTTGAAATATCAAAGGTATTACATCTAAGTGATGCTCCAGGCACAGTTGTGGCCCTTTAGAAAGCCAAGCCTGACATGGCTGGTTCCCCCCAGACATGGGGTCAGATCCTCAGAGGGTGCTGCTGCCTGATGTGGGCAGCAATGTGCTGTGGCTGCAGCTGAAAAGACATCACAGGGAGAGCCTGAGTCGTGGGCAAAGCACCAAAGAACTAAATAAGCTATTCCAAATCACTTCTGCCAATAACATGAGGTTGCAAATTGTTTCCCTAGCAAGAGTTTCCCTCTATCAGAAGCCAACTTCATGCAGAAGCTTATGGACTCAGCACTCAGAAATTTATTTTTAAGGGGTGAGAGCAGTATGGCTATCAAAATAGAAAGATCTTTTGCTTTTTTAACCCATTGTACAAAAAAGTGAAGTCAACACAACCCAGAAATACTCACTCATATCCCAAAAACCCAGTCATATCCTGGGCTGCATCCAAGGCAGTGTTGCCAGCAGGTAGAGGGATTCTGCCTCTCCTCTCCCACCTGGAGTGCTCTGGGCCCCCAACACAACAAGAACATCAATCTATTGGAGCAGGTACAGAGGAAGGACTCAGAGGGGCTCACAGGGCTGGAGCACCTGTCCTCTGAAGAAGGCTGAGAGAGCTGGAGTTGCTCAGCCTTGAGGAAAGGAGAATTCAGGGAGACCTTAGAGCAGCCTTCCAGTTCCAAAAGGGACCTCACAAGAAATCTGCAGAGGGGGCTTTTTACAAGGACAGGGGGAGAATGATTTTAAACTTAAAAGGGAGTAGGTTTAGATTAAGTGTTAGAAAGAAATTCTTTACTGTGAGAATGGTGAGGCAGTGGGACAGGATGCCCAAAGAAGTCATGGCTGCCCCATCCCTGGAAGTGATCAAGTCCAGGCTGGATGGGACCCTGAGCAGCCTGGTCTAGTGCAAAGTGTCCATGCCCATGGCATTTTAAGGTCTTTAAAGTCTTTTCCAACCAAGATTTCTATGATTCTAAAGTCCTTTTTTTTTTTTTTTTTTTTCCTAGGAAGCATGGAATTTTGGCCAATAGAGTTGCAATCTTTCTGAGTTTGCTTCTAAAATCTCTGTCCCACCTTTCATCCTCTCAGTTCAATTTTTTAACCCTCTCTTTACCATGACTGGTTACCTTGCACTTCCACTATCAATCTGCACAATCAGCTGAAACTTGACTGAGCTGTACTTCACCTCTACCTCATTTCTTCTCTTCTGTCTCTCCCCTGACTACTCAGTCCCTGTGTTTTTGGACGTTTGCAGAGATGCTCAATGCTTTTTTCAGTCCCTCTGTCCTCATTCTGTTTCTTGACCTCTTTTGTGTTGCTCTGTACTACAGGATGGCTGAGACAGAAAGGTTGGGACAGAGCATCTCCTTCACTCTCTCTCTGGGGAATTATTTATTCCAGGAGACCTGTTCTATTAGTCTCACCTATCTTTGTTGTGTTGTTTAATATTAAGCACTTACCCAACAGTGTGAATTGCAATTAACATGAATTATACAAATCAGGTTTTGCCCTGATTTTCTCACTTTTTTGTAAGTGCTGAGCTGTAAGCACACTTTGTCTAATAAACTTTTTCCAAACTTCAGAGTAGGTGCTTTTTGAAAGCCTTTCATGACTAAGGACATCAGACTTTTGAAGAGGGATGTCAGTGCATGAATAAAGTTTACAGTTTCTTAAAATCTAGCCCTGACTTCACGAGCATTTCTATGTTCTGCTGTGGCTTAAATGAGGGGCTAGAAAAGGTGTGGGTGGTGAAAGAAGAACATATGGAACATGCTGGTTCACAAGGTTGAAAGCTCAGTGCAATTGTGATTTTTTTTCTGCTTCTATTAGTCAGAAAAAGTTTTAGGTAATATAAATGTGTCAGGACACATATCTTGTCTGAGTTATAAATCATGCCTCTGTCTAAGCATCAATTCCTTTACTGTGCATTACCACATACCCTAGAAAACTCTCTTTGAGCTGCTTGATTCCAGTATTTGAAGTTCACTCTCAAACACGTATTTTCAAATGCTAAGCTGAGGCAGTATTTTCCTTTCTTTCTTTAAGGAGTACACATTTAATATAAACACATTGCAGCTCAAAATCTCACATTTGTTCCTGCAAAGCTGAGATGGTGATGCTGTTCATGGTCCCAAAAGCCATTACTGATGTAAGAAATGTGCTTAGCCCTGGCCTAAATGATGTTGCTGTCTCATCTGGAGCATCTTTCTCTCCAAGCCATATAAATCCAGACTTCTGATGCTGTTTCTCTCTTCAGTATTTAGCTACCACCTAACACTTATGACTAAAATGTCTCTTGTATATTGTCTGTGAAACCAGTTTGTGCAGCAATTGGTCTCCTTTCAGAACAGTACTGTGTAAATGTAAGTCATTAATGTTACCCAAGGACAGAACAGGATGAAAATGTGCATATATAGTTTTTAGTGCTGGTGAAACTACACCATTCTATAAACCTATTTAAATATTACCAGTTTAGCATAATGATTTTTAGTTTTAAGCAAGAACAGATACACATGGTTTATGCTTCTATTAGCTCCATTTTGAGAATGCTATTAAACTTAAGGAAATTTTAGATTGGAGGGAGTGAAGTAATAGGTTGATTTTAAAAAGAACAATGCCATAGAATAAAAAAATTAAAATAGTAGAATCATAGGATGGCTGAGGTTGGAAAGAACCTTCAGGAAAATCTAGTTCCAACCCCTCTGCCATGGACAGGAACAGAGTGAAAGTTCAGAGTCCATCCAGTCTGGTCTTAAACACCCCTCCTCACAAGGGGAAGGGGAGAGGTAAGCACTGGTCTCTTCACTTTTGTGACAAGAGACAGGGCTTAAGGGAATGGCATGAAACTGAGTCAGGGGAGGTCTAGGTGGGATATCAGGAAAAGGTTTATCACCCAGAGGGTGTTTGGGCACTGGAACAGCTCCCCAGGGCAGTGATCACAGCAGCAAACCTGAGAGTTTAAGAAGTGTTTGGACAATGCTCTCGAGCACAAGGTGTGACTCTTGGGGTATCCTGCACAGGACCAGGAGTTGGACACAGTGATCCTCGTGGGTCCCTTCCAACTCAGTATATTCTATGGTTTGATCATCCTATGATTCCATTTCTAGAGATGGGATATTCACAACTTCTCTGGGAAAGCAGTTCTGTTGCCTCAACACCTTCACAGTAAAGATTTTTTCCCTAATATCTAATCTAAACCTATTCTCTTTCAGTTTGAAGCCATTCCCCCTTGTCCTGTCACAACATGCCCTTGTTAAATCTCCCTCTCCACCTTCCTTGTAGGCTCCCTGCAGGTACTAGTAGGCTGCAAATAGGTCTTCCTGAAGACTTCTCTTTCCAGGCTGAAAAAACCTAATTCTCTCAGTCTTTCCTCATAGCAGAGGTGCTCCATCCCTCCAATCATCTTGGTGGCTGCCTCTGGATTTGCTCCAACAGGTCCATGTCCTTCCTGTGCTGGGCACCCAGAGCTGATGCAGCACTGCAGGTGGGGTCCCAGCAGAGCAGAGCAGAGCAGAGCAGAGCAGAGCAGAGCAGAGCAGAGCAGAGCAGAGGGGCAGAATCCCCTCCCTGTCCTGCTGCCCACCCTGCTCTGGATTTACCCCAGGACACAATTGCCTTCCTGGGCTGGGAGTGCCCATGGCTGGGTCATGCCCAGCCTCTCACCCACCAGCACCCCCAAGTCCCCCTCAGCAAGGCTGCTCTTAATCTGTTCAGCCATCATACTGGAAGTTGTCCCAACAAAAACTGGCTACACAGACATACTACTTTGTTAAAGTAACAAACAGCAGTAAGAGTGTACCTGCCTCTACCTTTTTTCATCTGCTTCTATATTTTCCATCCTGAGATGCCAGAAACTTGAAACCGTAATAGAAACAATTTGTCAAAACATCTGTAGAGTCCATCTACAATAGGATTATTCATCAGCATGTGGATTTCCCATCTGGCAGTAAGTGACCAAAATGCTGAGACCTCCACCGTCTTGCTTGCAAATTGTTTCACGGTTTAACCAGTCGTGCTATTGAGAAGATATGCCTCCAGCTCAATCCAAATTGTCTGCAATCATACTGCTTCCTTTCCCTTGTTATCCTGAGTAGTTCCTCCCCACCCATGTGTTTAACCTCTCTGAAATATCTGAGGATGGCAATCAGAACCCTCTGAGTCACTGCTTAGCTAAGCTGTATGCATTTTGAGCTTCCTTCTTTTCCCATGTAAGTTTTTTCAGACATTTAACCATTTTTCTCCTTTTTCTTGTGAAATCCTCAACATTTACTGAAGTCATTAGAAAAATTGCCACTGGCTGAGCATGGGAATCACTGGCAAGTCTTACACAGATGATCTCTTCTGTGGCCTGTGTGTAGCTGGAGCTGTCCTATGGAAAAAATGTTTGAGCTACATGAGAAAGTGAAATCTCAGCCCCATTAAAAGCCAATGCCTACATTCTTACCAGCTGCAGTATGGCCCAATTTAACCACACAGGGCATCAGTGAACAGGTAATAATGTGTCTTCCAGGCTTCAGTGATTGAATGATAATTTTATTTAGATTTCTGGTCTGTGGAAGGTGTGATATTATATGGACAAAGAACCTTTTCTATTTTCAATTTATTTACATTTTTATTTGGAACAACACTTTGAAAATTATAAGTATTCTATGGAATGGAAAGGTTTTAGCATTTTGCCTTAGGAGAGCTAATGTAAACCAACATTTTTGAAAACTTCTGTGAGCAGAGAACTGACTCTTGACCAAAGAAGGAGCCCAGGAAGCCAGACAGCTTGTCAACACTTTTGACTGCTCCCTTCCCAATGAGTCTGGTAACCAAAAACCTGTCCATCCTAAGAGCTAAGGAGCCTGGAATAGAAGACAGGTCAGCCTCCCTGCCTGCTTTCCATCAACAGTTTTGTCAGGTCCCCACAGAGTGCTGTTATTAAATCAAGTCAGTATTAACAGCCAGAAAATACCTGTCAGAATATATTTTTAACAGGTTCAACTTTAATTCTTCAGCTGTCCTTTGCAGGCAATTTTTCATTTCTCTTTCCATTATAAATGTTTTCAGTTTGACATGCCAAAATAATCCTTTCTCAAAAAAGAACAAAAAAAACCCAAAAACCCAAACCCCCAAAAAATCAAACCACCAACAAACAAACAAAAACCAACCAAAAAAAAAAAAAAAAAAAAAAAAAACAACCCCAAAAAAACCACCAAAACTTGCAATATAGCAAATATAAAATCAATTATTTCTTTTTGCACCTCCAAAACTAATTTTAAAGGAAGAGAGAATAGTGCCTAAGTGCCTAAACAAATTAGAGCGCTTATAGGGCGGTGTAACCCAGTCCAATTTAAACAAAACAGCAAAATGACAAAATAAAAAGAAACCCACAAAACCACAACAGAAACAACCACCAACCAACCAAAAAAAACCCCAACAAAAACCACAAAAAAAAACCAACAAAAAAAAACAAAAACAAAAAAACCCCAAATAAATCCACAAAAAAAAAAAACAAAACAAAACAACACAAAACAAACAAACAAAAAAAAAAAACAAAAACCCACAAAAAACCAAAAAAACCCAAATAAATCCACAAACCAGCAAAGAATAAAAATACATAAGCCAACTGCCAACTGGTTTTTTTATTCCTGATTGCTATTGAATAAGAAGAAATAGCACTGCCAAGACTGTGTCAGGTAAAGTAACAGCAGGAAAGTGCAGTAGTGCACATTCAGACCCTCTGGCCCCACTGTCCTTGCAAGGCAGAAGCACCAGGTAAAGCACTGGGAGAAGATATTAGTACAAATTGGCACATCTAATTGACCTACATTCCACAGCAGTCCTAGCTCTCTTAAAAAGAGCAAATGTCTTTTATATTTCTGCCTTGCTTTTGTTAAGGAACATTGGTGAAGTTCTTGCTCCTAGTTTTGCTCTGAATTTCTCATAGATCTGGAATAGTCCTGCCTCTGACTGATTGGGACTAAGGGTAATTTGTGTTGTAGGAAAACAAGAGGAAGAGGACAACATCCCTGTGTAATGGGGCCAACATTTAGATGAGAAAATCTATTTGTTTTCTTGGTCATGCGTCAACAGAATTAAATTTTTCTTTTTATTGTTATGTAGTGAACATAGCATTGATGAAATATTGTAGCTGCAGCATTTTATGTCTGTCTAGATTTTTTTTTCATGCCACTTGCTGGAGCAGTGTTGATCATGCAGGGATGCTTTAGCTATGGCTGATCAAAGTCAAGGCCTTTCCTCTTCTTGTTACGCTGCCCTGCCACTGAGCAGGCTGGGGCTGCACTGGAGCTGGAGGGGACACAGCTGGGACAGCTGACACAACTGACCAAAGAGATACCCCAGACCATGTGGTGTCACACTCAGAAATAAAAGCTGGGGAAAGAGGAGACATTCAGAGCCAGCAGCATTTTGCCTTCCCAAGTCACAGTTACAAGTAATTGAACCCTGCTCTCCTAGAGACAGCTGTGAACGCCTGTCACTGATGGAAAAGCAGTGAATGAATTCCTTGTTTTGCTTGACTTGTGTGAACAAATTTTGCTTTACCTATTAAACTGTCTTTAAATCAACCCATAAGTTTTCTCACTATTACTCTTACAATTCTCTCCTCCATCCCACTGGGTGAAAGAGAGTGGCTGGGTGGTGCTTAGTTTCCAGTTGGAGTTAAACCATGAGAGTTCCACCCACTTCCATCACTTCAATTTAGAAACCTCTTAATTAGAGAGAATAGCAGGAAAGACTTTGGAGTGCACTCAAAGAGAGGACAGGTGCTGTTGTCAAAAGGCAGTACTGGAGAATGTAGCTATGGAAAGATGACTACATCAGGAGGTGTGGAGTCATTTCAGCTAAAGCAATGGGAGGAGGGACAAATGGAAAGGGAAATCAGAGGAAGTCCAAAGTTATGGGTGTCTGTGAGCCTCTGTGAGGCTGCAGCCTAAGAAACCCTCCATCAGAGCCTTTTCCATGTTGTGTTGTTACTGGATGATTTTACATGTTTTATCAGCTTCAGTGAAGTGGTGTCCAACTTCGCAAACGAGTGAAAACTGATATTGGCACTGCTGTTAAAAGCACTAGTAAATCATCTGGCCTAAATCTTCATAAAACCCTTTGTCTAAGGAGCAGCAGTTTGAGGCTGTAGAAGAATTGAGTCTTGGTGTCATCTACATGTGGGAACAGAAAGGGGAGTGCTCTGTCCATCAGTCAGGCATGGTACATAAAAAAATCAATCAGGTTAACAGAGAAATATATATTTATATAATACTCACTTTCAAAGAAATATCTC
Source organism: Oenanthe melanoleuca (assembly GCF_029582105.1). Classification (NCBI taxonomy): domain Eukaryota; kingdom Metazoa; phylum Chordata; class Aves; order Passeriformes; family Muscicapidae; genus Oenanthe; species Oenanthe melanoleuca. The sequence goes on from NC_079335.1 coordinate 25,077,733, forward strand.
CTGGATGGGGAGAACTTTCTGGGGGTGTGAATTATTGCTCAGTAATGATCTTCAGTGCTGCAGGCATCATCCACATGAAAGGGGTCTGCTTATGTGGAGCAGCCACTGTGAAGAAAGTGTGGAAACAGAGGTCCTGCCCTTGGGTGTTGCTGGTACAGTGAAAGTGGTAGGTCCTTCTAGAGTATGTGTATTGTAGAACCACTCCTTCAAAGGCTGGAAGCCCTGCCAGATCTGACACTGTGATCACTTTGGGGTTATCCTGGTAGAAGCTGAGGTTACTGTTGGCCTCAGGCCATTCAGTTAAGTGTGAGCTGGCTGGCCTTGGGCATAGAGTGGCAGTCAGGGAGCCTGACCCTTCCATTATTCCAGTTTCAAGTCCACAGACATATATCTACCACTGAGTTCCTAAAGTTCAGTTTGATTCCTATGTTTTGATTCTGAGTATGAAAGCCATCTGGAGAGACAGAAGAGAGATGCTAAAAATGTGGAAGGTACAAAATTTTCTGCAAAATTCCTAAAGTCTGGCAGGTTGTAGGAAGCGAAATAGAAGACAGGTTGCTTTTTATTTTACTCTTTTCCCCACATATGAGCTTCCCTTTTTTTTCCCCCTATGCTATAAATGGGTGATACTGATCCAATTCCTATACAGAGACTCGTTTAGACATTTTTCATCTTGTTTGCTTACCTGGGGCTGCAATAATGGGGATCCAGCTGTGCATGGACCTCAGTATGACACTCTAATTCAAATGATTTCTAATTGCAATATCAGTGAATGTTTTGTCCTCAGGACAAATGGGTATTTACCATTTCCTAAGAATGGACACTTACTGCTCACAAACTCTGGACATCTTTAAACTGTTGAATCCTGCTGCTATAAAATGCCCTTACTGCTAGTGTTACTGGATTAACATCTCCCTCAATCAGTTGAGACTGGATTCAGATTAACAGATACTTCCATTTGTAAAAACATGTTAAGGAAACCCTAATTTCAGAAGCAGATGTATACTGCTCCTGAACTCTCCCGCTTTTTTCTTTTCTGAATAAACCTGAAGTACCTAATGAACATAGGGAAAATTGGAAATTATTGTAATTTGTATATGTTTTTGAGAAACCAATATAAAACTGTATGAATTTGTTTGTGTCCATTAGTGTGGGAGTCCAGAGTATTCCTCTGGCTTCCTTGGAAGGTTTAAGACCCCCCTGGCGGGGTCCCCAAAGACCCTGGAATGAGACCCAGGTGTCTCGGGGGCTGGATTTGGCTCCTTGGAGCAGTTTGCCAACATTGAGAGAAGAAATGCAAGCCACAAAAGTAAATGGAGTGTAAATTGGACTGTTAGAATGTAGAATTAGCAGATTTCTAAAATGTTTGTGATAAGGGACACGTGGCCAACATGGAGAATTGGGGGTGTGGATACCTCTTCCTCCTTCTTCTCCATGTCATCCATGCTGGGTGACACGCTGGCACTTTTAGATTGGATGAGAACAGATCTGGACCATGTAACAAGATTGTATTGTATTGGGGGTCATTTGTAAATACCTAGTACGTAGTTTAGAGTATAAAAGATAAGTCCTGCCTCTGCCAGGCAGATTCTGCCCTGGACGTCTGGCGAGCAGACTGCTGTTCGCTGGACAAAGCATTCCTGAGATAAGCAACAATAAACAACCATGAAAACCTCTAAGAACAGCCTCCTGCAGTCTCTCATCGGCGGGCATTGGAAAGAGCTGGGTTCCAAACCACCTGCATGTCCACCAGAGGTGATCTCAGGTCTAAGGAGACACCTCAGGATGTGACACATTAGCAAGACCATCTTCTTTTTCTTATACTTTCAGAATGTCATAGTTACTGAAGTATGTCTATACAATCTGAATAATCTAAACAAATCTTTTTCCTGCATGTTCATAAAGATATTCAAGAAATATCAGCAGCTGTGTATGCAGATAGCTGAGTGAAGCTGACATTTAAAGTACTGAAAATTACATAACAGCTACTAATAGAAAAAAAATTATAACTATGATGAATGAAGAACTGTGAATTAACATTTAGAAATTCAACAAAGCTGAGGTTTCTATGTGAATGAATATGAAAGGTGAGCGAGATATTTTTAAAAGCTTTTATTGTACGTCAGCAGAGTGTGTGTCAGAAAGAAATTATTTTGAGTATGCTTTAATATCACAGTTGCAGTAATTAGTCTTTAGGTAGGTAGAAAGGACTCAGTTTTTGTTTTGTTTTGGATTTGTCTTTTTTTTTTTTTTTTTTCTTAATTGGAAAGCTTTCAGAGCTTCCTTTTTGCTGCTTCTAGTAACATATACTGAATACAAGAGAAGTGAAGATCAAGGATCACTTGAATAATTTTATGAACCACTCAGTTTCTTGAAGTCCTTTAATGAAAAAAAAAGGCTGTGATGTGCCACATAATTGTACGTTTTTGTGAGGTAATCATGGATGGTATAGTAGAGAACCACATCTTTTGGAAGGGCAGAGTCAATGACTATTTCTGAAGGTAGAACTTATGGAGGCTTAGAGAAATACAAGCTTCTATAAAATAAAATAAAATTTTATAGCAGCTAGTATTTGTATAAAAAAAAAGCTTAACAAAGATGACTAAATGAGTGAAGTTATATCTAGTGTGCTGATTGTGATAGCTTCAAGCTTTGTTCTGCAGGACCTGGTCATGGGCAGAAGTATTCTGGTGAAGCAAAGGAAGTTTGCTCAGGAGCCATCTCCTTTGGGGATAAGCCCAAAAGTCACTCAGTCTGTGGTTTCTAGCTTCAATTCCAAAGCAATACTTACACCAGCCCATGGTTGTCTAGGGGCAGCCATGAAACAGACTGAGTTCCATGCTGCAAAGCACAAATCACTGCAGCTGAGCTGAGCCAGAGTGAGTGGGCAGATGTTTATGTGATGCTGTGTGGGGTGCAAGTCATAACTGGAGAAGCACAGTCTTTGCTTACTTATAAATGCAGTAGGAAAAAAACCCCCTTGCATCTCTGTTGGTGCAGAGCAGCAATGGGGTAACCATGGCCCACCTCTTCCAGATGAAGACTTTGAAATTATTACTCTAGATATCATTCACAGATCCTCTTGATCTGTTTAGGGGGTAGTGGATGTAGGTCAGGGTTATTTCCTTATTGGTATATTCCTGTAAAAAACCCAATTCTATCCTTTTCTTTAAGTTAGTTGGTAAGGTAGTGCTTGTTAGCAGAGGAGATTTCTCATTATTGGGCTGATTTGTATCTGAGGGTCTTGTGTTTCTCCTGGGGTAAAATAAGTTGGAAAAGAAAGGGTAGAAAAACTGCCTGATACACTGTGCAGTTTCATTGCCTAACCCATGTTTAATATCTCTTACATGAGACACAAATGCTTCAGACTTTGAAGAATCAAAAGCATTGTCATCCACACAGATCTTCTCTCTTCTTCACTACACTGCAATGATAACAATGACTAAATAATGCTGAGGGAGGCCTCCAGGGCAGCAGACAGGAAAATATTACTATGCAGTGGCAAAAAAAAAAAAAAAAAAAAAAAAATCAATTTCTAAAGAAAAAAAACCTGAAAAAGTAGAGTCAATGAATGGCCAAGAATGAGGAATAGAACCATGTCTTCACTTGTGGTCCTAGAGAGGTAATGAGTGAACCAGTGTGCATATTCACTCCTTGGTACATAAGATGAACTTATGGCTGGGGGAAATGGATAGGTTGGTATAGTTGGTACTCCTTAGGTAAGGGGAGAGAGAGGATGAACTGTGAGACTGGGGAGACCAGTGGGAAAAGTTCTCTGGTCTTTGTGTGGTTCTGGGTGCATGTACAACCTGCCTGAGTGTAAAAGTGAGACCTGAAGCAGTTGTGTCCAGACACCAGTCCATCAGCCTAGTAGGTGTCCAAGAAGGGACACTCCTCAAGGATGATGATACAAGAAATTTAATTTAATTTTGTCACTCTTCAAAGCTTAGTGATACTAGGTGTAAACAGTCAGTGATTCACTTAATATCAGTGGAAAAGATAACCTGTTATATGTTAATATTGATGAGTAAGATAATCTTTCATCAAATCAGAGGGGATGTACTAGATGTGGTTTTTTTCATATTGAGAACTCTGAATTTTATGAAAAAGAATCCATAGGAAATATCCTCTTAGTTGAACTATTATCTTTGGCTGAGCCAAAATTGAAACCCAAGAACCAGACAGCAATAATCTTTCAAACTGAGAGCAGGGTCCTGGCAGGTTCACTGCAGCTTCTTTCTCTGCTAAAGGCAAAAAATACCATAAATGGCTGCAAGTCTGCTTGCATCATTCTGTGCTACCATTACCTAATTTTACATATTTAATGTAATATTTCTGAAGCAGGCTGAATGTCTCTTACTGCTAGTTTACTGTTCCTGCAGTCTATTTCCAAATGCTTCTTCAGATCCTTAGGGTTGTCTGCGATGTGATAATGGGTTTAGAAATGTGACTTCCCTTCTCTGTGTTAGGCAAAGGGTCCCTTGCAAATTTGTATCAGTGAATTCATCCTAGAGCACAATATTCTGTCCTAGTGCAGAATGGCAGGAGGAGCAGCAGAAGGGAAATAACAACTGCTCTGATCTGGCCAGGGGGGTGTGTAGGAACAAGACCCAGTACTCAGATTTTGGGGTGTGTACTGTGCCTCCTTCAGATATTCTTCAGAAGGGGGCCTATATCACAGGAATGGCCCAAATGCTTAAATGTTATCTCTGATACACAAATTGTTCTGAGAAGACTCTGAATGCAGTAGCCCTTGTGTGGGGGGGATAACAGGAACATTTGGAGGATATATGTTTCCACTTTTCTTTCCTCCCTTTCTACCAAACAACAGTTTCTCAACCACCAGTATTTAGAGAATTAACTTAGAAAAAGAAAGTTTCTTTTCTCATTGTCTCTTGATCCATTTATATTCAGTTTCTTGCTGGTTCTTAAATTACAGGGGCACACAACATGTACACTTTTTTTTTTAAAGAAATGACAGACATCATTACATCATTACTTCCCCTTCATAAACCAAACCAAACCAAACCAAACCAAACCAAACCAAACCAAACCAAACCAAACCTTCTTTCCTCATCAATTTCCCCTAAAACTCAGCTGTCCATTATAGCAGTGGCAGGAACCACAAATGAATGTATCTAGTTCAAGAGAACTGAGAAAGAATTCAGTTCTGTTTACTTCAGGCATGTTCAATAACATTTCAGAACCTTCTAGTGAGGAAACCTTCTGAAGAGCAATATCACAATGAATATTCTACCTGAAAATAGAAATAATCTTTTGAGCTAGTTGCAATGGCTGTTAACTTAACAATGGCTGTGCCTAAAAGGGGTGATTATTTAAGAAATGAGCTGGAAAGCAGATCTGTGTCAGTAAGAGCTGATCCTTTCTCTCTCCTTGAAAACTATACTGGTAACTGCTAAGGAGCCATCTGGCTTGACTTGCAATATAGGATGTGACCAGAAATGTGTATTCTATCACCATCTGTTGAAGCTGGGTGGGGCAGTGATTCCTTATCTCAGTGGCACATATTATCTGCTAATGGGCCATCTTTAAGACCAGATAGGTGAATCATCTTTATCTTTTCCACAACCCATCCTTCCTCCAGGAAGATATCATCTGCTGCTGGCCCATTCAGTCCCACTGTATGACTGATAAAATTACATCATCCCACTGGGAGATGCTCCAGCCAGGGGGAGGAGCCAAGCCTTTCCTACCTAGATAAAAACTGAGATTTTAAACAGCAAGTTACTTTTTCCCACAGGATTCCAGAGGAAAGCCAGACCTTTCCACATCATCCCTGGACCTTCAGAGGAAAACTGCACCTTCTACAGGATCACTGCTTCAGCTGAACCACATCTGCCACTGCAGGAGGATGCAGCCACCATTTAATGGGACTGCTACCAACACCCTGACTGACTGACAGGGCGTCAGGTTGTATTCTGACTCTGTCAGGGTTGGGGTTGTTCTTTGTTAATACTGTATTTCTATTTTAATTTTCCTAGCAAAGAATTGTTATTCCTAATTCCCATATCTTTGCCTGGGAGTCCCTTAATTCCAAAATTATAATAATAATTTGGAGGAAGGGGGTTTACATTCTCCATTTAAAAGAGAAGCTTCTGCCTTTATTGGCAGACACCTGTCCTTCAAACCAGGACACCATTTAAACTTTTTAGGAACCCTACCAAAAAATAAACATGATAAAGAATTCATTTTCATCCATTGTTCTCATTGGACAAACCATGAGAAAGTAGATAAGGTGTGATCAAGCAACTATTAAATATGCAGAATGGAAGGAATTGCTGTCTTATACCATCAAAGAAACACCTTAAATATCAGTGTGCTGAATTTAAATTATTGCAAGCATCCAGTATCTTGTGAAAAGAAACTTGTGCATGCTTAGATGATAATGGTGCAAGAACTCATCATTAAACAGCCTGTGAGAAGAAGCTACACCACAGGCTCAGTGAGGAACTGGAAATTATTCAAAGGCACTGACCCCAGTTATTCTGCAGGGACATAGAAAGAAATAGCTGCCAATCTAGATCCATAAAGAAAATATGGATCTATGGAGGGTGCTTAGAGACTGTGGTTGTACTCTTTTATGGGTATAGGTTACTACTAAAGGTATGACAAGAGAGATAATTTTGAAAGGTGTTTTCTCTAAGACATGGGAAAAAAATTTGCAGCCTTCCTTAATTCTTATCTTAAACTGAGTACTAGGAATAGAAATTTAACTTGACATGTTTTGAAAGTGATTGTATTTATAGGTCAGTGAAAGACTTAAAAAGCTAAGTCCCAAATGCTTGAAGGTATGGAGTTAGATACCTAAGTACCCTTGAGGATGTTGATTTTATTGTTCAACTAAGTAACATAAACTCATGTAAGCTTAGCTAAAATGCATATATGACATAAATGCTCTTTGCAGTATTTTTAACTGAAAGAACATTTCTTCTAAAGAAAGTCCTTCAGAGTGCGCATTTCAATATTAATTTAATCTTTCAACTTCCATCTGTAAGGTTGTGAGGATAAAAAAGTTGGTCATACTGGTATTCCTTAACTAAGAATTGTAATTTCATTCTTGTATTATTGTTCTGCGACTGATTTTTTATCTACTTACCAAAGAAAATAGCAGATCACTCCAGATGAAATTAAAGCTTGGAAGAGGTCAGCCTCCTAGAGAGATAAAGCTATGGAATTTAGAAATTGAAGGATTATTAGGGATATGAATGATATTGATTGAGTTACTCGGCTGGATTTGTTGCTACCATCAGAATTTCTTCTGTGAATTGAAGGTATGTCTCAATGATTTACACAGATTTAAGCAGTTTCCATGCACTTCCACTGAAGGCTGCCTGTGCTTGGATGGGAAAAGCAATATGCATTGCTCACTGGAACACTTGTGATGTTCTCATGTGTGCCTTGTTGAATCTACACAGGACAAGTAGAACTATGTTTTCCATGTTACTGTAATTCCAGTTCCCAATGTAGATGAATTTTAACGTCACATTGGAAGGCACAAAGAGATGGCAAGCATTTCTAGTTTTATGTTTCCTTTCTGTGAACTGGGATCCCTTTGTGTGATAAAAGAAGTGACTAAAAGCAGCCAGAGTAGTTTAAGGAAGCCAGTCTGTTCATGATTGTTACTGCTCAGCATATTTTCTCTCAGCTGCTGGCTGAGGTGCTGCTCATTCACCCCCAGCACAGCCCAAGGGAGCCCCAGGCTGCTGCTGCCTGTTCAGAGCAGGCAGGCACCACTGGAGCACCATGCTGCTCCTCCCAGGGACAGCTTCCACTGGGCCAGGCTGCTCAAAGTCCCATCCAACCTGGCCTTGAACATTCCTGGGAATGGGGCATCCACAGCTGCTCTGGGCAATCTGTTCCAGTGCCTCTCCACCCTCACAGCAAAGGATGTCTCCCTAATCTCTATTCTGAACCCACCCTCCTTCACTTTGAAGCCATTCCCCCTTGTCCTATCGCTGCATGCCCTTATTAAAAGTCCCTCTCCAGCCCTCTTGTAAGCCACCTTTAGGTACTGTAAGTCTGCTATAAGATCTCCCAAGAGCCTATTCTTCTCCACAAAGAACAATCCCAAGTTCTTATAGTTATTTGTTTTTGATAAAGCAACTGGGGTAATTCTGGCACCTGAAGAAGTTCAGTCCTTGACTTAAATCAGTAATTTAAGAAACTCATAATATGATATAAAATGAATTATGATGATTTATTCAAATGTTGGAATCTGGCAGCATAGTTCTAGTTTCCAATTATCATCCAAATATCCCAATCTATTAATTCTAAATTTAAATTTCATATTTTTATGTATAATACTCATTATTTCATTGCTTCCATGTTGTGGTATTGCAAACTCTGTTTCTGTACTTTGATAATATTTTGAGGCAGCACTTCCAAAACCACACTCAAGTCAATCTTATAAAATCACTATTGCATGTTTCTTCAGTGAGTAGAAATACCTGAATAATTTTATCCAGATTTCAGAAAAGTGTATGAGGAGTAAAACAAAAGCCTGTGCATGCTCTTGTTGTTGGTCTTATCTGTGCAGTTCCAGATGTTCAGAAAACTTTCTAGCTTTGTAAAATACTGCCCTCAGAAGTTTAGTAACTTTAGAGAAACAGCATGTTAATGTTGCAATTTTATCCCTTTAGTGAGTGGACTAAAATATTTGTAAACTATTGCTGTACTACATATAAAATTTCCCATGTTGCTCTACAACTTGTCCCGTTCATATTCCACTCAATATTTTAAAAGCAGTGCTCAATTAACAGAACACCTGGAAAGGGATAGCTCATGAGAAGGATATTATGTTCCATTTTTTTTTTGTCATGCAGATAATAACTGAGTTTGGTACAAGGGGGAGATAAATAAAGGAAAAAATGGGAAAATGTGCTTCAAAACAGACTGAGAAAAAGTTTAGGTTGGGGTTTGGGTTTGATTGATGGAAGAGCTGCAAAATAGGTCATCACATCAAGGGCAGTTTTCAGCTTTTCATATGAGTAATGAGCACCTGTGTTTCTTAACCAAATAATCAAAAAGGAAAAATCATCTCAGAATAGAAGAAATAGTTTAAAAAGTTATTTCTGAGCGACTCCAGGCAACTGAATAATATTGAGCTTAGAAATAGTTGCATGCTAACAAGAGGTGTCTATGTCTACAGATTTATGTGTGTTTGCCTTTGTTTTCATAGGATCAGACAAAAGTGGGGACTCTATTAGCTGTTAGAACTAGTTTTTAGCATTGATGTAAAATTATTTTTGTGACCTCTTAAAGATTTAAAGAGGAAAAGTTGCGAGGCATAAAATATTAGTTTAAATGATTTCATGGAAAAAGAGAAAAATATGTTAAAATTCAAAGAAAGCTGTAATCTTAGAATGGGGATCTTGTTAATTTTGGCATCCCCAGGATGCCTACACAGCTTTGGAAATATTTTGCAGGACTTACAGTAAGGCTCCACACTCCTGAGGGTGTAGTTGGAAGCCAAATGGCTCAGCTGATAATGTCAAATGTGCTTGTAGAGAGCCCTGCTGACATTGCTTTGATGCCTAGGAGTCAGATGTCTCAGTCTGACATTGCCAGTCTTGGGGTCCCTTCAGGGTCAGAATGGAGAAATTGAGATATCCTGAGCTCAGATTCTCTAATCCTTAAGTAGGTCAGCTGTATTCCATCTGAAGCTGCCTGTTTGATGATAAGGACAATCCTAGAGCGACTAAGTCAGACACTCAGTCGTGTGGAGCAGAATTAATTTCCCTGCCCTGAATCAGTGAGTGATGTGAAGTGTCCCAGATGCCCTACTGCTATCCTAGAAGGGTCCCTCCCTGGGCTCTGCCAGCCAGCCACAAAAGCACCCTTGGCCTTATGGAAACTTTAAATCTTTAATTAAAGTGAAATTTATGCTGGCCCTAAGAGGTTCTTTTAACAATGAGAAATGTCTTATAGCCCTAATTCCTCACTCTCAACATAGTTTATGCCCCTGCTCAAAAGAAAGAGGATCCAGAATGGAAGATACTGCAATGACTTCTTGAAATGGTGTAAAGTGAGTGAGAACTTGATGTTCCAAATGGCCCTGGACTTCAAAATGGGAATGTCTGTAGCTCACCCACTGGGAGAAAATAGATGTTGAGAAAGATGTCAGCAAGGAGGAAACAGGGCTAGTGAAGCAAGTGTTGTGGCCAATGTGAAACAGCTTGTCTTGGCTGGATCTGTGTTGTCAGCAAGGCTGGGGTTCCAGAGGCTGCACAGTTCAGCCAAGTTTTCTACAGTGAGCCACCTACAGCTGCCACCTTGGTAGGTCTGTGAGGTAAATAGTGAGCTGCAAGCATTTCCTCCCATACAGTTAGATGTGTTTCCTTTTAAGTGCTTCCTGAGCCTTTTGAAAGTGAAGGCAGCATTGAGAAAATGGGTCAAAATAGTGAATGAACTGGGATGGCAGGCTGCATTTGGCTTATTGGCCATTCTTTGGCCATCTCTGGTCTGATCTACATCTACATCTACATCATCTACATCTACATCTACATCATCTACATCTACATCTACATCTACATCTACATCTACATCTACATCTACATCTACATCTACATCTACATCTACATCTACATCTACATCTACATCTACATCTACATCTACATCTACATCTACATCTACATCTACATCTACATCTACATCTAAAGTTATCACAGCTGTTTTACTTCCCTTGCTGGATATCCTCCAATTCTCACCCTTTATTTAGGAGAAATGTATAGAATTTATTACAAATGAATGCGCTTTCATTCCAGATATGTTGCTTAGGAAGGGAGCATATGGAATTCACAGGAGTACTTCCTGCTTAGTGCCTCAATACAGGAAGAAATTTAAGCAGAATAAAATTCCAAAGACAAACTTCAGGCAATTTCTAATGTTTTAGTTTTTTTCTTTTTGGTCTTTCTCTCCTCTGCAGAATCTCAGACCCATCTTCAGCAGGACACACACACTCTCCTTTGGGGGACTAGTTGTGGTTTCACTGCCTGTTTTGGCTTGTTACCTTGCCAGTCTCAGCTATGGGATATAAGCTCCTCTGAGCTTTCTCTAGGGAACTATGGCCTGGAACCAGTAACTTACTGGAGCATTACTATCAAAGCAACACGTTTCACATTCTTTGATGGCACAAAATATTCTCACCAAAGGATAAAACCAAAGTATTCAAAAGGACTGTGAGTCTTGGGCCGGATTTTTAGTGTTGACTTGTCCTGGTAGGGAGAAAGAGACTGTGCAAATCATTGAGTCCCATCCAACAGTCCTCAGCAGACAAGAGCAGCTCTTGCAGGTAAATGTTTTTGCTCCCACACACATATCACACCTCTAAGGCACAACACACTGTTGCTCTGTGGGAATGCTGCATGGCATGTCTGGCTGGCTTGCAGAAGCTGGGAATGGATGAAACATAAGTAGAGCAGATGGTGTCGCTGGAAACTGCCAGCAGGTAAGAAATCTCTAATGACCACACTAAGATTTTGCAAAATTCTCTGGTTTAGTCTGAATTGGGTGGATTTTCATGGGAATAAAAAAGAGCACATTCCTGACACCAGGAGGATTATTGTCAAATCACAAGTACTTCAATTTACACACAACCTTGATATTTTCAGTAAACAGTCATGAATTTTAAAAACCTTACTAAGCCTAACATATTTCCTCTAGCTACAGCAATGATTCCACCTTTTTAATGGAAACCTTTTCAACAAAATCAAGACTGAGGCGGCACCTTGTACAAAACTTTTGAGTCTGAACAGTTGAAGTGTGACAAGCTTACAGTATGAAGAAAATTAGGTGAAAAAATAGAATATTCAACTATGGTAATCACTATCAGGAGTACTTGTAAAAGTATTTCATAGCAGTTTGAAAAAGGTATAGTGATATATTTTTTGATTAGGAAAATGAATATATTTCAGCATCTGTGAAAACATTTAAGACATTAGAAAACAACAGCTGAACTTTGTGCAGATTAGCAAAATACAGATGAGTTTATTACTGTTGAATTCCCTTCTTCAGCAAACCATACCCATTAGGAGGAAGACCTGAAATGCCCAGTAGCCACTTCTCATTCAAACTTCCAATATTCTTGCACATAAAACTTTATGAGGTTAAATAATAGAAAAAATTAAATTTACTATTATTAAAAAAGTCACTTTCATCTCATCTGCAGAGTTTTTGATTGTTCTCTGCATAGGCTGTTATAAAGTTAACCTTGGGTAAACCTCTGGGATTTAAAACAAATTATATTCAAAAGTTCTCAGGAATAATTTCTGTAGATATCAAATCAAGAAAATAAATTAATTATTTGCTTTAATCAGGATGCAATATGTCTACCTACACCACCTGCAGAGCATGAAATGTCTTTGTCTCTTATCTCTTCAAGGTTTTCCTTTCATTGGCTGCTGATTACATGACCTCTGGCAATAAAGTATTTAATAGTATTATTTCCATCTGTCCACCTGGATCAGATTTGCAGTGACATGTTGGAGTTTGGGGGTTTTTTTGGCCACAATTTAAATAATGACCTAATTTTTCATACAGTGCACACTAAATTTTTAACTATTTGGAAATCTCAAATATAATTTAAATAATTGATCTTACTTTTTTGCTTCTACTAAAAGTCAACAAAAGGTCAACATAAACAAATTGATAGCATTTTTACTTTCTTATCAAAAGGGCTGTGGAGTACAGAATAGGGATTATTTTATATCTTTTTTCCCTGTAAATTTGTTTTGCAGAAAAGAAACAAAGCTCCTGAGTAATTCTGGAGCACTACAAAATCAGAGCCACAATGAGCCTCAAAAGATGATATATCCCACCTTTTTTCCCCAAGGACAGTTCATTTATCTCTGAATTATTGGCAGGCAGATGGTTGTGCAACACTTTATTAAAAATACTCGTGATGGAGATTTCACAGGTTCTGCAAGCCATAATTCCTGCATTTCACCATTTCAAAAATGAGAAAGTTTTTCCACATGGTTTGTCTAAACCTTTTGATATTAAGTGATAAACTTAGTCAGGCTTTGTTTTGTAAGGGTGGGTGTTTTTTGTAGTATTTTCATTAATATCTTCAATAGGACACAGTATTGATAGTAGTAAAAAGGGGTTTCAGGGAACCTTTTTCTTAATGTCTTCTACTAGGAAAAATATCTTTTCTTAGCAGACTTGAAATTTATAACTTTTCATCTATGAAACTCTTTGCATTGTGTTACTATGATAAGAACTGAAGGAAATAATGCCCATATTTGTCAGATGGCTACACATAGTAGGTCAACTAACAATTCTGAGTTTTTGTGATCCAAGGTATGTACTAACTGTGTCCTGGTCATGTCCTGTAACTGTTTGGTGTCCTGCAAAAAGCACTCTTATCTCAGTCAAGGTAAGGTCTGAGAGACTTGTGTAGCTAATCTGATCATATCATAAAATAAAATTTTTCTAAGTACTGAGGTGAGAAATTTTACTTGCAACACTATTTATAACTGTTTTTGGGTTTTTTCCACTACTAATTAATATAAAATATGGCTGTTCAGTCAAAGCATTGTCTCTATAAACACACTTGCCATTTTCAGTATTTTTGCCATTAAACACCTGCTGAATTTTCATGACAGTGGGCTTGCTCACATGCTTGCAGAAACTTTTCTGGACCAATCATTTTCTCACTGACAATCTGCATGTGTCTGTCATGGTTTGACCTCAGCCAAGAACTATGAGCAGTGAGCTGCTTGCTCACTTCTCTTTGGGGGAATGGGGGAGGGAATTAGAAAAGTGGGAAAACCTGTGGATTACAACATGTTGACATTTTAATAGGTAGAGCAGAAGTCACATGCACAAGCAAAGAAAAAAAAATCATTTGCCATTTCCCATGGCCAGTCATCTCCAGGAAAGCAGAGCTCCATCAAGCACAGCAGTGGTTTGGGAAGGCAAACCATCACTCTGAATTTCCCCCTCTTCCTTCTTGCCCCAGCTTTTACTGCTGAGCATGGTACCCTTTGGTCATATCCCTTTGATCAGCTGGGATCAGCTGTCCTGATTGTGTCCCCTGCCAAGTTCTTGTGTACTCCCATCCTCCTTGCTGGTGGATGGTGTAAGAAGCAGAAAAGGATCTGATTCTGTCTAATAGCCACTTAAAAATAATGAAGTCATCCCTGGATTATCAACTCTGTTTTCACCACAAGTCCAAAACATAGTCCATACTGGCTTCTGTGAAGAAAATTAAAATTACTGACCAAAAGCAGTACAGTGAGTTATTGACTTCTTAGCTCATAAGGTTTCTTGGCAAAATTGGTTGAAGGGAATTATGCATGTGGTCATGGAGCAAAGCTCATCTATTCCAAGTGGGATGTCCTTCAATCTGATTTCTGACATGTGTCTGAAATATTCCAGTAGGCCTACTTTATTTCTTTAAATTTAAAAAGTTCTGCTCAAAACATATTGTTTTGTCCTGAAATAATGTGTCATATATTCAGATTGAGAGGAATAGGATACAGAAAATTATTTTCCACCTTCCTTATTCAAATACTCAGTTGCTTTGCACCTTAACCCTCTCTGAGAAGTGGAGCTCTGACACAAAACCAGAGTATTAGCTTTAGAGGATAATCACAGTGTTTCTGTCAATGCCTATTTCTACCAGTGCATGCTTTCCTGTATTGTGCAGTTATTAAGGGAAGAATTTCAGGAGCAATATGAGAGTTTTTTTTTCCCTCAGAGTGATATTATTAAAAAACAGAGAAGTTGCCATACAAGGCCACATAATTGCTGTAAGGTGCAATTATTCTGGTGTCAGTCATAGATGCTTCAAAGGAAACATACAAGTTTTGTCATAAGCAGGGGTAGTAAATCCTGCTTTGTCTTGATCTAGAAGAATTAAAAGTTTGGTTTAAGAGCTGCATCATGAAGGCTAATATTTCTTCCAGAAGTGCATTGGTATGAGCATTGGTATGAGCTATTAATACTCTGTCTGTTAGCAATAAAAAATGTTCAAGCTTCTTCCAAATTCAATTAAATTTCTGTATGGAGCAACTTCCTTCAGGTACAGGTTTCATGCATTGTGTTTTTACTGTGAGTAAAAGTATTTCCTCATGCCAGTTTTGATTATGCCCCAGTGGAAAGTGATTTCCAAATACAGGAAAAAAATGAACTCTAAAGAGCTCATAAGCAAGACACTGCAAATTTCTGTTGTGTGGGCAAAGTGAATCACTTTGAAAAGGTTGCAGTTATATGGAAGAGTGGAGGACAGGAACAGGCCAATGCATTGACTCAGAAAATGCAAAATTAATAATTATGTGGGGAAACAGTGGAAATATGAAAGATGAGCTGCTGTTTGGGGTGAAATTGCAGAGTTAAAGCTTGCTTTCTTGTTCTTGAAACAATTAAAAGGTGCCCTTGAGTGTGTGGTCAGAAGTGAAAAGAGAATTACTATGACTGACCAGCATGCCTGTTTTATATTTCCCCAGAATTTGTTATTATGTCCTTAAAACTGTGGTTGACAGGAGGTAATTTGACAACAGGATTTAATCTTATACTAGAGGTTTGGAAACCAGAGCATGATTATCTGTAACCTGCAGACAGTGGAGCTCCTGCAGATTGACAGCAATGCAGTTCAAAAACAGAATCTAGCCTGGGTCACCTGGTTCTCTGTATGAGCAATGTTGCTTAAAAAATGTAACACAGTGATGATTTTTAAGGAAGGCAATTTTCTCTCCTTGATACTTGAAAAGGAAGAATAATGATGACTAAAGAGACAAAAGCAAAATGAGTAAATGCAAACCACCACTCTAAGTACTTTTAAGAATACATGTTGTGTTCTTCTTGCATCTCCGGGAGAAACCAGAAATAATTATTTCAAGTGAAGTGTGGGAGTATCTTGAATTATCCAACATTTCACAACAGTTATTTATGCTTTCTCTTAATAACAGTTAAAAAGTTTGTGTCAATGAGGCTTTTCATGTGGAGGGCTGAGAGTATCATATGAAGGGCTGAAGAATGTGTTTTAAGAGATTGTAATTCAGGTATCTAATGTGTTATTAAATATTTTTTCAACAACTTTTACATCACAGATTATGCATGTGAGTGAAGTCAACGGGACTTTACATGCCAAAGAGATCCATGACCATAAACCTTAGAGAAAGATCAAGTGAAAAGAACAGTAACCAGGAATATGATATAAGTGTTTTTGTATTTTCTAAGCTTTCTTTAACATGTGGCCATTGTACAAATGGTTGAATTACAGACCTCATGAGACCGTTTCTAGCTTGAATGACCTAAGAACTGATGAGACCACAATATTCAAAAATTTTTCTTTTCACATGTGCTACTTTATATAAGACAGAAATGTTGTCTTGTATTACTCTGAAATGTCATTTTTCAATAAGATTCACATGGAAAATTGTTAACTCACACCCACCTTTTATTTTTTAACCAATTGCAAATATATGTAATCACATCCAAAACATTGTGGATTATGACCAGGACCAGCTGGATGATACATTGCTTCCTTATACCACCATTACATATTCAACTAATATGCTTAGAATGCAATCTACTTATGTCATTACATCTTTTAATTAATATTTCTATTTATAGGGAGATCACAGATAAGGTATGAATGTTTCAGTCTCCATGAATGGCTCCCTGGGATGATGTAACCCAGTGATAAATGAAAACACACATAGCCAGACACTGTGCTGACCTTTATTCAGCTTTTCTTGCATGCTGGCTAGTTCTGTAAAATTTCTAGGGAATACTACTTCTATCAGGTGCTACTTCTATGAGACAACTTGGTGAGTACCACTTGCCACTCAAACAAAGCATCCTGGAGATGAATAATGTAAGAGTATTCTGAATAATGTATTGTAATACATTTTAACCTCAAAATCCAAAACAATTCTCAGGAAAGTTGATTTCCATGTCTTAACATCTTAAAATTCCACAACTCTAAAAATTCCTAGAAAGCACTGATCTCTGAAACCTACAAGTATAATTTCACATTTTCTGCATTATTTAACCTTATTTATCTGTTATGCCCCAAAGAATGTTAGTTCTGACTTCCTTACTAACAGGGGATATTGAAAGTGTAGCTAATTTTGCTTTTGTGATCTCTGTACCTGCAGTCACTGGCCCTAACTGGAGTTGAAACTTGTTTCTCATAGTGAAGATTCTGGCTTTTTTTATTTGATGCCTTATTTCAAGTCTTTGCACTGACATATATGAACACTGCTTTTTGCCTCTGGGGAATTACCCTAATTATGCTGACTGAAATTTTAATCTTTCAAAGTACTGGAGTTCAGATTTATTTTAGCAGAGTAAACAAGTGTTAAAAGAATTATTGAGAAATTAAAGCAGCCATGGTAATAGATAATTTTAGTTTCTTAATTGAATAAATTAATTCTTGCTTAATTATTTTTTACACTGTCTTTACAAATCTTCATAATAATATCTGAAAAGAAACTCTGAAACTAAGAAATATAATAAAATTCATAAAATGCTGTGGTTCACCCACACTTCAGGTCTTTTTTTTGTGTGAGGAGTCCTTATGGAATTAAATAATTTTATGTGAAAGATGTTCCAACCTCATATTCACTAAAAGATTCTTTTGATTATTTAATTTCCTTCTATGCAGTGTAGGAAAAGCGCAGAAGTAAATAAGTTTTCTTGTAAGATTTTCTCTTCATAGCAACTACTACTGGACATATTCTGGGAGGTGGATATAAATCTGTACAAAGGGACTGAAAAGGAAATAAATAAGCTTTATTGATCTCTCTTGTTGCTCTGAGAAATGAAACTGGGAGCGTCAAAACTTTCCAGTCCTTCTCAGCTACAATAAGTCAATCTCTGGCCTCCAGAGAAAAAGCTGGAGATTTTATTCTGGTGATTTCTAGTGTGAATTGAAGCCAGTTTTGAAGAAGAACACAAATAATACCTTGAGCTAAGAGTAAAGCAGAAAAAAATTTCTATCAAGGAGTTGGTTTCATTACTTTTAATTCAGTATTCAAGAACAAGTTCTCAACTTTTTTAGGCGTTTTCTGTCACAATTCAGGTCACATTATGGGTGATGATTGGAACTGGTAAGACAAAGTTTAACTAGGACAGTGAGTCAGGCAACTCCCACTATTGTGTCTGCAAGTCACCCCTACCATGTTAGCAATATCTGTTTGGCTACATTTTTAACACAGTTTCAGTGCTTAAAGGGAAAAAATTCTTGGAAACAACCAGCTTTTATCAGCTTTTAAAAAAACCCGACAAACCACAAAGACCTCAACAAATCCATTCAGAGAAACAGGGGGAGAAAGAAGGAAATCTTGTAGGAAGAAAAACCTGAAATAGGATTGGGTCCCAAAAAGAAACAAGAGAATATTGGATAACTCTTTCCTGGAGAGACCCCACACAAAGCACCAATAAATCCTGAATTCTCTTCTGCATTTTTTGACACAGCTTTGTTGGAAAGCTGGTGACTCTGCTTTATTCAGACTGTGGAATACTTTCTGTCTGGGTGCTAAAGGTACTTATCAGGATGGTGAAACTGTATCTTGAAATTCCTTTGGGGACAGGAAAGAAATGAGTCAGGCTTACACTTTTTTGGGAAGCTTGCTACAACCAGCAGGCTATTATATATAATGGAAAATCATGGATACATCACTATTTAAAAGGAAAAATTATTCATTATACATCTATATGTTAATATTGTATTATCTGGTCTATATTTAATACAATCAAAATCGACAGAGTTCAGTTTGGCTCTTTAAAAGGACGGTCTAGCCCTCCCTTGGAGGGATTCACAGCTGTGATGATTAAAGGGACAGGAGTGCTTATGCCTTGAACTGCAGGACTTGTCTGTAGCAGGATCATCCTGTAGCACATTATCCATGTGATGATTTTGAATGAGAGTTCTTCTGGTTCAGGGCACTGGATGTTTGGGCTCTTATTCTGAGCTAACTTTCTCCTCCTATATCATGTTCTGTGGGAAAATCTGTAAGGTGAGCTTCTCTTTTTGGATGTTTTCCACACATTAGATACTGCAGCACCTGACCTAGAAAGCTCTTTGTTCTTTAGTGGATCTAAGGGAACTTGGAAGATTATCCACAGGTATATGGAACAGGAGGGGAATAGGAACAAAATTAATTATGACTGTGCTCAGTTCCTGCGCAGTGCTGCAACAAGTGGAGTATTGAACTGGAATATACAGAACAGCCTCTTCTGTCTCTATACCTGGTATCTATTGAATTGTTTGAGACTGAACTTATATAAAATTAAACCCTATGATCTTCTCCTATTTTTTATGCACTTTTATCCCTGTTCAAAAACTGAAGCAAGCAGGAGGCTGCCCTGGGAGGAGAACCAATCAGCATCTGCAACAGTCAATAGTTCTGTAGCTATAACTCTAATTTTATCACATATCCAACTGGGAAAGGATGAAGGACTCACCTGAATCCTACTCAAAGAGAAGTATCTACATGAGTAGAGAGAAAACAAAATGGAAGAAGAGAAAGCCAACATTTATGCATTTGCAAGGTTGGACATAACTTTTGGTTTCTGTACTGTTTCAGAACTGAGAATCCTTTACCTCATCTGACATCCCTCTGGAAGGAACTCTACATTGGCAGAAATACCATTTTTCACATGGTGAGGTGTTGTAATATTTGCTGAGGACATAATTACTGTTTGTTTGGGTTTTTTTTTTTGGTTTATTTTTTTTTTTGTGTGTGTGGGAGAGCTTTGCCTGCTTACCAAATGGATGATGCTATGGTGAGGTGGATGTGTGGCTTTGTTCACCTCTTCTCAGGAAGGCCCAAAGCAAAGCAGCTATTTTCAGCAGACTGCCATTTGTGTATCATTTTGCTTCACAGTGAGAAGAAAGCTATTGCTGAACAAAACACTTGTGGCTGCCTGATGGAGTGACTGATTTGCTGTCTGTCATTACTCACTTTGGGATAGGGTAATGGGGTTGCTGTTCTCCTTGGCAAGATAAATGACTCTGAAGGATGAGCTAATATCTGTACTGCAGAGTTGATTTTTTTCTAGTTCCATGACTGTCCAAAAGTAGGCACTGTCACCCTGCTGGGAAGGCTTCTAGCCCCACCTATTGTCAGTCTTGCTGGACACACGGTGTAAGATTCCAATCAGACAAGACAAAAAATAAAGGCATTCTATCTTTTTGCTACAGAATAAAGGAATAAGATTTGGAAGAGCAGTACCTGCTTTGGAGATCTTTCAGTCTGCACTGCAGTTGAGCTGAAGCTACAAAGAGAAACACAGGAACCTATGATGCAAAAAAAAAAAAAAAAAAAAAAAAAAAAAGTTATTTTTCTTGTTGTTATAGTAATAGAATCTCCAATAGGTTGTAGATTCATTAAACTGGTTACCCTGGGTCGACTGATAATTCTCTGTTTGATCTGTGTATTGAGTCTGGCTGGGATGGAGTTAATTTCCCCCACATCAGCCCTCAGTGCTGTGCTTTTCCCTGGTAGCTGCAAAGGTGTTGATAACACACCAGTGTTTTGGCTGCTGCTGAGCAGTGCTGGCACACATCAGTGCTGTATCCCCACCATTCCACTCCCAAGCATTAGGCTGGGGGGAGGCAATACCTTGTGAAGGGACACAGCTTGGAGAGCTGACCCCAGCTGACCACAGGGACAAAATATTTGTCTGCCCAAGCAGCCACTGCATGTGCTGAGGTCCTGCTTCCTGGCAAGTGGCTGGGCATTGTTTGCTGATGAGAAGTAGAGAATAAAACTTTGTAGTTTTTCCTCTGCTTGTGCAGGGATAGCTTTTCAGTTTTACTCACCTGCTTCCATCTTATTCTCCTTTCTCCCCTGTCCACTGAGGAAGGGGAGTGATAGAGTGGTGTGGTGGGATCTGGCATCTTTTTTAATAGTGGGATACCAAAACTGGGCTAACAACTCTTTCATCTTTCATAGGGGGTGGATAACTGGACTCTGTCTTCTCCTGAAAATCCCTATGTTTCTGGAAGAGGGAAGAGGAGGGGGAAGATAGGAGAGGAGAATGTGTTTATATTACATTCTCTTACATAAGCATGAGCACAGTGGGGCAAATTTTAATCCTGGTATTTCCACAGCTTTTAATAACTGATTTGCAAAGTTAATAATGTGCTTCCTGTGTGGGGCTTTTTGTGTGATTTTTGTGCTGACAAACCCAGAACACCACAGGAGCTAAGTGTGTGCAAGGGCAGCAGCAAAGCCCCATAGACCTCACATTGTAACAAGGCCACAGCAGTGACTGATGAAAAGGTGAGGAAATGCCTGTATAATGGAAAGAAAAGTGGAGTGTTCAGCTTTAGGGCATGATAGGTTTTCTGTCAAGGACAAATAAAAGAAAATTGTTTACTTCCTATACTGTTTCTTTAGAAGTTAATTTCCTTTCAGTTTTGGATTAATTTAAAAAAATGTCATGAAAATGGTGAAGAAAGGAGCTTCAACAGATAGCAATGACTGCTTAGTACAGATGCACTACAATAAACTGGCTTCAGGCAGCCACAAAGTAAATTCTGAAGGTTTGAACAGGGAGGTAAATCATTGTTCTGGGCTCCATTCAATCAGCTCTGAAGGACTTCTTCACTGAAAGCAAACCTGCTCTCCAGGGCATACTGTGGCTTACTTAGAGCTCCAATACTCCATAATCTTCCATATCAAACCTCTCAACAGGAGCTTTGAACTGTCTGTCTCCTTGGGGAAGATTTAGCTATCTCTGAAAGACCACATGTCCATAAAATCAGCTGCACTCCCTACTTCAGACTTGGATGAAAGTGCAAACCTCCACCAACAGACAGAGAATTTTCCTTTATTGCTAAAGGCAAAATGACCCAATGCTTCAGGGAGGACACTACTGATAGGCACAGGGCTAAAATATTTGTGATATGGAGCATCAGATAAGTTGCCACAAAGCCAGATGTTACCTTCCTTTTCACCATAAGACAACATTCATCCTATCACCTGAAGGTAAAAAGCAAAATGGAAGTCCATTGTCTCTACTTCTTTCTTTCATATTTTCTTCTTTTACACTTCTCTAAATGTCTGATTTAAATCTCTAAAACCTGAACACTTCTAAGTTCTTTGCTCCCAACTTTGAGTATAATTAATCTTTCTTATCAAATATGTGCATAACCAAATGTAGGTTTCCTCTGTTTGGGAAAAATTCAGCATGGAAGACTGAGCACAGAGCTTATGCTGTGTGAATTTGTTCATATCTACAGGTGCAAGGGGGGCCAAGCTAGAAATTCCCAATGCCAGCAATGGAGTAATGTGGCTTCCAGCTCTAGAATAAGATTCATCAGCTTGTCTGCACTCCACTGCTTGTAGAATGGCTGTTATTCATGCAATGAAGACAATACAAGTGTTCTTGAAGTTGCAGCATTATAATTGATGTAGTATCTTTGTAAATGCTGAAATAGGTTAAACAAAAGTTTTCTTAAAAGAATAAACAGGGAGAAAACCTTTTGATGCAGTGTAATATTTGGTGTTGATTTTTCCTATTTTCAAATTACCTTTCTTTAGCAAGTTTTCATTTCATGTAATTTGAGTTAGTCAAAATCAGAATTAAACAAGTAATTTCTGGTGAAATTGAATATTTTCATTTACCCAATATATTGTTTCCAGATTTTTATTTTGTATACAATGCACATTTTGTTTATGGATTTATTTATTACTTTCATTGTCTTTAAGAACACAAAGTGTTTTCTCAGTCTCAGGCACAAAATGAAAGAAAAAAACTTGCATTAGCAGAGCAGGAACTATGCTTTTAATTTTGCAGGTTGTGCTCAAACCATAATCTATTCCAAAAGGATACAAAAGGAGAGGTGCCTGGGGATTGCCCAGGAGGTGATGGGGGCAAGGTTAATTGTGTTGGCTGGGACAAGGGCAGCAGCTCTGGCATGGGCAGAGGAGGTGGCTGTAAATTGTGGGATGTGCCACCGAGTGTGTGCACAGGTGAGAAGCAGCACAGATGTGGTGCAGGGAGCTCTGAGCACAGGTGAGATGCAGCACAGATGTGGCTGCAGGGAGCTCTGTGCACAGGTGAGATGCAGCACAGATGTGGCTGCAGGGAGCTCTGTGTGCAGGTGAGATGCAGCACAGATGTGGTGCAGGGAGCTCTGTGTGCAGGTGAGATGCAGCACAGATGTGGCTGCAGGGAGCTCTGTGCACAGGTGAGATGCAGCACAGATGTGGCTGCAGGGAGCTCTGTGTGCAGGTGAGATGCAGCACAGATGTGGCTGCAGGGAGCTCTGTGTGCAGGTGAGATGCAGCACAGATGTGGTGCAGGGAGCTCTGTGCAGGTGAGATGCAGCACAGATGTGGCTGCAGGGAGCTCTGTGCACAGGTGAGATGCAGCACAGATGTGGCTGCAGGGAGCTCTGAGCACAGGTGAGATGCAGCACAGATGTGGTGCAGGGAGCTCTGAGCACAGGTGAGATGCAGCACAGATGTGGTGCAGGGAGCTCTGTGTGCAGGTGAGATGCAGCACAGATGTGGTGCAGGGAGCTCTGAGCACAGGTGAGATGCAGCACAGATGTGGCTGCAGGGAGCTCTGTGTACAGGTGAGATGCAGCACAGATGTGGTGCAGGGAGCTCTGCACAGGTGAGATGCAGCACAGATGTGGCTGCAGGGAGCTCTGTGTACAGGTGAGATATAGCACAGATGTGGCTGCAGGGAGCTCTGTGTGCAGGTGAGATGCAGCACAGATGTGGTGCAGGGAGCTCTGTGTACAGGTGAGATGCAGCACAGATGTGGTGCAGGGAGCTCTATGTGCAGGTCCTCCTGCAGCATCACACCTCTGGTGTTCCTGTGTTTAGTACAAGAATCACAAATTGGCATCCTGTATGATCTTGCCATTTGCTGACCTGTTCCTTCACCCCATCTTGCTACAGCTAATTCTCATGAGCAGCACATCTGTCCTTCTTTGTGGTCTGACATGGGTCCCTGATGAGGGGATGTGAGCCACAGTAAGATCCCAGAGCAGTCAAGAAGCTGAAACAAAGCCCCAAGGCAGCAAAGAGCAAGAGTGAAATGTGCCACCTCTGAATGTCATCACCCATGTTTCGGTGTCATCCTGCCTCTCCACAGACACTGACTGCCTAGCAGAGGGGTATAAAGCATCATTATGTCAGCACAGTGTCCTCCTCAGCAGTGCTTTTGTGGTGCACTCTGCATCACAAGGCTGTCCTGGGGACTGAAACAGGCTTGCAGAACTGCCCCTCTAATGCCAGTGCCTGTGTCAGACTCCCTGAGCCTGCAGTTCTACATTGTCACTTCATTATTTACAGTTTTGAGTGCCCTAATTCTGTTTTCCTTCTTTTTCTGCCACTACAGAATTCCATAGGATTTTTCATGCTACACTAACTCATTTTTTTGACTTGAAACTACCTTGTAATTCCTCTTTTTGACTGATTAGTCTCTGAACTGGCAGAGTCTCTCACCCTGAAGGTGTAAGACTGTTCGAACAGTCAGTGAACCAATCTAAATTACTGCTTGTACAAAACCATGTTTGTTAACCCAGCACTTCATGGATCCCCTGCTGAACTCCTGTGCTGGCCATACAAAAGGAAGGATGTCATTCCCTCCCTCCTCCCCTCCCTGCTGTGGAGGGCACTGGGGCACAGGGACCAATTGATGTGCTCCATGTACCTGAAAAGCCACATCCACCCTTGTGGATGGGAGTAAGGTGTTCCAGCACAGACCAGTCACACACCACAGCATGGGGTGATGGTTGGGGTTGAGAACCTGAGTGAAGGAGAGGCTGCTTGAAAACGAAGAGTGGATCTGGGTTTTGGTTTGGGGTTTGGTGCTACTGACCAATGTGATGAAAAGTTGTGCTTACACTGTGCATACAGAGACATTATTGAGTATCTTTAGAGGAGACATGGACTAGTTTAGCCTGGAAATGAGCAGCTCTGGGGGCACCTTTCTGTGGCCTTTCAGTACATAAAGGGGACTTAAAGGAAACATGAAGAGAGAGTTTTTAACTTGTCTTGTAGTGACACGACAAGGGACAACAGATTGAAACTGGAAGATGGTAGGTTCAGAAAGGAAATAAATAAGAAAGTCTTTACTATGGGAATGATGGGGCACTGGCACAGGCTGCCCAGAGAAACAGTGGACATCCCAACCCTAGAGGTGTTAAAGGTTGGATGAGGCTTTGAGCAGCCTGGTGTAGTGGAAGATGTTCTTGCCAAGGAAGATGTCCTTGATAAGGAGTTTGGAACTAGATCCTTAAGACATCTTTCAACTCAAACCATTCTGTGATTCTATGATATCAAGAAATAACTTAGTCAACCTTTGTAGCACATTGAAGCAACATCATACTATTGTTTTGAATTCCTTGTTACATTTCAGCAATCCAGGGAGAGATTTACCCAGACTTTCTGACTTACAGATCTGCTCTAATTTGATCTTATCTTTTTTCCTTTTGGGGCCCAATGTCTTCAGATGGCAAGTCTGAAGACTTATTTTCTGTGAAGTTTAATCTAATCAGAACTTTGTATATAAAGGGTGAAGTGTGAGGAAAAGAAAGTTAGAAGATGTATGTGGACATATTGGAAGACAAAAATTACTAAGAGATAAAGCCAATTAACAACAACCATAAAAGTAATAGTTACTTCTCACGTACACAGCCATGGGCTTAGGATTGTGTTTCTAGAATTTATGGTTTGGTTTATGAGACTAACACAGAGTGTTTTGGAATTAAGGGAGCAATGAGTCTTGGTACGCTGTTAGATTTCCACTGGGGAATCTAACTCCTGCTGTTGATTGCCCCAGATACTCAGCCTTTATTTTCAAGCTAGATGTTATACAGCAGCATTTGCAGTCTGCATGTCAGATAAAAATCCCCTAAGATCACTGAAACTTTTCTTCAAAACACAGCCACAGTTAGGCCTGGGAGATGTGCTGTCTCCAGGGAGTTCTCTGCCTCTGAACACAGATCTGTTCAACTGCTAGAGTGACTCTGTGAAATCAATTGTATAATTATTTACATAAAACAGCTTTCAAATAAACTATTCCAGGACACTCTGCAGAGTTAAATAGTACAACTACACATGAGGAAGATCTGCTGTAAGACAGTCTTGTGAACCAGGTATTGATTTCACCAGTGAACAGTTTGCAGTCCAAAAAATATCAATACATTAAAAAACACTGGGTAGAGTTTTGGTGTCTGTCTGTCTTTCCATCAACAAGATGGAAAGTTGCAACACTGAAGCCCATGGTGACAAAATAAAGACATGGTTTGTGGTCAACAAGTTTTAGCAACATGCATTTCAGATCACCACTAATTTCTTGTTCTCTCAAGTGAGTGTAGTTCGCTCTTCCATCTGTCAGCATCATCATAGAACCATGCAATGGTTTGAGTTGGAAGAGACTTGAAGCTCATCCAGTTCCTACCCCCCTGCCATGGGCAGGGACACTTCCACTGCACTGGGCTGCTCAGAGCCCCATCCAGCCTGGGACATCTGCAGCTTCTCTGGGCAACCTGTTCCAGTGCCTCAGCCCCTCACAATAAAGAATTTCTTCTAATGTTTAATCCAAGCCTACTGCCTTTCATTTTAAAGCCATTACACAATACACAATATCACAATACACCACTGCTTAAAATTTATTCTTGCATTTCATTTCGTCTTTGCTTTCATTCCTCTCACTTCCCTATTGATTATTATTAATTTATTTCCATTTATGCAAAGGTCTGCTGTGTTCAGAGCTCCAGCCCTCACTCATACTTTGCTATTCAAGACTGTTTATGACATAACATTTTTAAGTGTTCTCAAGGTCTTGCTGTTATGATGTTCCCTGTAATGTTTCTGGTTTTTCTTTTTTTTTTTTTTAATTAAAAAAAACCCTGGAATAATAATAATAATAATAATAATAATAATAATAATAATAATAATAATAATAATAATAATAATAATAATAATTTACTAGTTTCAAAAATACTTATCTGTGAATCACTCTTAATATCCAGCATCCTGAAAAATGCACTTCAGATGAGGAAGGTAGGTTGCAAACTTGCCTTCAAACCAAGAATTGGGGCAGTCTGACTTCAGGTATCAAACCTGGGCAGTAGTTTTTACATCCTCACCCTTTTTGTAAGGCAAAAGAACCTTCCATGGGATCTTCTGAACACTCAGTCATTCATGAGGAAATATTATAAGTTTAAACACTTAAGTTGGATTTGAGTAATACCCTACAGCCCCTGTGTACTTCCAGAGGGGATGTTCCACATGTTTAGAGTCTGCAGGTGAATTTTTTGGTGACTAAGAGCTGAGCAAAGACTCTACTTGTGCTCATGACTCTGCCCTACCCTGTTCATTTGGCCTTCTATTCCTTGAACATCCTGTGAGTGTGATAGTGATCTAGAAATGTGCTGTAAAAATAAATTCAGTAACCTATGGGAATGATCACATTTTATAGTGCAAGGAGTCATAAATCAGATGTGCTGATAGCTATGGATTGGTTTAGAGACTGAAATCCTGCCTAGTGAAATAACATCTCCTTTTAACCAATACTGTTGAAGAAGCAAATATAGTAACATGAAGAATTTTTGCAGGGACTATTTAAGGTACCAAAAAGGTTTCACTAAAATCTATTCTCTGACATGTTTGTTATGACTGTATATTACAAAAAAATCACAATTAATGTGGGTCTGTTTCAGTGTGACAGTGTTATAATGGCCAGTAGAAGAGCCACTGTCATCTAACTGCAAATATATTCCTTAAGCACAGTATTTATGGAATGGAAGCAATGCCAAATGAGAAGGAGACTTAGTGAACTTCATACAGTGTTTCACAAAAATAATTAATAAAATGATCAGTAAATTACGTAGATTAGATTGAGAAAAAAATCAAAACAATCCAAAAAAGCAAAAGCAAACAAAATACCAAGGAAACAAAAGATTTTGAGTTTCAGCTTGTCTTAAAAAAAAAAAATAAAAAAAATTAAATTTTCTTTCTCTTCTTGGAAGGAAATTCAATTTTTTCTCTAACTAAAGATATGTCTGTTGAGAATAGAACTTCATTGGTGAATGTGTGCTACAAGGTTCTTTGGGTAAGGATGTTTTTGGAAGGGTTTAATGGGAACACCTGACTGGAGGGTATTTGCCTCTCCTCTCCTGAAGCCATGTAGCCTGAGCTTTTTTTCCAGGCTTAATGTCACATTTATGATGGAAACATAAAACTCTCTTGAAGATTATGTTGTTCATCTTTGGGATTGTATAGCATTTCTGGAATTGTCAATGCATTTTCAAAGGCCTTTAAGAGTCCTGGCAGTTCTTCAAGAAAATACTACTAAAGGCAGAAGCACAGTCCTGTCCCAACAGAGGAGGGACAAAAAATGTACTAGGAGATCAGGTTAGCTAAACTGTGAACTCTTCATGGACATCTAAACCAAGAAGAGAGGCTGGAGAGTGGAAAGCACTAGGGGTGGATATAAATGGATGGATATAAAAAGACAAACTGAGCAAGTAAGAACAACATCAGAAGGACAAAGCATCAACAGTGCCATGAAGAAGAACCAGGCATGATTTGGAATTCTCAGAACTATCCATCACTGTATTAAAAGGAAGAGGAAGACAGACCAAAGCCCATACTTTTCTGCTAGCTAATGGACAGGTAAAGTGAATAACAAAGAATATCAGGAAGGCAAATTGTATATGTGGTTTTGAGACTGGCTTCACCAAAAAGCTCAACTGTGACCTAATACAGCTGTGGACAAAAAGCCAAAGGGGTAAGACCTCTGAGTGCAATATGGATATTGCAAATTAGAGAGCAAGTTAGCTAAATTAGATGTAATTTAACTCACCTGATCTGACAAAGAATGAAGGAAGTTTTTTGGAAATGGTAACAACTTTGTGCCCCTGGGGAGAATGGATTATGTCTTTAGTAAGGTGAACAAAAAGGGATATAAGACACAATACAGTAATTATTCTATTGTCAGTTTTACTTTAATCATTGTGGGGAAAAAAGAAAAAAAACAAAACAGAAAATGAAATTATTAGAAGCTGTGGAAAAGAAACTAGAGATGGGCAGCAGCAGTCTTGGATTTTTGAGAGCAAATCATGTCAGACCAGTGTAATTTTCTTCTCTAGTAGCAGCTGGCTTTTTGGATAGAACAACAAAAGTAAAATCAAATCTTTTGGCTTCTGTATGATGATTGCCTAAGAAAGTTAATGATAATTTTTTCCTATTACAGAAACTGACAGACCTAACAGATTGCTGGTTTGTTTATCCTTAGTTTATGCAGTTCTTTGAAAGACAGCTGTTTGTCCATTTGATTTTCTTGGACTTTTAATGCTGCCCACAGAGCAAAAAATGCAGCATCAATTCGAACAAATAAAAGTAGTAATCCAAAAAATTTAAAAATATTTAAACCCACATTTCAAAACCATTACAGACAGGGTGACTGAGGCTAACATTAGAGGATGTGCAACAGGTGAAGAAGCTCAGAAATACTTGAATACTTGGGCTTGAGAAATACTGAACATGCCACAAAAACCACATTATATTAAAAAAAAAAAAAAAAGGATTAGTTTCTGTGAAGGAAAGGAAGAAGTTAATTGCCTTAAAACAGAAGCTAAAAATTTATTTCTGAAGAAACAAAACTCCTCTGTATCTCAGTTCTCTGAATTCAAGGTGCACATTTTTGCCCTTTATGGCCATTTCCTTTTTTAAGCCTTATTGCTTGATGTTTCCATGGCTACCAACCATGAACTGAAATTACTGTGTAATATAGTTTATTTCCAGCCAGAATTGTGCTCTGGCAGCCAGTTTTGAGCCACTAAAGGAGACAGGCTATAAGGTGGACTTGACAAAGGCCTCTAAAGCTGTGGCTGGTAAAATGTGCTGGGGTTTATAGGCTGCCTGTTTTTGACTTACAAGGAGCATTAACATCAGTACAGATGTAGCCTGATGTGTAGTAAGTCTGATTATGAATGAAGTCAATCCTTGGTGTTAAATTTGCTACTTGGGAAGACAAAGGGCTAGGAGACAACCCCTACCCTTGAAATACTCACCCCTCCAGTCCTGAAAAAATTGTCTTTCTTATTGTCTTAACTTGTGTTTCCTACTTTGTTTGAATGGAAGGCCTTCATCTGTTTTAAAATGTTAAGAAAGTATTTTCTGCTTCCTCAAAAATTAAGTCTAGCCCCCACACACCAGCTGCAACTTGCCAAATGAATGGTAACAGGTCAATAGGAAATTTAGAAAAAAAGGAAATAAACACACTGACAGACAAGTAATTTTTGTGTTGTAAGGAGGCAGAATTTATTTTCAATTTTGATTATTTCCCATTGCACAGGTCCAAATTATATAATTATTCCAAATATATTTGCAGTGATATAGGCAGGCTGGGTTCAAATGGGGATGACATTACTACTCAGTGCTGCCCTGTAACATTAACACTTAGTGCTGCTGGTGACCCAAAAGGTTAATTCCTACCTTCCTCTTTGCCTGGCTGGGCCATAACTGTCCCAGGCAAAAGGCTTCACACCCTGTGCTCTGCTCCAAGATTGTCAGGTTAAATAATCCTGCTCTGGGACACCAGTGAGCCTGCAATGCTCTTTCTGGGCTGGAAATGAGTCAAGGTCTCACCATAACCTGTGAATACAGGGGAGATGTGTCCTCCAAGTGTGATGAGATGCGAGGAGAACTTCCTCTTGAAGAAAGCAGGATGCTACCTGCCTGGCCACCTACTCATGTGGGTGACACTCACATTCTCCTGCTCAGCTGATTGTGTTCTGAAGCCATCTTCTTGTGTCTGTAGTGGCTATAGCATCACTTATTGTTTCCTAGCAAAGTTTTTTGATTCAATAGAGGAGAAACAGTTTTCATTTGAAACCTGCTTCTCTTCAGAGAGCTACTGAGGAGATAAAGATTGTAAAAAACATGCAGATTCTAAGCTGAGAATCAGTTTATATTTCACATTTTCTCATAGTTATATTTTTTTTTTTCCAGTGCTCACATTTCAGTGCTTATTGGTTTTTTTCCTGTGCTCACAATTGTGTTTGTTAGATTTTTTTTTGCAGTTGATTGTAGAGATTTTGCTCTCCAGTATAGATCATGGCAAAAGAAAAGCTAATTCACACAATTATCTGGACTGAGACTGCTCTCACTTAGGTACTTGTGAGTAATCTGACTGTGAGGAACTGATTAAAAAAGGCAGTCAGAGCCCTGCTGTACAAATGAGATGAACTCTAGATTTCCAATCCCCAGTGGGCCAAATTTCAATACCACTTACCCTCTGGATGTCTGTGTGTCCACACTGCTGCAGGCTTGGTTCCCAGAGTGAGAACAGGAGCCTCATGATTTCAGCACTTTGAAATTCAGACTGCATCTATACCCCACCCTTTTAGGGACATTCTTGCAAACATATAATCTATGCAAAACTGAACCTCTTATAGCTCTTTAAGGATGGGGGTGAATACTGGTACAAGTGACTTATATATACTCATGTAAGCATCTAAAGATTGATGTCCAACTCTGAGCTGGTTGCTATATGCTCTCTTTACAGTTTTTAGAGGGAAAAAGTTACTTAGGAGCCACTTCCCTCCAAGAAATGTGTCTGAAATCTTTTAAGCAGCAGAATTGTCACTCAGCTCCCTACAAAGAGCTCTTTTGTCATCCTCCATCTCTCCTGGACCTCTGTTGTAATTTGTTTTGCTGCACTGGCACTGACCCTGAGCAGATGAACCCCCTCTGAGCTGCTTGAATTTGTTCACCCAGGTGTTTTCTCCGGGTTTAGTTCTCTGCCAGACTTAGTAAAAATGGCTCATAGAAAGGACTCACAGGTGCTGGGCTCAGAACAATGTTCTGAACATTGTGGGAGCACAGGGATGGATTTGTGAGGTGATGGGCCCTCAGGGTCACTCAGTTAGTTTGGTTCCCTGCATTTTGAGCAGGCAGGTGCTGGGCATGTATTAAAGAGCACATCAAACTCTTTTCTGTTGCATTCACAAATTGGCCCAAAGCCTGTACCTGTGTAAAAGCTGAAGTCTGTGAAGGTGTAGAAAGGTTTTCTCTTCTGTCTTGAGATCTGCACTCAGACTGCAGTGAAATTCCCTGAGTATTTTCACTTGCCACTGACTGCATTTCTCCTGGGTAAGAGGCCACCTGAAGAGGACGTATTTAACTTCTTCAAGCAGTCCCTAGAGAACTGCTGGAAATCCAAGTTAATTCATTTAGCTTCTCCTTCCTCTGCTCTGAAACTCCAGTGCCACTCACTGCTATATGGAAATCCTCTTGCCTCTATGAACCTTCTTCCTGTTCCTCTGCGCTGTGATCACACCAGATATTTCCAAACTGGATATAAAAATATATATTTGCATACGCAGGCATCTCACTTTATAGTTTTCCCAAAAGTTTTCAAAGCCTGTTTTCAAGTGTCTCTTACAGCACTGGCTCTCTGTGTGTCTGTGTCTGTTCCTGGGGGCTTTTAAAAGCCTCATTTTGCTGGAAAGCACCACTGACAAAATATTAACTGGCTCTCTACAGATTCAGCGGAGGAAAAATGGACCACACTCCTAACTGATAGATGCTGCTCTCAATCCACTGGTCAAGAGTGTGCAGAGGCCCTTCTGGTAGATTTGGAAGCTTGTTGCTGTCACTCACACCCTACTGCCTGCTGAGCTACCCATCACCTGCTGTGCAAGCAGGCAGAACTGAAATTCACCCAGTGCTTTGCTGGAAATCACTCTGGACCAAGTGCCATCTGGACCTACCCTCACATAAGTCTAAAGCAATCTTGAAAAATAAAGAGCATGTTTTATTCTAGCTGATAGACTGCAGTATCTCATCCTTCATTGAAACAACATCTTATGTGTCCAAAGAACATTTTATAACAACTGTGAAAGAAACAGCTAATCCTGCACACTAGAGAACCAAGTCGTAGTGAAAGAGGTTCCTGCTTTTCTAATTACCTCACAGTAATATAGCCAGCTTCAGTTCAAGTGTGGGGCTAACATTTCTGCCAAAATATATAATAAAAGGTACTTTTTCTTATTTTTTCCCCAGTCATTTTAACATTGACAATTTAAAACTGATTACTTGATGACAGGGATCAAAGGCAAATCACTTAAGTCACTTCCCAAAGACAGTTTTTGATAATACTCTTTTCAATGTTGTTCTCTGATTAAAAATATTAATAAATTTGGTTATCTAAAGAGAAAAGGGAGGGAATTAGTGAAGAGATGAAGATATTTTAATGCAGATTGGTTTTCATTTGCACAGATTGAAGGTAATTATGGAAAATAACTAACTTATTTTATAGAAGAAATCTCCTACAGCCTGCAGATAATGTAAATTTCAGTTTTCCTTCTCTGGACTAAAGACCATATCACCCAGGGTGATATGACACTCCCTTTTCATGTGAAGTTTAACAGCAGAGTCATGGCATCACAGAACTCCATAATTCCATTCTATTCTAGAGTTCCAGTGGGATCTCTGGGGTCATTAGTTTAACCCCATGGCTGAAGCAGCAGCAAGGCCTTGTCCAGCAGAACTTTGAATACTTCCAAACTTGGAGATTCCTCAGCCCCTTTAGTTCCAGCACTGAATTGTCTACAGGGAGAAAATATTTTCTTGCCCCTAACTGGAAATCCTCTTGTTGGAATCCGTGCCTATTTCTCATTGACCGCAACAAGAGTGAGGTCAATTTTCTTGATAGCAAAGTTGGAAGTTACTTTCACAGGAAAGCTAATCCATGTCCCTGTTCTCAGGAGAACTAAAAATCCTGTTATTTTCCCTGGCAAAGATTTCCTGAGATGTTCTTTAAAGCCTGCAGTAATGCAGATGCCACAACTTAGGCAACTTGTTGATGCTTATTGATCTTTGTGTTAGGAACACACTCCTTAATATCTAAACTATATCTTGCCTTTCAGAAAATTAATTTTTATTTTCTTTCACTGTCTGGAAATGAAAAGTAATATATCACTACCCTTTCACTGCATTTTCAATATTTTTAACTATATTTTCAATAGTGAATTTTTATCATGTTCTCCTATACTTCTTTTTTATTCCAAAAAACCCCTGAATTACCTCTGCATTGATGGATAGATCACATTTTCTAGATCTCTCATATTCCTGTTATTCTTCTTAGTGTGGCTGCATCTCTGGTAAAGTTTAGTGCCCTGAGCTACATAGAGACAAAAAGATTAATTGCTTCATAAGTTCTGCAGAAGACAGTTCTGTTCATTTGGTATGGTGACTTGTTTTGTTTATAACACCAGTGCACTGTAGTCCTGTCACACAGTTTGTGGTCCATAACAGACTTTAATACTCCAAGGTATTCTATCTTTATTTTGGTCTTTTTTTTTTTCATATATATATTTTTGTAGCTGCTTTTTTTCTTTCACTGGGTTGGTCCTTACTGTTCATTGATGTTCAGGTTGGGATTTTTGTTGTTACTGTTTTCAAACCCTATTTTTCCAGTCTCAAGTAATTATCTTGGATTCTAATCCTGTCCTCGGGGGTGTTTACAGTCTGCTTTGTGCCTTGATGTCTACAGACTTTGTAAGAGATTGTGTTCCATCCACCTTCCCATTAATCAAAATATTCATTGGCACTCAGGTGAGTGCCCTGATAGATCTCACTTGACATGCTGTGCCAGTTTGGCATGATCTGGAATATTTTACTGCAAAACCACTTTTTGTCTATTTTATCCTGGCTTTTTCTCCCATTTTCTTGAAGTAATGTTAGAGATGGGCACTTAAAGCAATATTTGGGGGAAACTGAGAAAATGAGCCCCAAAACATCCCTCTAAACATTTCTCTTTACTAGTTCTGAGAGTACAGTGCTGCCCAGCACCTGGACCTTCCTGCTTTCAAACACTGTGCTGCTGAGAGCTAGCTCACATCTAAATCCATCCAGGATCTTGAACCTATTCTCACTTTCTGAGGGGTCTATTGAAACAGGAGCACCTTTACATGCATCGACAATCTCATCCCAGGATGTTTATCTGTTAGTCAGCAGAGCTGTATCCTTCCCCTGCACAGCAACAGCTTTGTGACAAACACTTTCCTTAAGCATCCCTGTGTCTTCACTGTGGGTTTTGCCAATAGACCAGTGTCAACTCCGTGGGTGATTTTCTAACACCTCTAGACAATACATGGGATGCCAGCAAAATCCTGTGGCGGAGACCTGGCTTCAATTTCTTCAGTTTCAAACAATGTGTTTGCTCTTAAAAGCCTCCTCCCTTCCCCTCGGCTCTAAATTTACACTTGTCATTTGAGTGGTGACTCATATCCCTCTGACTCAGCCACATCTAATCAGTGGCCTATTGAAAAAAATATTTTTCTCTGGCTTTGAAGAGCCATGTGTCAGTTTGCACACTAACCACCAATTCACACACTAACAGCCAACATGAAGAACAATCTAGACCGTCAGCCCTTCATCTAGGTTCCAAATAAATACTGCCCAAACTGCATATTTGCTCTGAGATTGTCCAGGTCAACTAGTTTTGAAGCCCTGAAAAGTGTTTTATTATCTTTCAATGGCAGAAAGGAAAAATAATATTGGAATTTTTTTTGCTGAGGGCTTCCTCCATGTCAGGCCAACAGATTCCAAGAATCAAGAATGTAGTGCACATTTGGGAGTAGAGTCCTGCCCAGACAAGGAAAATCTCTTATCTACTTGTGTGCAGATGGACTCTAGATGTATCTACATTAGCATTTTAATTTAGATCAGGACTAGGTATTTTACAATAACCCTGTCTTATACTTCCCATTTTCTGTCTCACATCACAGAACATTCCTGGAAGACAGAAACTGGATTCCATCTGGCTAAAACAAGAATGGAAGATGTACTCTAGATGTGCACCTATTTCACTACAGCTGCTAATGCATGTACACCCCAGGGAACAAGCTGGAACATAACATGCTCATACAAAGTCTTTCCCTCCACAGATCCATGTTGGGCTGCACTACTTGCCAAGAGAGACAGTCTGTCAATTGCAGCACAATTTCTTCCCACCCAGCTCCAAGAGCCTTAGGCATGCTTACTCCCTCATCCCTGGCAGTGTGTTTCTGCTGCTTTCCTAGCAATGAGTCCAGGCACTGAACAAGTCCTTTTAATAGAAAAGTTATGTACTAATTTGGAAGGGTAATTTTCTGTGATCTTTGTAAAATCACTAAGTCAATATTAATTGTTTTCTTGAGGTCCTATATATTTCCTTTGGCTTTTTGGTCTCATATTGAATGGTTTGTTTTCTTTTAAAGAAGTCAATTAGCTCCAATGATTCTCCAAAACAACTAATTAAACTGTACAGTCTTTGTTGCAAACTTTCTGTGTTTTCAGCTTCTTTTTGAAGTCTATTAAAATGTGTCCCTCTCATACATTTTTCTTTAGGTGGAGCTCTGGCATTTTCATCATTAGTTAAAAGGATTCACAGACACCTGCTCCTGAAAATACAGAGTTAATGAGAAATCATAAATTGGCAGGGGGAAAAAAAGGCATCTTATTTCTGACTTTTCTTTGTGCTCTGGAAGTGACTGTCTGAGATTCAGGATGAAATTCTCTTTTAGCATTTTCATGCTATCCTTCCTTTCAGAGACTTATAGCTCTGGTAGGGCTTTCCCTTGCTCCCACTCATTTTTACACTGAAACCCAAGTGATATTCAATAATCACAGAGATTTTCTTTCATTTGGCATCTACATTCCAACCACTCAGCCTTGTATAATGGAAGAATTCCTACCATAACATTCATTCAGCTTTGGCATCACTTTATCCCAGATCCTTACAGCTAATTTATCCCATACAATGCTCAGGAACTCAGGTACCTAACTCAGAAAAGTGGATTTTAAACTCCAGGCTGCCAGATTTCTAGTGACTAAGGGACACTGGAAAATAATTAAAACTTGAAAATTGGCAACTTGATTCTCATGAAAGTTCTTGAAACACAAAACTCTTCCTCTTGGGCCATTAAAGGAGAGGAAAAGGATTGTTCTTATTCAATGTCAAATAATTAAAAAAAGGTTGTGCACCCTTTTTCTTAGGAAGCTTTTTGAAATATATATCTCATCTTTACAAAATAAAGAGGTTCAAATAATCCAGGAAGGAAGTGGCTTCACTGAAATATCTATTTTAAAGTGTGTTCATTTAAAACAGCAGAAAGGGATTGTAACAGTTTCTATGCTGGTCTGGAAATAGATCACAACCATCAGAATTACTCTAAACTCTGTCCCTCATTATGAATAGTGACCAACAATGGCTTCCTTTTGCCATATTTCACAATAATTTCACAATGCTTGTAGTTACTTTAATGAAAATCTCCAGACTTTATGAAATATGGCAAGAGAGAAGGGTTTCATTGTCCTGGTAAAAAGAAGCTTATTCAATGTAGGTGTGCTGATCAGATTGTGCAACAGTGAAAGAACTATTTATTTTCTGCCTAAGGATGATGGCAGTGTAAGCCTCTAGAAATTCTCTAGTTGCTTGACTTGACAGCATCAGGATTTCCTGTTCACAGAAAATGTAATGAGCCAAAGAAGGACAGTGATAATGTCAATCACAAGCAATGACCTTGATATAATTTCAATATATCATTGGCAGCACATCATAAAATACAGCAGACTAAAAATAATTGAATAGTTCTCAAAAATCCAAACTAAAAAAAAAAAAGGTTGTTAGAGGAAAGCCAAATATTATTTACCATTTCATTTTTTTCCCTGATAAAATCTCCTTGCCTTAAAAGTTTGAGATCTTCTTTTTTATTTTATGACTTGCTTCAAAGACTAGTGCCAAATATCTGAAACTGAAGATTATATGAAGAAAAATTCTCTCCAAATTTGGATCCAAAAGGATGAATCTCAAAATTTTAAAATCCTTCTGAATGATCAAAATTTTTCAAAAAAGTATTTTCTTAAGTTCTTCTTATTATTAATATCAGTAACATTAACAATAAAAAAATAAAAATAAGGAAATTCAGACAGCGAGAGAGATAGACTGGAGATACAGACCAATGTCTCAGTTTCACAGTTCAGTTTCTTTTAATATTACTACTTGTTTAGCATTTTACATTTCTAAAAACTTTATGCAAAAAAGTTTTGTGTTGAGCTCTACAGTTACCAACAGTTCAGCTTGTTCTCTGTCTTACTTTTAAAAACTGAAACCTTTTTCTGCCTATAAAAGCTCCAAGAATACTTGGACAAATTGACATTTTGACACATTATGAATGTACATGTTTTGGTTTATCTAACATTATTACCATTTCCATAAATTCAGTGTTAAAAAAAAAAAAAAAGGGTTTTGACAGTGTACAACAATCATTGGCTTATATTGAGTTATGAAAAACTTCAATAGAGAGATTCTTTCCACCTTTATTATGGGAAAATGAAATCATGAAGCAAAGAGAGATATACTTACAAAGGCCTTTATGGTCTAAAGATGGATTTTCAATCCCTGAAGCTCTTCAAAATTTCTTAGTTGAAACAATCTCTGTTCAAACCTCAGTTATGATATTTTTTTCCTAAAGGATGAAAATACTGAAGAATATACTTTTCCTTCTCAGGCTGAAGCAAGCTCTGGAGACTATGCAAACCTCATTAGAAGACAAACCAGTCTTTATTCTCTTGGCTTCTTACCTATCAGCTTGTCCTAGAGTTGTGCAATTCTCCCTGATTATTTCCCTGGGAGCCTTGAGTCTCTTATTTGGCCTATAATACAGGATAAATGAACCTATAGCCCTACCTCACGTGGGTTTGATGAGGATGAAGGGACTGCAGGTTATTAAGTAGCATGGCAATAAAGTTAGCTCAATATCTGTAGTAATTCCATGAAATATCCTGAGCTGCTGCAATAAAAACCTGCCTACCCAGTTGCTCAGACATTTCTGAGTAAGGTCCCAGGGACAGTGTGAACTGCATCTCACATTTCATGAGCATCCTCCCCTTGATGGCTTCACTTCCTTCACCTGAAGACAGAATCCTGCCATTGGGTTACTGAGAAAGATGAATGGGTTGTTTTGGTTTTCAGTCATGTGGAATGTTTCAAGACAGTTTCTTCAAACAATTCTCCTTTGCTCAGTCAAAAGTATGCAACAGTATTAAACAGGGTAGTGAAAGGTCTGTGTGCCTGAGTTTTATACTGAAAACTTCTTAAACTGAAGGTGAGAACCAATCCAGCTGCCTGGGGCATCCTTCACAGCCTGCTCTCCATCAGTCTGTTCTTCCCACACAGGCACATAGCCTTATTCACTTACCTGTTCTCCAGGAGAAGTCCATTAGCTTTTCAATGTTCTTTCTGTATCAGGTCTTGACAAGCCATACTACTTTCCTAGTACCTGGTTAAAAAACAGTTTCCAATGAATGCTCCACCTGAGATTGTCTTTTTCCTCTTGGAACTATTTACCTTATGACTACCATTTCTCTTCTTTTGTTTGCTTTATAGCTCCTCTGTTTTGACATTCCTGTGACAGAATAATAGCAAGTGATGGACTAAATTCAGTTATACATATTATTCATAGAAATGATATAGCTATAAAACTCTAGCCTGTAATTTTTTCTTGAGTGATGAGAGGGCATGCTGTGGTTAAAACCTAATGTGCTGATAAATAAATTGCAACTGTCATACTTTGATGCCATGCAGATATTGGCAGCATTTTCCAAAAGCAAAAGTAAGGCTATTCTCAACAAGTCATTGAAGGGGGAGAATTTTAAAGGATCACCTCAAATCAGATAGAAAAGATGGAAATTGGTTTTGTTGATTCAAATATAGAGGGTATGATAACAGAGTGTATGTCCGAGGTACTTCAGTCAGATAATCAGCCTTTACATCAAAGTGCAGAGGATATTTAAAACTCAAATAAAACAGAGGGAGAGAAAGAGAGAAGGGAAGAGGGAAGCTTCTTCCCTGTGACCACCCAGAAAGAGCAGAGTCCCAGGACACAGCAGTGGCTGTCCAGTGCAAGTAAGGATGAAGATGACAAGATACCTGATGATTTTTGCCATGGTTTTCCCCTAGCAGTACATACTATTCATTCTGACCCACTCCTAGTCCCCACTGTTTCCACTTCTGATGCTATTAGCTCTGAGGGGTGTATACTGAGAGGGTGCAAATTTTGGATATTAGCTACTGTGCACATGAATTATTGGATAATATTATTTAGTTATTTAAATTGCTGATCTTTATTTCATTATTCAATGTGTAGTTTTCTCCAATATGATTCAAGGTCTGCAAAACAAGAGATAAGGAGTGAAGATAAAGAGGGGCAAAATGGTAATTGCCTCCAATGAGACCCACGAGAATTCACCCCAAAAACACTGTTGGAGTTCCAAGGTGCAGGGCCACGAGGAGAGTGCAAGAATAAAAGACAGAAAGGACCAATATTGAGGCTTAAAAATGTGAAAAAGTAAAGGTGAGAATAGCATAAGGCATTTGTGATATCAAGTGCCATTTTGTTTCATATATTGCCTCACAGATTTATTTGTGAAATATCAGCTAAGTCAATAAACATTCTTATTCTAGTTTCACCTGGACTTTTAAAAGTGTCTTTATTACTTAACAGCTATCATTAGCAGCTTCCCAAAATGTTCATTTCAGCCCCAGGTGAATGCACAACCTCATATACAAGAATGCACAATCTCAATCTCATATTTGCTATGTGGCTATAGAAAAACTGCAAAGATATTGCTTCCACAACATTTTTTTCTGAGTCATTTTAATCAATTGTTATCCACTGTCCATGTGTCTGTTTTCTGTAACCTGTTGCTAATGGTTTGGGGTTTTTTGTCTATACTTAGCAAGCCCTTCAGGCAAGGAAGTTTTTTACTGTGTATTTGCAGAGTGCAATCACACTCAAGGAACCAGGCAGTACAGCAGCAAAAATAACAAATAACAAAACAAAATATGTGACAGATTGTCACAACTTTTATGAAAGTTAATGCACAGCACTCCAAGTTTATGTGGTTGAGTATGTCTCCTTTTTAAGCATCTCAGCCAGTCTTTTCAGACTGTTTTTATTAACATGGGTCATGGGTGCACACACTGGTGAGACTGGTGAGTCTGCTCCACACACTGCAAGAGCAGAGTGCCCACCAAAGCACAAGAAAGTGCCTTTGCATCTTCTGGGCCATTATTTGGTCACAGGAAGAATAGTTTCTTAGACAAAAACTGACCAGTAGACACACTAGCATTTGTGAGAGGCATAGTGATGAAAGCTGATGGGAAAACTGTAATTTTAATTTTAAAAAGAAACAAAAACCACATAAAGTTCTCTCTGAGATTCCTCCTGAAAGGAATAAGACTTCTGTATAAGTTATCATTCCAGGCCAGAGCTGAATTGTTGG
Organism: Oenanthe melanoleuca; assembly: GCF_029582105.1. Lineage (NCBI taxonomy): Eukaryota > Metazoa > Chordata > Aves > Passeriformes > Muscicapidae > Oenanthe > Oenanthe melanoleuca. The sequence goes on from NC_079335.1 coordinate 25,119,018, forward strand.
ATATGATTTTCATAGAAATGTGACCTTTCATAACAGGGTCTTTGAAGAGTTTGACATTTGAAAAAGAATAAGGTTCAAGTGGAAAGTGGTGAAAGTGGCCAAAACTGAGTATTTATTAATGAACTGTAATGAATATAAAGATATGCAAAACTCTTAGGCAAACTAATCCAGATGACATGAATTAAAGTAAATGAAAATATTGCTCAAAATTGCCAATGACCTTTCAGAATTTCATGAGTTATCAGTTAGTTTGATAATATCCAACTCTAGCCCTGAAAATCAGCAAGAGTGAAATTTGAAACTCAATTAAAATTTTGCAAACTTCATAAATTTAGAGGAATTCCTCTGACTTGGTAGAATCCACATGGAAATTGCTGTAGGAGTATCACTCATGCTGTCTCTTCCCTTCTAGTGCAGTCACTATAGCTCCAGAACCAGCCCACATCTTCCTGTTTATGCTCTTTTCAAAAATCTCACTCATTTAAAAGCCTAATCATCTTCCAAGCTTTTGCTACCGGTAGCAAAATTGCATGTTTGCTGTTCATCAAAGCAGAAAACCCAAACCTAGCCTGCTTTCATAACTATTTCTTTAGTCAGAAAAGAGTCCTACACCCTGTAATCAGGGATGAATATTATGTAAAGACTAGCTACCTCCACAAAGTAAGGAAGAGGACATGAATGGGAAACTCTAAAGAATTTTATCTCAAAAGATCCTATAGCATTTGATATATTAAGATTGCTTTTTTTAAAGTGTCTTAAGAAGGTTCATTTGATGAGCCTGGTGAGGAGAATTCACATGTATACATGGGGAATGGGAGAAGATATGCACTAACTTCAAAACTAATCTATAAAATTCATATGAATTAATTTCAAAACACAGCCGTTAGTTGCTAAATTATATTATACTCAGGAAATGCTGTAAGTCAGGTTTTGTGAGACCTTGTCCCTTGGTTTTGCACTACATCTGCAATTGGTTACAGCCTGTCCATGCTCCCCAAACACTCCTAGGCTTGTAACAGCCTTGTTACTCTAATTCCTCTGCACTGGATTTTTTCCATTTCATTATCTTGCTTTGGTAATCTTTTCCCTATGAGGCACACAGCATTATGCTGCAGTCAAGTTCTTCCTATCTGTGGCAGCAGCAATTAGAGCCTTGCAATCTTGAGAGAAGGGTGGTTGTCCCTGTTTGAGCTTTGCACCACAGTGCTCCAGGCAGCAAAGGAAGGGCAGGATGAATTTTATACAGTACCTGCAGCCCAGAGGTGGCTGTGCTCCTCACAGGAGGTGCCTGCAGGATCTGCTTATTGATCCAATTCCAGTCATGATCCATTGATGCAAATTTAATAACGTGTTGTGAATTTAAAATTTTTCTGGTGGAGACAGGAAGACAACTGACAGCAGAAGTCTTCCTATAAAGACTTCTCAAATTCTTCCTCCCAAAGCTGGAAATGTTCTGTTAAGCATTGGTAAGGTTTCTTCATTCACAGTATCTTGTTCAAACCCCATACTCAAGCAGAATCAACTAGAGAAATTTGCCAAGAACCATATCTATTTGTGTTTGGAATATCATCATGAATGGATCCTCCACAACATCATTCACACTAAATAAATGTTTTCATGTGTTCAGAGGGAGTTTTGTGTTTCAGTTTCGTGCCCATCAGCTTCTTCTCCTGTCAGTGGGCACTACTTAGAACAGCTTGATTCCCTCCTCTTCATTACCTCAAATCAGATATCCATTCACAAGAATAAAGTCCATTTCTCCACTTTCCCAGGTCCCACTGAATGGCAGCACACTCTGCTGGTCTATTAACATCCACTCTTCCCAGTTTGTTTTTCTGTTGTGCATTAGGCACCAAACAGAAGATTCTCTATCAGAAATAGCCAGATTATGTCAGGTGAAACTTAAAAGAAGGAGGAAGCAAAAAAATTTGGAAACAAAGACAGCATGAAAAACTTCCACCCAAACCATTAACAGTCTGCAAAATTTTAAGCAGCTGAAAATACAACAGGAAGTATCAAGGTCACCATTATTACCACTGGAGCTACCAGCTCCATTTATCATATCCTGATCATTGCCACTGGCAGAGGCAGCCAAGCCAGAGCTCAGCACATCCCCACATTGTATCCCACCAGTTGTCTCACTCTGAGCCTGAAAAAATAGGAATGACATAATTGAAATGTGCAGCATCTTGGAACAGATAGTCTTTTTGTCCAGACATTTCTTATCTTTGATGGTTCCCTCTCTTCCCTCACTGTCTATTTTTTGCCTTGGAAGGCAACAAGACATCTGAAAATTTAATGTACTATTATGACATGCCATGCATAGAGAGCCCCAAAGTATTAAAACGACACATTCATTCACACTCATCAGCTCTGCCTTGCTAATTTTAAGTATTCAATCAATGAGGTAATTTATCCCTTTCTGAAGAGGCTACTCTTAAAAGAAATTTTTAGAAACATAGGATCATTGGGGTTGGAAAAGACCTTTAAAATCATTGAGTCCAGCCATTAACCCTGCCACCACCAAACCCTGTACCTAAGCATCACACCTATGTGGCTTTCAAATAACAGGAATTGTGACTCCATCACTTCCCTGGGCAGCTATTCCAGTACTTGGCAGCCCTTTCCCTGAAGAAAATTTTCCAAATATCCAATATAAACATCTCTCAATCTAACTTGAAGCCATTTCATCTTGTACTATGCCTGTGTTCAGAAGGAAGAGTAATGAGGGTATTTTAATGAAAGATGTGTGTACTTCATCCAGAATTAAGTTTTGAACAAAGCACACCAGAAAGCTGAACAAGGTGGGCTGGAAACTTTAGGAAGTGCTGAGTTGGCTTTGAGATGTGGCTTTAAATGGAGTAATGGCACCACAGCTGACCTTGCTGCTGTGCACTTCTGCCTCATGCTGGAGAGGCCAAGAGACTTCTGCCTGAAGCACCAAGGCAAGGCAGAACATTGTCAGAAAATTGCTCTAAGTTTATTATGTTTTAAAGAGAAATCTGTATTTTGCTGTCAGGTTAGACAATTCTTGTAAAGAAGTCAACAGTATCAGACTGAACTTTAAATCACTCTACTTACTCCTAAATAGACTCTTAAAATCTGTTGATAAATATGAAGGGAGAAACTGATTTATTTTCGTTTTTTTTTTTTTTTTCCCCACAAGAATGGTGTCTGGAGTTTGTGTTTTGCAAAGGAGTCACAACTGAAGCATGGCAAATTGTGAGGAAATGATGCCTCTTTTTTGCAGCACTGATTATTTGAGTCTGTGTGTGCACGTTATGGGTGTCTGTGCTGCTCCTGCTCTCTGTCAGCTGCTTTCAGAGTGCTCTGTGTGCCCCTTCACCTGCCTCATGAAACAGAAAACCCCATTTAAGCTCTAACTTAAAGATTAGAGTATGCCTTTCCCCTGGCAAGTCTGTCAGTAACAGCAGCATAAAGGTGGGGATACAAACCCATGAATGCCAGACCCTCATGGAAGTATGAGAAAAAAAAAAACCATAAAGTTGGGGAGAAAAGAAAAAATTTTAAAAAAAAACAAAATAAAAAAAATGGCAAGCCTTGTGTTACATCAGTGTCTGTGCATTACCTGTTCCAGGAGGGACAGAACTGACTGATAAGACACAGCCTTGTGAGGAGTCTGAATAAATAAGTGAGGGTCACAGCTGTGGGTCTTTTATTTGCAGCACAAAGCTGTGAAATGATGGAGTATCAGCTTCCTTAACTGATTAAATTCTTTGAAAGATTTGTTTTTCTTGATATAGGTAAATAGTCTCATCTAAGGGTGGCATTAATAAAGTAGGGATGTTAGGGGTTGGATACTATATTGACAAAACCAAGACTGCAGGGCTGGAATCCTACTATTGGAAAGATGAAATCATTTCCATGGTAACAGTGAATAAATTGTTCTGTGAAAAAGAAAGAGAGAAAGGAGTGTGACTCAAACCAGAACTGCTCAATCCATCTCATAAGTGAAATAAAAAGCCTGCAACATTTTAAGCAGAAGACGGAAATGCAGCATATGGAAAGTGTCTTAATAAGCTTCCTTCAGAAAACTTACTACTTCTGTGTCTGTAATAGCCATTTTTTTCTTTTTTTGAATTTTCCTCTTGGTTATTCCAGTAGATCAGTCATCTGTCTTCCTCTTCTCTTACACCATATTTGAAATAGTTGAGAAGGCAGGTTTTTTGGTTGATTTTTGGGGTCTTTTTTGTTTGCTTGTTTTGTGGGGAGGAAGACATTTAAAAGAACATCTCAGACTAAGGCCTTAAGTCAGATACTATTTAAAATCTCGATATCTTTAGAATTACAGCCATTCAAGCCAAACAACTTATGGCACTAGCACTGACCCACTGTTGTGTCCAGCTCAGGTGACCAACAGCAGTGGTCACTTCAGCTGCCTCTGAATTCATCTCAGCTGTCAGTGCTTCAGCACTGCCACAAAGGGGATCAAATAGAGAAAAAAAAAAATAACGTGGCATTTTTAGAGATGAACTTAGGCCCACAAAACACACAGATGTTGTCTCTGCTTGCCTGTTCTCACTATTTTATCATCTCTCAAATGTAAAGTTTTTGGTATAACAGGAACAGTCAAGTGTTTTCCTGCATAAGTTATCAGCATGAATTAAAAGGTTAAAAGAAAAGGAAAAATAAGTTAAAACTTTCTAAATACATTTTAGATGCTGATTAGGTTCAAGTATGGGGAGAGTAATGAGAGCTGCAAGGCAGGGAGTGTGTAATTTCTTCTTCCAAATTGCACTATTTTATCCTAAAAGCTGTGTTCTTACATACAGCTAAATAGCAACTTCATAAACAGGTTCATTTCCTGAGCTTGCCTGGATTTCCAAATGAATTCATGTGACAACAGCAGTGCCATGGTGCTGCATGGTGCCTCTCAGCCTGCCCTTCTGATGGATGGCTAAATCTGTCAGTGGTGGGAACAGCTCATCCAGTTTGGTACCTATGAACACATGATATTTGTTTTAGGTGAAAGCCATAATTTCTAAGTGGGTTTGATGTCTAAATATCCAGTCTGCATCCTTTCCTTCATTGTGCTGTGGCTGAGCACATCTGAGCACTGCAATGACCATGCTGTCACTGAATTTGATGCTGAATTGCTGAAGCTTTGTGTGTTCACTCATATACTGCAGCCTACATTGTACTTTTGCTTTTGTGTGGCTGCTGTTGCTTTGTCTTTGTACCTAGTGCCAACCTGGCCTTACCAACCATTTACTTTTAGTTATTATAACATTATTATAACTCTATTTTGAAGTTCTTCCTGTGAGTCACTGCTTGTTTTCTCAGTACATTTTCACTTGGCTTTTCTTGTCTGTAAACTTTGACATAATGACTTCTCTAGCCATAGCTATTGTAAATGACTCAATATATTGAGAATTAATGATTAGAAGTCATTTATTCTTCCCCCAAAAATCTTCCTTTAATTATAATTTCCTGGTTTGTATTTTGCACATACTCGGTGCTGTCTTTCCTCATAAATTTTTGATCTTTGCTACTTGGAGAATTATTTTTCTCTGAATAGACTCTGTAAGAGAATCTATTCACTAGGTCTGCTCACATCTGTATCCTTGAATAGTCTGTGTATGTACTCCACACTTCCATATACAAACTTTTTGTGCCTCATTCCTAATCCCTTATGAAGAATTTAATCTCCCAAGAACTAGGAGCTGCATAAATTGGTGACTGGCATGGTTTCATAATGTCAGAATGTAGTGTTTCCTCTGATCTTTGATTAGGTACCTCAATGCAATCTATTTTCCTGGGTCCTTTCTCTGTTGTCCATAAAATACATTGTAGGTAGAGAAAGTGATAGTGGAATTGTTCTTTTTACTGTTTCCTTCTTTTCTCCTGGCCCTTTTCCATTTCCATTTCTATTTGAAATTATGTACAATTTCCAACTATATCTCTATTGAGGCCCATCTAATCAGAATCACAGAATCACAGAATCACAAGATTGGAAGAGATCTTCAAGATCATCAAGTCCAACCCATGCCCTAACACCTCAACTAAACCATGGCACCAATGCCACATCCAGTCTTTTTCTAAACACATCCAGGGATGGTGACTCCACTACTTCCTTAGGCTGACCATTCCAGTACTTTATTATTCTTTCAGTGAAAAACTTGTTCCTAATATCCAACCTTGTTCTTCAAACCAGGACAAACCTATATTTCCCTTGGTGCAGCTTTAGACTGTGTCCCCTCATTCTGTTGCTGAATATTGGCAGCATGATAAATATTTATTTTTCCCTTTGTTTTTGTATTTTCTACATTGCCCACTCCTCCCCCCTACTCCCATTCTTTTTAATCTCTGATTATAAAGCTTGAAAATCCTGATAGATTTTAGTTTCTGAAATAATTTTAGGATTTTAATTCTGCAAGTGCAGAAAGACATGCAATATCTAGACCTTGTACAACACTCTAGATGATCTTTCACAGTAAGCAGCAGCTGAAAGCACTTACCATTCAGTGCTGCTAAATTAAACCACAAACACCCTGGCAAACCTTGAGACATGAACCTGAAAACATCCTGTAACAATCAAATACTCTTGAATATTTCTTGCTAGAGTTTATGTAACTATATTATTCTCTAGGCTTGTTCACACAGGATGTAAGGTCTCACTAAAAATTCTTGCCATGTCTTTAGAAACAGAAAGATCCTGAAATGGGCTGCAGAAACCTCAGTCTGGGTGTGACTCCGCAGACCTGCAGGCAGACTTCCACAGTTCAAAAATCAGTGCTGTAGAGCACAGGGCTCCTGATGCTGGGGAGTGGAGGAGATAAAAGTACCATCCTGTTGTGCTTCACAGCATACAGCATTACCTTTTAAAATGGCATTTTATTCCATCAAAAATTAAATTACAAGGAATAACTTGATTCCCTACTGAGAGATTCACCTGAAAATCATGAAACTTTTGATGAGGATATATATTGCTTGTTGATGTTACAACAAAACCTCACTCTTCAGTTAACTTCTCAAATTATCAGATTATTTAACATAGTGTTTGAAGCTGCTGCAATGTAGTGCAAGAATCATTAATTTCAAAGTCTTTCAGAAGTAGTTGTGATTTCCCAAAGGATCAAGCAATTTAGGAGCTTGCATCCCACTTTCAGAGGCAACAGGCATATTGTAGCCTTAGTTCCTTGATTTACAGTGACATGTTGCTGTTTGCTGCCTAAGTCAGCCTTGGAAATTAAGCTTAAACTGAATAATCTTTAGAGACTATGGTACTAAATCTGTGTGTCCATGCTCTTCCCATAGTTGCTGGGGTCCTGGTAGAAATTTGGCAGCTGGTCAAAGATGCCTGCACCCATAAGGAAGAATGGGCACACTCTCTCCAGACTGATGAAGGCACAAATCACATTTTGAGGTGTGTCTCTCCCGTTAACTGAGCCTGCATTCCAAATAAATAGTTTAGACACAGTTTTTTTGGATGACTAAAGTCAAGTAAGAGGAATTTAATTGTCAGTCATTTTCTTCTGTTTCCCCACCACCAACATCCAGGGATCTCACCTAAACTAGTGAGGCTGGTGTCTCTTCACTTACCAACACCCTCCCCTTGATTTGGTCACTTTTTAATGTTTTCTCTACATCTCTCCACGGGGGCATGTAAGAAATGTGATGCATCATGTCATCTGGGCAGAGACTGGCAGCACACAGCTTGCTTTGCCATGAAGATCAGGGCAAGAAAAAGCCATCTGCAAACCAAAACAATTGCTCAGAAGGGCATGACAACGTGTTTCAATGGTCTCCTGTTTGGATATTGACTTTCACACTGCCTGTGAAAGCACATAAGGCATTTGGAGAATGAGGCAGGCATTGATTAGCTTTCCACAGCTCTGCAGGTTGTCCTCACAGCTATTCATCTTGTTTGCCAAAGGATTTGAGAGGGCTACAGCAGGAACCTTCAGGGCCAGCCTGGCAACGTCAAACCTGAACACAGCTGAAAGGTACCAGCAATAAACACTGAACTGGGCATTTCTGTTTATTGATCTTAAATACCAAGTGGTGTGGGGGAAACTGTGATTTGTGAGATGCTGATTTCCTGCTCCTTCCCAGTTAAGAGCTCAGAGTCCTTGGACACAGTTAAGAGCTCTGAGGTGCTGTGCATTACTCTGTTGTTGATGCTGTAGCAAAAACGTGGGTAAAGTCTCCCATGTTTGTGTTGGCTTCATCAAACCCTCACACAGAAAAGGATTCAGGATGTCAGGTGAACAAATATTTGCCAGGCCAGTGATGCAACTCCCATGTGCTTTTCCCTGTGGCATTGCTGCTGTTTCTCCTCTGCAGATTTCACTTTCCCTTGAGGAAACACCTGTGCAGACCTCATGGCTGCACCTGTATACCATATTTACAGCTGAACATACTGTGATATCTCTGCTATGCTAAAGAAGGGATAACTGCTTCTGGAATCTGCTGCTGCACAGGATGATGATGCTTGGAGCAAGCAAGGCTCCCAAGGAGTTAAATTCCCCATACAGGCAGTCATGGACACACAGAGATGCATACATACAGTCTCCTGCCCACCACAAACTACAAACTCTCATTTTAAATGATCTTTTGCTGCACAGAAGCCACCTACCTTATAGCATTATTCATGAACCTGCCCTAGGAAGTGACTGGTGGTCACTGATCACCTCATGAGGTTAAAAAACATGTCAGAACACAGTGTAATTTACACTCCCTCAAATAAGCTTCCCTGTCATGTTTTAGAAACAGTCAGCACACACAGCAATGTACTGATGTGTCTTAGACCAGAATTTGAAAAGTACCAGTGATAAAGTTTATTTGTACCCTTTTCCCACCTTGGAGATTTCTTCCTGCAGTTGTTGTGTAATGAATAAGAAGCACAGCTGTTTGCAGCTCCACTTTCAAAGTTCAGCTCCAGTACCTGTGATCCCCATGGAGCACGGGGAAGAGCAGGAATCTCATCAGATCTTTCAGTTCCTGTCCAGCTCCAGCTGTAACCTTTAAAAAAATGCCTTGAAGTGCAATTAGGTGCTGTACAGTTTGGTTTGCTTTTGTTCTAAGCTGCCTGGGACTTCAGAGTGTAATAGACCTTCAGACTACAGGGATGCATTAAGAACAAGTTTCTTGACCTTTTATTCTTCTTGTAAATCATTTAATGGAGTGGATTTCTACTGAACTTCTTTGAGACACCAACGTCTCTTAATCTTTGCACTATCATTTAAGTATCAATCAGACATGATTTAAAATGACTTTAAATTGCTACAGACAGGGTCTTTAAAGGAAATCTACAGTATGGCACAAAATTTCTTGTAACCATCAGAAGATAATACAAGAATACATCATGGGTAAGTTTCTTTGGAGAAGAGGAGATGATGAATCTGTACATGAATGTAATCAGTAATTAGTAGCCACACAAGAATTTATTGCCTTTGTAGGGATGTGTAGGCAAAAGCAGACATCAACAGGGAATCCAGGCAGAGATTTGTTGTGACAAAAACCACGGGAGCAATGTTTTATAACTGCTCAGTGTCATACATGCTTTCCCTTGGATGTTTCTATTAACCTTTCCTATCCAGGTGCTTCCCAGTAATTGAGGTTTCTCCACCACTGCTTCACTGCAGTTAATCTTATGTGGTCACCATGATACTAAGGATTTATAGGGTTCAGAAGAGGATTTTGCAGAGATCAAAAAGTGAACTCTGCTGTTACAGAAGCCACAAAAGAAGTAACAAAAGTTACTGGGAATTCCAAGTACTCAGCATAGTCTATTTGTTTTAATAGAGGTCACTAACCTTTCCTTGCAGTCATCTTGTACCTTTTTGTACCATAGGAACAAGGCTTTAGCCTCCACATTAGGATGAATTTTACCCCTCAGCAAAGTTGATCCTGTACTACAATTATCAAAAGTGATCCTTTACAGCAGTAATCAGATCTGCAGCTACGACATCTCAAAAAGGAGAATACAGAGATGACCCTTGTGCCCTTTTAGCCTTGATTCACTCTGTGTCTGGAAAAAAAAAAAAAGACTTCTACACTAAAATTAGGCTTTTATTGGCCCTCTGTTCAGAGCTGAATCTCCCATCAGGCACTGGATCTCTAGGGATAGTGTGATATGTCACTGATGTCCTGGTTTACCTTCATAAAATAGGAAAAATTTTATCTGTATTTTAACTTTACCTGCATTTTAATTATCCCTTTGCATAATTGCTACAGAAAGCCTTTTCCTTAGCCATTTCTCCAGTCTCTGGGAATATGAGGTGGCACCAAATATTAGCATCAATTGCTTTTACTGAAGTTCAGAAGTTTGGAGATAGTTCTAAAAGTTTTTTTTAAAAATACAATTTTTTTTTTTTTTTTTTAACTGAGGTAACCAAGATTACACCTGGATATCTTAATTTTAACCCAAATTTTTACAAGAAAATTCAGGAAAACTTTTGTCTATCAAAATGTTCAAAGAGAATCACTCTAGTTTCACTGTACAAGCCAACCACTCAAGAATTCTAATGCTAGGCTCCTGATTTTCTTCCATGCAGGCTAACAAAGGACTTTAATGTTATATTACCACCTTTGACAATTTGCCAGCACTCATTGTGTCTGGGGAAAAAAAAAAAAAAAAAAAAACAAATAAAAAAAGGAGATTCTGCTTCTGCTGTCTGTCCCACAGACTCCCAGGGTCTGGCAGGAGCAAAGTCTCCAGTCTCTGGTGGCCAGCTTTGGCAGTACCATCACACTCTATTTGCTGCAGCTCCAGTTGTGTTTAGAAGAAAACACTTTGTTTTCTTGCTGAATTTACAATGGTTCCAAAGCTTTTTCAGTAAACCTGTCTGATTTTGGACACAGTCCTGAAACTTTTGTGCCTGAGGTTCTGTTGTGGTTTGTTGTCTGTAATGAGTATTTGAGGAAAAAACCCACAAAACAGCTTGATATTCTGCTACTTTCAAGTTGAGGAACAGATGGCAAAATAGTGAGATTATCCAATTTTAATTCTTCACATTTAATTTGTAGGCTAATGAATATTGAGCAATGCTGGCTCAAGCAAGGTGCAATGAATATACTTAATGGGGAAGGCTGCTTGCAGGCAGTAAATACAGCTAACACAACCACAGGTCTCAAAGCTACAATATTATGCTTCTAACTGGCATATCTGCCTGTACAATTTCTCTTTTTAGACATATGTACTTGTAGTATTTGAAAAGCAGCAAATTATGCTTCCTATACTGATCAGTGTGTCCTGTATGAAGGGCTTGTATCAATTTATATTGTGTCAACATCTGTATATGGAGAACTGGCAGAAGAAACTTTCCTCATTCCCCTTGTCTCAATGGCCCCTGCATACATCTAACATTTTGTGAATACAGCAGAATTGTTCTTCTGAGTTTCAAGTGGAAGCATCTTATGGAGAACAAATGCTGCCACTGGCTGCCTGCTGGCTGTGATCCCTGAGCTCCACTCAGGTTAGAGAGGAGCAGTGGCCACATTCAGGTCATGCTTTTGACATAAACATGGCCACTGACCTGACTTCAGAGTGAACTGGTGTCAGCAACTAATTAGATATTAGCTATAATGCCTATCATATCTTTAACATTAGAATTTCTTTTATATGTGTGTTGGATCTTTCATTCAGGTGCTGCCATATCCACTGTGCAAAGATTTCCCTTAGCAATCTGGAGCTTTACCTGCCAAAATCAAAGGTGGGCCATGCCACTGGCCTTGGTGCTGCCTGCAGCCTCAGCCACCCTGTGTGAGGCTGGGTCCCTGGAGTGATGCCTCCAATCACTGGCCTCTGACAAAGCCATCAGCAAGAAATGGGTACAGTGACATATTTCTGACAGCCCACAGACGCATCTGGGTTGGCTTTGAAGCTTTGAGAGGTCTCCTTACACTGAACTGATGCTTCTGCCACCAGCACTGAGGTTCTTGAGCCTATGGTCACTCCAGCACAGAGTGAGTTTCATCATTGCACTTTGGAGTTGCAGCATAAAGTGAAAGCCACTTGCCCAGAAATGCTTCTAGAGATGATGGAAAGGGATGATCCCCTCCAAGATGTGATTGACTACACCAAAGTAGAAGTGTCATAATGGCAAACTGATTCCTGCCTGCAACTAACTCTTTCCCCATGGCTGTGGAAGAGTCTGGACAATTAACTGAACATTCAGTTTTCCAGCTGACCACAGTGAGGTCAGAAGTAGACAGAAAACAGTTCCTCTGGGAATTTCTGACTAGTTCACTCCCTACTGAGCACCCAGACATGAGGAGGACTGACCACAATATGATACCAAAACATGATGCCTACATTGGTGTTTGCCTGCATTCTCAGTGCTTTATTGAAGGATCCAAGAAGCAGAGCCCAGGAGATGATGTAACTCCCCTTGCACAGACACCATCTGCACCATTTGTGGCCTCCCATCAGCTGGTGACAAAAGTTTCTTTTGTGGTGGCAAGAGCTCAAACACCCAGTGCACACACAGACACTGGAACATGCTGTGGGCTCCATCTCACCCCACATGTGTGCAACAGCACCACCAAGGAGTAGGAAATAAAATAGGATCAGATATAAAACTGAACCTACTAGAAGCCAAGGAGTCCTTTAATTATATATTTTGCTTCTTACCTAACCTTCAACTTTGCTAAAAAAATATTATTCAAGAAAAAACTGCCAAGAATCAGTTTTTAGCAGTGCTGCACGATAATGTCTCATCCAGAAAATGGAATCAACAAAAAAGGGTCACACTGCCCTTTCCCTGGAATCTGTTCAGTCTATAGAATAATTTCCACAGAAGTTCTAGAAAAAAAAATCTATTTTCCAAAACATCAGTGCCATATTCTGCCAAATAATTTTGTCTATTTACCTCTTTCTCATTCACATTGTGGATTCCTATGTCTTATTTGATGAGCTCAGGTGAAAGGCCAGCTAAGCTGAAATTGATAGTACCTTTAAAAGACTCCAACAGAATCACCTGGAGTGAAAAATAATCTCTGTTTACGACACTAAGCTACTGTAAAATCATTTGTAAAAAGAGAAAAGTTTTCAAATATAATTTTTGTACAAATATCTGTCTTACATCTATTTTTCCACCCTTTGCTCCATAGTTGGTGGCTATCATGTACTATTGAGCATCCTTTTTTTTTCCAGACCAGCATAAAACTATACCATGCCAGGTTTATTTCTATTATATGATTATACTGTAAACAATGTCTCAGATCATGTTGCTTACCCTAGAAAAACACAGTGTGACTAAACTACAAATAATTGCTCTTCCCAAGAAACCCATAGCAATATATATTATTTCCAGATGGAAGACCCACTGTGGATTCATACAGCAATTTTCACAGGGTGAAAACAACAGCAAAATATCAAGGACTAATGAGAGCAAATACATGTAGTCAGCATTGCCAGGCAAAGACTGCCACTTGTGTTTGATTAATTGGGAGCTGTTCACTGACATAGCTATTTTTTGACAGTGTGTGTATTTTCTATGTCATTTGGGTCTGAGGCAAGTAATATACCAGGGTTGGGGTTTTTTTTTCACTGACAAGCACCTTTGCAAACACTGAAAGAAACAGGATGCTACAGATTGTAGGAAAATGAATTTACAAGGGAGAGTGATAATTGCAAGTAGCAATTATCTCCACTAAGCTATTTGAAGAAGAAAGGAGCAGGGGAAGTGAGCCCTTGCAGACTGAAGCGAATGCTTTTGTCCCTGCATTTCCTTTACCCCACTAGAGCTTGTGTTACACATGGAGACAGAAGTCTGACTAGGCACAGCTCAGATAAATCTGCTCTCAGGTACCTCATGCTGCCACTGTTAGCAGCAGAAAATACTTAAAGTAATTTGCTTGCAAGTGTCTGAAGCTTTCTGTATTATCGACTGAGTCAGAGGCAGTAACCCTTGGTGGAGGAAATGCTGCATCTGGGGTGGTCCTGTGAGATGTGCATTGAATATGGGTCACAGCAGGTCATTTTGACAGAAGAAAAACAAGGTGTTACTGCCATCCTGCAAGGGCTGTGCAGAGGAGCTATCAGCCTTCAGGAGTTTTCATTTCACTCTCTACAGGATCAGGGTTTCAGCCTCCAGACAAAAGCTGGAGCTTACAGGAAAGAGCCTTGGCAAGCATCAGGACCTCCTTTAATGTGCTACAATACTTTTTATCCAAGGGAAAAGAGTTAACTTTTGCTGGACTGCAGCTCAGTTACCAGAACATAGTGATCTTTCAATGGATGGCAGAGTTGGTAATTAAAGGGATTAGTGCCTTTACCCTCAAACTTGATGTGGAGATACAGGACCAGCTGACGTTTGGCCATGCACAATTGGTATTCCCCTTTCTAAGCTCAACCCTTCTGCAACCTGTGCTTCTGCTCCTTGGTCATTTGCCTTGCAGTTGTCTGAATCCACTGAAAGGAAGCTCTGGGTGCCTTTGGGGATGTTAAAAGGAGCCCTGCCTGAGGGGCTGCACCTGCCCCACTGCTGAGAGGAGGGAGGACACAAGTTTGTGGGCATGTCTTGCACACCTAGGGCCAGTCTGTGCTTCTGAGCATTCTGCCAAGGACCAGTCTGCAGCCAGGGCTGAGTACTTCACAGGATGGTCCAGAAATAAAATAGACTGTTTTAGACAGTCACACATTATCAAACATCTCTCAGGGCTGAACCACGTTTGTAACCCTCCATTCTTCTACTTCTAAGTTCAGGCAAAGTGTTACCAGTAAATGAAGTTCTTTGCGATTTTCACTTTGTACCTCTGTAGAAATAATTTGTCTTCACCACAGTATTTAAAAATTTAAGACACTGTAACTAATGACCAACTCTGATTTAGTGTTATTAATGAAGAATCATGTTGCTAAGAATGTATTTCCAAGACAGAATGTAAAAATTTAAATACATTGTTCAGATTCTTTATGTCAAATATATGTTTATTTTGCTAGCAAACTGAATGTTTTATGCCAGAGATAGAAATATGTGTTAGTTGTTTCATTTCTGTTATTTTCATTTCTTGTTTTCCTTCTCTCCATGTAGAACTTCCAGCAGCACAAAAGCTTCAGCACAATATAGATGTTTTTTGCAATTTTTGTTTATGGATACTGGAGAAAAAAAATCTCTTACCTATTATATCATAAAGGCTGTTATGAAAGAAAAAGTGGCATAATACAGACCTGGAATATTGTGATCTTTTATGCTTTATTCTGAGGTATTTAAAGTCAGGAATGTCAGTTACAGTATTAATTAAGCACAGTTTGACAGGAAGCTTAGATTAATTAGGTAAATATCTGTCATGGCAAGTGAAAAGAGGATCCCAACCTGAATAGAAAAAATTGAAGGTTTTTTTTTAAATTTTGGTGTCTGGTGCAGCCATGCTAAAAAGTTTGCTTATAATCATGAGACCTCTTGAAAGTCAGTATCACTGCAAAGAGGATGAATACACAGTAAGCATGTTTTTAAAGAGTTTAGTTGATAATGAAGCTTTTTGTAGTGTGACCTCAAGATAGTTACACTACAAAAGCAATTTTTTATGCTGGAAGATTGTATCTTTACCTTGTGCAAAGTCTTGTGATTGTAAATCCACACTCTGCTGTTCAGGGTGTTTTATGGGGAAATCATCCTGCAATACTCCAGGACTGCATCATCTACCTGGAGGATATAGCCTCCAGGAGCACTGGATGCCTACCATAATAGGATGCACTTTCGTAGGTAGATCTGTGAAGAAGTGATAAGAGGTAAACAGTAAAAAAAATAGGTATTCAACCCAAGGAAGCAGACTGTGACAAGGACAACTTCTTCATCTGTCTTCTTTTAATTGATACTATCACACTAAATGTTTTCTTGTCACATGAAATCAATGAGAAAAACCCCAGGCCATTTCCCTCCCTCTCTGTATTTATGTCTAGCGTTTTTCTAGGCAAGAACTTCAGTTCCTGGGGTTATATTCTTCTTACAGACTCAACTAGATGAAGTGGTTTGCTCAGAAAGAAATATATGTATGTCCAGCTGCCTTGGTTTGAAAGACAGGTAAAAAAAGCAGGAGCCTCTCTTTGAAATGGAGAATGTAAACCCCTTCCCTCCAAATTACTATAATTTTGAAATTAAGGGGCTCTCAGGCAAAGATATGGGAAATAGGAATAACAGTTCTTTAACAGGAAAATTAAAGTGGAATACAGTATTACAAAGAATAAACCACCCACCCACCCCTCCCCCCCCCCAAAAAAAAAAAAAAGTAAAAAAACAAAACAAAACACTGACAGAGTCAGAATACAACCTGACACCCTGTCAGTCAGTCAGGGTGTTGGTAGCAGTCCCATTAAATGGTGGCTGCATCCTCCTGCAGTGGCAGATGTGGTTCAGTTGAAGCAGTGATCCTGTAGAAGGTGCAGTTTTCCTCTGGGGGCTGAATGATGATGTGGAAAGGTCCCATTTTCCTCTTGGATCCAGTGGAAAAGAGGCTACTTTGGTGTCCAAAATCTCAGTTTTTATCTAGGTAGGAAAGTCTCCCCTCCCTGGCTGGAGCATCTCCCAGTGGGATGATGTAATTTTATCAGTCATACAGTGGGACTGAACAGCCCAGCAGCAGATGATATCTTCCTGGAGGGAGGATGGGCTGTGGAAAAAATAAAGATGATTGCACCACCTGATTTTAACAGATGGCCCATTAGCAGAGGACATCTCCCATGGAGATAGGGAATCACTACCCCACCTGGTTTCAGCAGATGGTGATAGAATACATGCTTTTGGTCACATCTTGTATTGCAGCCTAAGACACCAGCTGTGCAATCTTTCATAGCAGATTGAAGTGGAGAGGGATGGTCATTGCTAAGTCAAGCACTGACCTTTGCTTCCTAAAGCTAGGTGAGGTAGTTGGTTAGTCTTATTCCAGCTGAAAAATTAACAGCTGTTATTTTCACTATTTCCATTTTAAGAACTTGATTTACCATATTTGGCTGGAAAACACCCCAGTGTATACTGGAGGGGGGCCCTTCTTACTCCTGTCCCTTGCAGTGGTCCCCACGCAGCCGCAGAGCCAGTGACCCAGGCTCTGGGGCTCTGGCACAGGGAAGGTGCTGGTTCCCATGGAGACTGTCTGCATCTCAGCACGAGAGGAAGGAAACCAGGAGGGATGGAGACAGAGGCACTGTGAAGAGCAGGAGCAGCCTGCATGCTGTGTCAGCTGTGATCGTGTCCTCTCTGTGGCCATCCTGTGTCTCAGACAAAGCAAAGCAGGGTGTCGCTCTCCTGCTCCCCAGAACTGAGCTGGAGTTACCTGAGTGCACATTCTCTGCAGCTGGGGCTCCTTGCAGTGAGTTATGCTCAGTCTTGCTTTTCCTAGTTAGCATGAGCCTCACCAAAAAATACTCAATTTACCTACTAAATCTGGGGATCAATTTCATACCAACTCCTGTTAGTTCCAGATGTTGTCACAAGACTTCAGTGAGGGCATCACTTGAACACAAATAAAGGACAGTTTAAGATTCCCTGTTTCCTTTGTGTTAATGATCCATCTTTAATTCATGAACTTCTTCTATTAAAATGAAGGGATTTAATAAATTAATGTTTCAAATTCAGTGGTTTATGTGTCTCTTATATTTCCTCTCATAATTTTAATTAATATACAACAAATTGTGGGACATAAAATTGTAACATTTGAAAAATTATTTGCATTAAGTATTTTGAAATCAACTTTTCTGTATCTGAAATATGATAGTTGAAAATTCTACTACAAATAGACATTATTTTAAATATTTTTATTTTTAGTGGTTAGTCACTGTGGCCCGAATACTTCATTTTACAGAAGAGGAAATCAAAACATGCCAAATTCAGGCTTTATTTGTGGGACACATAAAAGTTACCTGGACTGTGTAAGTTTGAAATCTACTTAGGAAACCTAACTAAACCAAATTAGGAAAGTGAAGCTGGAAGGGATGATATGGTTTAGCTTACCAGTCTGAGGCAGAACCGGGTTCTTTGTGCATGATATTATTTGTCAATAAGATCCTCAGTGGAGGAGACTCTGCACCCTCACTAGTTATTGTCTGCCTGAATTTCAGTGCACTTGCAGAGTCATAGAATCATAAAATGGCTGGATTTGGAAGGCAAATTATCTCATTCCAACCCCTTTGCCATGGGCAGGGAAACTTCCACTAGACCAAGTCTGCCCAGAGACCCATCCAGCCTGTTCTCACACACCCCCGGGGTGGGCACTCTACAACTGCTCTGGATAACCTGTGACAGTCTCACCATTTTAACAGTAAAGAATTTCATCCTAATTCTCATCTAACCCTGCCCTCCTTCATCTTAAGGCCACCTTGTGAAAAGTCCCTTTCCAGTCTTCTTGTAAGCCCCCCATCATTAGGAATTTTCTATATGCTGTCTAGCTTTCCAGGCAGCAAAACTGCTTATAATTAAACTCTACTTAATAGCACCAACAGAATTTTTTATCAGTCACTGAAGAGGGCTCATGAGAAGAAACCAGATTTATCATTTCCATTGCTTTTCCCAGTGTGTGCTGTTTTGGTTTTTGCTGTTAAGAAGAAACATCACAAATGTTGCTTCAAAGATGGAGTTGCAGTGAAATACTTGTCTTTAAACAATGGTATTCCTAGAACAGGTACCTCATAATCTTGTTGGAGGGAAGATAATCAAAGGAATAACTAACTATATCATTCAGCTTAACTCTTTCAGGTTTCCAGGACAGGCTGTACTAATGAAGGAGGGTGATGTTGAAGAAAAATTCAAGTGAAGCAAGGTGAATTCTGTAGAAATCTGAATCTTTCCTCAAAAGTATTTTACTTAAGTAGGAACTGTTTCTATAGTACTGATCACACAACCAAAATGATGAGAAGTGTGCTGCAGAATGGTAAGGGGAATAAGAGAGATTCTGAGAACGGAAAACAAGTATTAAGATAAGCCAGAAAAAACCCAAACTAAACCAAAACCAAAACAGCAAACAACCCACACAATTTTTTTAGACATCATCAATAATGGAGCTATAAAGAAGAAGATGATCAGAAAGTCTAAAAGAGGAGAAGCACAACTTTGGTATACTTTTCAGCATTGCACAAGAACTTTTCTAATTAAACTACTGGAAGTGTGACTTGAAATTTTCCAGAAGTTCAGCCTCTTGAACTTGCAATCACTGCTTTGGAAATTCGGAATCTCTGCCCTTCCAGATAATAATGATCTAGCATTTTTACAAATGGCCATTACCTTTCAAGGTGATTATTTCAACATCACAAGAAGATATGTGAGTGTAGGAGATAATAGAGGTCTATATTTTCCAATGGGAATGATAGGACTGAATTTAAGTTAGTTTTCACAGTTTTCAGCCACCTAGTTGTAAATTAGAAGGTTCCTGTTTGAATATAGGTATATGCATTTCACCTTCTGGTTCCTTCTATTTCATTCCCAAGAAAACTTAGTGGAAACTGCAGTTGGATAAGGCTAACCAAAATCCTAACATTTTTTTGCACATTCTACATTTTTTTTATTCAGTTAGTTATAGAACAGCATATTTACTTTTAATTCATATTTTCTAAGCATCTAGTAAGTGAAGTAAGTCTAGTAAGTCCAAAAATGCATTACATCTGTCTGAATAGGATTTAAGGGTCAGTAAAAATAAAAATAGTAATAGTACTCCTTGGAAAAGACAGTTAATTACAGTTCCATGAAGAGGAACAAGACTGCAGAATAAGTACCTGCTACATTAGCACTCTCATTTCACATGTATCATGCAGGGTCCTTATGCAGCTGAGCAAGAGTACTTCAGACTAAATTGTCTGGCATTTATTGGCAAGGACCCTGCTTTAATACCAGCTCCCTCCCTAGAGTTATTTCTAACCCTTGCTTATCTGTTTTCCCTACCTTCATTTTACTTCCTTCTATAGGTTTACAATATGTGATAAAAGCACTTTCATCTGGTATTGTTTAGCATCATTATCTGACCTTAACTTTGATGAATAGAACAGACAGACATGATCCTCATAATATAGGCAGGAGGTAGAAATTAATTTTAAAAGTCAGAAGGACTAGGTTTTTGCTCTGGCTGCTCACATGTCACTGTCAGAAGTAAAATGAGGAGTCACATGGAGAGATTATTGTCACTGCTCTTTTTTCCAGATGCTGCTGTGACACCAAAACCTAAAGGCTGCAGGCCCTAGAACCTTTCTGAGCCATCCTAGGTCTACCATAGCTCTCTCAAACTGTTTCTGAGCAGATTTTGGAGATCACAAGTGTGAGAGTATCTCTCTGTGACAGTCTGATTGCACAGGGACTGTGTGGACAGGGTGAGGAGATGGACAGCTCATCAAATTGGCATGTCAAGTGGCACAAAATGTTTCAATACTAATAGAATGCATTAAAAATATTATATATATCTTCAATTTATGAAATCAGGTTTAAAGATAATCCCCCTCCACAAATAATGCACCTTTATTTTCTCTTCTTTTCTCTTTATTTTTCCTGATTTCAAAGTGATTGGTTTTATTTCCCACAGAATTTTCTCTAGTCACAGAAGATGAAAACTTGTTTATGCAGCTCATAAATGCAAGCTGGGACTCTTATATAATTACAGGTCTCCAAACAACATGCATACAGGAGCTGGCAAGGCTACACTGGATAATCAGTTTTAAGACAGAACAGCCTTTGAAAAAAGCAGAGAATCTCATTACCCAGCTGCATAAATCCATGGTTCAGTCACATTTTGAACTGTGGGCAGTTCTCATCCCCCAATCTCAGAAAATACAGAATAAAACTGGGAAGATCATGAGCAGTGTGACAGGCATATTCAAAACTATACTGTTCAAAATAGTATATTAAAAATATTCAAAAGCTGGAAGTATTTTTGAAAATAGGGAACCTTTAATAAGTAAACATTAACTGGGAATGAGGAGTAGGGAAAAGTGCCCCACTAAAAAAAATGCACAGAGAGGAATGCACATGGGGAATGGCTACTCACAGTCTCTGGCAAAGCAAGAGCTACAGGTTAACAGAAGAAAGCAGATGGCAGACTCAGAAAAAATGGAAGAAATTGATTTTTCACATTGTGCAGGTAAGTGCAGTTTTTTTCAAATGCAAATCATCTACATGAGTCCAAAAGATTAAAAAAAATATCAAAAGAAAAATAATCAGGGCTGTTAATTACAAAGACAACATCTTGGACTCAAGGAGTCTCCAGAGCCAGAAAAATATTCTAAGGAAACATGATTATATTTTTGACCTTTTCTTTTTCTCTTCTTCTAAGTATCTGCTTTTGTCTGCTTGGTGACAGGATATTAAGGAAAATGGATACATCCATCCCATGCTGTGAATACAAAATCTTTAGTTTGTGTTTTAGAACTGCCAAGAATCATGAAAATTAGAAATTATCAAAATGCTCCTTAAGATATTTTCTTCTGCATAACAATTCCAGAAATGACATAGATTCTGGTTTTGTTTCCTCCCATTGTATCTATGAAAACCACAAAGTCACCTCGTGGGTCCTGAGCCTTTTTTCCCCAGAGAGCTTTGAATGTTGCTAGGGGAGCCTTAAGTGACAAGGCAAGCTCTAATGTAAAGGACATGCAAGATGCAGAGATGTAAAGCTGCTTTACAGTATTTCCTCACCAAGACTGCCTCAATGCCTGTGCATTTGTTGTGAAAGTGCTGGAGACCTCCTGGTTTACAAGGGCACTGCTAGCTCCAATACAAATCTCACTTTAAGCCATGCCATGGGTCCCACACTAATTCATACAGCATGAGCACAGCTCTCCTCCTCCTGCCTTGGGCTGGCAGTCCAACCTCTGCCTTGGACCTAGTGATTTTGTGAGCTCAACAGTTCCTTCCATGATGCTAGGAGGCAAACTGCCCTTTTACAGCCTGGTCCAGGCACCCAGCTTTTGGGTTTGGTTTTGTAAGGCCAAATGGGACCAGAGCATTTGTATGAGGCAGGAAGAAGGCTGTGAAGGATGGACCTGGTGTTATGCAGGATTATGCATGGATAAAGGAAAGAACAAGGTCTGGACACATGGGCTGGAAGATCAGCCTCAGAGGTGAATCTCGTGTTTGGGGAAACTAGCAGTTATTCTGAATGAAGAGTAATGCTAATACACACATTTACACTGAGAGGTGTAAAATTAGGAAGTAGCATAAAATTTCTCATTTCTCTCTTTAATCAAAATGCTGCTTCATGACATTAAGGAGGCAATCAACCTACAAATGATGTCTCTGAAGGAATAACTGCACGTTGTTCATGATAACAAGTGCATCTTCTGTGAAAGATTGAACCAGTAATCACTTGGCACACAAATATCTCCACTGTTATTTGTAAAGGGGAATTACAGAATTAAGGCAATGTATAGTCTATCTGACATAAAAATTAGCAGTTATCTCAAAATATGTAACCTCTGGCTGGCAAGTGGGTAAATAACATGGTGCTTAGCAGGGATCTCTATTCCAATACTTCCTCCATCACTTTGCAGTGCACAATTTTGCTTTCAGTGTTGAGACACATATTGCTTCATTTAAAATTAAATCCCCTGATTGTCTCAGTGGGTATCTCAGGCAATATTTGAAGCAATTATGTCACTTCAAAAGCAGCACAGGAAAACAATATTGTGCCATTTTATTTCTCTTCACAGCTGTCCAAACAATGTTAAATGAATCAGAAGTGCCTTGCATTTAGAGCAACAATATAAATTCAAAATCTCTCCAGCACAGCAAGAGCCATTGAACAATTAGCAGGAGTCCTTCTGACTAAATAAATATATTTTGCACTTCTGAAGCAATCCAGAGGGAATACACACCACTAAGAATTAAAAAAACCCCAACCTTTAACAGTATTAACAAGTCATATAGTACCAACTATTCTGTAATTGCTTCAATTTTATTTTTTTACAGTAGAGATGTGTTTCTAAAATTTAGCACTCCCAATGCCATCCTACTTGGCCTGCATGGAAAATCATTCATATCTTCTTTAGGACTTTTGCTTGACATTTATCATCTTTGTTGCTTTGGTGTCCTCTGTCATTCTCCAGTTATCTGCTTACTTAAAGTGGGGTCTGGAAATCATACCTAGCTCAAATTAAACACAAAGCTGAGGAGATCTTACAACCTGACTGGCTCCACATGCATTTAAGTGCAACATAAGTAAGTATGTAAATATTTAAAATGCTAGTGACACAAATTGAGCTGTGGAACAGATTTCTTGGGGAAATGCTTTTTTCCCTTCTTTATACTTTCATATTCCTGTAACACTGCTTCAGAGATTGGAGGATACACAATCTGAAAAAGGGAGATGTAGGAAAATAGAGAAATATCTAAAATGAAAATAGTGATATGAATAATCAATGATGTCACACTGGACTCATACCAAATATGAGAGGTGCCACCATCAAAGGTATGACTGGTGCCTCAGCCCAGCATACTGCTAAAGCTAAGTTTGACAAAATGAGTGATTTTCAGAATGAAGAATCAGTGGATCACATTTATCTATGATAAAGATAACTAAATGAAATTAAATTCATCCTAATTCAAAGGTACTTACTTTGTGCCTCATTCAAAGCATCTAAGTAGCATTTTTACTGCGAGATAATATTCTATTATTCAGATGTCGTTATGAATATGTTCACATTTTTTCCATCAATATTAATTTTTTTTTCCTTAGTTCTTGTTAATCAAGTAGAAAAAAAAAAAACTTTTTAGTTTATTTTTTACTGTGTCTGCTGCTTTGTTTTTAGTGGCATCTATATAATGACATAAGTACTCAGGATAGCTGCTCCTGTTGGAGGTTAGACTTCAGATGGACAAATTGAAGCTTTCAGAGCCAGTCTAATATGCATCATGTGGTCTGATGGAAAATACAGGTATAGGTACCATGTGGTGACTGGCACTGCTTACCATTCATTTGGATTTCAAGCTGCAATGGAAAAATGGTGCAAAATTTGGATACACAACATTTATCAGCATGACAAATAAAACATAAGCATCTTCTCTATTTTCTGTGCATCACAAAGGAAGAAAAAGTCCAAATCTTATTACAGAAGTAAAATCAAAGGCAATTTTCTCACAAATTGTTGTTACTCACAGAGCATTTTCAGGAGGAGTCTGAGAGATGGGAACAGTTCTAATTTTGTTTCCCTGTTGCAATGGGCAGGGCACTTCTGTGCTCTCTTTTCCCTGTTTATAAAATAAGAACAGAGCAATAATGAGTTCTTAGGTTTTATGATTCACTTAATGTTTGCATAACACTTTAAAATATCAGGAGTAACATAAAAATAATAACTGCCGGATATGTTACAGCAAACACAAATACTTCTATTTCCAGAATGTTGCCTTGTATTATTTCTATATTTTCTTGAAATTATAACATGATTTTTTTGTTATAAAAAATAGATTACTAGGTAGCATACTAAATTAAAACTTGGCATGAACATTATAACAATAATTTCCACCCCAGGAGAAACAAAGGTATTTAAAAGATGCTTTTACAATAAAAATAGACTATTAAAAAGTTGGCAGAAATTCTCTGGGCATAATTGCAGCTGTGCTTGTTTCAAAATGCCTATTAAATCTGATTCACCAGGACTGTGCAACTAGCATGCCTCTGCCTATGGGAAAAGCCTAGGCAATAATTTAAACTACTTTAAATTGAAAATTTAGAGCTGTTGTAATTAATTGTGAATCATTAAAAACAGCTCAATTATAAAAAAAAAAAAAGCACAACAAAACAAAACGAGATTGTTTATAACACAACAGATAATTAGTAAACTGTTGCAGAATCCAAAGATTTGCCAGAATACATGTAGTATAAGAGAAAAAGAAAGAGAAAAAGGAATATCACAGACATATTCATGCTTGTATATCAAGCCTCAAATTTTCTGTCATATCCTTCAGTGCTGAATCTTCCCTGGGGATTAGGGGAGCCCATCCCCACTGGTTTTTACAACCCACAGGTAAATGTTTGTGAGTGTTACCTAAACTTGGGCTGAAGAAAATTTGGAGAGATAAACCAGCCTGTCTGCCCTCTGATTTGGTTTGTGAGGAGGAGTTATGAGGATTGAGTTTGGGAGGCAGAGTGATGAGGATGCAGTGACTATAGATACACCCATGTGATTTAGCCTCTTTTTTGTCATCAAGTAGTTTGTAAGATTAAAAAGGGTTTTTCTTTGTGTCTCAGGATTGATAAGAAGTTACCAAGTGCCACATCATGAGCCTGCACAGGTACCCTCAAGAGGGTTCAAAGTCTGCCCCAGGCCCACAAGGAGGGCCATGTGTCAACTGGAATGCAAAAAGTTGAAAGGTCTTCTGCAGTAATGGCCATTATTTTTTTGTTTTCCAATGTATTACAACTTTATGCTCCTATCTTCTTGGTATTATCTTGATAACAAATAACTTATATTGGGTTATTTTGTATTATCTTCTCCTAAAGCACATATACACATCAAGGAAAAATCTTCTTTTGAGATTCTCATCTGCTAGAAAGCCATTAGAAAGGCCTTGGGGATCCTCCATCATGTCACTGGAAATTACAGAATCAAAGAACATGCTTAGAATTCTAGCAGAAAATAGTACCCTTTAAAGCATGTGTGGTAAGCACTGATAACACAGAGAAACTTCTTCAGATCTGGCAAAAAAAAAGTGTTTCAGTCATACTGTCCACACACCTTGAAATCACACAAGTCCATAGGGTCTGATGAACCTGAACCTGTATATTTAATAGAAATCAAATGACATATGGGCTTCTCAGCCAGTTTTACAGTGTGTAATCACTCAACATCACATTATACTTGAATATTTTGAAAATAGGAGAATCATTCTGGCAGAGCAAACTAATGCCTTGCATTCTGCATTGCACTGTCAGAAGTGACTTGCAGCAGGAGCATTGCAGGGAAACAGAAAGAACAGATAACACCTCTCCTTTCTCTGGGTTTGTGATTTTCTTGTTAGGTAAAAAGCAGCTTCAGCATTGGTTGGGAAAAGCCTCTGTGCTGGAACAACAGAGCTTATGGCTATTCTGTTCCTAGCATAATTTGTCCAATTTAAAAGAGAGCAATAGACCAAAGAAGAGAGTACAGTCAAACTGTGGCCAGCTGAATAGACTCTGTCTGAATGGCAATTTAGAGACATCTTAGCACTGACTTCAAATGTGCTTCAGAAAGTACTTTTCATAAGGAGGAGATGCAATTAAATTAAATTCCTCTCCAACAATAGTTTACAGCTACCTATTACAAGCTTGTGAAAAGTGTCAGTGGAGACACTGAACACATCTCTTGCCAATTTGAACTTCTCTTAAAAATTAAAATTTCTGTACATTTGCACAGTATTATTCTGTTTCTGTCTAGCAGCACTTTCTATTCTATTCTAGAGGAGCTGTGTTCTATTATTCACGGCTAATTTTAATTACTGTATCTGTAATTTCAGCCACATCCTAATTTACCACATTGATTATCCATTAAGATCCTGTGAACTGTAAACTGTTATTTCCATCTCTTCCTCAGCAATCATGGCAGTTATTCACTCAGTCTTCCCACTGCAGAATTTTCTATTCAGAGAAGAAGTTGGTTGATTATTTATTTTTGTAGTAATAGTGTCCAAAACAGTTAATGTTCAATTGACTGCATATTTTCCTCACTAGAACAGTGGTGGTTTTAAGCTGCACAATGTAAGACTGAAAGTCTGTACAGAGAGAAAGAAACTCAGTGTCTGTGCTCATTCTCCTGCTTGCAAAAATATGCTGGTTTTGATTGCACAGAAAGCCACACTCAGTCATGTTCCTTTCACAGCCATTTAAAATCTGGGAAGAGTGGTCTGTGTCAGTCCTCAGCAACCACAATCACTCCTAAGGAAACTGTAGAAAAGCTGTCAAGTCTGGTGGTTAAAACTGCTTGTTATTGATGGCAGGGTGGGAAGACCATGCCTGTGAGAGGCATGAGCTGCTGTGGGTTTATCCTGCATTCCTACCTGCCCAAAGCTCGCTGCTCCCC
Organism: Oenanthe melanoleuca; assembly: GCF_029582105.1. NCBI lineage: Eukaryota > Metazoa > Chordata > Aves > Passeriformes > Muscicapidae > Oenanthe > Oenanthe melanoleuca. The sequence goes on from NC_079335.1 coordinate 25,145,947, forward strand.
TCTCTTGCTCCCAGCCCACACTCTTGAAGGAAGCAGATGACCCCAAGCAGGAGGGATATGAGGTTGCTGCAGAACCCCACAGGTTAAACAGGCTCCCCAAAAGCAGGGCAGCATGACTTGCTTAGGAACAGACCACTCCTGATTCCTATTTCCTTCCCTCACACCCAGGCCCTTAAAAAATCTGACTCACTCTTTCCCTGCAGAATGTACCCACATCTACCTAGACTCCATTGCACCCTCTTCATTCATCCTTGGGAAATAGACTTGTCTTTCTTATACCTTCTGTTTTCTACCTTTTCAGTAAAAAAAAAATTGCAGCTGCCAAAATTACAGTTTCCTCACCCATTCCTCTAACCATGTAATCCTTATATCCTGCTTCAATTTCCTCTTATAGCAGAGTATGTTCTCCACTTCCAAGACTCCTTTGTTCCCTTTTCCTTAAGCTCAGCATTACTTTCTGTATTGGTCTCCTTTCCCACCTCTGGGCTTGTTTCAGATAACCCTAATTGTGTGAACATCTTTCCATTTACTATCCACCTGGTTTCATTCTTCCATGTGTTCATCCTCAGGATCTTCCCACAGCTCACTGGATCCTCAGTGACTTTAGACTGGATAAATCAGTGTAAGGACCCAGTCTAGTTCCGGCACAGATTTTTCTATCTTGCTTTGGATAAGTCATGTATTTGCAGGGTTTTCACTCATCATTTGAAATATGAGGAAAATGTCTTTGTTGTTGTTGTTTTTTGGTTTGGTTTGGTTTGGTTTGGTTTGGTTTGGTTTGGTTTGGTTTGGTTTGGTTTGGTTTGGTTTTTTTGCTTTCCCTTGCCATCTAATTTTTATAATAGAGTCAGCCCAATAATTTCAGAGATGGGGCAAGGACTTCTGATGAGCTTATGGAACTAATGGCATATTTTATTTAAATGCCCACATGAGTGCAGAGGGTAGTGTTTCTCCCTGTTCCTACCTTTACTTGGAGGCAGGTGCAGAGCTGCATGTGAAGCAAAGGCCAACCTGTATCCCCATGTAGATGTGACCTGGGTCATGCACAGGAGCTGAAACACCCCCGTGGGCTGACCCTGCATTAGAACAGGGGCTGGATGTGCCTCTGTTCCCCTGCTCTCCCCCTCAGCCCACCAACAGGTTTCTGTGAAGGATCCTGCCAAGTTGAGTCCTGGTATTCCTCCGACACAGAAAATTAAAATTATCTGTGTTTTTGTAATGGGACAAGTAATTTGAAATTTCTATAGTAAGTGCACTAACAAGTGAGTCAGTTTTGTCTGTCTAATAATCCTGCTTTTCCCTTTCCTTTTGAATGGACTTAGGAACTTTAAGTCAAATTCTTATCCTATATTCTTCTAGTGACATCAAAACATAATGGCATTATTTATACTTTCTAAAGTAGAGATAATGCCATATGGTTACAGAGATCTGACAAAAATAAAGCAAAGGAAATTATTGTGAAGCACAGAAAGGCCAACTAAAACTTCTTCAATTTACCTGTTGTGAAAAGATTATCTTCCTAATATTATTGTTGGAGATACAGAATCAGGAATTTTTTTTTCATTGCCAACAACTTACTACCCTTTTGTGTTTATTATGACTGAATAACTACATCAGGCATTTACCACTCCATTTGGGACACAAACAAGTATTGGAGGTTTGGATAGTGAAGCTGATTTCAAATGTTTGCAGAGGCACCATCTGTGGCTATCAAAACCCTCTGCAATACCATATGTGAGACCAATTCAGATACACTATAAAACCACCCTGGGAGAAAAAGCATAAATTGTTGGAAGCAAACATTTTTCTCACGATAATGAAAGGCAAAATGGCACTGAATGGAAAGTATAAACATTTGATTTCTCTAGGAAAATGAAGGAGGAGCTATTCTTTTCTGGACTGGGTGATCACCAGTGTCTCCATCTTTCTGGGTATCAACAGGAAACCATTTCTTATGAAAAGTCTCAGGTCTGTAATTCCAACAACCATGATGCAATTACTTATCAGATGGGATTTTTTATCAGATTATCAGATGTGTTTTTGTGTGTCCCCATGATGCATTTCACACCCATAAAAGTTCTCCACAAACATCCCAAAAGCTTGAGCATGAGAGTGCCAAGGAGCTTGACTGACTGACATGAGAGAAGTGACCCAGGCATCCTCTTCACCTTGCTGCAAGAAATACCTGAATTGGGAAACTATTATTTTCTGTAGATGATCAGGTTTTTTTGTTGTCCAGCTGTAGGCACAGCTTTTTATGATCATTCGTCTTCCAACTTGATCAGACGAAGTTTAAAGCTATTGTCATCCTGACACTGCTCACTCCTTCCTTCTTTATTAAGAAAGTTCTGATGTCCCACTGTTATTTAAGAACCCACAGAGGCACCCACTGGGCTGGGAGCCCTTGGCTCACTGGGCTATTTGGAGACTCTCTGTAGGGCTCTGCCAGGTAAAATGTTTCCATTTTAGATTACTACATATAGTCTGTAAACTGTGCAGAAATTTCAGATGCCAGCATGTGCACATGCCTCCTGATACAGCCTCATATGTACCACACTGAAAAAGTCCTCTTGTTAAAATGTCAGCACGTCTGATGTGGAGGAATAGAAGAGATTTTTTTTTTCTTTTCTTTCAGTAAAATTTGAAAAAAGATTTGGAAAAAGTGGAAATTATTATTGCAGGACAGTATCAATGAAAAACACATTTTGAAAGCATTTATAAAAGGTTTGAGCCAATGGGAAGTGAGGGCCAATTTGGATTTGAAAAGGAAAAATTAAATGAAAATTTCAAAATTGAGAGCTTTTTTTCAGAAAACTGATTGCTTTGCAACATCTAAATAATCTATGACATGTCTTCAGACAATGGGAAGTCCTAACATATGGTAAATAATGTGTCAGTGGGTCAGAGCACTTAGAAGGAGGTAATGAACTTGTGAACACAGATAAATCAAAAACGAGTTTGATAAAGACAAAGCTTGTGTTGCCTTACTTTACAGCTGGGAACTGTTTAGAGCTCTTCAACAAGAACAGGGTATGGGGTAAGTAATGACCATGAAGTAACAGGCATTTTGCCCTGAAAATAGAACTCTAGCATAAAATGAAGACTCATTCTTTGTTTTGAGAGGTGTGAAATTCATGAGTAGGAAGGCTGAGGAAAGGCTGCTAAGGTGTGTGCCCCAAAGCCACACCTGGATCTCCAAGGGAGTCCGGGGGTTTTGTGCTTGTTTGAAGGGAGTGACAGCATCTTTTAGCAGTGGGAAGAAGGGTGTGCTTGGGGCTAATCCTGATGTCATAGTCAGGAAAGCTGACCATGCTCCCCTGCAGCAGGAATAGATGCCCATCAAGCCTTTCTTATCCCAGAAAATACTCAAAATATTTTCGAGATGAAAAAGATTTTCTCTTTGGACCTTTCCTTTATGGAATAGTTCTGGTGTTTCTCAGGATAAGAGGGAGTGTACCTAACAGGAAGCCTTGCAGAAATTTTTCAGCCCCAGACACTGTGAAAAATAGTAATCCAGTTCAATAAGCTTTTTATTTTTTTGAATTATAACTTATCCTCAGAAATTACTGATTATCTACAAATGCTTACAGGGCTTTATTTAATATATTCTCTGGATTTTTTATCATAACATCACGTATTGCTTGTCATCAGAATAATTTAAATGAAAGCAATGGTAGTTCTTAAAAATATGATTCTAGAGTACAACAAAGGTACTCCTTGCCCTGATGCACTGCTTACTCACACTTGCACAGAAAACTTAGCTAGAATCTAAAGCATGCAAGTGCTTTCTTAGTGGGGTGTTGACTAACAATGCAAGAACCTCAACCTTTCCAGGTCACCAACATCCTCAGTTTAGGGGCCTGTCACTTCAGTTGTGTCAGGTCCACTGAGTGAGTAAGGAGATGAAGTTTTGCTATATTAACTCCTTTGGACAAGGACTTACATTCCACCTACACTTTGCCTAAATATGGCACAATTGAAGAAACTCTGAAAGGCTAGGGAGAAAGAACTTTCTCTTTCACACAAGAGTCCTGAAAGTCTGTAGGCACCTCTGAAGTCATCCAGACTCATCTCAGTCCCTGGTGCCTAAAGTACTTCCCACATGTTTTAAAAACTCCTTGGAAGCTTGAAGATCTATGAAATTTTCTTCTTCAGTGAAAGTCAAAGATTATTCAGAGAGATGATTGTATTTAGTCCAGTAAAAATTATTTAAGCATACTTAAAATTTTCTGGTACAGTCATTTAAAAATTTACAAGAGCAAGCTCAATACATCCTTTACCAGGCTTCCAAATGGCTAGAATACTTAGCCAGAAGAAACAAAGTTTTTTGTTTTCACTGCTTGAGGCATTCGAATCCAAAGGCTGTGCATGATCACAGTGCAGGAAGAGGCGTCTTCTGTAACTCACTTGAAGCTGAACCATGGCATAGCTGGGAAAGTCTGAGAAACAAAGTGTGGCTGTATCACCTAGTGAGGAAGTATTCATCCAGGTAGATACAGTCCAAAGATCTCTTTCTCCTGGATTTTTCCTGTATATATTGTACTGGATAATCACTGGATTCAATGACAGTAGCAGTATATGAAATATTTTGCATCATTATCTGACACTTTTTCTGAAATTTCATTGTCTTTATCGTAGTTTCCACTGCAAGGTGAGCCACATGAAATGAAATGACATATTTTAAACGGTGTTGATATTTGTTTCCATCATGTTACATTGATTTTTATCCTCTTCTGCCAGCATATTTGACTGTTCAGTCCCTGTCCCAACACCTCAAAGGGAGCTCATAGGGATATGCATGATGCTCGATAGTCCTGGTCAGGATATACAAGAAAACTTTGCAATCTGATGCAAAAATGGGGGAACTTTGTGAATTTTTCATGTACAACTAAATCTTATGCTAAATTGAGTGATGTTTAATTCAAAAGACAAATACCCAAGGCTTCTAGTTTGGGGGAAGGCAGAACTAATGGTCACTTTCATATTTTGAAATTAATAAAAAAAGGGGAAGACTTCAAAATGAAAACCACTGATGTCTGTGAATATGTTCATGAAGATTAAGAATCATACCTGGAAGCAAACAATAAAGATGTGACAATATTTTCAGTTCAGGTGTAGACATTTATGGAGATGAAATTGTAATTCTAGTGAAATCCCCATCCTAGTTCCCCTTACTAAATGAAGTTCTGAGAAGCTAATTCTGTCTGTGTGGTGTATTGTGAAGACATGACCCCCAATTAAGGAGCTGCACTGAATTACACACTGAATTACACTGAATTAAGACACAGTGAATTACACAAGTGGTCAGATGTGGTCTTTTAACAGATGCCATAGGAGGTAGAAGGCTGAAAAGAAGGTCAGCCATGAGCATCCCAGTCCATTTAGCAGGATGAGAACTGAAATGTTATTATTAATCATGTTGTCATCTTAGGACTGAAAACAAATAATTGAGCAAGGCTCACTCACAGTGCTTACCTAGTCTAAGCAGCACTGTCTCAAGATGTGCCAAGAGCTTCTCAGCGTTTTCTATTCAAACATGAGGATGACTCAGACACCAAGATACCACAAATAAGAATAGGGGATCTACAGGGGATCAAAAGAGTTAGGCCAATGTCCAATATTAAGAAACTTAACTGATACCCGTGTATCAATGAAAGGTAAGGAACACTTTTCTAACTGTATATACACTGAGAAAAGATTTATTGGAACATTAAAAGTTAGAGATATATTGATGTAATTCTAGCCAAAAGGTTGGGAGAAGTCAGAAAGACTTTTACAAGTAGCTTTTGTAAGCATCATAGAGGCTTACAGATAAACAAGAAGATAAAATTGATGGCAACCTGGATACTGGTATTTAAAGACAGCAGTTTGATAAATTGTCAAGCATAAAAGGCTTGGTCAAACCAGATATTGACAAAAGTCTAGATGCCATCAGTGGAATAAATATTAAGAGAAAATTATCTGAATGTGTAGGGGATGATATTAGAATCAATAAATATCATTATCAGATATTGAACAGCTGGTGCCCTAACTCTGTTATAAAATTGTAGGCTATGCAAAGATAGGAGAAAAAGTAGGTAGATTTTAATTACCCATTTAATATAGAATCCAAGTAATACCTGAAAATGCATTAAAAACCAATTGGACAAAACAATTGCTAAATAATCTGAAGGATGAATAATGCTGTGATAAATGCCAACTGATTAGCAGGGGAAACATATGCTTTGCTTAAGACTGCTATCAACAACTTGACCCCTTCTTTTGAGAAGAGCTTGTGAGGAAAAGCCTCTATTTCAGCATTTCTCCAAAATCAGATGACACAGACTAAAGGTGATTCTGTGCCACATGAAAGTAATCTGAAATGTAAGTTGCAATGTGAATGGATTAGTGTTCAGTGGAGATTGATGACAGCAAGTCTGTGCTCATTCATGAAGAGCAAAGGTGTTCATTCACTGAGTCAGACAGCACATCATTCACTGACACAGCAGTCTGCACAGAATAAGATCCAGATTATGCATAACAGAGAAGTGATGGTTAAGAAGATCAGCAGAGGCAGAGAATAATGGAAATAGCAGTCCAGGTGACTGGCAAAATTATTACACTGAAAGCACGTCAAAGGTGCATGAAATGGATTAAGAACTGTCTCAGAGACCCATAAAAATGCTGCTGTGCACAGGATTTAGGTGTGCTGCACAATGTGAACACTTCTGCTTAAAGGTATTTGCAGTCTATAACAGAGTTCCTAGGGGAACAAGCCTGAAGGTGTCCTTAAAAATTTACTGTCTGGTTGGGGTTCCTTCACTGTGGCTTTAGAGAGAAACATCCCCACAGGGCTCCCTGCTTTGGTTTTTCCCATTTCACCACTTCATATTTTTATGACCTTATGCAAACTTAGCTGCTCTGTCCATTGACATAATTTATAGGTCCAAGGTCTTAATACACATCAGTTGAAAACTTCATGTATGTCTCTGGCATGTCTTTCCATGATGTCTTGTCCTAGCTAACAATGCTGCCAGAGACCTGTGATTTCTTTTCCCCATCTGTTTTCTTGTTTTCTTGTAGGATCCCTACAGACACCACCTCCACCTTACTAGAGTCTCACATCCAGCAGTAAGAAATTGCCATGGCTTCACTTTCCTGTTTAGTGTTTCCTGTTTAGTACCCAGAGTTCTTTCTCCATTGCTCTCAGTCTCTTAGTTCAATAATTTTTCTCTCTAGATACACTGGCAGAGGTAATCCCAGGCTGCTCACAGCTGCTCCCCATGACCACCATCCCCAGCCTGATGCTTTGACCAAAACTTTCTTCTGCAGAACACTGTTGTGGCTCTACAGCTCTCTTTACTGATCAGCAATAAACTTACAAAAATTCAGGGTGTGGTCTTGTCAGGTCTTCTTCTCATGGTACCCATTAACAGAGCAGATCTACTTAATTTTCCTCTTTCTCATCTCTGCTGTAAGGTCTTCTTTGAGTTGATTATTTCAAAGAAAACAAAATGCTGACAAGAGCCAAGATTTCTGCTGCTTTTTCTGTCAAATACTCTCACTATTCCCAAATAATTCCTTATGTCTACCATTCATGTAAAAATTACCCATTGTGTAATTTTTAAATAGCAGTCTCTTTTGGGGATGTGTATTTGTGTAGCACTTCTCACAAGGAGTTGTCCCCACTGAACTTGTTTCTAAATTCCATGGGGAAAAGCCCACTCAGTGGGAGCTGAACCAGCAGGACAGCAGATACCAGTCCATATTTCTGGAGCAACCACATACACCACAGTACAAAATAGCATGAAATTTGTCAGTCTGCCAGTCTAGGGTTTTGTTCTACCTTCTTCACCATAAAAATAAAAAGTGTGCACACATTGCACATTGCCAAAAGCCCCTGAAGACACACATTGTATGGCAACCATGAGTGAGATGCAGGGCAGACACAGTCCTAGAACATGACTTGAACATGTTCCTTTTTACCATGTGAGAAATAATTCTGATGGCTGCTGTCAAAGCTTCACATATATCATAAGACTTAATTTTTTCCTTTCAATAATTGACCACCAGGGTGCTCTCTAATTAAACTTCCCCTTCCTACAACTTTATGTAAAAGGTATCCATTAACCATTTTCTCAGGAGTGTTGGCACTGGACAGGCTTGCATTTGCTCTGCATTTTCATTTTTAGCAGAAAACAAATAGAAGTGCTTCAAAACCAGGATGTAACTCTTTATCATTTGTGTATCTAAAGTTTACAGTGCAGTTTTGAAAGGGATAATTGTAAATCTAAAGGGGTAATGCTCACTGATGCTGCTGAAAATGTACCTTCCCTGGCACACGATTTTAAAAGGTTGCCCTAGTGCATGTCTATTTTAAACGCAGACATGCAAATAAATCATCCCTTTTTTCCCCTAATACCTGAACAACAAAAGCTGATTTTCTGACATGCAAACCTACAGCAGCTGTCTGATCTTTTAATCTGTTACATATGCTTAGTCTGGTGCTCTCCCTGTAGGAGAACACAAAACTGCTGTAGACATCATTGCACTTCTTGATCTGCAAATTCAAGACCTGTGCCCTTTGACACTCCCAAAGTGCACAGGGGTTCTTAGTCAAAGCTGCTTAGCAACTAAGGGATTTAGAAAATACACCATGCACACTTCTCTGGCCACTGAGCTGTAGGATTTTGGAAGCAGCTCGCTCTTTCTCTGCTTATCATTTTAATCAATTAAAAGGGTTGTCCACCCTGTGCTAATCTCCCTTCAACTCTTACTAGATCAAAAGACTCCAGCTGATTATTGTTGCAGATTAACGGGATATCAGACAAATGTTAATTGAGATGTTACAAAGTCAGTGTCAGTATTCACTGAACATCTCTAAGGTCTGCTGAGCAGAGATGAATATGATTAAGAAAGGAAAAGGAAGAAAATTTGAAGTATGGCTATTTTTGTCTTCTCTAAATCCTAGACATACAGGAAAGACTGTCACTGTAGCTCTGCTCAAGGAACAAAGATGGGAAACAAGTCTTTGCATTTTATTTGTTCAGACTCTGACAACACAAAAAAAAACAATCCAAGCCCTATTTTCTTCTCTTTTCCTATCACACACAATCTAGGACTCAAAAAATACCTCTGATACTAGTAGGTGAAAAGTTAGTTTACAGGATAAAGCAGTAATAAGCCTAGGTGGTCTTTTAGACTCCCTCATAACCTAGTTAGAGAAGATCTTATTTACATAAATTTAGAGTCTTTATTTTAGGGGAAAAAGCACCCAGCATTGTTCCACAGAGAGCGGCAATAAAAGACCAGCCTATCATGCCAAACCTCATAGCAGCTTGGGGTGCAGATGTTCCTCTGAGCAATGGTAGATGATGGGTGCACAGGAAAACTTGAACCCAAATCTGATTTTGATGATATTTTATGAGCAATAATGTCAACTTGCCCTTAACCCTGTTTCCATTCCCACCTGTCCAGCTTTAGCTCTGTCTGGTCATAGTGTTGGTGGACATCACTTAAACAAGAGCTCCTCATGTGAGTCTTGAGCTAAGAAACACTTGACTTTACCAACAGGCTGATATCTTAGAAGACTGTGGGGGTGGTTTCACTTTTGTGCAATACTAGTGACACAACCAACACTGATGTGGTGTCCACTTGTGTCAACTCTACATTGCTGAGACCATGAGTGAAAATGCAAAGTGTTTTAAAAAGAGTTGCAAAATTATTTCCCATGTGGCACCCATGCCTGAGAGAGAGATGGAGAGACTTACAGTGTTTCTTCAGGACAAAATTAATTACTTGCTTTCTGTCTGCAGATATCTATCTGGGGAATAGATCTTTGATTGTAAACAGGTCTTCAGTTCAGAAGAATAAGGCACAGTGAGATCCAGTGATGAAAAGAAAAATATAAATGAAGTCTAGAAAGAAAGTCTTTATTTTTATACCTATGATAACAACTAACATATGGTGTGTTCTCTGTCACTGAAAGGCTTAATTTAGGGTCAAGTATTTCTAAAAGTTATGCCATAGTTTATTCAATAACTCATTATGAATTTGATGCTGACATGTGTGCACTGTTATCTTTGGCAAGTACTAAGCATAGTATCAGGTTTTTTCACAGCAAAAATACATCCTTGCTTTAAATCTTTTATTCAAATGTAAGATCTAGAGGGTGTATGGCTGCTAGACACCTTCTAGCATAATGTACTCATGTTTGCACTGGGACTTTCTAGCCCATGACCTGTGTACAATATATAAATACTGTATGTTTTTGATAACTAAATATAATCATATTTGTCTCCTGCTGTGTGGATGTTATACAGCTCAAAGCAGAATTCTGCTAGGACAGTGTTTCATTGCTTCCAAAGCACTAAAGTAATGTAGGCTGGACAGGTACCCTTGTTCTGCCCATTGTTCACAGGAACCATGGCAGAAAGTATTTCAGATAACTTTATTACCAGAGACACTAATATATAAATTATCTTGAGAATACTTTGAGTGAGTACTTCATTTTTACACCTCTTTTTGTAATACCTAAAGCATGTCCTTTTTGTCAGATTTAGCATTTTAGCAGTACTTTTGCACATCAACAGAATATGCAAGATAGAATAATCCTCAGCCAAAGAGATCTGAAGAGACCAGATTTTTGCATCCAACACTGGAGTGGAGTTTACATTTCAGTATTCTAAGCATCAAAGTAGGTATGGACGAGGAAACCTGAATCCTTAGGTCACATCTTGCCTAACTTATGCCAGGCTTTGGTGTAATTTAAGCCCATGTACATATATGTTATACATTCTATAGTATATACACATCATTCTAGGAAGTTTATAGTATGATTATTATTATGATTATTACTGATAAATTTTATCTCAATATATTCCCTATATATTTTAAATGTGTCCTTCCTGCAACTTAATGAAGTGTCTTTGAGATCTTCTTGTTATGAGACAGGAATTAAAGAATTTTCTACTGTTCTTGCTAAGGTATTTGTCATACACACAAAGTTGTAATATTAGGGTGTAGTGTTAGATATAGGAAAAATCTCTGTGCAATTCTACCATGATCAAGTTCTTTCAACAAATGTCACATCTGTAGAAAAAAAAGACAATAAATATATATACCAGCAGACATGTTTTTATCTCTGTTTATCTAATGAGCTCTGGAAATTCTTTTTTCTGTACTGGCTTGCAGTGGAGGCATTCCCAACAAGTACACAGTCCTGAAACAAGCAATTGGGGTAGTGGGCATGGCATTAGCCTACTGTTTGGTGACATTTTTTGTTACTTTAATGATGGATTCTGAATGTCAGGGTCTTGTTTCTTTCTTGAAACACTAGTTTTCCCATGTGTTGACTTCAGTTTGGACAGAAGCAGGGCACATGTATTTGTGCCATTTCAAAACACACCTTTGTTAACATGTTTTTCCTGCAGGTGTGTGCACATTCAAGTGCAGATGCCTCAGTGAAGTGCCTGAGGGAAATACTTAGGTCTTTTTGGGAGTAGGGATTGCAGCAGTAGATGTGGTCCTGTGCTCCTCAGATCCTGTAGCCCTGACAAACCTGTCTCAGTTGCTGGGGCAGGGAGATTGTTCCCTGGCCCTGATGTGCCACAATGGCATTCTGGAGCTTAAAATGGCACCAAACTCTTGCTGATCAGGCTGGAAATGAAGATACCTTAGAGGAATATGAGCAGATATAAGAGACAGCTGGCAGGAGGATGTGAGGGGCAGAAGTGCCCATGCACTGCAGAGCAGTTCCTGCTCATCCTTCCTACCCTGTTTTCTCTGAATTTCCAGCCATGGGAATTAAAGATGGTGTTTTGGAGAGATCAGTGCATGTCCAGGCTTACCTCTACATGGTGCCAAGATGTGGCTGGGGGAAAATAAGGCAGGATGAAATGTTCCTGAGTACTCCAGGTTAGGCATAGCTTGAAATGCAGGATATAAAAGGCTCGGGTGGCTTCTAGGACTTTTTGTCTGAAGTTGTCAATGTCGGCTCTAATCCCATTTTTGCTATTGTGCTAAGGCCTTTAATACTTTAATTATCCAGCTATGATTTCCTCTTTCACAATCCCTGGGAGAGACTGACCTAAACTGAGAAGACTAACACTGTGGTGAGAGAGAGGAGCTTTAAGGCTTGCTAAGCTATATCAAAGCTTCACAGCATTTAAGCCTGTATTAAAACCAAATCTCTTACCAAGTGAGCTGTCAAGCCCATTAAGAATGATTCAATTTCATTTTTCATTTATAGCACAACAGATTCTCCAAACTGAAATGCACACTGCTCCCACACACCTAGCTGCTAATAATGTTAACTTTTCTCCACAAGTCAAAATTCTAAAAATTACAAAACAAGCTAACAAAACATCTGATTTAAATTAAATCACAAGGTGTTATTTGAAATATATTTTTGAGAGATACTGATCTAAGCTTTGTGTAAACCCACAAACATCTATTAACCAACACCTGTTGATAACCACATATCATCAAGTGAAACAGTTACTGCCCTTCTTCTTTATTCCTTCCAAAAGAAACAGGTCAGACTACAGTCACAGCCTGCTCTGTACATCGAGGTCATTATTCCCATTAAAGTCCTGACAAATTTTCTTGGTTCAAATGATGAGCTGGAGCAGGCTTGGCACTGCCTCACTTCTGAGACTACATATGCATATATCCCTGGAGAGAGGTTCCTTGCAGCAACACACTTGAAAATGTTTTCTTTTTCATTTTTCCTCTTCCTCATTTTATCTCTTTATTCCCCCTACAGAAGTCTGACTCCTTCAGCAAGCCCATCAACTGATTTGCAATGTAGCCAGGAGAAATGCAACCAAAATCTTTAACTGACTCAGAAATTTCCTTTCTTTTGTGTTTCTGTTTTGCTATAATTCCTTGTTGAATTTGTGTAACCCCCAGCAGAGGAGGGAGAGTCTCTGCACATGCATTTCAGAAGTGTAGGCATTCACCTGGAAATGAAGATTGTGTTAACTTAAGGTAAAAGATATTCAGGTTGCTGCAATTCAACAGAAGCTTCAAAAGACACAATAGTCATGTAACCCAGCATGAGCTCCTTGGACTCAGATGAGAGGCTGCAAATTCTAGTTCCTACTTTTGATTGCTCTGGGGAAAGTTATTTTAGTCTGACACCAAACAGAAGAATAATTCCAAAAGCAACTTCTTTCAGAAGCCAAGATCCACAAACCATCTGCCTCTGAATTCAAACAGCCTTCTTATGTTTTTTAATGATTTTTCCCTACACCTTTTATTACCTAAGTCAGCAGTTAGTAGAAATAGCAAGAAACAGCACACTACCTATAAATGCATACTACACTGGTCAGCATTTACTGTTATTTGAAAAGCATAATAGAATTACAGTTAACATGTGCAGTTAACATTGCAATGAATCATTCAATACACTTTCATATTGAGAAGAGTCTCCAAAACACACAAGCAGCAGTTACAAATACTACTTACACATGGTGGGATTTCCTCTTTTGCTAAGTGATGCAAGAGTTCAGGCTGGGGAGCAGGAGAGGACCTCTGGGCTTAGAATAATGTACTTTAATGCAGGCAGGGACAGCTGTGATAATCTCAGTGAGCTTCTGTATCACAGGCCCAGATTTCCACACACTAATGCCAAGGCAGTACTTCCTCCCAGCCAGCAAGGATTTGGAGGGAGAAAAGGTGGCAAGGTGCAGTAGGAGCAGCTGTGCTTCCCACAGCAGGAGCAGCACACTGCCCACAATGTGTGCCTGGCATGCACAGGCTAGCCCTTACACAGCTCACTGCTTTTTCTCAGAATATCAGCTTTTCCATTCCAGACTCCTCTGCATTCTCTGCAGCTCTTCATAGCAGTACAAAGCAGGGATTTGCAAAAGTTGCCAGTCTGCTTTTCACCGATGAAATCCTAGGCAATCCTCACATCCACATGAGGCTGGAAATGGTTCTGGGACAGTGCATCATGAACTCCAAGTAGTGAAGTGAAGGGGCACCTCTGGTTGTTTCTGTCTCCTGCAAGAATTGGTCAAGACTTTTAGCAGTAAGTACCTAACCCATCCTTAGGCTGCTCAGTAACTGGCTGCTGTTTAGCATGTTTAATATTCCAGGAAGAGTCATCTGGAATTGTTAGTACATAGGAAGGCTGAGGTCATATGTGGCAATCATGACAAACTGGCACTTACTCTGCCCAGCACAGGCCATAGACCCTGCTGATTGCAGAGCAAAGAGGGTGGACACCCATGTGCCTCTGCAAACCTCAGGGTGATGTAGCTTCCTGGGAAGTCACAGCATCTATAAAAGATTTCCAATCCAAGTGTGATGCATCTGAACTGTAAAGCCAAGACCCACCTACCTCAGCCATCTGTTCCGGTGCTTAAACTGCCTTCTTTAAAAACATGCCCCCTAGTTTCTGCTCTGAATTCTTCAATCTGCCAAGTCTGTATTTTGTTCTGCTTTCTTATTTCAGTTTGTTTCCTGGCTCTGACATAGGCTTTCCTAAATAATCTTGGTTCACTCACTTAATCTCATTTTACATTAATTCATTGTTGCAAAGAGGAGTGTACAACACTTCTCTAACCTCTCTTTCATGTCAAGATCAAAGGCTCTCTAGGGCACTGATCTTTTCTGCATCTTGACACACTTTCTCAAGTGAAAGAACCATTATTTCAGCTGCAGCTTCTATAGTTGTGCTATACTAGACCCTAACAAAAGTCTCTTTTTGCATTAAAGATGTCAGCATCTTTGCAGCTTTCTGTTATTTATGTTGCAAATTAAGAAACAGAGTAGATAGCTGCATGAAGTCCTGATTATTGCAATAACTCTCCTTCTCCCAGCACACACCACAGCATTCACCCATCTGCCTAAAGAAGCTTCACATCGTGCAAAATTAATATTTTACGATCTTACTCCACATATCTGTGCAGGTGCTTGGATCTGGACCTTGCAGAAAAGCATCCTTTCCAGGAGAGACAGTGCAACAACTTAAATGGCTGCAATCTCCCAATTAATCTCATCTGGTTGCTGGGTTCCTGCTTGCTGCTGTGACCTAAGGACTAGAAAGTCTATCATTTCACCTCAAAAGGTAGCAGGATCCTATCCCAAATACTGACCTCATTTTTGAGGAAGTCAGGTATAAACAGACAGTAAGAGTGTCTCTGTTGACTGCCTGTGACCTTTGTCATCACTTAGCTCCTGAATGTCCCTACTAGATCTCTTATTTCATTGCTTTTCTACCTCTATGGCCAGTAACACAAACTTTGACCAAAATCCCCTTGGGCTTTGTTGATCTATCAGATGTGTTAATTAAAGCACAGTTTTATTACAGGGTTAAAAATAATAAAAGCAAATTGCTAGTAACAAACAACAGCATCATTAATTATGCCAACTAAAGTACTACCTAGGTCTTTATAGGACTTAATGGAGGTGAGGCTGAGTGGTATTTTATGTCTTTTTAGGGCATCCTACAGAGCTGGGAAACCAGATCAGGGATGTATTTTGCCCTGCACCAGCTGTAGGTGTGGTCACTTCAGGCTGGGAAGCAGCACTGTCCCGGTGGTTTACCCCTAGATGGCACTGCTTGGCAGCCTGGCTCCAGCTCCCATCCCAAACCTTGGCTTCACAGTCAAGGTTTCCACTTTCCCTCAAGGCTGGGTGGAGAACAAGACAATGAGATGGAGGAATTCAATTTCTGCCACTCTTGGCTGAAGTGGGAAATTTTCCCTTGTCTGATACTTGCAAGTAAAAGAGGAAATAAGTTTTCAATCAATGTGCTATAGAGCATCTGGACAGTGTATTTTTTTCTGTGCATGAAGGTGATATTTGTTCTGACAGGGCTTCCTGCTGTTAAAATTAATATTCTAGAGACATCAAGATAGGAAGGTGCATTGTCATAAACTTCTGATGTATTTGATCCTCCTGCAATCATAGGGAACAAGGATTGATGTAACACATTTTTCCAAGTTATTCACCTTTCTCTTATTAACAAGGTAGAGCTTGCAGTTTGCTTTTGTGTGCTTTAAATTATTTATCAATATTTTAGAGCATTTTACCCAGGATCAGAAATTTCTTGTGAAATCTGATAGCGTAGTGCTATCTCAATATTTAAGGTGTTTGGATTTGATTTAACAGGATTTCTTGTGAGATGATCACAGTTCATGAGTAGGTGGATCAAGTTTTGAAGTCTAGCAATAATCCTAACCAATCTTCCATTTTTTAATTTCTGCAATTATTTCAGGTTTATTTTTTTACTTGTGCATTTGCAGTGAAAATGTGGCAAAAGAGGAAAATATATTTTTAAGGGCTAACATCAGCTATTACCCAGCCACCAGTAATGCTTGCTAGAATCCTTTCCCAACCTATGCCTAAGTTTCCTTTCTAGCTCACAGAATACTTTTGTGAGAGCACAAGCAGGCACATGTAATTGCATCCTTTGCACCTTGCAGAAGATGGTCAGTCATTCTTCCTCATGGTTAAAAATACTAGCAGGAGGTCGACCATGCTTACTCTCTTAAAAATAATGATAAAAAACACTGTGATTTTTCTCAGAAAATGCATCAGTCTGGGCTGACTGGCTGTTTTAAAGGTAATGCTGAGTCAACTTGCTCTGCCAGCAATTTACCCTTCTCTATTACCTCAGCCTGCCACAGTCCACTCTAAAATACTGAGCTCAGGTCAATAATCCAGTTAGAGGAATGGTTTTTGGGAGTTTTCAAGGACTTCTACTGTCAGTTTTTTTCTACCAAAAGGGTAGTAGATTGCATGCAGATTGTGGGCTAGACTTCCACCCTTTTTCAGCCCTTGCCACACAATTTTTTATCATTGGACACAGGCAAAAGGGCACTCAGGCAGCCCTTCTGAGCCCAGTCAATGAAATACTGAAGAGTCCACAAAGGCCCATGTGTCTATACCAACCAATGTAATTATTAATGGATGAATAAAAATAGATTGTTCAAAGTGTCCTCTCATCAAACTATGAAAGTCCAAATCTGCATTTAAACCATTTGGGCAGCACTTTCTGACTAATTCAGTTCAGACAGCTCAGACATAGCATGATAGGAAAGAGCTTGGAAAAAGTTTGTGTTGATACTCATAAATGCACAGATTCTCACATCTTCCAAAATGCTCTATTCCTTGTCTATGAACCTACTTGGTAATCTTTCACAGCTGGCAATCTTTTCCAACCTTCGTTATAGAAGACAAATATAGACTTGTAACACTTGGATATGGGCTGGAGTTCTTCCATAATCTTCTTTGGCAGTGAAAAGATTATAAGGCTTAGTAAATAAAGCAGCAGTCATTCACCTGCCAGACAGATTTCTGTCTTAGTTTAACCTTGATTTATGTGATGACTTTGGTTTTAGTATGTATTTAAGCAGATATGAATTTGTGTAACCTAAAACTGTTGTACTACATCCTGCATAAAGGGAGAAGCTTGGTTCTGGAGCCTGAAAATCCAGGCCAATACTTAACACACACTCCTAAAGAAATAGATCTGCACATGTAGGACAGGGTTCACACAGGCATTCAGATACAGCTGCAAAGGAAGTTATGCTAATTGTGCATATCAAAGATAAATTATAAGTAACCAGGAAGTGTTTTTAAGCTCTGAGCACCACTTTGTCAGAAATCCCTCTGAGTACCTCCATGCCATGCCTCAGGGATGGCATCCCCTGCTCAGTTCTGCAGGTGCTGCCATCCCTGCCTTAGGATCACATAACCTCTCACTTACAGGGGTGCAAGCACCTGTGGATTTGTTTATGAATCTTAGTCTTATTGTCTTCTACTGCATCTGGATTGAATGATGCAGCTTTGAGGTCATGATGTCTCCCACAGGGCTATGCATTTGCTGAATTTCTCTTGAGTCTGTGACCTGAAAGACAGGAGGTTGATGACTGCTATCAGGTGGGTTTCTAACCTCAAGAATGAGCATCACACAGCCAGCATTGTACCAGTGTACTCATCTTTTTTATTATTTGGATCATTTCATTCAGTAGGCATTAAAAGGGGTTAAAAAGAGTGGACTAATTCTGGTATTTCCAATTAAAGGTATTAAAATGTGCTAGTGATTGTAATTCTCACACCTGGCAGTGGGTGTAGTGTGTTACTTTAACTCCTCAGGTGCTATCTTTTGATTTGGCCATGAATACCTCCACAGCAGAACAGAACTGCTGCTCTCCACAGCAGTGCATGAGAGCAGCAACAGTACAGTGATTGTGGGGCAAAGAACTGCTTTTCTGGGACAAGAGCAGAGCTACAGTTCTTGTGCTGAATACCTGTGGAGTAACCTGTTCATGTGGAAACTCATCAGGATTGCTTGGGGAAGACAGTGAAGCCTCCCAGCCATGGCAGGGCACCCATCCCGCCTGGTGCCACTGGAGATGGACCTCACACTCAGAAGTAATGGGCTCATTTTGTCTTCAGCACACCAATTTCAACCAGTGCCACTGCATCCCTGAAGGAGAATTAACCTGAATATTATTTTGGTCAGCCTCTCCCATTTTACCTTCAAAATTAAATCTACTTGCTGAATAAGACAGAATGTGAAGTTGTTTAGTGCTGCTCAAAATCAGAGAGCTTTTTTTTGTGTGTGAGTGAATTTGGTGGACCTTTGACAGCATAATTTTGTAAGTTATGAACTTAATATTTTGGTAGCTTGAGGACGTGATATATAAATTTCTGGCAATGTATATTTCACCAATTTGAATATTTTTAGAGTTTGTGTTTAATAAAACCTTGTTAGCCACAGGCCTACTGTTTGAGAGAAAAAAATTAATTATTTTTGAATCCTTTCCCTGTTTCACAGTCATCTCCAGACCTCCTAAAGTAATCCAAAGTATATCCAGAAGTGAAATGCAATAGGTCAATAAATGAGCACTCAGATGTACTCCATCTTACAGGGCTGAGGTGGTGCCATCCCACAGCTGCTCTGTGCCAAGTTCCTCCTGCTGGGACCCCACCTGCACAGCTTGCTGCCAACTGTGGCACTTTCTCCCCCACAACTGCTGTAAAATCTAATCCAAATGTGTCTGAGGCCTCTTTGACCTCTGCTCTGAAGCCTTAAATAAAACTGGAATACTTCCTTCTAAGAGGAAAAAGGGAATAGAGAAGGAAATAGAATTCAATTGAGTTTTTAAAAGATTATGGTAATGCAGAAAAAAGTAACTTCCAAAGTAAGAGAGGCATTGGTAAGATGGTGCTTATGGATAGCTTTGTGTCTAGTTATTCACCAGACTTGCAGAAGGTCCAGAATAATGATTCTGACAGAACTATACTTTAATGACTGATATTTAATAGCTCATTTCTATCTGGCATCTGCAGAATGCTTATGGGGATAATAGCTATTTAATATAACTGCTGGCAGTAGTCAAAAATAACATAAAGACGGGCAGAGAACCAGAGGCAGAGAA
The DNA here is from genome assembly GCF_029582105.1 of Oenanthe melanoleuca. NCBI lineage: Eukaryota > Metazoa > Chordata > Aves > Passeriformes > Muscicapidae > Oenanthe > Oenanthe melanoleuca. The sequence goes on from NC_079335.1 coordinate 25,165,326, forward strand.
AAGATTTCAGTAGTTTTGGGTTGTGTTTTAAAGGCCACAAAATTGCAGAAATATCTTCATGTTCTCTCTTAGGACTGGTCCTGGACTAATGCCAAATCCAGGAGATGTTTCAGAAAGTGCTGGCTGGCCCAGACCAAAGGCATGCTGACAGCCAGGGCAAACATCAGTGGCCTCAGGGCACTTCTACTGCTGGTTAATTCATTAATATAGCTACAGTCTTTGTGCCAGTTCCCTTCTCTCATCAAAACAACATAAGGGAAAGACCTGATGCTGGGTTTACCATAATACGATTAAAGAAAGCTCCTCTCAGAGACACTGCAACAGGAAAAGCTTCTGTATGAGTTCTGCTTGCCTGAAATGACTACCTTGATTTCCAACTCTCTTCTAATACTAGGAAGCTTTTAGTTGTCATGAGGCAGCGATTTCAGACAGAAACATAATCAGAGAGGCAGCCCTGCTTCAGCTTCTCTTAAGGCTTCATTTTACTTCTCTATGGGAGGCACTAAATTGCATAAACTTTCTATGAGACCCATGATGGGAGAAATGTCCTTGCATCCTCTATAGATTTCTTGGTCTCCAAAGACTTCTTCCATACCTCCACCACCTTCTTCTCCCTACATTTGCATCCCTATCTATCACAGAAAAATCTTGCTAATTTACTTACAGGCACAGAGGCTGCACAAATGAACATCAGCATCAGACATAAATGAAAAAATATTATCCTCCATCACAGAAAGGTCCAGGACTAACTTCTCATTGGGACACTCAGGTAGCTGTCACAATGAGGGGTTTTTATTTGTTTGGTTTTTTGTAGTGTGTTTGTTTGTTTGTTTGTTTGTTTTACTTCTCAATAAATTAATCCAGAATCTGTCATGTCTTCCAGGTCATCCAGAATCATCCAGGTCTTCAAATTCAAAACTTTTGGTCCCAGAAATTGGAATTCTACAAAAATACTGATCCTGTTTTTAAAACTAACACCTTGCGAGATCAAGAAGACTAAAACAATAAATGCATTTTCTTTTATATGTTGTTTGAAAATTCACTGTTTGGCTTCAAAATTCTTGACATTTTTATTTAAGACTTGCAAGCTCTCTGGTAAATCAACCTCTAACAAAAAGTCAAAAGTAGTTTGTCAGTATTTGTCTGAACAGTTCTGTGGCAAATCTTTGCTGTTTATAACTCACTGTTCAAGCTGTGTGAGCATCTGGGAACTACTTCTTTCAATTTCTTTTGAGTGGTCAGGGGAATGCTCAGGGCTTGGGTACATGTGGAAGGGTCACAGCTCAAACCATTTATCCCTCAAGAAACTGCTGTGAGTCTGTATTCAGGTCTTGGAGCCTGTCAGATGTCTGATACAGCCAGTACAGAGTCTGACCCCGGCCTTCGACGTGCTTGTCAGTGAGTATTTTCAGGTATTAATTCTTAAGACCTGTGGGATTAGAAGGATAGTTTTCACATTTTCTCTAAGGAATATATAAAAGTACGGTGTTAGCAATATCCAGGGTTTCATTTGAAACTATTTTGCTTGTAAAGAGGCATTATCTTTTTGACAGACATACAGCTCAATGCAGAATTTTTTGCCTTCAATAAAATATTATCTGCCTATAAGCTCAACATAATTTTGGATGCATCATACATGTCAGATTTGAAGTATCTTTTGTTCAACATGTTTGTACACATGTGCATGTATACATGCCTATAAATACTCACATGCCAGATCTATTCAATAAATATGCAAGAGTACAGACTAATGCTTCAGAAAATTCCATTCATCTCTCTGAGATGAATTCCATTCATCTGAAAGAGGGACTTTTTTTCTAAATATCTAAAATACATTTCAATGCTCTCATGGCAAGTGTTGAAGAATGAGTAATTTGCTGGTGACAGTTTTATAAGTCTATTTGTTCATGGCTATTTATACACTTCTACTGAACAGAGTTATAGGGAGCTAGGCAACCAAAAGTTACACCACTGTGCTACACTGTGGTCTTTCAGACTGCCAGACTCAAATTCTAGTTGACATCATAAAAATAGTGCCAGCAAGGATTGCATAACCTTGTAATCTGCAGCCACAATACCTGCCTGAGCTGGCACCTGTGCAGCAGAGCTTTACCTGCTCCAGACATAATCCGGAAGCACATGCTAGCTGGGGGATTTGCAGTGCCAGGTCACTGAGGGATCTCTTGCTTTTCCTGCCCTGGAAAGTCATCAGCTTAATCAGCAACTCCACCTGCTTTTGTCATGACTGGTCCCAAAGGAAGATGTGTGGCAGTGGTGTGCAGCAATTGCAGCAAGTTTGTTGTTGCCAAAATGATCTCCCAGAAAAATGTAAAACCCGCAGATTCTTCTTTCTCAGCTGCTTTGTCTATCCCAAGTAACTATAGATTAATATGAATTTAGGTAAAATCTCATGTTTGTGGGCAAAGGCAGATGGGACAGGGTTCTCCAAAGAGTGGCAGAGGAAACACATCCTCGCTGCCACCTGGTAGTGTCTCAGATGTCCCAGCACTGCCCACGGCACAGCAGAAGGGTGCAGGGTTTGATTCCCTCCCATCATTTGTCACCTCACAACAGGTACCCTGGGTGGGAGGCATGGCACTCTGGAACCAGAGAGTGCTGCTCTCCTTTGTCCTTTATACAACTGCTCTAGACAGTGCAGGAACACATTCTGAAGGATAAGGGCACCAAATCAGTAACCTGTATCAAGGCGGGTGTTGCACCTAGCAGGGAAATAGATGGCTCTCAGCCATTGTTTCAGCAGGAGGGAAGTATGAACACTGGGCAGTCACTGAAACCAGGCTAGATTTTGGTATGGTTTTATTCCTTGATGTTTCTGAAAGACCAGTGCTATATACATATGCAGATGTTTTCTTATTGTAGTCATGTTAAAAATAAACATGCTACTTTATGAACTAAAACAAAAGAAAATAATTTTTAATAGTTAAAAAAGAGCAGAAGATAATGTTCTTTGTGAAAGCATTTGGCATGACTGTTCTGCTTGCATTTGCAAAGCCAATGTATTTATAGAAGCCTAAGACGAAATAGAAAGTTAAGTCCAGGACAGATTCCTTGATCTGAACTTTGAAACTGAGGTCAGAAAATTGCAGTGTCAGTCATGGGGGATGTCTGAGCAGGTGACAAACAGCAGCAGTCACATAGATCCCTTCTTCAGAGGAGAGCTACTCTCTGTCCTCAAGACTAAACAGACTGCTGAGCTCTCTTATCAGCAAACTTTTAATTGAAAATGTGATAAGATACCCCCTCTCTGTAGGAAGCACTTAAGAGTTCTCCTGGGTAAAGCACGTCTCTCTGGAGATCACTGTGCACTGTGTGAGGCTTTCCTGGAGTGAGAGCCACAGTTGATGGTACAGCCCCTCTTTCTGCAAACAGCAAATGCCTGCAAACGAGGAGGATAAAGGAATGAATGACCTGTGGCTTGGCAGAAGTTAACTACTCAATCTCAGGATAAAAACCGAGGCCAGCATAATGAGGCGAATAAAAATAAATCTTTGCAATAACTTCCCTTTTGCAGTCTGTGGCTGAGACTTTCAGATCCATCAAGAGTTTTAATCATCATACAGAATATTGACACTTATGAATCTGAAAAAAATTGTCCATGGCTGAGAAAAGAAGTAAACTGATTATGGTCCAGGATTGATTTTAGGCTGGGGATGTTTATGAATATATATAGAGCAGATATTCAAAAAGCCTGACAAAATTATTTTTCTTTTAAAATCCAGTGATTTTAGCAGAAGGAGTTTTACAAAGCTAACAGATATAAGTCCTGATAAGTCTTCTACAGAAACATTTTCTGAGAAAGAAGGGAAGGTTTAGCGGCAGGTGTTTGTCACAAAATTTAATATTTAAACGAGAAGCAGGAATATTTAATGAGGAGCAGGAATGTCAAGCAGCAAATATTAGCTTGAAGGCATTAGGGCAGCAGCTGTTTAAATACAATGGACTGAATATAGCCAAAATAGTGATGCACTATTAACCAAATGCTGCTATGTTTCTAGAAGGAATATTCTGCACAAGTGCATGTTACTTGTGTGTATAAACATTCTTAAGTCACCTGATGTCCAATCAGTGCTAGACCACTGATTATCCTTCTCTCAGAAACATTGTGTGGATTTTTACCATTTTTCATTACAGAAACCCTTTTCTGAGATGTGTCCTCTGCAATTTGATTCTCTGCATACATCTTAAAGGAATAGATGAGCTGGGCTCAGACAAGGAGTGTCTACCTGGGTTCTAAGAACTGGTTATTTACTGAGTATAAGAAGAAGACAAGCAATATTTCTTTAGTTACCTTCTCTGCTCACAGACAGCAGCAGATGAGAGTCTTCCTGAGCAAGAACATGGCACCTGCATCTTTGGAGCTTTACTGGACACTTTTTTTTCTATCTTCATGTTATCTGTTGCCAGACTTATTTGTACTTTTGTATCTGAGACATTGTAATTTTTACAGTTTCTACTAATATCTCCAGATCAAAAGTATAACTTCCTAGTCCATGATTGCTGTGGTTCCCCTAGGAGTTCTTATTAAAAACTAGCCTTGTAAGCACTATCTTCCTTGCCTTTTTTTTTGGCAATGAGCTTACCTGAGGTGCAGTTGACAAAGCTTGACATGCTTGTTTTGAAGCTGTTGCAGACTAACTACATTGAGTGTGCTCTGGTTTAAGTTCATCTTGCTTGAAAGGCATACCATACCTCTGATCAACCTCCTTGCTCATCTGTGACTGTATCTTAGAGGGGAGATAAACAAAACCCAGAATGCAATCAAGTTTGTTTGTTATAATAATGACATTTAAAAGCTAGATTTCTAAGTATTGCCTGATAGTACTTAACCTTGTGCTTTCATTTTAAATTATAGGGAGTACTGAGATGACATTTTCATAAAACAACCCACAATAAATCTAAGATCCATCTTTTGACTGAGTAATAGTTAATGTCAGACATTTTTTGTAAGTGCACTTCTTTGCAGCTCTCAACAGTTGTTCAGTTCAATACAATCTGCAGTTCTTTGTGATCAGTTTTATTTTAAACCACTCTAAATAATTTTGTAAAGTCAGAAAACATTCATATACTTATGTCTTGAAATCAATTTATGTAACTCCTTTTCTGGCTCATGTATGAAAGAATACCCATCAATAGAAGTCCCAACACAGTACTTTTGAAACCCATAATTTCTTCCTGTCCTCTTTCCTATTTTCCATGTAGTTATTACTTTTGCAGAGGGCTTTCCTTTTACCCCATACCAACCTACTTTCTATAATACCTTTTTTGAGAGGTATATAATCAAAAACCTTTCTGAAATACAAGCCTGGTAAACAAACCACCTTAATATTGATGAGTAATAGTTTAATGAGTTCTCCAGGTACTGAAACAGGCTTGAGACCAATTACATCTTCCTGCAAAAACTATGCTAATTCCGCCCTATTAAATCATATTAATGAAAGTATACTGTTAGTATTGTTATTTTTTACAGTTTCTACTAATCTCCAGTTCAAAAGTACAACCTCCTAGTCCATAATTTCTAAGTTGCCTCAGGAGTTCTTATTAAAAACTAGCCTTTTATGCACTATCTTACTCTCTTTTTGTACCGAGGCCAATTTAAGTGATAGGTTATCCACCACAACTGAAAGCATGAACATTCCAAATCTGAATTATCTAAGACCCACTGGACAAATTCTATCAGCTCTGGCAGTGCTCTATAGATTTTGCTGACTATTCTAACTGAGATGGTTCCCCTACTCTTTCACCTGTAAAGAAAGGCTGTGGAAGAAAGACAGACTCAAGCTTTGACAAATTGACTGCTGATGGAAATATTGCACTTAGCTTTTCTGCTGCTTCTTTATCTTCCTTGAGCCATCCTTTTACAAGTCAGCTATCTTTTGGTACCTACAAGTTTTCTAAAAGATATGCCATTTCTGATATGGCTGGAAAAGTTTTGTTACTAACATTCAAGCATTCATATAGGAAATGGAACAATTGGCTGTTTGTTGAATTTGTTCTGTCCTGTCTTGAAGTATTTTACATTCAGCATGCCAGAGTATGTGATTCTTCTAGTTTGGAGATTGTTTTTATGTTCCTTACATCCAGAAATATCTTTTCTCTGCTATAACCACAGCCTCTCATGATCTTTTACACTTTGCTTGGGTACAAGTATATATGTGAGCTTCTAATCTAATGTTTTTATGTAATCTCCCTGTCACCTATAATAGTTTTGTTCTCTTACTAGGAGTTTTTCATTTCCTTTGATGAAACTATATCATCTTCATGCAGTTCCCAATTTTGAAGCTAAGCAATACTGGAGTGTGGGGCTAGGAGTTTTTTTCCTGTCTTTTGGGAGCTTTCCTCAGTTCTACATGGCTTCTGGGTATAAGTATATTGAAGTCAGCATTACAAGATAGTTGTTTAATAATGTTTCAGACGAGGACGTGTGAGATGATCCCATGAGGACTACATCAAATCATGCTTCTCTGTTTATGAGTTTTCTAACCAGCTACTCCAAGAGATAGTAACTTTAAAACACCAACCATATCCAAAAATATAGCTTCAGTATAATGTCCCATGAGGGACAATGGTGCAAAAGGAAGTGGGGAGGAATGAGACCTGTCTTCATTACAATGTTTTCTGCCTTTTTTGGATTCTCTATTAGCTCCCTCAGCAGTTACAATCCAGATGGTCTCTGCCCTGGGTGATTATAGGGCATTTTCATACTGTTGGTCTGAAGTTGCTGGGGATCCTTTTCAATTGCCATGAATATACTGATAAAGAATGCTGTGCATTGATCAAAGTCACTCTTTCCCTTCCATAATTTCCTTAATGCATAACATCCCACCCCTGCTCAAACAACCCATTTTTAAATTCCTATTCTCTCATGTAATTCATACACTGTTAATTCAATTTTCCACTATTATCTTTCTTCTATTGGGGTTTCTGAAGTACCTATGTAATAATAACCAAATATCCTTGCTTTCTCTTTGAGTGGGTATACGGACCTGCTTTGTACATAGGATTGTTTATGCACTTTAAAAAGCTTGGGTCTGCTCAGTGGACCACAGTGCTTGTTGGAGCTGGGATATGCCAGCAGCAGGTCTTTGACAGTTTCTTCCTGAAGATAGTTCAGTGTCAGTGATGCTCCCCACTGCATATGCAGAAATGCCTGCTCAAGTATACAGATAATAACTTTCCTTTTAATGAAAAGAAGTACCCTTGTGTAGTCAGCATATATCCAGTTCCAAATGCTTACTGTCCTGTGAGACAAAGGACAGTCTTCTCCCTCAGCTTCTGATCTGTGCCATTCTCCACATCTGCACCACTGTGTCTTCTAAAACTGTGCTTCAAAAAAATCAAATTTAGTCAAAACATTCAGGGGAGAAAGTGGAAGTACTGTGCCCCAACAAAACCAAGCAAACAAACACAAAATACAGCAAAGGAAGCAGGAACTGAGCTTTTGAATTCAAGGGAGAAATTTTTCTCAATGGATTACATACAGAATTATTGGCATGAGAGATATTAATATTGTCTTGATGGGGGTGAGATGGAAGAACAAGCAAAGGTGGGAGAAGAAAGTGTGAGCTAATATACAGTTGTAGCTATTTGAAGTGTAGAAATGCCATTCCAACATGCTGAAGGATGTGGAACTGCAGGTCTGAGAAACAGTATGAAGAGCAACACCAGGACCACTAAAAGAACAAAAGATTTCAAAAGCTTTCTTTTTAGAAAGAAAGAGGTGGATAACAAGGAAGCCACTAAAATATTTACTTCTGTCTTCTATATTTTTATTAGTTTCATCCACTAGAAAGCATGGCATGAGAAACACAACTTCCACATTAGAAGGTATTCAACTACCCCATGAAAACAGGAATGACCAAAGCACATAGGAAAGATTGTTTCACAGTGATCATGTGAAAGACACTGGCTGTTTGGTGGAGGGAAGAGCTTCCAGTAGGAGGCACAAAACAGAAGGATCATGGAAATACATGGAAGGTACAGTCTCTGCTTTCTTGTAGATGGGAAGGAAATAGGAGAAGAGTTCTGTGCAGACATGAAGCTAAAGGGTGAACTTCAAAGTATGACAAGTCAGATGTGAACCTGATGTGGAATGAAAAGACTTTAGCACGGATATCTCAGAAGGAAAATAATTTAGTCTGAGTGGATACAAGGTGATATTTGAAAGGAAGCTGTGCTCAGCTGCCTGCTAGAAAAAAGAGCTGTGTTCATGATGATGCACACATTTTGGCACTGGGAAAATTTTGGGCAATTTTGGGCAGTGGCTGCAAGCCTGAGTATGGGCATACTGAAGATGGAGGAGAAAAAGAAGCAACCGTGTTTTCTGATGGAATACAGCCAAGAAAGGAAGTAGCTTACATCCTGGTGAGTGGAGGTCAGAAATCAGCCAGGGGAAATACAAAGGTAATGCATTGGTTTATCCTGTAAAGGATCCAAAACCAAGAAAACAGCCCAAAACTGCACCTGCAATGGATGCTGTCTAGTTTTTAAGAGATACATAAATCTCTGTTACGTATCTCACAAAGAAAGAAAATTTTTTTCCTCATTGTTAATTATATTCCATTTATATGTCATTTTTTTAGATTTACTAATAGTATTTCTATGAATATTGTACATGTAGCAAAAACCTAAAAATATGCAGTGTCTTTTTGCATATTACTGGCACACTACTTTTGAGTGTACAAAATAAAGGTAATGCTTGGAAGTGTCTTAAGTAATGTATGATTATTTTTAGGTATATATTTAACTAAAAAAAAGTTAGTTTCCAAGGCAGAAAATGATTGTTTTGTAAACATCTGCTTAAAAACGCCAACATTTTCTAAATGTTTCTAAAAGCTTAATAAAGATGATGAGACCTATAGGTCTAACGCAGATATACTTTCTAATATGCCAAAACTGTTGATCTTCTACAGATTTTATCCCAGAAATTAAGTAGTTTTAAGATCACAACATTCACTGCAGGGTACTGGCCCCTCCAGAATCCCACCACTAGGACAGGATGCATCTTCCAGGAAAACCTGTGTGCCAGTGTACAAAAGGGAGACTGATCCTGACATATAAGGGACAAATGAAGGAAAAGCACTCCATCTAGACAAAGGAAGACCAGAAAAGCAAAACCCCAAATAACAGCAACCAAGAAACTCACCATTAACAAATCCACTGAAAATCGATGACTAGCTGCTGCATTATGAAAGCTGAAGTTAGAGAAACAATTGATTTGTCTCTTATTCCAGCAAAAATATTATCTGGCCTATCAGCACTGAGAAAAGAAAACAGAATAAAAACCCTCTTATCTTACTCATTTCCACTGAGAGCCATCTAGTTAGGGGTGACAAATAGCTAGTAGAGTTTGTCTAACATCATTGTTAGAAATTAGAAGTAGGAAGGTGCCTGCTGATGCCATAATTTTATTTTATAATATAAAGATGGAGGCTGGAAGGAAAAATGTTCTTGTCAAAAAACCCCAGCTCATATAATGCCTGCCATGGTTATAGTTGTTGTCTGCTCTTAAGGCAGAGGGAGCCTGATACATTCCTTTACACAATTTCTGCTGCCATGCAACCTTTTTCAGAAGAACAGATGATATTGTAAGATTTTAGCTAGCAAAGGCAGTAGAAGTTTGATATAATAAAAGTCTAGTTGTAATTTTCCACTATACTCATACCTAGCACTCACTGAATTTGAGTGTGCTTGTTCTCTCTCATCAAATAGACCTCAGCATATTTCATTTAAGTTTCTCTAGTCTGAAATCTATGTAATGGGAAGGATTTATTTCTGGATCACTATTTTGTTTAGTCTTTTTTGTTTACAAGAACATAATGCATGTAAATAAGAATAGAAAAATTTTGAATCGTACATCAAATAGTCTGGATATAAAAAGTAAATATCACCAACATTCAGTTTTGACTTTGGAATTCAGAATGAATTATTATTTTGTTAAAAAGTACTTCTGTCTGCAAACCAGGCTCATGTGAGGTATGTCCTCAGTGAACCATGGTGGCATACATCATCAATGACAGCAGAGGAGATATGTAAGGGAAAGTTTTAGTCCAGCAAGCACAATATAAAATCTTTTCCAGTGAAGGACATAATCACTGTCAGGTGAGAAGAGTCATAATCTCCCTGTGAGCAAGGGCTGCAGGGAAGTCTCTGGGAAGTGGGATCAGTGCCTTCCTCTACTGCAGCTACTGAAGGGTACCCTTTGACAAATTACTTACCTTCTCTTATCTCTGGCTTCCTCCACTAAAAAATAAAGATAGCAATATTTCCATACTTCACAGAAATGTTTTGAAGTTTAGAACAGTAAAAAGCTGAGATATCCTGGTCCCTTTACAACAGGCCATGTGAGAGCATAAGATAGATGCTACAGCAAACAATATTTTCAGTCCCGTGAGCTACCATCATTGTGCCAACAATAAAACAACTGACCTCTGCAACAGCAGGAGAGACAGCACTATCAGGAAATCTCTCATTTCCCTGCTGTAACAATAACATAAATCTCTCAAATCCGAGTACGTTCAGGCTGGGTTTGAAATTGAAGCACTACATAGCAGCTTGTAAGGTGAACACAGGAGGTTCTCTCTTGGGCATCAAGAAGCATTTGTTTGCAGTCTGGGTGACTGAGCATTGGCACAGCTGTTCAGAGAGCCTGTGGAGTCTCCATCCTTGGAGTTATTTACAAAAAAAAGCTTTGGGTGGCCTGGCTTGAGAAGGAGTGTTGGGCCAGATGACTCCTGATGTTCCTGCCAATCTCATCCACTTTGGAATTCTGTGAGATGCCAAATTCAGAAAAGATAGCAGCAGATTTCCAGCACACTTCAGTTAATGCACTTAACTGATGGAAAACTGCATGTAGTTTTCCTTCAGCCAAAAACAATTTCGGGAGCTATGGTGTGGTATTGGCAGGAGAATCCTAGGAGTTCTGATAGCAGAAGTGGGATTTTAAAAGGTTGTTCTACATTTACTAAGAGACATGTTAACTTAACTGGGATATACAGATTTAGGAGATTTTATGACTCTTCTGCAATCACTGTACTCTAAAAGCAGGTGAACATTTCATACCCTTAGGAACTGTACTACTGGTCTCATTATCATTGCAAAGCTAATCACCTTTCCCATCTATCTGAAGAGAAATCTTTTCTAGGAAAAAAATATAATATTTCTGTAATCTAAATTATTTAGAATACTGAGAAAAGGCTTTGCTCAGATTTATTTTTCTTGAAAACTTTCTGTTATCACTGAAAGTTTCAGAATGCATTGCCTTTTAAATGTAAATAATTGAAAAGTTATATGCCCATATGAAAAGAAAAAGAGAGCTCTTTCTGCTCCTACGTGTTACACTTCAATATAAACATGGCCTCTTTGAAAGTAAAGAATAAAATTATGCAAAGTCTAAATTTAATCTTTGCTTAGGGATTGTCAATAATATGATATTGACACTTAACAGTAAGCTAGGCATTAGTATAGGACAATTAAAATCTTCCTACTCTTGAGCAAATCCCACAGAAAAAAAATAAATGAAAAATGCTGATAATAAAACATCCACGTGACTAATGATTCTAAATATAGATTAATGAAAAAAAATAGAACAACAAAAAAGAAGTCCATGATTTACCAGCAGAAGGGCTATTCCTTTATTGTGTGAGAAGTCAAAAAGGATACAATCCTTTCTGGGAAGGCACTCATCAGCTTGTCCTACATTTTGGGGTAATTTTACAATATTTGTTTGAGGAAATATAATTTAAAAGGGATAGTGCTCGTGTGGGGAGGGGATTTTTACTTATATTTTTAGTACTTGTCATTGTATGGTATGCTCACAATGACACATTACTTTTATTTTTTTTTAATTTATTTTTATTTTTATCTTTATTTTTTTGCAAAAGCCTATTGGTGGTGCAGCACGTGTATTATGCCACAACAGTGTGTCAATCCAGAGCTGAGGCTGCCAGATCGTTCACACTCTCTGGACATCAGCATTAGTTCCCTCTCTGGCTTTCTTTTGGAGAGAGTTAAGTGTGGGGGCAGCTCAGGCATGGTGCACCCTGGAGATGATCTTTGCTCCACAATGTATGTCCATCTCACTCCAGAGCACACAAGATATATAATGGAAGACACAGCATGGTGCAAATCCCAACTACTTCTTTTAAACATCTATGAAATATCTGCATTGAACAGGTAGTTTGGAACCCTTATGTTATGAAACAATACACAGGTGACCATGGGCAGTTTGGGAAGCCATGGCAGGACACACAGTGCACCATGACTCTGTCACATCTGCTAGTGGATGATGTGTCCTGTGCACTACATCCCAGGAAAGAGGAATGGGGGCCTGCCCACAAGCAGGAAATGTTTCCAAATATACCTCATGAAGATGTGCTGTGCAGCTTAAAGAGATTATTTTTTTATTTTCAGGTGTGTAGGAATGGATTTCTCCAGGTTGTGTGGAAGATGTTTTGTGTCCTGCAATATAAGAAAAATTGTGGCACTGTGTCCTGGCATGGATAACCTCACCATAAGAACCCTTTGAGGAGGGGTCTGATGCGAGAGATCAGGTTCACCAAAATTGTCTCTTGGTTTAGTGGCTTAGGATACTGAATCCTATTGAGAGTCAATGTACTTGAGCTCTTAAATTGATTATGTACTATTGCCCTGCTCTGCAGAGAACAGATTGCTCAGTACAATCTTCTGATGTTAGTTCTGCTTACTAACATGCATTGCAACCTCACATCAAAATTAAAGAGTCTATTTTTATTGTTAAAAGACACTTGAAAATAATCAGTGCAAGTAAGATGCAAGGACAACCTGGACTGTAAATGGACAGCAATATCCTGGTTTGACTTTGTTTTTTTCATCTTAGCATTTGTAGAGAACAGGTTGCTCTTACATTTGGTGACTGTCCAGGGGCAAGGCTTTCTATAAATATAACACACCTAATTCATAACCATGCAGCTAATATGTACTTGTTATCCAGGGGATTGAATTTATGCACCTAACTCTTTGAAACACTAATTGCTCTGTTGTAGGTTGCAAGGTAAGTCCTCTGTGCATAGGGGAGAAAAAAGCTTTCTCACTACTGCAAATCAGTAGAACACAAGACTAAATTCATGCAGAGATAAACTCTTTCTGGATCATATAGGGCTAAAATATAACTTCAAGGCTCAGTTTGAAGAGAGGATAATGCAGTACAATATGTCCCACAGGAAGCATTGTGAGACATTCTGCTTCTTGGAAATGCTTGGAAACATTTCAATGCCTGAGAGTCTCACTATACAAGAGTATACCTGCATATCAAGGGTAGACAGCCCATGTTTTAGTACCCAGCATCTTTGTTTGGTGACCTGGAAAACATGATTGAAGAGAGCCTACCTCCCCTCAGGCAGTATCTTGGAGAATATCACCCGTGGGGCATTATGAGACAGGAGTGGTGAGTATCTTTCTTTAACCTCAATTTCTTTGGTCAAAGGTTGACTTTTGCAAGACCCCTCAGAAACAGATAGAAAGCAGCCTCTCCCATTGCATCCTTCCCCTTCCCATGTTCTCTTGTCCCCCTCTGCATCTCCCTGCAAGGATCAGGAAGATTTCAGCTTAGAGGGATTATTAGGTGTTCGCTGAGTTCTTAAAGAGGAGTGATAAAAGAAATGGCCCATCACACAGCAGAATCAGAATAATGGAGGTGACAGAAATTAGAACATAACCCACATTTTACTTGGACCCTTTTGGGACCCTTAGTCACCTTTGTTTCGTATCACATCCACACACAGAGCTTTCCAGAGAGAGCAAAATGGAAAGTAAATAGGAAAAGGCAAATTCTTTCTTCCTCCCTTTCTTTTTAATTTTGTACTATGCTACAGTGACTCAAAATTAAAGCCAAAATCCAAATTTTTATTTTTTTATTTTAGTATACAAAAATTATAGATATTCTTGACCAATATAGTTTTTTTGCAGGAAGTTAGAGAAGATTTTGAGATGTTTCAACATCCACTGCTCCGTGTAAGGAGTTACTGCAAGTCAATTAAAAGAATCAATTAAAAATAGCTTTCCCTTGATAAAGGAGATATTTCTCTCATTAGGACACATTGCTACGTTCTATAACCTTATAGGGAAACAGCATTATCAGCTAAACTGCCCCGGTTTACTTTCTTTTGTCTAATTCTGTAACACCCACGTGTCTTACAGGGGAACCAGTTATGGTAGGTGTGGTGGAGTGTTTTACCAGTATTTGCCCTGGGACCTGATGTAGATGAAAAATGAAGAAAATGTATCCAAACTCAAGGGAAATGAGAAAATTATCTGTTTAGGGAAAAAAAAAAAAAAAAAAAAAAAAAAAAAAGCATCTGCAGTTTTAGGACAAAAATCAAAACAGTTTAATTTTGCAGAAGGAGGAAGAGAGACCATGCAAAACAGCCAATTCGGAGAGTTACTTGTATAACCCAATATAATTACATGGGAACTTGGACAGCTATGGCCCTCAAGAGTGCTCCTTGAGTTGTATCCCTAGAGAGGTGACCTGAAGGCTTCTCAGAACATGAGCCCTGCATTGAGAACATCTCCAAGATGCATAGATGAAACAGGGATATAGGCACACAGGCCCACGAGAGCCCTTACATCATCAGATCCACTTACCTGCTCCTGCAGACTACCAGATGGTACCACTCTGTCCATCAGTTTATAAAATCCATCTTGCAGCTAGTCAAGCTGCTGGATCCTGCTGCTGGGTGTGGGATGTCTGTCCAGGAGTGCTGCACAGAGCAATGGCCAGTCGTGGTACCTGCTGCTCTGCAGAGGTTTTCCCCTGTGTCCTTGTACAGCTGCTGAGGGCTCTCTCCCATTGGGCTGTGGACAGAGAAGATGCCCCTGAGCACAAAGTTATAGTTTGGGCTCAGTTATCAGGTTACCAAGGCTATAATGTATTTTTGTAATAGTAAAATCTGCTAGTGAACTGCTTTAATTTCCAGTAAAAGTGCAGCTAGTTTAGAGTGGGAGGTTCAGACATTTCTTTCGAAAACGGAAATCAAATATTTCTTTCATAATGTTTCAGTTTAGCAGGTAATGTAGAAGCTCTCTTCACAGTAGCTTTGCTGCTCCTTCTGCAGAAGAGAAAGAATTTTGAAAAGTGCAAATTGCAGGAAGACATGCAACACTCATAGGCTTTCTGATAGAGCTTTGACTGCTGTGGGGGCTTTATGTCTTTTTCTTGCAATTTCAGAGCAAGCAAGGACATTGAAATGATCCCACATGAGAAGCCCAGAGCTCAGGGAAGCTGCATTTGATGCCATGCTGCAATCACCTGTACCTGCTCCATCTGCAGTGCCTCAGTGGGCAATGCTTTTCTTTTCAGTGATTTTTCAGCCAAACCCATCCTCCCTCTTAACTGCTGCATGGCACACAGAGGGATCACTGCTTGTGGCAGATTGTAGCAAATGCAGACCTGACATTTAAGTTTGCTCTTCATAGAGCATCTCAACCCTGTGCCAAAAAAACCCCCAAGACCATTCTGGTAACACTTAACACCGAGTTTATTATTCCTCAGGCTACCCAGGCAGAGCTTGCATGTGACAGATGCTCCAAGATGGGCATGCAGAAGGAGCACTCCCATTCTCTGCTGCAGCTCCTCCCAAGGTGTCCCCCTGTCCAGACTCTCTACAGACTATGGGATCTGCTCCTGCACTACACACACTGGGGTTACCTCTGGCAAAGGCTGTGGGGAAATATGATCATCAACCTATGAAGGGGCTGGACTAGGAGCAGATCACGGAACCCTAAAGTCTAACAGAACATTGCCATAGTCCCAGGAATTCCTGACAAAGTATCTGCACACATTCTTGCCCATAGTTGGCAGAGTTTTTAGGTGTGGCACATAAACAAGGTGCCTCTTTGACCCACACAGGTTTTCTGCCTTGGTCTGCATGCATGGAGACTTTGCTGTAGGGCAGAAGAAAAAGTAGTTATATTTCTGCCCATCAAATGACCAAAAGCAAGCAATTGCCTTTCCTCTTGTTACAGAATATTGCCATGGTTTAATGGAAGAAAACAAATACATATTTCATCTTCTGAAAAATATAATGATTTTACATTTCCCCAGTTCCTCCTTACACAGCTCTTGTCAGACACAGGAGTACACTTATTTATTTCCCATATGTGTTTACAAAGTCTTGCAAATAGTCATATAAGATTTTTGACACCTAGAATTATGATTCCAGGGCCAGAATGTTATTTGCTGCTCCAGCAACACACAGCACCTGTAAAATCACCTTCATTACTCTGCTCTTGGGGATTTCTCTTATGTGAATCCACATTTTGTAAATTGTTCTGGACTGTAAAACATACTGATCCCCAAAGAACCAGTTCTTGCAGTCTCACTCAGAAGGTGTGCCATATCACTTAATTATGTTTCTCATCTATTCCAGTGCTGAATATTGCAGGAGCTTTGATACAAAGGATCAAATTTAGGATTTGGATAATATCTGCAACTAACTGAATTCTCCTTCCAGCAGCAGCAGCAGATGTCTGTGTGTCAGTTCATGCAGTAGTTAATCTAGAAGCTTGTAACAAATTATTTCCAGGGCAATTATTTTGGGTCAGCAGTTTGCAAATAAATTTTCAGACACAATTAAAATGTTTTATTTCCCCACACACATGAGGATAATAAACAAAGGGATCCCTGTACTCAATACGTCTCTTCTTCAGAAATTCTTCATTTTCCTTAGAATCTAGTCTGAGATACCTTCTTTCAATTTTAGTATAGGCTTTTGTTTTTTGAATATTTTAAAGAACCATTTAGTTCATGCATTCATTAAGTTAGATGAAATTTACTATCTGAAAGGTGGGGATTATGCCAGATAGAAAATCCTTGAGTAAATAAAGTCTTGCAAAGAATGGAAGTTCAGATGCTGTTTTTGTAAATAATGGAGCAAGGTCCAATTTTTTGAGGTTATTTGAACTGTGAGTGAGTTCAAGGAAATTAAGACCCCTGATGCTAAGAGCATTTAAATAGAGGCCTTTTGAAGAAATAGCTACAATATCTGTTGCCTGTTTCCCACAATGTTCTGGTAACAGCATATTCACTAAATGTCTTTAAATTTTAAAGAGTAAGTTATTAAAATGAATAAAAACTCTACAGAATCCCAGGTGTCCACCTAAGATTCCCTGCAGCAGAAAAACACCCAAACAGAGCTGATTTTTTCATATCTTTGATGTGAGAGAAGGCATAATGTGCTCAACAGAATTAGTTTCTAAGGAGACACATGCAGAAATTAGCTCCATTTTGCTTAATAAACTGTTTAAAAAAACGGTGGTTTTGATGTTAGACTTAGTGGAGACGAGATTTTAAATCTTTTCTTTCATCTGCTCTCTGAGATGTACTTATTTGAACAAAATAAAACCCATCTCTCTAAATTAATGAGACTTTTCATTTCAGGATCTTAGTTTGTAAAGTGCATATTAAATCCAGTCAACATCTGTTGAATTAAAACAGCTATTCAATTGCAATTAAATTTTTTCTAGCAGTTTTTCATTTTGGTCTGTTATAGTCTGGTGCTGACAAGTAGATAAAGTGACTCAGATAAATTCATGCTACCTTCGTATAAAATATAATTTTCTGGACCTTGTTAAAATTTTGGGTTTGAGGACTTAATTAACAACATTTTTACAGTGAACCTTACCCTTTTAAAACAAATCTTTGGGGGTTTTGGAGTCATTTTACCATATAGAATCGAAATCTTTGGAAATCTAAAGAAAGAAAGAAATCAAGTGGCATTTAAGCAGCTTAAATAGTTATTTCTCCAAACCCAACAAGTGAGGGAGATACTTTCTCACTCAGACGTGCTTTCAAACATGAAAACACTTTCACAGTGAAGACAACTTCCTGCACAGCAGATTTCCACTGTCCTGCAGGATCTGCAGGGCTGCGAGGCCAGGGGGGTGATGGGTTTCCTGGTGGGACACAGGGTTGCCCATTGTTCCCACTCCCAATGGCAGGGAATGGCACACTGTCAACAGGCCTGCTTTTAGCCCAGTCCTTTAGCCACAGTGTGTTTCAGCATCACACTGAGATGACAGTGTTGGCGTTCTCTGCATCCTTCCAGAAATTTCTGCAGCATTTTTAAGTACCTCAAGTTCAAGTAACTAAGGCAGCACTTGTAAGGGCTAGCTTTAACTTGGTTATAGTGGCTGGATATAGAGTTGAAAAGGTTCATTTCCCTAGTCTGTTCTGTTGCTAATGCCTGTTTAGACATCAAGATATGCTGATTATTTGTTAACATATTCAATATGCATTTCTGGGGGAAAATGGGTTCATTTAGGACATATCCACACCTCCATAACTGTCCATAGATGCATGCTAACTATATGCCTACTACTGAGCTAAGCTCTGAGGAGGTGCAGAGGAACTTGTGTTCTGGTTCCAGCAGAAATTTCTGCATGGAGCTGCCCAGAGGAGTTTGCCCTGAATCCCTGGGGATGTCAATGACACCAGACAGCCTGTAGTAGAGCTGTGACACTGCAAAGAGACTTTACAGATACCAAACCACATCTGGCATCATAGCTGGTAACTTGCTGTTAGGGTCTGATGCTTTACTCAGCATTCACCCCTTTCTAAAGTTGGAGCAGATATCTTTTATGCATCAGTCAAAGTTTCAAAGAGCAGATATCACTAATGCTCATCCAATTCCTTCTGAAATTTGTCATTCCAAGTCTAATGCCCCTGTCATTCTCTTTTTTTTTTTAATTTATTAAATAAATAAATAAATAAATAAATAAATAAACAACCTTTAGACCCACTTAATAACAAGTGATATCTTTTCTTTTAATGACTACATTTTTCCAAGTCAGTGGAAGAAAAATTTGCTGTGTTCTAGTCTCTCTGGCTCATTAATTCCTGAAATCTGATAATGGTTTTAATGTAAGAGAATAATGTTAGGTTTTAAATGAGGACAAAATAAAACATGCACAGGAATAAATTAACCTGTTACATCCCCCAAATGATTACTTGAGCTGACCTGGAATTTGCATTGACAAGTGCCTTACAAACAAGTGCACAAACTTGTGGTTCAGCTCAGAATATTGAAAATTAATAGGAAATTCTGTCCCTATAGACAGACTCTATGTTAGGTATCTTCTGATTCTGCTCTTTCTCATAGTGTCTCCAAATTCAGAGCAGTGCACAGTAGCTGCAGCAGGTACAACTGGGCAGAGTAAGAATTTGCAAATCACAGAAGCACAGCTGTTTCTTGGATCACCAAATGCAAAAGCGGGTAGCATTAAGGTTTTTATTAAATCAGAAGGGTCACAGCTGTTATTTCCATTCCAACTTCTAGTGATTGTTAATCAAGAAATCTCATGTTCTAACATGTGTTTTGAGCTCCAGTTTCAGTGTAAATATGTGTCAGAAGAACAATCTCTTGGTTGAAATGTGGTAATCCTGAAGTGCAATGGAAGTTGAGACCTGCCAAACTTTTTATCGTCAGAATTAGCTTTGAAGAAGCTTCAACTCCAAGGAAAGTGGCTATGGAAGATTACAGGAAGTTTCTCAGAAAAGAAGAACAAAACTACTCTGGGTGTCATATAAGGAGCTTGACAGTTTGAATTGCAGAAGTCAAGAGTCAATGAGCACAAACTGAAACACAAGAGGTTCCTTCTGAGCATCAGAAAACACTTTTTCACTGTGAGGCTGACTGAGCACTGGCACAGGTTTCCCAGAGAAACTGTTCAGACTTCACCCTTGAAAATATTCTGAGGTTGTATGGACATGGTTCTGGGCAAGTGGCTCTAGGTGGCCACTAGGGCTCCAGGTGGTTTGAGCAGGGGGGTTGAACCAGATGACCTCCAGGGGTCCCTTCCAACCTCAACCACTCTGTGGTTCTGAGAGATCAGAACAACTAGAAATGAGCTAATGTAATGATTACTAGGTAACACTACCTAATAGGCATGCATTTGCAATGCACATGAGCAGCTGTTCCTACTGACCTTCAAGTATAACCTGAGCCAGAATATAACTATAGGTCAGCAGCAGAACCTCAAAATTGAAAAGTTACAAGTTATGAGGAGAAAGGAGAATTTAAGAGAAACTTAAACAACTGATAACAGATTTGTTAAATCCTCAGGAAAAACCCTGGGAGGTCATTAGACAATTAAGGTTTTTATCCAAACACAGTTCTTTCTAAGGACTGCAGAAGCAAATTTATTTCCACTGTTCAAACTTGGTAAAAATGTCAGCTCTGCATGGAGAGCACAGCTGTCCAAAAACAGTTCTGTTATATTGTCATAATGAGCAAGAAGAAGAAGCCATGAATAAAAATATGAATTTGAGAGAAGAGTAATTCTCTGAAAGTCTGAACAAGGCTGAACCAAATCAGGCAATCTGTTAATCTACTCTCCATCCTTGGCAAGGTCTAAGCATACTTCACAGGGCAACATGTTCCTGAGGGATATACGGGCAGCAGCAGAACATTTTCCACTCCTAGGGAAAGGAAAAAGGCTGCTGCATTTATGTGTTTTCTCCAGGATAGTGCTGAGAACTTCAGAAAACATTTTGCCATAAATATTCTAGAAGAAAAAAAGAAGGAAGTTGGAGGAGTGGTTTTTTGTTGGTTTTTTTTCCCAGGTGGAAGTATACGAAATACTTCATCAGACTGAAGGCACAATTTGGCAGTGGGAGGAGGAAGCATTCTGTAAATCTGGTCTGAAAAAGAGTTCATGTTTTGGAGAGGTCTGTGTAGTGGAGGCTAGCTGAGGAGCTGGACTTCCAGAGGCACCAGGGAACCAGCTAAAATCACATGCTGGGTTTGTAAGAGCCTAAGGAACAGGGAGGAAGACAGCAGCTGCTGAGTTTGCCAGCTGGAGTCTTAGGCAGATAGGTAGGGTACACATCTGTGTTTCTGAATGCTTATCTTCATCACATGTTTTGTCCTGAAAAATTTCCAGTTGCTCCAAAATGTACCAGGGAATGAGTGATCTCTGAGACATCCTGGTCCACAGGACTGCAGTGAGCATCTCTGTGCCTCTCCTTCCTTAAAGGCAGCAAGCAGATCTAGCTTTAGAGACTGGATGCACCCCTTCCTCCTGTGCAATTGGATCCTTAGCCTATATCTGAGGCACCCATCACTGCAATGTAATCCCTTGTGATATGTAAACCCTCACATGGTGAAACAGGACTCATTTTTGGAGTATCCTAGTCCACCAGGCCCATGCTCTGCATTCATAGGGGTGGGAATTCCAGGTTCACCCTCAGAAAAAAACACTCTGCTCTGAAGCAGGACACTGATGTAATGACAAAGCACACGGTGTGGAAAGGCAACATGATGCCATGACATTTGATGCCTCCATCCTCTATCTGCAAGAACAGGAATACCATCACTTGCAGACATATCAGATTTTTCATCAGCTAGAAGTGCAAGGTCTGAAACATGCTGCTAGTTCTGTGTCCATACAGACCAGCTTTTGGAATTGAGATGTGCACATCCTTGATATGGGCGAAATCAAGTTTGCTGCTGGTCTAGCAGCCAGGCAGTGCCTCTCTCTGCTCCTTTCAGAAATGTATCACCCACTTTTGGGGAATCTGAATTTAAAAGAAACAAGCCTGTGCTGCCCATCATGCAACTGCCCCACACAGGCTTGGTTTGAAGGAACAGCACTCCTGGAGATAACACCTGTGGATGATTCAGAGGTCAGTATGTGCTAGTGACCATTCCCAATTCATAGTATACCCCTTTCATCTTGGTTAGGTGTGCAGATGCTCCTTAATCAACAGACATTCAAATTCCTCTGACTCCCCACACAACAGTGAATATCACAGCACCTCAAGGAATCCCTGCTGGCAACAAAAGGTTATATAACTTGTTAAAACACTAACTAAGAAACCTACCCTCCTTTCTCTTACCAATCAAATGGTGATGTCTTCCACTAATGAAAAGTGATCCATGGGTAACTACTTCCTCTACCTTTTCTGGATATTGGGCTTATAATCCTTGAACTTCTTAGTGTGGCCATGGGCAGAGAGAGCTACACAGACAGGAGATGGCAGTCTGTATCCTAAACATAGATTCTGCCCTTTCTCTATCTTGGCATTGGTTCAGAAACCAATGTTTGGTTTGGGCTTAACATAGCAGGAAGCCACAAATAACAAGGCACAGCTTTGTAGAAGAGGAAAAGCTAGACCTCAAATCATGTCCAGGATGGTCTCCAAGCATCCCAGGAGTGTTGGAGGCTTGAGGGGATAGATAGAGCAGAGTTACTACCTTCAAATCTGGCTCTTTCTAGTTACCTAAAACGGAAGGCTGATGCAACCTGCATCAGACACAACCTGTGCAGGGTCACACACCCATCCTAGTTGGGAGGCTCTGCCTGTGACTCTGGTCAAGGATAGCAATGCATTGTAATAGTACTTTTCACCTGTCTTCAGAAATATTCAACATCCACTTATGGGATGTGCTGTCAGATATAAACCTAAGATTATTAGAAGTGACTACTGACACAGTGCATGTGTTTTTGAGCAATTATCCTAGAGTGACTGAAGAAACTTTATTTCTTTAGAAAAAGAGGAACAACTAAAGTTTGAGGTTTTATTTTATTTAGTACATGGAAACAATTACAAAAATAAGCTTTAAAATTGCAGAATCTACTTAAAAGCAAACAAAAGAACAAAGAGCAAACAAACTTCTGTTTGACAATGTAAATTTTCTTAAGCAGTTGGGTAAATAGAAAAAGGGAAGAAGCCCTTTCATCCAGGTTGCTGAAAGGAGCTAACTCATAAAAACAGAGATTTCCTCCTCCTACCAGATTATTTTTCTGCTAAAAGAAGCATTCAGGGAAGGATAGGATGACAAAAACCTGCTTTATCACTTTACCAAAAAAACCCAAAACAAGCAACAAACCATTTGCCATGCTTTGGAAAGTGGGATGGGTGAGCAGTGAGCAAAGGACAAAGGGAACTTCTGAAAGCCTCATTTTCCCAGTCAGCATGTAGCAGACCTTCCTAGAGGCTTCTCTTCTCAGTTTACCATGGCAAAGGAAAGAGTTGTTCAGCAGCTTCTGAATACCCTGGCAAAGTATGCAAGTGTAGTGACCAAAGGTGGAGAGAATTGTGAGATATTTATGAGACAGTTGTGTATGAATCTCTATTTTACTAGCACATGATATCCCAAATTAGATATCCTAGAGACAGCCAAGCACTAAATTAGAAAGGGGATCAATTTTGTACAATACACCTTGTTCGAGTTGTATGCCAGTAGGCAGTCCCTGGAAAGATGCCTTCTTTCTTACAGAGAATTGGTATGAGATATACTCTTAAAAATTGCTTCAGGCTTTCAGAAAATGGTGGCATCATCAAGTAACATTCTGAAGAAACAAAAATGTTGTCTTTCACATGGGATGTAATTCAAAGGTGGAACTCTGACACAGGTTGTTGGGAAGACCAGAATAACAGTGCATTTGGCAACACAACAGATTTCTGGAGAATTTAGATATGGTAATATAGGTGCAGCTTTCCACTCCAGAGATCTCTAAACAGGTTTTTCTTCTTTTTTTTTTTTTTTTTTTTTTTTCTTCTTTTTGGTTTTTTTTTTCTTTTCTTCTTTCTTTTTTTTCCCTCTTTTTTCTTTTATTTTTTTTTTTAATTTTTCTTTTGTTTTTCCTCTTTTTTTTCTGTTTTTTCTTTTTTTTTTTTTTCTTTTTTTCACAATGGAGAAATTATGATAGGGAAAGAGAGCAAATTAAGGAGCAATATCCAGGAAGATATGCAAAAAAGAAGCATCAGCCAATTGTGTCTGGTTTCTAGTTAGCCTTTGATAATATGACTTAACTCAAGAAATGAGAAGATTCACTGAACCATTCAAGGCCTTCATTCCCCCCACCCCAAAAAAAAAAAAAAAAAAAAAAAGGCCCCAAAGAAGGTGAAATTGCATACAGGCCAGTCAGCAGGTTTGGTGTTTGTGTTTGTGCTTTCTTAATTGAAGCTAACAACTCTGCCTGCAAGAAGTCAGCTGACAGAGATCCAGTTCTGCACAATTTACAGTTTGTGGACGTACAGATTAGAGCTGACTGCAGAGTATGCACAAGCATTATTTCTGTGAAACCATTTGCCTGACAGCTGCCTTCTGAAGAGGAACAAGATACAAGCTCATTCCGGTTTACAATTGATGGAGGAAACAAGAAATCCTTTCTGGTGTTTGGGTGGAAGCCAGGCATGAATGAATGAAAATGTAGATCTACATTTTTCTTACACTGACAAAGGATGTATGCCTCTTTCTCTGCTTTAGTGCAGGGAACAGCCTGTTCGTCAGCTCTTTGAAAATCAAAACAGATTTTTGAAGGAAGCTCACCATTCATTGATTCAAGAAGTGCACTAGAATCCTATCAGCTGTACAAGACTTGAGGAATCTTCCCTCAAAAATCTCCTGAAAATTTAAGAAAAGGACTTGGGAAACATATGAACCATTCCCCTAATGAATGATTGTTCGAATTACAGTGAAATAAAAGTTAGTGAGCAAATAAATAAAGCCATTCCCACCATTCCAGAACTCCCATTTTGCTAATTATGAATGTTTCAACTTCTGTACTAAATTTAGGAGCTCTACATGAAATCTTGGCTCTATTGGAATTAATGGGAGTTTCTGTCATTTCGAGGAGGTTCTAAATTTAGCTAAATTAATTTTCTCCTCAGTAGTTCAGTGCCTTCTCATGGTTTTGCTGACACTAGCCAAATCTACATGTCCTTGCACTAAACACTAACAGCTAGTGGTTTGTTTGTTTTTTTCACAATAAATGCTTGTTTCAGCTAGTATTTAATCATGGTTCCCCACACTCTACTTTTTTTTCCATATATCTGAGAGAGGCCTTTACAGTTTGACAACTCTAAATATGTTCCTAAAAAACTGACTGAATATATTCAGTGTTGAATACATAAAGATCTCAGGCATAAAAGAATTTAGAGCCTCACAAGGCATTGATCTGTAAATTATAAAACTGTGTAGTTTTGACTGTCCTACAGTGAGATAATTTGTCTACTGGTAGTCCGAGTATTCTTTCAAAGTCTCCTACTCAATTTTCATGTATATTAGACCCCTCTATTCTTGTGAAATGGGAAATCTTCAGAGATGGAAGAAGTTTGGTAACTGGCTTATTTTGCATTTCCTTCTGAATTAGGCTTGATGAAAATTGTAAGTTATGTCACAAGCTGCTATGTGTAAAAAAATCCTTCCCTGATCCTTAGAATTTCCACTGGTGAAGTTGGGGCTAAAACGGGTAACAGAAAGCAAAGACCTGGGGATGTCCCCAAGTAACCTGCACAAAAATAGCCAAGTAAGAGACAGCAGTAATGACCAAACTGTAATATTTTATTATGCAGAGGTAAAGAACCAGACATGGTGGGGACAACCTCAAGTGAATTGTGTTCATCTTTATAATGCATCATTTTTCTAACAGGAAAAATGATACACAATGTCAACACATTAATACCAGGACAGCTAGCATTGATTAAGTACATGTCCATAACAAAGAAAAGGAACATGGAAGAGGGATTTACTGGGTTCTTTTTTTTTAACTGTAGACAATCATGAAGTTTCTCTGCATCCTACAAAGAATAACTGTGCAGAATATCTGAAATCATCTCTAAATGAGGTAGTAAAAGACTTTAAGACCTTTAGGAGGTAAATCAATTAGAGCCACAAAAGCATCTGTAATGCTGCTGGGATTCAGTCTGGTACCTTTTTAATCTGGCTTCAGATCTAGGATTTCCATTCTTTCCCTGCCTGTCACTGAAAGAGTTGTGAGCCTTTCAGATAGTATTCTTTCTCTCCAAAACACTGCAGGTAGAAAAGGTAATATCAACTTCTTTCCTTTACAGAGAGTAGATTAAGGTTGAGGCACTAAGGAACCAGTATTTAGTGATATTTCTGAATTTTTGTGTTAATGGTTGCCCCAGGAAAACATGGAAAATGAGTAGAAATTTTGCAGATCAGTCTTCCTGGGCAGCCAGAAGACACCACTGGACTCCAGCACCCCAACAGGTCCCATATTCCTGTGCATTCAGGCAGGCTTCAAGGCAGCTCCAAGTGTGAGTGTGTGGCAGGCAGATCCCTGCTCTGGGTACCGTGGACAGAGCCACTGGCTTCAGTGGGACTTGTCTGGGCAGGAGCTTTTGAATGCATTGCCTGTGAGAATCACCTGCAGGCTGCTCCCGATGCCTCGTGAAAAGACAGACACAGACTCTGTGGGAGTCCAGAGTATTCCTCTGGCTTCCCTGGAAGGTTTAAGACCCCCCTGGTGGGGTCCCCAAAGACCCTCGAATGAGACCCAGGTGTCTCAGGGGCTGGATTTAGCTCCTTGGAACAATTTACCAACATTGAGAGAAGAAATGCAAGCCACAAAAATAAATAGAGTGTAAATTAGACTGTTAGAATGTAGAATTAGCAGATTTCTAGAATGTTTGTGATAAGGGACACGTGGCCAAGATGGAGAATTGGGGGTGTGGATACCTCTTCCTCCTTCTTCTCCGTGTCATCCATGCTGGGTGACACGCTGGCACTTTTAGATTGGATGAGAACAGATCTGGACCATGTAACAAGATTGTATTGTATTGGGGGTCATTTGTAAATACCTAGTACGTAGTTTAGAGTATAAAAGATAAGTCCTGCCTCTGCCAGGCAGATTCTGCCCTGGACGTCTGGCGAGCAGACTGCTGTTCGCTGGACCAAGCACTCCTGAGATAAGGAAGAATAAACAACCATGAAAACCTCTAAGAACAGCCTCCTGCAGTCTCTCATCGGCGGGCATTGGAAAGAGCTGGGTTCCAGACCACCTGCATGTCCTCCAGAGGTGATCTCAGGTCTAAGGAGACACCTCAGGATGTGACAAGACTCCAGACTGCAGGCTCTATTTGCATACTGAAAGGCTTATGGATAATAAAAGAGGAACCCACTGTAAGTATTTAAACAACTTGGTTCAGGAAATACTTGAGTCTCAAATTTCAGAAAGTTGAAGAGATCTTATATGACATGACACTCCTGTCCCTTCCGTATACTTTTCCCAGTGCTGGTTATCATCAAAGAAGCATGATGGAGCACACAGATCTGCAATATGTCTCAAATTCTTGTCAGGATTCTTGTCCATATACAAGGTGGAAGAGCACAGAGCCTGGTGGTGATCAGACCTGGGTTTTGGCAGCATTATCCTAACTGGCATTTGGAGAGGAGTCAGTAATAATATAATCTGTACATCTTTTACAGATGGGCAGCAAAGGTGAAGGTGGTGCCTAGAGTAGCTGCATTTGAGAAGTTTGGTAAATACAAAACACAGAGGTGAAGTTAAGGAATTAGAATTAATCTAAGACTGATGCTTATTGATTCAAGCTTGCTGCTGTCCAGGACTGTCATCCTTGGACCTCCTGCATATTTCATTAAGAGATCCAGTTGTCAAAAAGCACTGGTCTAATCTGAATGTCCCACCGTGCTCTCTTGAAAGACTTCATAAGTGTCAGAGTCTGTCAGCTTGGAAAATTAAATTAATTGTTCCTCCTCCATAACTTGAAGCTGTCTAAATGAGTAAGCTGAATAAAGCCCAGGTTTCAAGCTAACAAATTTATCCAAAAAGATTTTATCTCTTTGTAGTCAAATTTCATCCTTCTCCTTGCCTACTCACCCATCACACAAGGAGCAAATCTTGAGATCCTACTTTATCCTAAATATCTTTACCACATCATAGCAGAGCAAACCTGAGGGCTACAGTGAAGGCTAAAGGCATTCAAGGACTAGGAGTTTCAAGACAAGCTATAAGAACCCAAGGATATATTGATATTTTTAGACATTGAGTCTCTTGCAAATTCAGTTTATTGACATATCAACCAATGCAGTATACAATAGGGATTTTCCTGCTGCAAGTTTTATTTAGAAATGGCAGATTCCAGCAAAGCCAATTTTGGCTTAATTCTGTTCATAAGGATGTAATATTGAAAATTCGTTGAGATGCTCAATTGAGCTCTGTGTTCAGTAATAGCTTTATTTCACAGTGGAGTTTGGTGGTAATAACACCAAACCTCACCCAGATAAGAACTTTTAAACATATGATGTGTGGGTTTGCATTCAAACCTTAGGGCATGGCCTATCACTCATTAAAAAATACTGGATATGGCTCAAAAACTCACTGTGGTGGATGTATTAGACCAGATAATACATAGCTAGCTGAACTTCTTAGGTGAAAAATTTATTCACTCAAATGCACAGAGTTTTTATGGCTTAAATTCCTAAAGAATTTTTTTATAAATCATATATACTTAAAATACCTAAATTTAGAAAGGACATTTAAAGCCTGTTTGTCAATGAATCCTCCCAATACAGACTCAGCATATCATTCTGAAGCCAACTTAAAGCTCAGAAACTAATTAAAAAGTAACTTTTTCAAAGTTAAAGATTTTAAACTTTATTTCAATATGTCAGAAAACATAAAATGGACAATGAATATCTCATTTAAATTATTCTTCTGTTTTGCCATGAAAACAAAGCGGATTATTGTGTATCATTAATGAAATTTTATTGTTTGTTATAAACATAAAAAATTCATCTGAAATTATTGCTGTTTATAAAATTGAAATCAACTTTCTAAGCCAAGTCTAGGAAAGTTAAGTTTCCTGGTGGGAAACAGCTTCACCAGAACAGACAGAACCTTAGCTGCTGGAGTATGCTGTAAAATACCCCACAAGATCCTGCACATACAGGAGCAGCCAGGAAAGCAGGCACTCACTGCCCCACAGCAGTGTCACACAGCCACAAACATTCTGAAAGAGACTTTTAAACTTGTGTTTGGCCTTTCCTGTACATTTTATCCTTTATTTTACATTTCATTACATTTAGTCCTGTTGTGGGCTTAGGCAGGGACCATTGTGAATATCACTGAAAAGACTGAGTTGTAAGAACCTCTGCCCCAAAATGTGCTGAGAAATATTAGTCTTGCAAGGCTGTAGTGTACCCAGACCCGCATTCTTTCTCACTGAAGCTTTTAAGTGGAGCTGGGAAACAAGGTTTCAGCATAGTGCTGAGGTGTGGTTGTTTATAGCATGTCAGTGGTAAGTACAGAACCCCAAACCAAACTTACTGCATAAAAACAAACATCCATGACATGAAGAACAGTTGATAAGGAGTTGTATTAAGTGGGGATTGAAAAATTTCATCTGGAGTTTATGCAAAGAAAAGAGATTATTCTGCATATTCTGTTGATTTTCTTTAACAGGATTGAAGTTGGAGACACTTTTCCATAAACTGCACAGACTTTGTGTTGTGAATGCTCAATATACTTCTTGGTCAGCCCCAAGCTGTGCAGGTTGAAATAAAGCAAAAGACAGAGAACAAAAACAGTGAACAGAAAAATCAGTATTGCTATTGTGCCTGTTTATTGTTTGGAGCAAGCATTTGAAACATTAATCTTACTCCTTTTAGCTATGAATGACTCACTTTTTGCCAAAGAACAGCAGTTTTGAGCCATTTTAAACAGCTGATGTCATCTTTATCTTGATAAATCAGGAAGCATGAAAAGAGATAAAAATCAAGCTCTCCAGAGAGTGACATTAGGCAAAGAATGACACCCACTAATCTGTCATACTCCACTGCCATACACAAATGTGGGCAATAATAGTGTTTGTGTATAGTGTGAAAAAGATGGGGTTTAGGATGCTTTAAGGGAAATGCTTTCATTCCTGACTTCTATTAGTGTCATATATATTGAGATTGCAAAGACAAAGCAACAGACTTGGACCCTGGAAAATGCGATTAACAGTGAATTGGATTAATAAATTCCTAGGAAAAGAGACCTTTTCTCTTTGCAATTTAGGGTGACCCAACATTCAGTGTTATATCACTCAGATATCAATGTCATCCCTTAGATGCAGTTTCCTGGCCTGGCAGATTTATTCAGAACCCACAGTTGGCCATCTTTGTGGAGATGGCCAAAAGGCTGAAGCTATTAACTTAACTTAAACTTACACTGAAGGACAAGGTGACTTTCGAAAAAACACACACTAGGCTGAGGTGGATGCAAGGCACTACTTGTCCTCTGGCAAGAGGCACATGAAGCCAAGCACAGCAGCAGCAAGGACCTGAATCATCATGTCCTCTGGCAAGAGGCAGACTGCATTTCAGGGTAACATAGACTATGTGACATCCAGCTTGGTGACAGTCTAGGCTGTCAGACACAACACGGTTTCCTTATTTTGACCATCCTGATCACTGTCATGACTGCCTAGGAAGTCCCACAACTGCATAGGGAGCCCTACTGCTGCATGGCCATGGTAAGCTCACCAATTCATGCTAAACATTTATATTACATAGCTGTAGAGGGCAGCCTGAATCCAGCTCCCATTTCTCTTCATTGCTTAGAGAAACCAGGTCTGGCAGTGTGGAATATCAGGTGTGCTGCCCTTGAAGACAAGACACAGCATAAACACCTAAATCATCAGTGCATCTGAGCAAAGTCCCTAATTTTCCTCGTCTGGAAAGCCCTAGGCTAACCACAGATCTAATAAATAAGCAGATCACTGTTGCTAAGATAGTCTAGTCTCTAGCTCTTTCTGACCTAGGTCTTTCTATTGAAGCTGTCAACAAAAGAACTAATTAAAATCTCAGACATTTTTGTGCTGAGACATTCTCTGTCAGGAAGGAAATAAGGAGCATTTAACACTGCTCTGTGGACAACAACTAGAAGATAGAAAGGTGTGATTGCAGCCAATCTGCATCAGACTTGACTCACTTACTTTAAGAGAAAAGCATTCGATGTCCTAATTACAAGACTCAGACTGCATGGCAACCAGATCCATTTTACACAAGCATGTTTGTTTGGAGCCTTGCAAAAGTGCAAAGGAGGGTGAAAGATTTGAAGGTCAAGATAAAAGTAGAGGTCAGTCACAAAAAAATACAAGAGGGACATTGGATAAAATAAACAAAATTAAAATATACAATATCAAACCATAATAATTTTAATTTCTCTTTAATTGAATAACCCTTATTTATTGATCAAAACTGAAAAGGACATTGAAGAAAATTTAAAGGAAAAGAAAGGACTTTTCTTCCTAAATAAGAAAAATAGGAAATCCTGATTATCTCCTGTTCTTTTTTTCTGTTCAATATTTTCCTGTTCAATATTTTCAGGAAAATATTGGATTTACCATAATGTATGATATCTGCTCTTGTTTATAAGAAGGTTTCATGCTGGGAATATCAGCATGTCAGGTCAATAAGGGCAGAAGCCAATTTGATTTTCAAACTCTCCCTCTACTAAACTAGGACTTAAAGTAAGTGGGCTTTGTTCTCCAGGTTCAAGAGCAGAGCTTTTGTCTCCTATAAGCTTCAGCTTACCTTAAATCTTAGTTCAACTCTGCAGCATTTTTGTGAGATCCCACATGGACCTGGGAAACTATACATGTAATCTCAGGATTCAGGCTGGAAGGCTTGTAGTAATCTAAATGTGGATGACAGAGGAAAAAAAACCTTTGCTTTAATCATCACTCAAAAGTTTCCACCATACTCTAGACAAATCTCTTCATCTGTTTTGGCAAGTAAGTAGGTTAGAAAGTAAAACCCACAGATTTAGTATCTGAAAAGTTCCCTGAAGACGTTTTCATTATTTTAGTAAAGAACAGGAGCTCAAGAAAATTGTCTCCTTTGCATTCGTGCTTTGGGGATAAAAATACTAGAAAGCATACACAGTGCTTGGAGATCAGAATCAAAAACTTTCATAATAAAAAAGAAAAAAAAAAAGATTAACAAAAAGAAGAAGAACTGGACTAGGAAAAGAAACAATATAGCTTTGGCCACTGACCAAAATGCCACCTTCTGTTGAGCTACCTTGCATATGTAATCCTTCTCCTTTACTCTTTTCATATCCCACAACTCTGATGATGGTGCTAACCTAAACTTTGGATATCATTCTATGCCTGCAGTCTCTGTAACTACTCTTTTAATACTGCAGCTGTTTTTTACCCCTGAAAAGAGACATCAGGGCGGGGAGCGAAAATGCAAACACATCAGTTTCCTGTACACAAACCTTGAAAACTTTTTTAGCAGTGCAGCATGAAACTTTGTGTTAGAAGGTGAGATGGAAATCAGCCTTAGCTGTGAAGATTAAAAGCAATCAGGGAGTTATCTCTTCCAACAGCTGTTGGACTCCTAAAATCTTACATCAAGAAGGGGCATAAATATCTCGGTACTCAGCTTCCCTATCTCATTGTGCTGATTTACTTTCAGGATGTAACAATTATTTTATGCTGGGTGAATGTGTGCAGATTGTGGAAGTATTTCACTCACAAATCTCTTAATAAGACATTGCATTTCCCAGCACATTGCCTTACCCTGCATCCCATCCTGATTGCACGTGCTTCAGCCTGACAACAAAGCTGGAACCAAAAAAGGGAGCTTAACTTATATTTTCCTCATTGATATTGTGCTTAAAAGAGTCATCCCTTTTAGTGTGACACTTCTGCTGAAAAGAGGCTAATGAGTGGGTAAGAAACAGAGATCCTGTTACTGGCTGGTTGCTTAAATTCACAATCTCTGTTCTAGACACATTTCATTTGTTGATTCATTTTCTATTTTGTTATTCCAAAGTGGTCTCAGTCACTTTATGATTTTTTTCTTAATAAGAATTTAGGCAGTTGTACCATTTGCACTCTGTATAAGATTCTAAACATTCTAAGCAAGGGTCTATCTGTGTTCCTTAATGCCTTGCACATGTTGTGCTGCCTAGGGTCAAGGTCTACCTGTGCTAATACCAGTGTGGAAAACTCCTGATGAGGAGGGCAGCCTCCCATGCACTCCTGGGTCCCTGTGGGTCACACAGATGACACAGCTGATGAGCTAATCACAAGTCAGTTTGCTTAATGTTTCAGCAAATCCAGATGTCCCTGCACTTTCAACCCCTTTCTGGCCTCCTACTCACCCTCTCTGGTATCACCCTCTGTTTTTTTCCTCAAGGCATTCTACCAGCTTTTTCTTATGTCTGGGATCATAGTGTCCATTTCTCATCTGCACATACCCTCTGG
Source organism: Oenanthe melanoleuca (assembly GCF_029582105.1). Taxonomy (NCBI): domain Eukaryota; kingdom Metazoa; phylum Chordata; class Aves; order Passeriformes; family Muscicapidae; genus Oenanthe; species Oenanthe melanoleuca. The sequence goes on from NC_079335.1 coordinate 25,198,357, forward strand.
ACAGCTTAGTTTCAACACCCACAAAGTGCTCCACAAAACTGCTCCCAGTGACAAACTCAGCACTTCAGCCACTCTTCTCAAAACCAAACCGCTACTTCTTCAGAAGCAGGAATACAATTTATTACACCAGGAGAAGAGCACATCTTGTTTAAAGTTTTATCACTCATCTTCTAATAGAGACTGGAAGATGTATTGCTCTACAGGCATCTATGTTTACACTAAAGTTATGCCATTTCTTTACCACTAAACAGACTGTGACCATGGTGTTAAACAGCCACCAGGATAAACTATGTATGGATAATAGTCACCAACTTGTGCTGGCCCTCAGATTTCATGGATGTTGTATGGAAAAGAGGCAGCTAGCCTGGGCTGCAATTTGGGATAGTTTAAACAGTCCAGCATAGTATATAATAAGATTTTACTGTTCAGTGACATTTCCTGACACCATCTGACAGCACAGACACTGCAGGGAGCTCTATTAGCTGCTGGCCAGTGGAGGAACCATTCTTTAGAGGTCCATGGACAGCATGTGTGGCTTCAGTGTGTCTCTGTCCCAGCTCTAAAACTGGGAATTCTTCCTTTCATGGGGAAATTCCTCCTGTTTTCCTGTCTCTTTTCTTCAACAAACTTTGTGTGGAGAGACAATCTAGATTTAAACATCTATACTTTAAAATCATTCAACCATAAATGTCCATTAGAACAAGAGGAATAATTGTCTTGTCCCTGCATCCCTGCTGCCAAGGAACCATTCTCCATGGTCTAACAAGGTATTAATGAATACATGAATGAAGAAAAAAATGGTACTTGCAATGAAGCCAGCTGCACATTTACTCAGTGAAGGTGTGTGTTTCCCTGCTATTGTTTCCATAGAATTGGGCCAAGTCAGATTCACACAATTAATATGAAAAGGTTGTGCAGTTAAGATCACGAGTTCTCTGCCTTGCAAGGAGTTTGATGAAAAGTCCCATGCACTGCTCCCTCCCACCACATGCTTGTGGGGGTCTCATGCAAGTAAAAATCTGTTTCTATTAACCTGTCACATGTGACAGTTCCTCACACCATCCCACAGGCAGGCAGCAGAACTTTCTGCAGAGCTGAAGATGCAAGACACCTATTCCCCTAATACACTTTTCATAATTTCAAGGAAATTTAACACTCAGAGGGAAATGGTAGGGATGACCAGCATCTTGCATTTAATCTTTGAATATCAACATCAGAGTCAGATCCTTTATAGGCAGACCCACCAGTTCCCACCAACTCTGGTGCAGAAAGACCCATCTCTGAGCTAAGAGGCTTGGTTACAGCTTTGGGTCCAGCTGGGTCTCAGATTTGGGGCCAGCTATGGTCATGGAATTTGGAAGATCACTCTCCATCCACATGGAAGAGAACATCTCACAAAAGTTAAAATCCAAGCACTATCTTGTGGCAGTTTTAAGTACTGCTAACAAGAGCTGAGTGTGAACCAGTTAATAAGGGACAAAGGGTTAGTTATATACATATCTATATGTTTAAAGGGGAAGAAAAACTTTGGTTGATTCTGCTTATCTGATCTCCACCCGCCTTCCTTGAATTTTTCATCTGGTGGTGTTGAAGCAGGAATTTGCTGTCAGTCCTCATTACAAGGCTGCACCAGCTAGTACATGGAAGGCATATGATTTTCTGTAGGAGTACACCTTCTCCTGCTCCCTCTCTGCAACCAGACTGCTAATGAACTTACTGCTTATTCAGTTACAGGGCTCCTCATGAAAAGCTGGGAGGTGTTTATGGCTCCAAAGGCTCGTAAATGAGAATGGTAAAATTATTCCTGCTGACTGCGCAGCAGGGCCCTGAGAATACAGCTAGCTCTAATAATGCTGCCCAGACAGCTCATGCTTCCAAGTTAAAGAGCAAACTACCTAATTGAAGCAATGCACATGTCCAAGATAAAGCATAATATCCCTTAAAAAGGAGTTTCTAGTAACTTGTGTCATCAGCAAGAAGCAATTTACATGCACTCATAATTCTACTGTATTGCTTTTTTGTTAAGCCAATTGTTGCTGTTTTAACAGCTCTTGTTCTGCTTGATGATGACATCTCTACTATCCCAATTCTACTTTTTGGGACGGATGTGGAGACATCTTGAGCTCTTTAAATGACTAACTTTTCTGAAATGGGATGCCTAATGAATCAAGATTCAGACACAAATTTCTGAATCTCACTTCCCTGACTGAGGGCTTTGCAGATCCATGGAATTAACTGTAGTTTTGCTTTAAAATTTAAGAGATCAGTTTTCATGTTGAGCAATGTTATGGACTAAGACTGTTCATGTTTTCCTAAAGGAAGACAAATACAGCAGTGAGCACAAATGAAAACTATTCCCACTGTACACTTGTAGACACTCAAGACCATTAATTAAAAATCATGCAGAAATGATTAATGTTCCACACCACTGCAGCTGCTGCAATGTGAAAAATATTACCATATTTTTCAAACCTTTCTGGAGCTAAACAAGATCAATTACATTATGAGGCAGCAAAATGTGTTTAGAGCTCTGAAGCACCTTACATTTGTAACACCTCAAGGTTGGTACTAAACAGGATTCAATAGGCTGCCCAGAAGTTTTTGAATCATAGATTCATAGAATATTTTGAGCTGGACAGGGCTGGCTAACCAGGCCTTGAATATTTCTAGTGACTGGGCATCTACAACATGTCTGGGTAACCTCTTTTAGTGGCTCACCATCCTCATTGCAAAAAAATTCTTTTTCCAGTTTGAATAGACCCTCTTTTAAATTAAATCCATTACCCCTTGTCATATGGGTCCTAGCTTCTATTAGATTCATTTTTCTTATGGATGCCCTTTAAATATTTAGCAGCCACAATAAGGTTTTCCTAGAGCCTTCCCTTCTCCAGGCTGAACAGTCCCAACTTTCTTACAGGAAAGGTGCTTCACACACTTTGATCATCTTCAGGGCCCTCCTCTGATCCCATTCCATCAGGTCTGTCTTTCCTTGTGCTGAGGACTCCAAGCTGGACACAGTAATCCAAGAGGGCACAAGGGCAGAGTAGAGAATCATCTCCCTAAACCTGCAGCCCATCCTTATTTTGATGCAGCCCAGGACACAACTGGCTTTCTGGCTGTGAGTGCACATTGCTGAGTCATGCCCAGCTTTTCCTCCACCAGTATCCCTAAGTCCTTCTCCCCATGTCTTCTTGCAATCCCTTCATCTCCCAGTCTGTATTATATCAGAGGTTGCCCTGACCCAGGTACAACAACTGGCCTTGTTAAACCTCATGGGTTTCCCATGAGCTCTCTTCTCAAGCTTGTCCAGATGCCTCTGCATGGTAGTCTGTCTTTCTGGCATGTTGACTGCAGCACTTAACTTGGTGTCTGCAAGACAGGGTTCACCCTTACAGGAGAACTGACTGCAAACCAGAGCAAGATGATTGCTTTTGTAAATATATCTTGATAGATTTTTTTAAGTACCAGAGCAGGTTTTGCTGAGATATTTTAGATGCTTGGTGTCTTCTGCAAACTTGCTGAGGGTGCGCATGATCCCACTGTTCCAATGTTCCCAGTAAAGACCCCTGAGGGATGTCCCTTGTCACCAGTGTCCATCTGGACATTGAGTCATTGACCACTATCAGCTAGTGACCATCTAACCAGCTCCTAATCCAACAAACAGTCCAATTTACAAATCGATCTCTCTCCAATTTAAAAGAGAAGGATATTGTGGGGACCATATCAAATGCCTTACAAAAGTCCAGATAAATGACATCTGAGGTGATCCTCTAAATCCAGCAAAGAACAATGCAAAAATAACACAAAGCTCAAAAAGATCTCCTGGACACTGAGTCTTTCCCTTTTTTATTTCAGGCAGGGTGCCACATGAATTCTTTACTGCCCTTCTGAGACCTGCACCTGCTCTATTGCACCAAAGTCAGCTGTCATGTACCATCTCACAGAGCCACCATTTCTCCCTTGCAATACAGTAAATAGCAAGTTAAAGTTCATAGGGATAGGAAGATATTTTCCCTGCAACTACAAAATTACAAAGGCATTGTGTTGCTTTTGCTACTCAAAGAGTTCACCAGGCTAACAAAGAAATCTAGTGCATTAATTTCTCCTCAAAATAAAAGTAGCAAAATGCAGAAATAAATGAATTATGAAAATGAAGAAATAAATGTATTAATGAGCAACAGCTCAATACTCAGAGCAGAAAAAAATCCAAGGGAGACAGTAGCACTGTTGAAGAAGAGGATTACATTTCCACCACCTGAATAAGATGGGCGCCTGCTTGTTGGTGAACTGCAGAGGACCTCTGTTCTGGATCTGTTGGGATCACCTGGGGTAACCTTGGCCAGTGAGGAGCTAAAAGAGCTCTTCCACCTGACTTCTGCAAAGTGCCTTATAGCAGGTGTGCAGTCAAAACACGTGGGCTCCAAACAGTGCCACTAGACAATGAAAAATTTACTCTCTATTCAAATTTGTCTGAGGATCTGCTCAGCCAGATGTGTCAAAAGTCTTCTGAGGTTTTTGATAATTAACATTATGCATAGAAAACACCTGGAAATGTCTGCAGACACGCAGTCCAAGTGGGGTCTTTCACAGAGTTCCCAGCAAGCCAGGATCTGCTTAGGGTTGGGGACTTGAGGGGCTGCCCACAGGGGTGCAGGGCAGGGCCAGGCAGCCCTCAACCATCTCAGTGCCCCAACCAGGGAGCAGGACAGCTGGGACTGCCCAGACATCAGGCACCTCCCTGGGCAAGGGCACAGGCTTATCTGTCCTCCAGCAACATTTAGGAGGTCACCACCAGAACAAAGGGGTTTGTGGCCTCTGCCTTCACTTCCTTTTTCCTCCATTCTTTTCCTTTCATTGGCCAGGGCCAATCCCTGACTGCTGCTCTGCAGGCTGCCAAACCACTCTGAGGAAACACTGCAGGAAACCCTTCGGATGAGAGAAGATGGGATGGAAAGCATCACTCAGTGGATTCTACTTCAAGTCTTGCTTTCGTAGCCTCTTCATGCAGCTGAATTGCCACAGAGCAGCAGCTCACAGCTGGATTGCAAAAGCTCCCTGAGGATCTGAGACAGGCAGAGAGACTTTCACAGAGCTGCTCTCTGCAGAGCTAAGCTGAGGAGGGGGTGGGGTTGATATCTAAAGTGGAATGACAAGAGATACTCATTGGTGAAGAGGAACGATGTAAATGGCTTATTTACAACATCATTTCCTCTTGACTTGCAGATGCTATCAATATTTGTGCATGTGTGATATGCTTCTCTATTTCCCTACAATTATGTCCATTTTCTGCACCCTAATAAACAGATTTCCTACAATTAGAGAGAACTAGCAGGAGGGTGATCTGACAGCACAGGGTACTGCTCTGTGATTTGGGACTAAACCTTGCTCAGTCACTTGTGAAGAGCAGTCCTAGACACACCGAACCTGACCTTTTTTGCTGCTATTAGTAACCTGGCAGAGAGTTTACAATTGTCCTGGTATGTTTGCCCTGACAAAGTTTGGTTCTAGACACCCCTGTGAGCTCTGGTAATAGAGCATCAAGACACTAATTAATTCTACTCTGAAACTGCCCAAATCATTTTCCTCTGGTCTTAGACCAGCAGCAGTAAAACTAAGATTTGTTACAGAGATAATAGGAATTTTAGCAAGCTATCTTACTGAATCCTTTCAGGAAAGACAAAGTAGCAGAGCACGACTGAATGGCCCAATTAACCTCAGCATAATATCTTCAATTGGCAATACAAAAAAGCAAATGCTAGAAGTTCCTCATCTAATATCATTCAATCCTCTGTCATGATTACTTATATTTTAGAAATGACGAGAACTGTGATGAAGTTTACATACTAACGTATGGAGGGGTTTTTTTCTGTCAAAATACCAGTGGCAGAAAAAAATGCAATTTAAAACTAGCCCTTGGTCTAGGAGAAATTCAACTTTTGGATATAAATAGCAGCAACACCTGCCTAACCTAAATGCTCATTTTACTTTAAACTAGTTTAATTTAAGCAATAGAAGTTACACTTACTTTTAATGGGCAGCAGCTGTTCATTAAATTTATAATGACATTTGGGTACTCTGGTGATAGACATTCAGAAATATCATATACATAGAGACAGAAATTCATTAGTAGCACTACCGAGATGGCTTGGAAGGGAAATTAACTGGAAAAGAGACACTTGTTTCACCTCCATCTGCAGTTTGAAAACCTAGACTGTTACCTATGGCACATAAATGCATCACAGAGTGGTATTAGCCAAAGCACACCCTATAAAAATCTGAAGAATTTTTGCTGTGAAGACATACACACACTTAGGGTTTTTCTAAAAAATTATCACAGTACTACTGCCACTGAAGTATACATTGGTTTCACTTTCATTTACATACAGATATACACAAATCTAATATAGAGATTTATTTATTACCACCAAGGCAGTGGTGAGTGCATTAGAGTATTTGCATGTGATGGTATTTGCCTGTCAGGAAACTGCTCATTTCTAATGGACTCTGGCTCTGTCCTGATTCCAGGAGGATTATTTTTAACAGCTTCAGTAGACAAAAGGGTTGACCCACACATTATGAATTAACACAGAAGGTAATTACAGAACTCTAGTAACCAAACAGCTTTAGTCTTCTATGAATGCTGTCTCTTGGTCCATTGATTACACATTTAAATCTATCTCCAATCTCTTATCTTGGGTCTCTTCATGTCAACTCCATATATCCTCTCTGAAAGTAGTACTGCTAGCATCTACCTGTACATTTTACCTATACATATAAGGTGCATGCTTTACAGCCCAGAGAATTCAGCAGGGGATCAGTACTAAAAATGTTATTCCTACTTTCATTAATAAGGCAGCCAAGGTCAAATAAAGCTGTGTGTAGGGACTCCATGGCATTTCAAAGAGTCTGCAGAGAGACCTTTGCAACCTTTTTTACTTCAGTGGGATTGCCAAATGTTATCCTTTGCATTTCATTAAGCAAGCCTCTGTTGATTATACAGAGGAATGGACTAGAACATGACTAGATTAGAAGAAAACTTGTAAAGTGACACAGAATATCAAAAAGCAGCTTTATTAGTTTGGTTCGGCAAGAATTGATGATACAAACTCCATCTCTCTATTATTTAATTGTGTGGATCAGTAGAAGCAGATTCATAGAGGGAAAGAATCTGAGAACCAACATCCACACAGCACCTCTCACAGGGTTTTGTTTTGCATTTTTCTCCAGAGCAGCTCTAGTTCAGTCCCACAGACCTGTTTGTGGTTGCAATGCATTAGCTACATTACTAGAGAACATTTTCCCCTTTCGTTTCATGCAAAAGAAATCCAATTCATGTTTCAAAAACTGTTCTGTGACAGGAACCAAAGCATGGTAATCATGTGCAGAGATATTTGTTTCAAAAAACTCTTCTGATCCAAAATAGTACTTTAAAGTAAATGAAAAGCATATAAAGCAGGGGTTTTTACATATATAGGAGACAGCTCATACTGGAGCTGCTCTGAGGACTGCTCTGATAATTCAGAAGCATTATACCCTCACATAGTTCTCTATGTGCATCGTTCATTTTTTTTCTGTTAAGTAAGTTCTCCAGTGGCAGGAAACTCATTAGCAAATTCTTTGCTGAAAGTAATGCATATGTAAGTTGAAGAAAAGCACATTATCAGAAGAATGTTTTGATTAATTTGCTGTTCATTAATGATACACCTCTGTGGCTGTAGAGTAAGTTCCCTTTTGAACACAACTATAACAACTATACACAGCTGTTTCTTTTTTTGAGAATCTAGTGTTCTGAGAACATTTAATCACTTCTAAGAAATGTGTGGTATTTGTTTATTTCAGGTCCCCATTTAAACTCTGAAGCACACAGTTGCAGAATGACTGGCAATCTGAGGTCCCAGAGGGCTTCTTCCAAGAAAGCTACAATTGCAGAGCCATAAAAAGTCTTCCTGGTGTTAAAAGGTGACCAGGTTTGTGTGTCTTGTCAACCATGAATCAGAGATAGAGAATATATATCAGCTTTAAACAGAAAAATTACAGTCATTACTTTTTCCAGCAGGTCAACTTGGACGCTTACTATAATGTACCTTAATCTGGATCATTCTTGCTTTACTTTCAATGTCATTGCAAATCAAAAACTTTGACCCTATTTCCTTAAATGATATGCACCTTTTCATGACCTTTGTCAGAATACTTAACTTGTGTGACTGCTAAATTGGATATATCTTTCTTTTTATCATATTAGCAATTAGTGTTTGTGTGAGGAAAAAATAAAAATTGAGTAGGTTTGAAATTTTTTCTCTGGGAAAAAAAGTAGTTTAAATGAGGTTTTTACTTCTGTACTGCATCTGTGCACTTCTCCATTTTAAGGGGTATTGTGATGATGAAGACATCATCAGTGTTTTGACAACATTTACTAGCTACAGGTGCTATATCACTCCCAGTAAAAATAGCTGCCCTAGTAACAGCACTGTGCCAAGCTGGTACTTGGTAGTTATATTTGGCCAACATAACCTGCTACTAGATAGGGTGTTCTTCACTGCAGTGCTAGTGTGGTAATAGAAAGGCCTCTTTCATTCACTTATTGTTTCTAGGGGTAAAACAAAACAGTCCTCACACACTGTATATATTTCTAGGTTTCTAAAGAGCTTTATGATACTTGGGATGAGAACAGTTCTACAAGTATAGGTAGGCATACTCTCATTTTCTCCACAGTTTGTCATCTGCCTAATTTTCTCAGTAGGTTTGCCTAGAATATTACTTTTCCAGCACTTGGTTTCAACTAAGCCTGGTCTGCTCAAAAACCTGCTCACAAGTTTCACTCAGCCACTGAGAAAAGATTGGCTGGAGTGACTTACCAGTTAATAATTGATTAAAAGAAAATGGCTCTTCCTCCCAGACATCTTCTCACTTTTCCAGCCTGTAACATCAGATGAGTGGGAGTTGCAATGGTCTGCTCTCACTGCTTCCATTCCTGTTTCTGCTGGAGCAGAGGGCAGAGTACTGACCAACAGAAGCATCAGAAACACAGCATGGCATTAACAGCTTTTGATCATTAAGGAGAGCAAAGGGCCATATTTCAGGCTAACAGCACAACATCTGCCAAAAATCTGCACAGAGCAGTTATAAACACAAATGGGTACTTTGTGAGCACACTTCAACCAAATAACTTGAGTGAGCAGGTAGTTTTCCAAATACCTTCCTAGCCTTAATCCCAAGGCAGAATGCTGTGCACAAATCAAGCAGCTTAATAACATTACCCTATGGAAATGTGTCCCCAGAGTCCAATGTTCCCTCTTCTTTCTCTAGTACCCCCAAAATGACTCCTGTAAAAACTAGAACTTGTTGAAGAAATAAAAAGAGCTTGAGGAGTTTTGTTCTTACATTTTCACCATAAGAGAGAAGAAATTCAAAAGCATGATGCAATAGGATCAATAGGAACTTCATGGACCTCTGTGGAACATTCCTTCCTGCCCTACTGTTAAACCAAGCTAAATATTTGTTTCATTTCTTTCTCTATAGACAGAGAAGATTAGAATGCCTTCAGTTTTGAACTATTGTTAAGAATATTAACAAAGGGCTAGATAAACAAGGGATCTTAAGACATCTGTCCTCTAGCCCTCTGATGTATGTCCCTGGGGGGAAGCCTTCTTGTCTCACACAGGCTGGAAATAGAGCAGAATTTCTAGATAGGCAAAACTGAAAAAATTCAAAGGAAGCCACCTAAGTCAGCAAAGCAGAAAAACCCCACAGAGGTGTCTTAAAATCCTCCCTTTTTGCATTTGTTAGTTCAAAATCTTCGCCCCCCACAAGAAAGCAGTGAGGTGCTCAGGGAGAGGTGGCCTTTCAGGAATCAGTCATGCCAGGCAATCTTCTCCTGACTGTAGTTACACTGGGTGATGGTTAATGCTGAACTGGTGCCACAATGCTTGTGAATCTTGCTGGTTTGTTTCTTTTCTAAACTGATCATGGCACAGCCCTTTCATTCAAACCTTTGATGGGGATCTGCTTCCCCTGTTGGAGTCTACAGCTGTCTGAGATGCAGAGATCTGCATTTGGCTTCTGCTTTTGTCCTAACAGGGTTGAACTCTGAGCATGCAAGGGCCCTGTCTACATGTCTATCCCCACGCTTCTTTGTGGCCTGCAAAAAAAGGCATCTCCTCCTTGCCATAAAAGCCATTCATTTTTGCATGGAAGAGGGGAGCAAACATTTTCTCTGTCTAGTGGTTGAGGAAGTTTATAAGAGAAATAAGACACCTAAGAATAACTATGTGGATTATATCAAGTAATTTTCAATAAAGATTACCACAGAAAATCTGAGGAGTCCATTTTTATAACTATTCAGGAACTAAAATAGGTTGCATAAAATGTTTCACCTTTAGTATTTACTGCAAATGATCCCATTTTGCCTCAACAAGGCCATGCTAGGGCAGCACTTCACACTGGCTGCCATAGCTTACCCAGCTTCTGTGCTCCCAGCTGGAGCCACAGGAATGGTTCAGATTTCTCTGCATGGCACTGAACTGTGCGGTATTGAACAGTCCATTATTTCTGCATAGAGGGAATTGGCTCAGAAAAGTTTTGTTTCCCACTTGGGCCATTTCACTGACTCTATTTAATAAAGTCCTGCCAGCTGCCATCCCCTGTCCTTGCAATGCTTCAGCAGAAGTGGGACCTAAATTCAAAGTGTTTTTCTTCTGAGCAAATATTACAGGAATAACCATGAACCTTTTTGACTGTGCAGCCTGCAGTCAGGAAAGTAAGTTCATTACCTTAGATACATATAATAATTTCCAGAAGAATGCAGTGAAATCTTCCAGAGGTCTCAAGAATGATTTTACAGTTTTGGAAACAAACCTTGTGCTTTCAAATAAGGTTTCTTATGGCCTTCCATATTACAGAGCTAGCTTAAAATGTCATGGAAAAGCAAGAGGGACTTTAACAAAACACCTTTGTCAGCTCTTCCAGTTTTCCCACTACATTTCTTTAATCCATTCAGAAGAGACTGACCTTTTTTCTTTTGTATTGGTCTTCTATTCTTACCATATTGCACAACTGAAAATCTGACATCCTTAGCTTCTCAGGTATTCATTTTCACCATACTGCTCTAAGAAAGAAAATTCATGAATGGGAAATTGAAGCACTAGAGATCCAAAGAGCTCCCAGAGCCATTCAGGTAGTCGATTCAGGGAGCACTGAGTCCAGACCTCCTAAGTCTAACAGCAGGACCTCAGCTATTCAATCATCCTTCCTTTCAATTGCACCATTTACCTCTCCAGAGATCACTTTCACATGATAAGTCTTTTTAATTTAAAAAATACTTATATTTTCAGTGCATGTTCATAACAAGAAAACCAGAATATTTTTACTGAATTATGTTCATTCTCTATCATTTAATTATGAATACCATACCTGTCTCTCCATATTCAATAAAATAGGTATGTATTAATTTAAATTAATGCAAATAAGGACCATTGATTCCTCTGACCCCTTTAATTCATTAGCCAGGCTGATTAGTTTTTTAGATACAGTTGAAGGGAAAAATTACACCCAAGGTGAATTTTGAAACAACTGTGTCAAACTGAAACTGATCCTGGAGTGATCCTTATCTGCAAACTACAGGATATTTGTTCCACTGAACGTCAGAAGGATAAAATCTGTCTAAAGTCTCATGTTAGCAATGGACAGCCACTAAAGAGCCCTGCATCTGAGAACAGGCTTTACTTTATTGACCATAAAAGTAAACAGTGTGTCTTATCACGCTCCTACTTAGGCAGCAAAATACTCCGAGATGGCAAATTTCTAAGTTTTCCATACGGTAAGTATACAACTTTTAATGGGCGAGCACTTTATTGTAAGACAGTCCTCAGCACAGACCTTGTAAAACCCAGACATTGCACCAGTAAATGTTCTGGCCGTGTATTCTGACCTTTGCCTCCAGACTTGGGAGCTGGGAGCTGGGGGAAGGCAGGGACAAATATTCTTACAAACCAAGTGGAAATTTCCAAAGTGCACAGTCTGGTAGGGGCAGCCCAGGCCCCAAGGGCATTATTTACAGCCCCTAAATGCTGGCTGTATGACGTGATAATGGGGCATTTTAAAGCATTTCTCCTCAGAATACTCCTTTTACAGTGTAAAGAACACTTAAGAATGGGGCAGCCACAGAACTGAGCTTTTCAAATAAACCTGAAAAGTTTGTCAGGGATTGTTGTAATACAAAGCAAGCCAGGCAGTGATTTCAGAAAAAGGGAAACTTCCACACCGCAGTCTTCAGCCATGAACTTGAGCAAAGTGTTCAGTAGGGTCTGGGAGCTGGGATTACAACCCTGCTACTCTGCTCTTAAGGATTTGAACTCACGGTGCATTACAGTTTTCAGGGAAGGAAACCTCTCACTTTTAGGTTATCACATATTCTTGTGGGTAAGGGGAAGGAAAAAAATCCCACTTGCTATTTTTCGTGTTAGAGCCTCTCATTTTACATAGGATGATTAAATATTAATTGGCCAGAATATAAGCATTACTTCTAGATGTTCCTTTGGGCAAAGGGATGTCCCTGTTTCTATCCTGCCTTCTGTTAGTGCCTGCACAGAGACAGGAAAGCAGGTGGCTCTCCTCTTTTAGCTTTTTTAGGAGAGTGCTGGGAAGGTACTCCTTCTCTTTGGACCAAGGAACATGCAACTACACAATTCAGTGGCCAACAGCTGCAAGGGCAGGATGGGAGAGAACCATAGCCTGAGGTACCCTACCCTGTGCTGACTCACAGGCAGAAAGGAGAGGGCAAAACGGCTCTTTATAGTTTGGGAGATGCAGGAAGAGAAAGGGGAGAGGTACAAATCCTGGAACAAGAAAGATACCTCACCGGGTCCACAACAATTGGAATTCACTGAAATCCAGAGCAACTGTAGTTCTGTGAATGATTCTCCTCTCCTGCGTTCAACATACCTCTCATCAAAGGAAGAGGGATTTGAGGGAAACAGAAATAAAGGTGACATCTAGCTGCACTTGCAGGTGTCACGAAGCCTGGGACAAGCAGCACCAGGGCTTAAGGTCTGGCATTCAGCAGAAGACATGACAACCTCTGAAGAGAGACCTGAGGCAGAGGACTCATGTGCCCCAGCATGGTGGTTTCCTTATGGTCATCCACTGACACATCAGTAAAAGCACAGCTTGCATTCCTTGGTTATTTAGCTCTGAATCCCTCAGGAAAATGGGAAAATATTCCTTGAAAAATGTACCTGTGCTCTTTATATACTTATTTTCAAATGCAAGTCGTAGACTCAAATGCCTTCTAGATTTTTAGTTTATGCAGAAGAAATGAAAGAAGAGATTGCTGTGGATAAAAAGAATTTGTCACATCTATGTCACAAACAGCCATCACCATGCAAGCCCTGGTAACAGGGTTATGGGCAAGCAGAACCAGCATGGAAGGAGGTTTGTGTCCTTCATCAGATGCAGGTCACTAGCAAGAAGTTCACTTATACAGTACAAATTTAACTGTATTAAACCAGCTGGAATTTTTATGTCTATGTAAATAATGAACTCTATGTCATTTATCTTAGAAGACTGATTAATCCTTTTTTTGCATTCCATATTACCCAAATGAACTAGATATGAAATAGTGTCTTGGATGGTTTTAAGAGAAACCTTTAGAAACACTGCAACAAATCTGCCCACCACTATTTTCAATACAAATGCATTTCCTGCTTCACTCAAATTCCTCTGGAGAAAACAGGATTCTTTTCTTCTGGGTAAGACTCTTGCTCTACAGGCAACATTTGTACTAATACCTTGTAAAACAAAGTATTTCTAAGCTTTGCCTACATACAAATGAAGAAAAGTGGGATGCAACAATTTTGGAGGCATATTTACCACAGGTGCAAAAATTTTGAATACTGATCTTACAGGTCTTGAAGCTGTAAACATCAAGAAAATGTAAATAACAGCAACTAACATAGAAGTGATTCCCACTTATCTCTTTTTTTTCTGAATTCCCCTCCCTTATTAGATTATTATCTCTATTCTGCAAAAGTTGGTTTTCCCTCCCAGAACCACTTTCTTTAAGCACAGGTGGGAACAAGAAATTGGCCAACTCATTTACAAGCAGGTTAGTCACTAATCCAGCAGCAAATGTGGAGTTTCATGCAGTAAAAAAATTTTAGGTTTCAATTCATTAACACAAACATATAGCTAAAGAGACCTGTGGTGCTGCTCATCATTTGAATGAGGAGGCACTTGAGTGGCTTTTATGCTCTCTGACCTGGGTGTTCAACCTCTTCCTAGTCTCCCCTACATGTCCTGTCCTGGTCATTAAAGATGCTGAAGGATTTGTCTAATTACTGAGAGTAATTTGCTCACCTACCAAGCCACCTTGGTCCACAGAGGTGCCATGGCAGCTGTCTAACTAATTTTTCTTGGTACCAAGAGTCTCCCCAAGCTGGGGATCATCTGGAGGCCAGTTAATCTGATGTTAAGGCTGCTTTGTGTAGAGGATACAAAGCTGATCTGGGGGAGTGATTGGACAAGAGTATCTGGGACTCCTTCCAGTGGTGTGAGATTTCTTGGGCATGGTGACCTGGTAACAAGGTGCCTTACTGAGCCAAGACTGCAAGAGCTGGTAAAACAAGCATACTTCCTGCTAAAGCTTAAAGGACCTCTCTCCTTACCTTCTCCTAAGCAAAACCCTGAGGGGGAAAAAATAATTTAAAATGAGCAGCTAATTTTCTTGTTTTCTAACATCACAGAAACTGACACATATTAAAGTTTTTTGTCTTTTTTCTCCTGCAAACTAACAAAATAAAAAAGACTCCAGAACATTTTGAATTATACACAAAAGCACAAATGTTTGCTTAGAAAAGAATTCAGGTCCAAAGGGAGGTAGGGAAAAAAAAACAAAAGACAAAAAAACCAACCAAAAATAACCAAACCAGTAATGCTGATAATGGAGACTGAAGCCAAGGTACATCTTCCAGACTAGGATTCCCTGACAACTAACATTTTCATGAGCAGTGATTGAAGTCATATTTTTATAAACACCACATACTTACAGGCATTAGAAAGACTTCAACATCATTAAGGAGACCTACTAAAACAATTGCACCAAACTCCCTTTGATGATTTTAATTTGCCAATGTTAAATACTTACTAGTGATCACTCTATAGCTGCTTTGCCTCTGCTTTAAAGAAAGTGACTGTACAAAAACCATATATGCTACTAAGAGAAAGAATGAGAATTTTTACCTGGTAAGGACAACACCTAACAAAAATAGAAACCTATATTTAGGTTCTGTTACTTCATGCCTGGTTAGTCTGGAGAGCATGTCCGGGAGAGCAACTGGTGTTAACCAGTCTGAGAGTGTGATGCCTGCAGCAATACAAACTTGTTAATCTTAAGTTTAAAATAGATCTTCACAAGCAATTCAAGTTAACTATATCTGATCCAACTAGTTTTATCTTAGACTAGTCACTTAATCTCCTCTCTTTTGGTGTTGGGAAAATTTGATATAATGTCATGATCATTATGAAGCCTACACTGAATTGTAGATACAGGGAATTTGTGAGCTTTCCAAACTTATAGCTTCAGCTCCATGGAGTTAAATGAAACATCAGACACCTAAATATAAAGACCATTCAGCACAGTTTTGCATGTTTCAGTGCCCTTGCAGTTGTAATCATAAATTAGCTATGGTCCTGATTAAAAAAGAATATTTTATTCCACTTAGGAAATTTACTTTCTTCCATCTTGAGCTACAGTACACACCACAAAAGTCCTAAAACTGATAAGGATAATAATCTTTACTATCTTCAGGAAAGAGCCTTCAGGAAATGATGGTGAGTATCTGCTGCTTCCAATGCCTTAATAGGATCTGTGTGCATTTGAGTTTTGGAAAGTTATACAGTGTGTTCACAGGTGCCTAGATATAGACTTTGGAGACAGATACAAATCTCTAAACTGTATTGCCTTTATCAGGCAATCTGACTAAACAATATGCATTATTCTCTTGCCAAACTTTCCTTCTCCTAGGAGAAAGAAAGATCCACTTGTAAAACCAGGCTGCGGAGTGTTATATTTTTACTTGTTTTCTAGCATTTTTTAACAACTCTGGCTCCAAGAACAGAAAATCAAATTGGGCATCCACTTAGTTCAGTGCAAAGATCCTGCTTGAACTCGGGCTGCTCCATGGAGGTCACCTCTGGTGGGATTTCCTGAGCCATGTCTTCAACATGCAAATTCCAGATACTTTCTGGTTGCCAAGAGTTTAGGAGCACTCTATTGCTGTTTGCTTGTGCTTTACTGTCTTTTAATGATATGGAGAGAGAGGAGGTCATGAATTGCAATTACCAGTGTTCTCCCCAAGAAGAAGTGACCCTGAAGAAAGCTTCCGCCAACTCTGTTGCCTAAAGAATGCAGCCTGCCCACTGTGAAATCAAAGCCTCCTCCCACTTTCTTGAATTGTATCTGCTTTGTACATTAGTTTTAAGAACAAATGACCTTGAAGCTGTATGTGTAGCAAAAGGGAAGAATATGAGGCCTGTGTAAGAAACTGGAGAAGTATTATGGCTTTTATATCAACATGCAAAGCATCAACAAGCCAGACATGTGCATTGTGAACTAAAAAAAGTTCTGCCCTGGCATCCAGGGAAGATGCAGCTTGCAGTATTTACAAATACATCTTCAGGCTACTTGAAGCATTAATTATAAAGATTAAAGATTAATCCTGCTCTAGGAACTTGGCTTGTCAATGGAAAATGTATGGTGAAAGAGATTGTTCTAAGCCTTTAGAAACAGTGATGGAAAGGGTAACTGAAGTTAACAAACTTTTCTCAAAGATATGTGCTTCAGAATCTGAAGAGCAGCCATGTGAAACACTCCTAATTCCTCCACTTATCTGTACACTAGAGAATATCACAGAGAAGAGGAAAAGTGTCACCACAAAAGGCATTTAGGATATTCATGAAATAAAGGGAACCACAAAGTTTGGCAAACCAGAATGGCATGGGAATGGCAAATCAGAATAAGCTTGCTCTAAAGTATATGAGGTACCCAGAGTGCAAGGTTTTGGTCAGTCAAGCATATGCTCCATTACGTAAACACAGGACTTGAATGGACTCGCCACCAGAACAAATATTTACTTTCTGCTGTGTCTGTCCTTTAGTCATTGGAGTGACTTCAAGAGAAGCTACTGGAGCTGTCTGCATCAGAACAGTTCATCTTCTAACATATGGCTGGATAGAGTCACTGCCCATAAAGGTGGAGGGAGAAGAATAATCCTTTTTTTTGGTCTTCCTTCAGGTCTAACTCAGGCTCTGTCAGGCTGCAGCAGTGCTAGTGTTAAAGCTCACAAATTCCATTATTTCTCAGTTGCTTTATTCATTTTTGGGGGGCACTTTCTGGGATATTTTTCTCTGTCCATTCTGGACACAGATTCATATGTTTCAGGCTGTTTCACACTCATTTATCTGTCACTTTTGCCTTTTCCATGCCTATCCATGGCACAGAGGCTAGAAGTACTTCCTTGCCTTCCTCCAGACTGTGGAAAGAGTAGGGACGTAGTGAGAAGCAGAGGGACAGACATTTCAAAGTAGTCATTCTGAAAATGAATGACTGATACAGCCAGTGAGACATTGCTGAAAAGTTGTGGGAAACCTCTTGCTATTCTAATTCCCAGCAAGCCTGGTATAGGTTCACTGCAGACAAAATGGCATCTAAAAGCCAGCCCAAGCACTGGAATATGTAGGATTCTCATGCTTCATGTCAAGAGCTAATGGTGGAACACAAAGAAAACCTGTGTAAAAATCCTGCTGGTGGGACTGTGGAAGACAAGAGGCTTTCTGGAAGTGTCTCTGTGATTCTCACACAAACTAACATGGGACTAGAAACCTGGAGCTGAGGTCAGTCTTGTGTTGCAATTGGTGAGACCAAGACAAAATCAACTGAGCAGGTAAGTTTGTGTCCTGAAAGTACAGAGACCAATTGAAGCATGAATGACATATTTTTCCTGTATGATTGAGTGCAAAATGCCTTTGTTTTGGTTAGTTCAGAGCTATTTAAATATAAGAGGAACTTTTCCTGATTTACATTGCATCCATTTGGTCAAATTGGCAACCCTGCTGGTAGCAACAGCTAGTCCTTAGTTGAGAAGAGAAAGCAAGTTCCCCAAAATCTTTCCATGGAAGATACTAAATAGTCACATTCACAGCAGGTTGGTCTGCACAGCCCTTACACTTCTGCTGGCTCCCACAGCAGCAGTGCTGAACGAGGCACAGTGGGAATGGCCACGCAATCCAGGTCGATCTCAATCAAAAAGTAACAAAGAACTTAGTGAGTTTGGAAAGAGGACTGTGAGGCTAAAGTTGTAAACTGATAACAGGTTGGACACACTGCACTGTTGTGTTGTGAAAGCCTAACGTTTAGCTTCTGTTTGCTTTAACTTGCTAACATTTTCCATCCTCTGGCTGTTGTAAATGTCATTTCTTTCCACAATCATGAGGTGAGGCTCTGATCTTTTCTCAGAAAAGGGTCCAGCTTTTATATCAAACCTTCTAATCATAATTTTGCTGCAGACTTTGGACAATTTTGATAAGTGGTTATGTTATGAATTGTTGGAAGGAAATCTTCTAATCTTGAACTTCAATGCAGGCATGTAGAATGAATCGAATTTTGAAAAAAAACAAAATAAATACTTTTTAATGTATCATTTACAAGGTTCCAAGAAACTGCTGTGATTATCAGATGCTGCAATCATTTCCGGGAGCTACTTAGAAGTAGCTGTCAATTCCTTCAGAAATAATTTGCCTAAGAGATTTAAAAAAGAGATGCCTTAGTAAATTTCTCTTTTCTAATTTTGAACTCATCTACAAAGTAAATTATTTAAATTTCTGAAGAACTTATTTTTTTAATAGATCAGGGATTGAAAACAGTGTTATAAAGTCTGCTTACAAGTGAAATACTCTATATTCTAGATAAAATCACACACATTTTAATCTGTGGATAAGAAAGAAGATAAAATGGTGGAAATATGAAGCATAGAAAAAAGTTAAAAGTAGAACAATGCAACAATCTATGTTAAAAGAGCGCATATAATCTGGGCAATAAACAGCATATAGAAGAGTTACTCTCATTTTTATATAAAGGACTAGCAGGCACTGATCTTCAGTGAGAGCTGTGCATAAGAATGGACTTTACAGCTGAATTATAGTTTTGCATTTGCATGGAAAAAAACAGTTACATGCCTGCTTCTGCAGACTTCTAGTTGCAGAAATAATTGATCACACATATTTTTGTCCATACCAAGAACTCACAATGCTGTGCAGCAGCATGCAGTGACTGAAATTTTTATTACAATGGCACTTACGTCATTTTTGCTGAGCTAG
The DNA here is from genome assembly GCF_029582105.1 of Oenanthe melanoleuca. NCBI lineage: Eukaryota > Metazoa > Chordata > Aves > Passeriformes > Muscicapidae > Oenanthe > Oenanthe melanoleuca. Next base: position 25,217,725 of record NC_079335.1, read on the forward strand.
TTTTGAGTTCAGCACAGTTGGAAGATGAACCTGTTCACCTTATAATATTGTTTGCTTTATTTATTGTTTTTTCCATATTACCCTTTGAGACTCTCACCGTGTAATTTTATGGCTTTCAAGTTGTGTGGGTTGACCTATAACTGTAATAAAAGAATTTGGAATGAGATAACACAAGTTTTTCCATTACTTACAAAAGGTTGAAGCTACTTATTAAACAACTTCATATTCTGTAACTTTGCTAAAATGAATACTTTTTCAAGCAACTGTTATATTGTGGTAGATCCTTGTAGCACACAGATTGTATGAGATAGGCCTGTGCTGTAAAGCCAAACAAGAAAAGACTATGGTTTATGTTTTTAATTCTTCATTAAGAAATTTCCTAGTTACATTTCCTAGTTACAAATTAACAGTATGTGATCATCCTACATAGCTACACTGGGACACAGGTTGTGTTTCTCATGATTCATGCTCTTCTTAAAGAGCATTGAGTTCAGATGATGCAAAGAAAACAGAGAGGAAGATTTGTCTCTCATTCTGTCCCCAGGGAACTTACCCACCAAACCACTCAGCATGGATCCCATCACATCTAGTGTTTCCCTAAGGTCCATGCCTTCGGTCACACTATCAGCTTTTCCTCCAAGTAGAATAGTGAGTGCCCTGTGGATGTGCCTGAGACTGCAGGGCAGGTGTGCTCAGGGTGCTCCCCACAGCCCTGCTCCCCCACTCACCAGGACGGCAGGACCTGTGGGCGTGCTATTTTTCCTTTCAGCTGTCAGCTCAAGTTTCTTTGCAAAAAAAAAAAAAAGAAGTCAGTGTTCAGGATGTGAGGACTCTGGGAATAGGGACCACTGACACACACCCAGCTCTCCTCCCACTGCAGAGCTAATGCTTGGCCAAAGCATGCATACTGCCTTGTAAACCAGCCACAGTCTGAACTCTCCAGGATGTAAAGTGAAAATGTCTTAAATGCTCAAAAGGAGCTCTAAAATCCTCCAAAGAGGCAGACAAACCTTCTAAATTAGGATCCTAAATTTCCAGCTGTCTTCCAGTAAAATGTCTTACAAGGCAGATATCTGAAAACTTTAGTAACTTCCACCACTATTAGTAGCACTAACATACCGGGTAAGTACTTGCTAGACAATTAAACTCTGCTGAATTTGCTTGGAATTGCATGCAAATATGCATAATCCAAACAGTGGGATGGGAGAAAAAATCCAAACAAAAAGAAAATAAAATTCCAGTCTGCCATATAGCAGCATAAACCACGAAAAATCCCACTGAAACTCACTGAAAATCAAGGATGGACACTGGATCAGGCTCTCACTGGGTCCAGTGAATTGCAGCTCATCCCCAGTCAGACTGTGCCATGGAGAAAACTCAACGTTGAAGGTCTCCTTGTGGCAGGAGGAGCTTTGCTGTAGCAGTAGCTGCACAACACTTCACAGGCAGCCAGGGTAAAAGTATTATGGGATTGTGGACGGTGGGCAAGAGGAGCTGTTTTTCCTGGCATGAGTTAGGTCATCCCCAAGCTGCTTTCTACTGGTATGAGTTAAGTTATCCCTAAGGCTCTTTTAAATCTTGTAGTTGGCCAGGTACTTAGCAGCAAAATACAAGACAATACGAAGTTAGGCATAGCTTGGGAAAGCTGAGGCTAAGTGCATGAATGCTGCATGATTTCACTTGTTTTCTGCTTGTCTATAGTTAGTCTCTAGTAAGGAATAGATCATCAAACAGATCCCGTCCACATCAGGTGCTATTTCTGGTGGCACTGATTCACTGACAAGCCAGTACAACCTTTCATGAATGAACGTGGTGCTGTATTCCTTCAAACAGAAAAGCTGTTTCCCCATGTCTGGAGCCACAGGCGATCATGCTTCCAGCTCTTGGGAATGGCTGGGTTGGAGTTAGGTCAGTACCACCTGTGAGGTCGATGCTGGGCATCTGTTTAGTTTTTGAAGGAAGGGAGCTGCAAAGTAAAGAATTAAATGTTCTGATGTCTCCGAGGGTCTTACAGGGTAGGAACACATGACAAAGCATAGTTGCATAGACTATTGGCCTTCTGACAAAACTGTTGCTGAACATTGCCTTGTCATTATGTTTCTTCTTGGAAAGCTACAGATGAGACTGTAAAGAAATAAAGTGGATTAGAAAGTGATGAGCTAGGCCCTAGCTTCATCTGTCAGAAGGTTAAGTCTTGGATTATGCTGCAACCTGAATTCACAAGTGACTCATCAATTTGCAGTTTCTATTAAAATATATTTTAAGTCCTCAAAATTTCTTTGGACAATTTTGTCTTGCGCAGGAAAAATATATTTCTGTCTCTATATACCTGTCCGCAAAAACCAACAAAGGCTAGTGTATTCCACTATTTACATAATATATTTCCTGTGCCAGTAGCGGTTTACCATAATGACTATATAATCCAAGGGCAGCTTAACATAGAAAGTGCATTTCAATGCTGCATTTTCTTTTTCATTTTTAAAGGATACAAATATTGATTGACATGTAGATAAAGAAAAAGTAAGCAATAAACTATTCTGTAGTATCAGCCAAAAGGACACATTCCCCCACCCACAGGCAGCCATGCTTGGTGGTAGTTGCACACTCAAGCTGCATTCTAGAGCTTAACACTACTTCTGCAAATTCTGCCACAGACCAGGTACCAACACTGTTCCAGCTTCTCTGCCTGGTTCATGTGTCAGGCTTGGGGATCTTATTTGAGTACTTGGATCAAAGATTTAAAAGAAAAAAGTCTTTCAAGGTTTGAGTTCCAAGGATCCCTTTATAAAGCACTAGCCCTTATCTATCATCTGGTTTGTACATCTGTCACCATTAAGACTGACAATGGAAGGATATGTTATACTATACTGTGCTAAGCTATGCTGTGCTATACTCTGTATAGGTACAGGTGTCTTCCCTTTTTCAAAATTAACATAATCTTCATACTTTTTCTCTTAAGAAAGACTTACAGTTATGATTTTTTCAGATATGTATTTTAAGAGTGTAGAAGAGCAAGATACACCTTCTCTGCATCATGAAAATGTTGTAGTTAAAATCTCTGAAATCACTTGCTTCAATATGGTTTTCACTCTTATGTTTCCATATGGAAAAGCTGGCAACTTCAGGTAAAGACCAGGATTTCCTTCCATGTTTTTCAGGAATGACTCTGCTGCTAATAGTCACTAAAGATCTAATAGGAAAGAAGAAAAGGCAAATCCAGCTACAACTCAGGATCACACAAGAGAGTGATCTTTCAAAAGAGAGGTGACAAAACAGTCCCTGCCTTTGATATAACTTCTCATGATGGACTGAGAATAGCTAAGTAAGCAACTTCTGTAGTCCTTGTAGAGCTTTTGTGTCGTTCACATTGGACATGTTCATTTGAAAGTTCTTACATTTGTATCTCTTTTGATCTCTGCTCAACAAAATTAAGTTTGTGATGCTTCACATGATGCTTAAATTTTTATGTTTTCTGGCTGAGAATTACTTGTCCTGTTATTTATTTGGGGGACATTCTACATTATAATTGGCATGTTTGATTTCCACACATCTTGAGAAACCCTTGGGCTACTATCATTAGATGCTTTCCTGAGAATGAAGAGAGAAGTCTGGTAGTCAGTGTTAAGAAGTCTCAGAAAAACCACATACAAAAAAACTATTAATGAAAAGCATTTGAACAACAAATGTTTTCAAGGAAAATCATCATCACTCAGATACTGGGTCACATTCTCAGCTGGCTTCAGTGTAGCTTTTCTGATTTCTGCCAGATATGGATCTGGCTCATGTAGCTCTTGTGAAAATGAACGATGAGGCTTGGGCTTCTCAGTAAAGTAATTCATTAATCAATATGTATATCTGCTTATCACCATACATATAATTTCTGAAAATGAGAATAATTTTGTCCTTGCACAAAGCCCTCTAGAATCAGAGGGAAAATTTGCATGGACTTCATTGGGTTATGGATCACATCCTGTATATATCTACATTTTTAAATGTTTTCCAGTGCTTCCTCTTTCAATGGAAATTAATAGCTTCTTGAATTGAAATGACCAGTTTCCGATTTAGTTTTGCATAAGCAGAGTCCAGTGGGATTAAATATGAATGCTGGCTTGGTTATTCATTAATCATAAAAATATGGTGTGCAGTTAGTTATGTAAGTGATTATTTTTGCACGGAAATGTCTGCTACTTTTATGCCTGTGCAGAAGGATCACGTCAAGTGCAGCAGAGAACTTATAAACCCATTCACCTTGATATACTCTTTCATAAAGAACACACAAAGATGCATAAATGCTCTGGAGCCAACACTGATTTTGTAGATGTTAGCATAATGAGAGGTCAACGTGTCCAAGCATCTGCATTCAATTGTACAGTTACGGGGAGAAGCAGCAAAAGTTCATGTGAGACCTCTTTTAAATCCTCCTGGCCACATATGACCTATGTAAAATATTTTATTCTGAGAACTTTTGAAAATGTAAACATTGCAGCTCCTGTTCGTTTAAAAGTCTGAACAGTCAGATGAACAAGGTTGAGCTGTCCCCAAACAATGCTAAATTCTTCACTCCCATTCAGCTACAGTCTTTTGGGTCAGGGAAAAGGGATAAGAACAAGATGTGATGTGCCATTGGAAAATGGTAAGCAGCAAGGAGCAAATCAACATCAGATGCAAGTCAGAGGTCTGTTGAAACAGGTTCAGTACTTGGTTTCTTTTCCTGCAGGCTTGCTGGAAGCTGAAATTCTGCACTGGACAGGGTAATTCAATACGCTTGGCATATAAGAAGTTGCCTCACTGGCACAGACATCTTCTATCTAAAAATGAAGGAAGTGCTAGTTCCACCTTTGTCTCCTTCCAGTGTCCTTGCGTCACTGGCACCCCATTGTCTTTTCCAAGTACAAAGAATAATCCCAGGCTTGATTCACTGTGCTTCCATTTGCTGAGGCCAGAGCTCTGCCATGTCCTCGTTCCTTGTAAAAATAAGCCTCAGGAGTTCTTTCTTTTCTGGTCATTGTTGCTACTTTATGGAAATGTATTAAGTTCAGATTTTTAGTTTTAAGAAAAGATATAGGCAGATTACAAAAGTTTCATGATATGGCTCCAACTGAAGTCTCTTTCTCTGAGAAAGCCATGCCTTAAAAGTGGTTCCTAGATGGGAAATTGGCCCAGTCACGATTTTTTATTTCTTTTTTACGTGGTGAAACACAGAGCCTAATTGTAAGGAAATATTAAAATTTCTTCAGCCCTTTTGCAAATATAGTGAGTATTTATGATGGCAAAACTAGTCCAAACATTTTTCACTAACACAAATATTTTGAACTGAAGAGATTAATGGTCAGTTTCTTGTGTCTTTTCTCTTTGCTGCTGCTTTGTTCAGTAGCTAAAAAAACACAGGCAACCTGGTGCATCTCTTGAAGAGCTCACAGCCAAACAGCAGTGCCAGAAGGAGAGAGGGCTGCACATAACAGGTGGAGAAACAGGAGAATGGAAAGATGGAAGGAATCAAGTACAAGGTCTCATGATTACTTAATCACTATGTCCACATCTTGTTCCATAATGCATACAAGATTTCAGCCACCCAATCTACTGAAATCCCTCTCACGAGATGTCAAACTTTAACTAAACATCCCCCTCTCATCCTGATGGGTTACCCATCCCCTTTGGCACTTTGCTGTCTTCTGCATTATCCTGTTATTTTGTTACGCTCATGTTGTTCGTGAGTCTTAACATACTATTGCCCTACTGTTAGTCATGCTGATCACTTAACACATGGAGGTTTCTGGGTTTCCCAGCTGTCTGCATCTCTCATCTTTACTGTACTACCTACTCCATTTGGGAGTGTCCTGACAGCCAGTGATCTTGCCCATCAAACCACTGTAACTCAGTGTAGCACCTGAAGGATACTGCTGGAAGGATAAAGGCAGTTTCAGTGCTTCAGACTACCCAGGTAGCCCTAATGACTAAAATTAGTCATCCCAAAAGGGACTTGGTCAGCATTACCAGCATAGCACCCTGTTTCGCCACTGCAAGAGGAAGATTTTTGTAAACTACTCTGTCCCCTTCCTCCAACTCACTGCTGATAAGATAGCAAGTCTCCAAAGCTGGTCTGCCAATAAAAAGAGCAGACTGTGGCAGTGTCCCTCATGCCTCTGCACTGTTTCTATGTTCTCAGTATGGATATCTCAATATCCCGTAGTATCTCAGAAGGAATATCAGATAAAGGGTTGCGGTTCTTCAGGGATCAGCTCTGTGCAAAGCGGTCTGCAGGTCTGGACTAGGGATGGAACAGTGAAAAACGGGTTCCTTGCACCCCACATGATGCCCCAAGTGGTTTTTTCCTTGTACCGGGACATCCCGAGGTGCTGCGAGCCACGCTCTAAACCCAGGGCCCTGTTCCAGATGGAATCCCCACGGCTGAACCGGGCGGCCGCGCTCACCCTCGGTCCCCGCGCCTCACGGCACAGCGAGGGATGCGCAGCAACTCCCGGGCGGGTCGGGCAGCGCTGCTCTCCGCGCCCGGGGCTCCCCGCTCGGCACCCTCACACCGCCCACGTCCAGCGGGCCGGCTCCCGAGGGCTCCGCCGGGCCGGCCGGGCCGCGGTGCCGCCGTCGGGAGACCCCGGCCCCCCCGCGCCGGGCCCGCGGAGAGGGAGGGCAGCGCCGGGGGGAGTGGCCCGGCCGGGGCGGCCTCATAAATAGCCCTCGGCGGGGCGGCGGCGGGAGGAGCCGTCGGAGCCGCCGCTGCCGATCCGCGCCGGCCGCGGGCAGAGCCGAGTCAGGACCGCGGACAGCGCCCCCCCCCCCGCGCCGCCCCGCGCCCACCATGACGGCGGAGACGCACCTGCAGGGCGTGGAGATCTCGGCCGCCCAGTTCTTCGAGATCTGGCACCACTACGACTCCGACGGTGACTCCTTTCCCTGCGGGGCGGCGGGGGCGCGGGGGGCGCGGGGGGCGAGCCCGCGGGAGGCTGGGGGCACAGCGCGGCCGCCCGGCGCCCGGAGCCGGCCCGGGCCCGCCGCCCGCAGCCCTCAGGGGCCGGGCCGGGCGAGGGGCGCGGGGCGCCGCCGGGAGGGAGAGCCGGCTCGGGGAGCCGCTGCCGGCGCTGGAGAGCGGAGAGAGAGTTCGGAGGGAGCGCTGACGGCAGCCGTAACTCTTTCTGTTGTAGGCAATGGGTTCATGGACGGGAAGGAGCTACAAAACTTCATCCAGGAGCTGCAGCAGGCACGGAAGAAGGCAGGCTTGGTAGGTTAATGTTTCGCCCCACTTTTCCGTCTTCTTCGGGAAAGAAGAGTTTTCTTGAGCGAACTCCATTGTCCCGGTTCCTTCTGTTCTCTCCTGCCGTCCCACGGTTCGTGCGCCTGCCGCACCGGGCAAGGGGAAATAGCGTGGTTAGAAATGAGCGGGTTGCACATCAGATCAATCGTCTGCTTTGGAAAGGTGAAACCAGGGTCCACCCCACTGATGAGGCTCGTGCCTTGCCAGGCTACAAGCTGATACTTCTGACAGTGCTTAAAAAGAAAAGTCAAGAAATGTACGGATGCTGTCTTTTTGTCTTGGATGGGACCGTCTCCCATTACAATTAATCTTGTCTGATCCAGATATGTACTCATTAAAACTGATGAGGAGAAGGAGAGAGAGAAAAAAATGGAGAAAAAAAAAAAAAAAAAAAAAAAAAAAAAAAGAAAAAGAAAAGAGGAAGAGAAAAACCCAGAACTTCAGGGTAGTTGGACTCTTTTAATTTCACACTTAATGGGCAGCACGGGCTGAAATGCGTTTCTGCCCCTTGGTGGTCACTAAATAGATCTGCAGATGACTCCTGAACACTTAATGCTCTTCACCGGGAGTAAGAGTACCAAATCCTGTCTGTTTAAATGGCTCAGACAGACAGCAAAGTTTTTGACAGTGTTGTCAAAACACTTCTGTGTGTGAGTTATCGAAACATTAATTATTAATTTCCTCTAAACTATACCCATGCAGGGAGGAAAAGAAAAGGGAGGGAGAAAGAAAGGAATTAAAGATTCTGTGTAAAAATACAGCCACTTTTAGCATCAAAGTCCAATATATAACATAATAGAATCACTCTCAATTAATCAATGCTAAAAGACTTCTGAAGAAACAAAATAAAATAATTTAAGTGGATGATGTGTGCATGGAGGAAATAGATTAATACTTCATAGTAAAAGTGCCTCCAAATTGAGATATAGTTTTTCAATAATCAAGTTTTCTTTTAAAGTTCCTATATATTTTAGACCTAAATACAGAAAAAAAAAAAAAAGAATTTTTTTTTTGTAGAAAATTGTATCATGTAAATTGTGAGTACAAACTTTGCACATATGAAAATCTGTCTCCCAGCAGTGCCTCTAATGTTACTGCAGTCTACGTAGCAGTTAATTCTTGTTAGAGACATTGGTTAGGCTCATTTTTCTTAGCATAAGTAAGTTAAACTAAAGTTAAAAATAAAATAAAGCAAAATTTAAGTTAAAAAAAAACTCAAAACAAAACAGAAAATTGGGAAAGGAATGTGGTTTTTTTAGGAGGAAAAATATCTTTTTTTTCTTCACAGAAAAGATTAAACAACTTCAATACGTTTCAAGTACTGCAATAGAAATAATACCTTCTGTGCTAAAGTGCAGGAAACTTAAGTTTGCCCAGTAGAAAGAAGATATTAAAGCCTCTTTATATTTAGTATGAATGGCATTGTTAGTAGAAATGCTAATATATTATTGAGCAGTTAAAAAGTTAATTAGAAGCTCAAAGTAAAAAATATTTATGATTTTAAGGTCAGGATCTTTTCTCTTGAAGCAAGTGCGCATCTCTTAAAAAAAAACGTAGCCTACTCAAAGTAACATAGAAACCCTTGCAGGATTTTTCTTATCTGCAACAAATGTTATAATAGATGTGGGGTTTTTTAAATAACTCCTGCTGATATCTGACACTGTATTCCAAAAATGCTCAGATGTTTAAATTTTTCTGTCCCATTTCTCTGATTCAAACCTAGCTTTGGATTGTTCTGCTGAAAACAGCAATCTACAGTGGCAAAACCAAATTCACACCTGGTCTGTAGGCTCTGGAGTACAGCTATATGTCATCTTAGGTTTCAAATCTAACCTGATTCTTGCATTTAAAGGCTCATTTGCAAAACAAGCATCTCATTAGTTCATTTCTTGTCTCACGGGATACTAATTCAGTATCATTGAATATCTATGCTTTTGCCAGAAGGGACACATTGAGAAACTAGTATAGGTTATATGTCATTTCCTTGTCTGTCCTTCTTTTAACACCCCAAAGCTTCTTTGTCATCATTAACTTCTGGATTTCAGGTCGCTCTTCGGCTCACTATTTTTGAAATATTCAATTATGCATTCTTCATAGCTGGATTTTACATCAGTCATGCCATATGCATTAAAGAATTACATTGATGCTGTCATTGAATAGGATGGTTTAATATTTCCCAGTATTCTTCCCAGCTGCAGAACTGTTCTAATTATGTTCTGATGCTAATCCTTGTATTAATCTACTCAGTAAGCCTGTACTTTCACAGCTGCTTTTTCTCAGACAGAGAGGTAGCATGCAGCTTGATTCAGGCTAGCATGCCAGAAAGGGGGGAATGTCTGCTCAGAAGTTTTATTGCTTGGGCTTTGGTAACAAGAGTCCTTTTTGCTTCATGCATTATGGTAGGTACTGAATTGATCTGCTATAACTTCAGCCATGGTAAAAGAACTCTTTTTTTAAAGATAAAAGCTACAAAAGTGTATAAACATAGCTTCTGTTTATTGAGACCCATATTTATGCAATACATTCTCTATCTGGGTGTGCCAATTGCTGAAAGAAACTCTGGGGTATGAGTGACCAATGCAGAGGTTGAGAAAGTGTCAATAGGTGGATCTTGTCTGAGCTATTCCACACCCATTTCTGACTTTCCCTGCCTGTATAGATAATGACAATATTTCTCCACAGAAATATGGGATTTATGAGTACAATTGTGTTTCTGTAGTGCCAACTACTAGCCTTACATTTTCAAATAATATTAGAAAAGCTTATTTTTTTCCATTTGTTGGAAAAGTATCTTTTCTGAGGTGCCTGACTGAGGTGTGAAGGGCTAGCTTGTTCTTCATTTCAAACTGAGCACTGCATCTCTATCAGGTTTAGGACTAGACTTGGTTAAATTTAAGCACTTTTTTTTGACCAAAAATATTAATTTGAATAACATAACTCTTCAAGCAACTCATGAGCAGGTGAAGTGAACACCGAAAAACTCACCATAATTTCTAAATAATGAACTAGAGAATCAGTTTCCTGTTTTGTTTAACCTGTAATCAACTGTGCCTCCTTTAATGGCTGGTCACTGTCCAGCACTGCAGAGCTGCTATTAGAAAGATTAGTAAAATATTTAACCAGGACTAATTAAAATCCAAGTGTCTAATTCTCCATTATATCTGCTAAGCAAACTTGTCCCCTCTTTGGGATCATTAGATGAAAGGTGACTTTGAAGTCCATTATATTAATAACCACATCTCTAATTAAAGCCACAGCAAATTACTAACTTGCTATGGATGACTTTGACAGAAATAGGATACTAGGCCGTGCCTGTATCAGCTACAAGGAACTGACATTTTAGTTAGCTTTGGTAGGTGAAATTTGGGACAAGCTACAATGGACTTTGTACAGCTGAGAGTCTCCGTGTCTCCAGTGAGAAAATCATTTAGGTCCCGTATAATCAGATCTATTATAACAACTAAACCTTTAATTTCAAAAGTCTGACATAACTTCATCTATAACTGTAGAATCATCCATTGTTTCAATATAACTGAAACCTTATTCTTGCTGAATGGTTTCATTAGCTTCTACCTCTAAGAAATACAATTAAAATTAAAAGTTTGATCAGTGTTGAAGGTTGATGACATATCAAAGAAAGGCAGGTCAAGTTGAAGTGTGAAGTCAAATATTTAGATATTTACCCCAAGGCACTTTTTGCCATAGCCTAGAATGAGAACAGTCTTTAGGGAACAGATGTAGAACAGGGATCATAATATATATGGACAACAATGATGCCTTTATTCTGTGAGATTTAAGGTGCTGCTTAAAGTTTTCTCCCACCTAAATCTCCCTTTCTACATTTAAGCAGTGACATTTTGATTCTGTTTCCATGATAACCAAATACTAAACAGTGAAAAATATGATACTGTGATGAGATCTTTTAAGACTAAAATAGCATCCATTGTTCAGGAAAAATCCACTCAAAGATGTGGAAGGACTATTTTGGTGTTCAGATGTATAATACTGAAATTTTTTCCTTATTTTGAAAGATTCTGCACTGCCTTCAGATTACTAATTTAAAAATGAAAACTGAGAAAACGGAGTAATAATTACCTATGAACTTCACTGTCACCATCCTAAACAAAGGGACTGTTAGACACATTTTCTAACATATGTCTTCATAATTTTTTTCATTCTGTAAATGATAATAGCATTCTAAGTATTTAGATGCCAATTATTCACACTGGCTATAATATAATTCCCTAGGAAGTAAAATTTATCAGAATGACGTTATTTATGAAAAAAACAATGCTCATTTTCATTTAAACTTGATGAGTGTGGCTGCAATGTATGAGTACTTCATTAAATGTGGTATATTATTTGGCAAATAATAGATTATTCAAGTATGTTTACATTTATTTCTTGTATTTTAAAGTAATGATTCTATCATTGTGACTTTGTAGGATTTAACACCTGAAATGAAAGCTTTTGTGGACCAATATGGGAAGTCTACTGATGGAAAAATAGGTATAGTTGAGGTAAGACAGTTGCTTTGTAACTTTACTTGAAGAAAATACATTTAGCACTGAACAATGTGAGCATAATATGCCAATACTTTTGGTTTTTAGATACACAGAATATTTCTTCCTTGCCCTTAAAATCTTTTTTTTTTCCTTTTCACTAATGAAACTTTTTCATTAACAAATAATGCATTCCTTGCCATATTCCATATTTCACAAGTGATGTAACCTTTCTCTCTTTATTCAATACAAATAAGCATCACCAGCAATTTAAGTTTTCTACAAAGCAGATAAAAGTTCTATTTTAGAAATTTAAATAAAAAAGGTAATTTGATGAAAAGTAATGTGATGTAGTGCTACCTGTGATTTTGAACTCATGCTCTGTCCCCACTCCTAATAGTGATGATAACATCTGAGTGAACTTTATTGGGCAGTCACTGTATGTAGTCTATTCCAAAAAAACCCAAATATGGTAAGTCAGCATGTTAGTCATGACTAAAAAAGAATTTCTTAGGATTTCCTTTCTTGAACTCTTAACAGAACTGCAGGCATAAAATTCTCACATTCCTTACTCCCATTTTCTGAAGAGGCTGAAGATAACCATCTTCTCCTCTACAGCTGCTCAACAATTGTATAACTTAGAAACTTCCTAGGGAGAGGGGCACCATTGTGTTTTCTTTGAATTTCACTCTTCAGCACTGCAAGTCAAAAAGGGGAGTTTGTGGGGTTATAGGGTTACAGTTTGAGAAGCCACTTCTCTGAGCTCACATCAGTGACTCATTTATGTCACTCTGAGTGCAGAGAGACTGCAGTTTTATTATTAAATGATATTATATTTTTTTCTGGATAATAAGAAATCTGACCTAGAGAGCTAATTAAGAAACAGCTGGAAACAAGCCAGGCCTGCAAAATTTCTACAGTGACCAGCTTTGGGTCAGTATCTAATTTTAAACAGAGGACTGAATAGAACCTGTAGAAATCAATAGAAAGTATCACTGCTGATAAAATAGATAATTTCAAGATACCATTTCTCCTCTGTCATGTTTCTCAAGAATTTTATATACTTATTTAAAAGCATGTGTAATTGTGACTAAACTACTACAGAAATATGAACAATTTGTTTCACAACTGATTTTTTAAAGTGCATCTTTTAACAATACTTAGCATTGATCAAATAGCTTTGCATCTAGAAAGAAGTAGTGTTTATTTGGTAAAACATTTTTTGTTTGTTTTGGACTAACAAATGCTAATTTATTTGTTATTGAAGAATTTTATTTAAATTAGTCTTTTTGAATATTGTATAGCAAGCACTGATGTAAGAAAAATGTGTGAACAGTGCCTGAAAATGACTGTACTTCTTCACTTAGGAAAAGATAACTGGAAGCTTTACCTTTCAAATTCTATTTCTGATTCTGATATTGACTTAGTGAGGGAAGATGAGCAAATCCAAGAGGGTCTGATATGGCTCACCACCCCCAGTGAAGTGCCAAGCATGCTCAGCATCCACGGAAGCAACTGAATAGTGATAGTATGGAGTTCAGTGACTGAAGGGACTTTCTCCCTTAATATAGAAGTTTCCAAACTCAATAGCTATATTTTGTTTCCCTTACATCAGCATGAAGCTTGATTTGGAAACTGCTGATGGGATTCATGAAATGTGTGGTACGTGCAGAGCAGTATGATATTAAAGTTGGTATTTGGACTTGATTCTCCTTCCTTGTATTAAAAAAAAATTATCCAGTATTTCTAGATTGTTCCCATTTACATAGTACATCAAGTAGTTTTTTTGAAAATTGTGTGAGCACTGTTTAAGACTTATGTAAAGACTTATGTAAAGCCATTCAGACTCCCAACCCTCAAAATGAACACCCAGCCTTTGACAACGAATGTGCCAGCCAATAATGAGTTTTCAGGAAAGGTCTGTTGACTGAGATAAAGAGGAGGCCTGAGTGGCTTCACAGAGGAAGAAGTGGATTTTCAGCTCAGATTAAGTGTTGATTCTGTCTTTGCAAGCACACTGCAGTTAGTTCTCTGGCTATTATCCAGTGTCCTCCAGCTCAAGGCAGAGCCTGACCTGCCCACTTTCTTGCCATTGTGTAAGAGACCTTTAATTCACCTTTTGTACTCATTGAGACCAATGCTTTTACTAAAATGTGACAGTGAAACCCAAGGTTTCAAAATTCATAACTGCAGCAATTTCACATTCAAATTATTTGAAGATTACTGCTGCCATAAAATTGACTACTTACTAGCCTAAGCAAATTCACTCTATCAGGTGAAATGAATTTTAAATAGCATTAAATATCAATGGAATTTACTTAGAGAACAATGTCTAGAAAACAGTTCTGATATTGTTTTAGGTACTGAGAGTATTTTTCTGCTAGGTAACCTATAAAAATGCACCTCAGCCTGCAGCTGACCAGAGAGGAGTCAAATCAGTCTCAGACTTGGTAGTTGTCCTCTATTATTTGTGGTCCAGAGATAACCAACTTTCTCCATAAAAGCAGCAAAGCTCAAGGCTCACTAAACTACTATTGCTGTCATACACAGACTTGCAGTGGTCTGCACTTTTACTCAAACATGCTCACAAAGCCCCCCTATGCTTATCCCCACTAAGAAGTCATCACTTAAAATAGCACCAGGTTTCCATCTTTCTTCTTGGTAGTGGTATAAAACTGGGACTGGGAATTTGAACCAGTTTCCACACAATCTACTCATCCCTTTAACACTGCAGCATTTTCCACAAAAAGCAATTTCATGCTTTCCCCTGAGATTTACAAAGGGTGAGAGGTATAGCTTAAAATAAGGTAATTTTCTTCCAGAGGTAATATATTCTGTGCCTCAAATACAGTTTGGTACTGCTAATAAGCTGTTAATGATCCTTTGGACAGTTACTATTTTACAGTGCCCTTGCAAAATTCACAGGAGTTAGCTATGTCATTGAACGACATCTTATTTATATTTTCCAACACAAGCAAATCCTTTCCCATTATTATAATCAGTCACTTCTCCCAAACTATCTTCATTATTCTAAATAGTTGTCCATTCCACTTTTACTGTTAAATAGGAGTGTACTCTAACAATCAAAGCTTTTCTGTCATGACAGAAATAAAGGAATTTTTTCATAAACCAGGACTAAGTTACACACATTTAGCTGTTGGTACACATAAATATATACTTATGCATACGTGCATATGCTATTTATAATGGAGTAGGTTTTGAAAGGTGCTGACAAAAACACATTTATTGGGTTGATTTTGATTTCATGTTCAGCCACTTAGGAAAAGCACTCAGAAGGTTTTGATGGGCCTGACAGCCTGTCATCAGTTGCACCACTTCTGTAAGGAGAGTGCTCTGATGTCTCTTTTCAGCTGCACCAACACCAAAAGAATTTAACTGATTTCTTGTGTATGTGATTTTAGAGAAAGAAGAGATATGTCTCTATAACTTTGTTGTGGCTGTGGGGTGAGAGCTGAAGTCACTTATGGCTCTGCTGGTTCCCAATTAAAAAGCCTCAACAATTAGGCAATAGCACTGAAATAGGCAGAACAAAAGACTTGAGGGTATGAAACGAAGGCAGAAAAATAAAAATTTGAATCGAAATTTTAAAGTGGGACTCCAGAAAATCTGCAGATGTCATTTTACATAAAAGAATGCAGCTAAGAAATCTGTCCTTCTCCATTTTCTCTGTAGTAAGCACAGCTGGTCTATTCTTCAAGTAAAAAGTTTTTTTTAAAAATCAAAACATATTTCATACATTTTTGAGGACAGAAAAAAAATAGAGCTTTTGTTAAAAACAAATCATGATTTTACATTAAATTACACAGAATGCTTTCCATCTTCTACATTTGTCACTTGCCAAAATTGAGTTATAGTAAATGAACATTTTCAATAATCAGTTCAATAATGTCTGATTTTAAAAAAGCCTTTTGTAGAAAAGAGGCATTGGAAGAACTGTCCCTGGTTTTGCAGGGCTAAAAGCCCTCTTGATTTCTTTCTGGTATTTATAGCTCTTTATGAACACATCTCTGTGACTGACAAATGAGAACTGCCATCCCTTACCCTCCCTATTTACTTTTTTTTTTCTTATATTTAACCATTTGCATTACAATTGTGCTCTTTGTGTCAGTGTTCCTTTCTTGTTCTTCCTTGGTATCTGAATAGCCTGTACTTCTCAGTTTCCTAATTCATGGCCCTTCACACTTATCCTATGTGAGTCCTTGTGTTATGCTTTCCCTTCATGCTGATTCAATGGATTTTAATACAGATCCTAATTCTGCATGGGTGATTTTTTTCCCCCCTTTCTCCAGCTACCCTTTTGTTAAAGTGCTACCTCACTCCCTTCTCTCAGACCTCAAGTTCTGTTTGACCTTGGTGACTATGACAAAGCTGCAAGCCAGAAGCCTTTCAGAGGCATCTTCCAAACTGTTCAGCTAGCAGGATGAAGCTTCCAAGTGGGCCACAGTACGGCAGCAGCAGTATAAGCACAAAGAATTTCATACACTTTTAAAAATCTTCATGCTCTTTTACAGGCTCAGCTGGCCTAAAGAGCCAAAATTTAATCTTTCTTAAATTCTGTTACAGCTTGCTCAGGTATTGCCAACGGAAGAGAATTTCCTGTTGTTCTTCAGATGCCAGCAGCTAAAGTCAAGTGAAGATTTCATGCAGGTACAGTATGAAAAGTTGTCTGTTGTAAAACCATGGAAGACCTGTTTGCCATAAACACATCATTAAAGCATTCACATTCTGATTGCAGACATGGAGGAAATATGACAGCGACCACAGTGGCTTCATTGATTCTGAGGAACTTAAGGTAAACCAATATCTGTGACCATGCACAACATGAGAACAGGTGTTGGATTACAGCCTGTGCTGCTATCTCTTCCTTCAGATACCCCACCTGTGCATGTTTTTGCATTTCAAACTTGGCAAAAAATGCAATACAATTAGCTAATGTTGTTATCGCCAGTAAGTTACTTCAAATGAAACTTTAATCTGATCAATGTTTTTTTAAATCATGTTTTTATTCAGATTAGTGTTGGTATCAAATTACTTGGGGTACCAGGTAGTTTAGAAGTAAGAAAGATTAAGAAAGCAAGATGAGTCTCTGACAGCTATACTGATTATTTTTTTGGCCTCTTAGGGGAAAGAGCTGCTTTGTTGTGTTTTTTTCTTGAGAGCATCACTCCTATTAATCACTATGCTGCTGGACAGTTGATGCTGTCTCAATTACCATGTAACCCCAGAACTTCCTAACTGTAATACTGTTAGACTAACAAAAATGGAACTGTGCTGCCTCTGCTTGCTTAACCTTGTAGGACTTTGGTATCAGCTTTAATATGCACAAATAAGAGCAGAATCAAGGTTATCCCATTAGCCATCTCAGCCTTGCACAGTTGAAACAAGAGTGATTTTATTTCACAACCAACAGTCATACAACCAACATCAATTTGTCGATGCTGAGTTAGTGTCACAGAATCACAGGGTGGTTTTCAGGAACTTCTGGAGGTCATCTGGTCCAACCCCTGTGCTCAGGCAAGACCACTGGAAGCCAGTTGCCCAGTACCTTGTTCAGATGGCCTTTGCAAGTCTCCTAGAATGAAGACTCTACAGCCTCCATGGGCAACCTGTGCTAGTGCTGTGTCATCCTTACAGTGAAAATGTGTTTTCTGATGCTCAGAGGGAACATTTTGTGTTTCACTTTGTGACCATTGCCTCTAGTCCTGTCAGTAGCCTAGCTCCATCCTCTTTGCACCCTCCCATGAAGTATTTATATACTTTTATGTTCCCTTGAAGCTCCTCTTCTCCAAGCTTAAGCGTCCCAGTTCTCTCTGCCTTTCTTCATAGAGCAGAGATGCTCATATACAACAGCTCTCTGAGTAGAAAGGTGCCATTTTCCACAGTTCAACTGCATTTGATTCACTATTATAGCTTTATGTTCAAAGGAATCAAAGCAATTCATTGCATGAGAAAGATCTAGAAGTGTTTATCCATCTAATTTGGACTGTTTTGTCTATATGTGGCATAAAGAAGAGTGATGTAAGTTTTAAATAAAGCACCAGGAGATCAAACTGTTCAAAATCTTTACTGTTCTTCTGCTCAGAAAAGGAATTCATGACAGAAAATTCGCATCTTTTTTCCTTTTCCCTTTCTCTTTTGAGTTTGATATCTGTGTGACATTTGCTGAGGATCTAAGCTTAGTGTAACCCTCAGGCAGACAAGCTCATTCTTCTGCTGACTGGTTGCACCAGGTCTGTGTGTTTAAAGTTGGTAGGATCAGGAGAAGGTAGCACTTGAGAACTCTCCAGCTGTTAGATGATGCCTGCTGACCGCTACATTTTAAAATAGATTTTAATAGGCAGGGCTGATTGAGGGTCAGTTGAAGAATGAATGATTTTAACTGAATCTCTCATGGTTCATCTCTCTTGTGCTGTGAGGTTTTGTTTGCCTCAGAGGAGGAGGCCATTTTAACACTGAAAATAAGACAAAAATGTTCAGTTTTATTTTTAGGTCAGTATTTCTTGGCAAGCCCAAACATTTTTAAGTATTTGCTATGGGAGGAGTACACCCACTTCAACTTTGTAAGTGAAATTTAAGCTGGAAATCAGGAAAACTTTCTAACAATAGTAATGGCAGGAGAATGTGTTGTCTAAGGGGGAGGCAGACTCTTCATCACTG
Organism: Oenanthe melanoleuca; assembly: GCF_029582105.1. Lineage (NCBI taxonomy): Eukaryota > Metazoa > Chordata > Aves > Passeriformes > Muscicapidae > Oenanthe > Oenanthe melanoleuca. The sequence goes on from NC_079335.1 coordinate 25,236,175, forward strand.
CCTGTATTTAGGAAAGGTTTGGCGATAGCTCAGACCGGAGAGTACTTCAGAAAGTTTAGATAGATAGAATCCTTTTCTTGAGATGTGTACTAAATAGCCTTTTAATTTCCCTTCCAGTTCTGTTTTCCATTGAAGCACAGAAGATAAAACATGTTTCAGTAACATCCATTCAGAACATCTCAGTCGTGTTCTTTATACAAGCTACCAGGAAGGGCCTCCAGCATGGAGGGGGCCAGGCTAAAAGAACTATAGTGGGTGTTAGTCATATGACTATAGACATGTTTCCATTCAGGTCCAGGAATGCAAGTTTATTTTTTTATAAGCTCTCACATTTTCTATCTTGAAATGTAGCCAAAAATTCTGTGAAGAGAATGACACTCCAACTGATTACAGGAATTAGATCTTTCATCAGGTCTTGTAATGTCCTCGCTTAACAATTTGGTATCTTCCTTGTTTTGATGTCACAGATCTAGTACAGAAATTTAAAACACTGAATGGGTGGAAACCATTTTATTTTTTGAAGCAAAAATGGCTGGTTTTTCACATTAGTGACACCAAATTCTCATTCAAAAATGCAATGAAATTGGCTGCACACATTTAAAATACAAGGTAGGAAGAAGCAATGTTCACTTCTAGCATCAGGTACTGCCATAGGCAAGGACGAAGCTCAATTAATCATTGATCCTTTCTGTAAAATTGTTCCAATGCTGCAAGAAGTGATTAGGCATACAAGCTTTCAAGGAGACCCAAGGTTAATTGGTTTACTTTACTGATAGTGCTTATTAGGAAGCAGTATACTTGAAAGCCTAACCTTTTTTCCAAATTCACCATGCAACAAATGGCAAATGATGCAGGAAGTTTTATTAGTTACTTTTTCCAAACAAAGTGCAATATACTTGAACTTACCAAAAGAAACATATATTTTTAGCTGTTAATAACTAGTTTTTCCTACTTATTGGGAACTTCAGTAGTAAATACTAAAGTGGAAATAAAATAGTATTTTCCATTACTTTAATCTTAGTTAGCAAGTCAAACATTTTATACTGTAGAAAACATTCACCTATTACTCTATTTATTTTAACAGAGCTTCTTGAAAGATTTGTTACAGAAAGCAAATAAGCAGATTGAAGACTCAAAGCTATCGGAATACACAGAAATAATGGTAAGTTTATTTATAGGCATAATGGTTTAATGGGCAGTTATCATTACTGCTCAAAAAGTCCAGGAATTTTTCACCTTCTTGGTATTTATATAATATCATACTATGCCATTGGATTTTCCCTGTTTTGCTCCCTTGTGCCGCTAGTTGTAAAACCAAAGTCTCCACATTTCATAGGAGCAAAATTGTTCTTGTCATAATTATATTACTATGTTTAGATCAAAATAATTTGATGTTACTTTCTATGTTTTGCCTTCTTACAGTGCTGTGATGTCTGTCTCTTGTCTTAAAAGCCATGGTGGCTTCCATAGATTTACAAAATCACACTTTCCTTCTCCCCTTGCTTCAAGATAAATTCATGTTTTAGATCAAATACTATAGCAAAACTGTTGCTTCCCTGGCCTTAAATCAGCCAATCCTTGAAATAATCCATCCATTCTATTGCTATGGTACTCCGTGGCAAGGATCAGTACTGGCTTCTGCATGGGCTTTTCAAGAAAAAAAAGAGAATTCTGTTCTCCAGGAAATGTATACCAGTATATTTTTTGGTTTACCAGCTTATTTTTGTCCTAAAATACTTGTAATAATGAAAAATATGCTAGGTAGATGCACTAGCCCTCAATTGGCTTAAGATTTCTGAACAAAACTTGTGTTTCTCCTGGAGAAAGTCTGCTGGTTCATTGTACCATTTACATAGAATTGTCACTCTTCATCCACTGCTAAAGATAACATTGCCATTCAGGGAACATTTTGACCTCCATCCTAAAGTGTGCTATAACTTCTGGCCTCTGCAGAGACACACAGTGACAAAGAATTTAGTTCTAAGAGAAAAAAAAATCAGCCCAGATCACCAATCATTTCCTCAGAAAACAGAAGAATAATAAAAAATGCACCATCCTAGCAGCTGCTGGCAGGCAGAGCCAGTCACTAACAATTCATCAAAATACAAAACAAGTTCACTTCACAGCTTCCACTGCTTACCTCCCTCAAATGCAAATCTGTTTTCCTGGGAAATGCACACAAGACAGATGCTTTTATACAAAGGAAAGAAGTGTTAAAAGGAACCATGATGTTGTGTAGAAATAAATGTTTGTAGAATTGGTCACTTTTTTTCTGGTATCCTCTGTCATTTGTAGTGTATTAGCAAAGTGAAATTAGGTTTTTTTCATTGCATTACATTAGTTCCATCTTTAAAAGGATACACATTTATGCATATATGTCAGTACAGAATGTTGCTTTTCCTCTTATCTATAAATTACATCTAAAATTACTGTGATTGCAGGTGATGTGATGGAGTGTGGGTGGTGGTGCTTTCAAAACAATGCTTTGTAGTCTGCTGCTTTTGAGACTCTTTATACAGCAAGTGCAATACTATGTTTAAAAGTAGAAAAATTGAACTATACAGACATAAATACTGGAAGAGAAAGTCTTATGTAGGAGCAATATCTTTATCTACTTCTAACAGCTATTAGAAGATGTTCATATCTTTCAAGTGGCAGGAACTCATCCTTTCAAGGCCTCAAAGGAGAACACTTTAATAGTAAAGTTATTAAAGATTATTAGAAAAAGTAATCACTAATTTTTTAAAATTATATTAACATAGTTATTACAATAATTTAATTATGCTTCTTTGGAGAGATTTATTTTCCCATTTTCATACCATCAAGAAAATAGGATCATCTGTAACATCTGTTCACTTTTTTTTTTTTTTAATATATCACAGTAGCAAAACATTGTCTTTACTTAAATACTTAGACCTAGTCAATTGGATGAAATGTCTATTGTTTTCTGTCTTGGGAACTGAATGCCTTGGGTTCTATTCCACTTTACCCAATAGTTTTTTCATCTTTAAGAATAGAGAATAATGATTCTCTTATCCAATCATGACATGAAGTCAAAAGTAAAATATTATCACATCAACACTTCTGTTATTTATAAATAATTACATGCACATTTCTCATACAAGACATTCATTCATCAGTGTAGGCAGGTTAAGACCTACCTACCACAGGTTAATTAGAATTGCATCATCAGATTTTGCAGTAGAATTAATTACTATAAATTACTTAGTACTTAAAATAAATGTATTACACAGCAAATGTGACCTGGGGACATCATTTCAGGACAAAGTTAATTGGATTTAAGCTTACCAAATAAGTGTTTTCTTCATTAGGTTGATTAATTTTGATTAGCAATGTAAATGTATTTATTCTTTCAGCTCAGGATGTTTGATGCAAACAATGATGGAAAGTTGGAGCTTACTGAACTGGCCAGGTATGTGTTCTGTTTCTTTTCACAATGAATATCATATGCCAAGTGCTGTAATGGGAACAATTAAATATTTTGACCTTTGTTTTTTTCTCTCCAAAGACTACTGCCTGTACAGGAAAATTTTCTTATTAAATTTCAGGTATGAATATTCACATTCTTTAGGTAACCTGTTACTATCACACATAACTGGTGTCATTAATGAGTTTGTTTTCCTTTTGGCATTTAGGGTGTCAAAATGTGTGCAAAAGAATTCAATAATGCCTTTGAGATGTATGATCAAGTAAGTCTTAAAAATATATTTTTATTAATGGCATAGTTTATTGGCACTTATTTTCTGGATTTGTGGAGAAGTAGCCATAGCCTCTGGAATTAAAAATAAATGTTTAAACTTATCTTTAATTGTATTTTTCAGGATGGCAATGGCTATATAGATGAAAATGAACTTGATGCCCTACTGAAGGATCTCTGTGAAAAGAACAAAAAGGTAATCCTAGAGGGCTTCTTTCCCCTTAGAGATTAGATTTAATTTGGATTTTAAGGACACCTTAATCCACCCTAATAAGATAAATATAGAGCTTCTAAGTCATAATTCCTGAAGTCAAAGTACAACTAAAAATTGTGGTGGAAATAATAGCAGTGTAAATCCTGAACTAGGGGAGTTGTGATTACACAGAGACACTGTCAAGAACTTGCTTGCTTCTGAGACACCAGCTAGCAGCAAGCAAACAAATGGCTATCATATATGTTATAAATATCACATACAAATATGTAAGAACATTTTAGTGTGTTACTGTCAGACAGGCTGAGAATATCTGGGATTTTTTCTCATTTCCTGCCATTGGAAGTAAACTTGTTCATGCTGATAACTAAACAGGATTTTAAAGCATTATCTGTTCTTTAAATAGGAATTAGACATTACCAACCTTGCAACATACAAGAAAAGCATCATGGCCTTGTCTGATGGAGGAAAGCTTTACCGAGCAGAATTGGCTCTTATTCTCTGTGCTGAGGAAAACTAGAGCTCTTCTATCATGTCCACTTAACTAGTGATGTACTCTACACAATAACTGTGCACTATAAGGGAGTAGGCTGTATTTTTAAACTGCATATAGAAAATTAGCCAGGATGTGTGGCACATTCCTTTCAGTTTGTTTCTATACTGTTTGTAATGTACAGTTTTTGTAACAATAAGATTGATAAAGAGAATGTCAGTGTTTGGGCCAGTCTGTATATTCAAAAAGAAACTAAATATGTCAGGGTTGGTTTTGGTTGGGTTTTTTGCTCTCATAAACACAGTTGGAGAAAAATTAAACCTGCTGACATTGCTGTGGTCATCATATCCTTTGACACTTGCAACATTTCTTGTTAAACTACATAACAAAAAGATCTACACATATCTTTCCCGTAACAAATAAATGTGGGGTTTTTAAATATAAAACATGAATAAATATGATCTAGGTCTGAAGTAGGAAAGAGACGTTGGCATGTCTGATTTCAAAAATTTAATAAGGCAGTAAGAAATATTTCCAGTTGTTAAACCACCCACTTACAGGTCTGTACTCCCTGCAGTCTTACAATTACTCTTCTCATTACAAATTCATAGTATAGACAAAGCATTTATCTGGAATAGATCTCCATGCAGTAGTTGATAAAAATATAGTGTTCTCAATCTAGCTGTTTTACTGAATTTAAACATAGGCACTTCAGAAATAAATGCCTTTAATCTGTCTTGAAATCCTGGCTAAATGACAGGTAGTATAGTTAATACACAGATTAACATATGATATTATAAGTGTACCTTTCATGACTATTGCTGTGTCAGAGAATATGACAATCCATTTTCTAAACTATTTTCACATTTTGCAGGTTATAATTATTCTAGTAAATTGCTGTTTTTACATCATATTCTGTGTAATCAATAATTAAATTTAATATCCTAAGATTATTGGTGTCTAGTTTGTGTATCTCCTGGATTCTTGTATCTGTACCATGTAAAGAACAAACTGACTCTTTTAAAAAATGTGCCTCCTTGGATCTTACACTAAATTACTAGTCTATCTCACTAACATTAAAATTTGACATTAAATGAAGTAAAAAATACTACAGATTTTATAAAAATTTAGTAATTTAGTTTACATGGTGGGCTCTGCTTTTTATTATATTAGAGATGTATTTTTTAAATGGGAACTATACTATGAAGCAGCCCTATCTTCTGGCATCCTTGGGTTTTTTGGCCTGGCTCCCTTTTTACTTTGCACCAATTTTATGCTAGACAACTTCATGAATGTCCAGGCCACTGCTCCCAGTAAGTACTGGAGAAGGAAGGAAATTGGGCTGTGTCTTAAAGCCAATAAACCTATGCTGCCTCCATGTGCAACTGTTTCAGAAGCAATTCCAGGTTAGCAGATTAGCTATATACAACTTCTCAGATGCATTTCTGTGTCTTATTTAACAAATGGAAACAAATGCATTTTATTTGAAATGTGTCTCAAACAATGAGGCTCAGTCCTTCAAGATTACAGTCAATGAACTCCCACTGAAATTAATCCTTGAATTCCTTATGTGTACTCAAGCAAATAAATACCATTTCAGAAATGGCCTAATGGCCTTGGGCTCTTTCCAGGCTGAGCCTCAGAAAGTTAAGGGATAGGTACGTGGTGCTGGATGGGGTCTTGCTGGGAAAAATACCACACACATAACAAAACTAAAATAAGGTTAAGACAGCTCATTCTCACTGTTTTACTTCCACTCCATGCACAGTGATTTAATGTTTTACCTGCTTGTCTCCTCTTTTCTCTATGCAATGTGAAATACAATTGTGTATATTAAGTGAAGGAACAGTGAATCTGCCTATCAATACAATAAATGATTGATATTGTTCATACTGTCCATGTGAAACCCTGGATTTTTGCCTTATTTTAACATTTTAAAAGCATAAAGAAAAAACCCCCAAACCTTGTGTGTAAAAATATGTTTGCTACATCATTAGTGAGAGATAAAGCTTTTAAAGTGTTTTGACAGAGTCACTGCAGAAACTGAAATCTGTCTTCCTGAACATGAGTAAAGGTAACTGTCACAGATCTGTTCTGAAGCCACCCTCGTGCTACTGCTGCTTCCCACCAACTGGCTCTGCTGCAGAGCACAACACAGCAAGCAGCTCTCAGTTACCCACAGGCAAGATGTTTCCTCAGTTATTTCTCTTAAATAAAATCTGGATTAAAAGAAAGCAATTTAAAATCCCAGTTCTGGCAAAGGTGCCTACTGTCAGTGCAAAGCAAATTGTGACTAGTAGGGCTAAGTCAAAATTGCTGTAAAACCTCCAGGTTTTAAACTCTAAATCACTCCTGGGCAGACATTTTTAAATGTCAGGGCTGGGGCAGAACAAGGCATAATAATAAGAGAGATGATGATAGGGAAGACTTCTTCTTTCTTCCGGTAGACATCTAGTGACCAAAGAAAAGCAAAACTGTACCATGCAAAAAGATTAACTACATGATGTAGAGCAGGCATGCCATATTCCTGCTAAACAGAAATTGAGGCAAAGATACTTGGGATCCCCTCTACTGAAGCTTTTAATAATTTTGCTGCCTATAAATACATTATTTATTAAACACCCAAATAAGCAAGCTAACAAATACCAAAACTCACCATCCTACAAATCACAAGTATGCTGTAAAATATTTTAGCCCATTCTAGTTTAAATGTGTACATATTAAAACTTAATATTGCACCAGGTATTCAAATCATAGGTGGTGATATTCTAGAAATTTTAAAGCACAAACCAGCAAACTGAAAGAATAAAAACAATAGTATGAGTATGAGGCCCTCCATAAACCCTTGGCATTATAAATGCAGTGTTTGCTGACAGAAATAAACCTTAACAGTACCAGGTCAGGCAGAGTGAGTGCCTGCTTCCACCTGGGCCCACACCACTGTCCATCAAGGCACCTTAGGGGCCATTAACACTGCCCAGCTAACCATTATGGAGAATATCATGTGAATTTCCACCAACAACTTAATCAAGATTGAAACAAATACTTTGGCTTCTTTTGTTCACTGCTGCACTGTTCTATCAACAATAGCTTATGCACAGTATCATAATAAAAATAATCTAATCCTCCCTGTTTAGAATTTAGTTATCCACCTTAGAAAAGATTCCCCACAAGAGCTGATGGAATTTCTAAACACCATATTCCATGGGCAAATGTCAAATACAGACTAGGGTGCTGACAGTCATCAGCACTTTTATGCAAAATGAACCATGTCAATGAATAAAATACATATGCACTGCTGCTGAACTCCCCTTAAACCTTGGTTAAGGCTTTGGTTTTTTACATAGGGTTTGCTTTTTCTGATTTTTACTAAGCCTTCATCATAATCATGATTATAGCCACTGGTTATGGAGGGCAACTGAAATCCACCTCTACTTGCTGTGTCTTTGAAAAGATACAGAATGCATACTTGAGCACCTGGATATACATGGCCTGATTTTCTGAAGTGTTGTGCACCTCCTATTCCCTCTGAAATCAACTGAAGTTGTTCTACAGCAACTAAAAAGCAGGTCAGTGCACTCAAATCCCAAGGACTATTTTATTGCATATTAAATGATCACATAAAAGACTGTGGGGTTACCTTTGTTCAAGTGGCATTACTTATTTAGCAGTTACAACACAAGATGCTCCATGGAGTTAGACAATGATACAAACTTTCTTGCAATTCAGTATCTTTAGTTACATGTTATCACTATGGGAAAAAAGAAAACTTAAATGAGTAGGCTCACACGCCCAGGAACGTGGAAGCCCGTAGAGACAGCTAGGAACTCTCAGTTCCCTCAAAGAGTATCATCCTCTGTTTGTAAAGCAAATCCTCAACTTGGGAAATACAAGCAATATTCTCAATGGTAATTAAAATATTGAAGAGGAGAGATTCTCAAAACTAGGAGAACTAAAGACTGACAGCAGTTCTGGTGAAGAGGTATTTCAATAGATTTCTCTCATTTGCAATCTTAAATAATTTTCATAACTTGTTGATAAGCCCCTACTATAGCACAATACCACTTTTTCAGCACTAAATTATTCTAAAAAATTGTAACAGGTTCAAAGACAGTAAATCACCAGCAGGAAAAAAAAGGTAATTTCAATATTTAATTAAGAAGACAAGATACACTTTTCAGTTGAAAACAGAAAATTAATTCCCTTTGTGGGTGTCTCCAAGTTGAGTTCATGGAAGTGGTAACACCTTTCACTGATGGATCATGCAAAAGTAATTTTTAAAAAGGCATTTGGATTTTAGGGAAGTATACTTGTGATTCATGAAAATTAAACTGCCTCTAAACTACAACCCTACTGACTCCTGTTGCAATCTCCAGTGTACACCATCACCTTTTCTGACCCATTCCTTCATCTTCCTGTCCCTCCAACTTCATAAAATGATTATATCACAAAGCAATACTTGTTTTCATCCTTCTCTTTACATCGTGGCTCCTGGCAATCTCAGATGGGGTGAGGAATGTAATAACCTCAGGGCAGATATGCCAGCCTAAGACAGCATGGACACTATTTCTCCTGCCAGTTTAGCAATGTTTGGAATAAAGTAGCTGTGATGACTGTGCTTTGTGTCAGTCTGTGAGTCTTGGACAGCTCTTGGGTTTTAGAAATATTTTATGCCTTTTTCAGGACAGTCTAATCCTCATCAGCATTTAGGAAGAGCTGCTTTTGGAGTTTCCAAATCAGACACTGGGTTAGGTAGTAGCTATAAAGCTTCTTTCTCTTATTCTTTTTCTGAGTTCAGATGTGTTGATACTTCAGTAAGAATTACATGGTATTTATGCAAAACATAAACTTGAGATGTTTAGGATTCATGTCTTCCTTTCCTGTCCCAACAAAGTCTAACTGTTACTGGAGGAAATGTGTCCCAGTCAGACACATTCTCCTGCAGCAGTAGATAATAAGATCAGGGTTTTTTTTCACTTAACAAAGTCTATATATTAGCAAATATTTTGTAAGTAACATAACCCTTAAAACATTATATGCCATTTCTAAAACCTGCATCAACATATTGTATACAGCTTGCCAAGACAAAATGCTCAGCATCTAAAAGCAACTAACTTGTGTAGTTTGAAGTTAATATCATTGGCATAAGCAAGATAAAAGAAACCCTTTCTTATTATAGATGCTCATTAAAATTTCAAATGTGATTTCTGGTTCCATAGCTTTAAAAATGGTTTTTTTACAATTAATAATTCATTTAGCTATGAACAGTTAACAGGTAAAAGACTATACTTCAGAAGCAGTACCCATTTCTGCAAATGACAAACATTCTGTTAGCAAATAAATCATCCCCAGTGTCTCTTTACAGGACAGGCTTTAAGAGGCCTCCCTGCAATATTTTGTCCATATCAGATGAAGCAAACTCTGCTATCCTATGTTACTGTATGTTACTGTGGACTATGCTATTATATTCCTATACATGAAAGGCAGAAGTGCTTCCTAGCCTCTGAAGCCAAGCATAAACTGAATCCCAACTTCATGTTAAGGCTTGGAATATGCCTCCTTTCTTGTCCCTTCCCACCCATACCCCACACAGGACCTGTTCTGTGAGCTAAAAGGAACTTGCCAGTCTTCTTGCTTCAAATGACCAGCTCTGGGGGAATACTGCAAAGTACACCTGTCCTGCTATTCACAGGCTATAGAAATGTCTTCAGGTCACATCAAGTCTATGGCAATTTCACATATTGAGCAATCTCAGTCCAGTACTTCAACCACATGACACCCTTAGCTATAGTAAGACATAGAAATCCATGGATGCAAGAGAGTAATAAGAACGTATTTTTATTGACAGCCTGTCACCAGAGGATAACCTGCTAGACACTCCAGGGAAATACTTGGTGTTACCACATCTCACAAACATACATTTGAATTTTTTTCTGATGCACTTTTTTCAAATGTCAAAGTCTTATATGCAAATGTGTCCCATACAAGGAGGCAATGTAATTATATGCAAAGGATGACGAGCAGAAAACAGTATCTATGGGCCTAACTTCTCAATGATAACACTTTTTGGGGAAAAGATCTCTCATGTCAGAATCTGATCTTGACACCACACCTATAAAACCCAAGTTACCATAAAAAAGCTTTATATTCTGCTCAAGAACACCCTAAAGGCTGCTATGATAAACTCAGTTGATTTGTTTTACAATCAGTGGCTAGTGATCACTCACAGGAGAAAGGCACATGGGAGCCTGCACTAATACAGTCCACACTTTCAGCAGAACACAACTTGCTTCAGATTTGTAGTAAGGCAATCAAGTGACTTCAAAGCCAGATCTTGGCATATGTTAAGTATGTCCTGGATTGTGTGGGAAAACACACAATGCCACCAGCACCTGAAGGAAGACATCCTTAAATTGATTCTATTGTCCTGACTCTTAAATCACCATATCAGTCTCAAAGCACATAAAACTATGTACATGCTTGTATTAGCTAAACACAAAAAAAAAAAAAAAAAAAAAAAGAAAAAAGAAAAAAGGAAAAAGGAAAAAGGAAAAAAGAAAAAAAAAGAAAAAAGAAAAAAGAAAAAAAAGAAAATAGAAAGGCATTAATTTCAGGTTGTAAAGGCCAGAGGTTGATAATTTCTTTGAAGAATTCCAGCCATTGTCTGAGGTATGAAGGACAAAATCTACCAACTCTCTAAATTTGGATAAAAGAGGGAAAGCAATATTTTTATCACCTGCTTATCTGGGATAAACTGACTAGATTCAGAGGTAATGCCATCTAAATATTTCTTTAGTACCAGCCTGTGAATGCAAACGAAACCTAAGGATTTTTTGTAAATTTCAACAAATGAGGTTTCAACACTTTCAGTCCCAATTTACCAACATTCCTTTAACAGTCTTAAATAAACCACTTTTTATGGAGAGCTGCCATAGTCACACATATATAATAAGAAATGATTTGTGGTTTCTCATTTTCAATAACATTAACTTCATCATGACAAAGAGCAAGCTCCTTAGAAAGGCCCTGCAGGTCCTTAAATGCCATTTTTAAAGTTCAGAATAAGATAATTAGCAGACTGAAAATGTCACAAAAGATAAGACCAAGATGTGTTATGCATTTCAAGATTTCCTAAGTAACCCCAGGAGTTACATCCTTTCTCAGTGTATGTAGTGCTGCTAATAACATGAAACTGTATTTGCAAGTTTAGAACTTCTTATTGAACTGTGAAGATTAGGATTTAATATTTTGTTTCTCTCTTCACATTAATGATTACATTCAGTTATGATAGCACTGAAATGCTATTGGTATTACAATACTAAGAGACATTTTTATATATCTGAGAAAAAAAAATCCTCAGAAAGATAAAAAAGGCTGATGGTAGACCATGGCATGGCTATGTAAGACAGTCTAAAGAATAAAAAATATTAGTGACCACCTGTTTTCACTACTGGCAACAGAATAGATTTTAGATAGGAAAAACATACAAACTATATTCAAAATACAACAATTTCAAAATATTTTATTGAAATTAGCATAAAAAAATTCTGAAGGCTATTTCTCAATTGGTTATTTCTAAATATTAATGAAAAAGTAGTGGTTCATTTCCAAGAATCTCCACCATAAAGTTATGTACTTTAGGAGCCTTTTGTTTTTCTAATCATTGCTTCCATCATATCCCACTGCTCTTTGGTAACCTAGCAAAAGAAAAGAGATTTTATTGGAATTTCATATAATAATTGCACATCAAAGTATCAATGTAAAATAGCAAACAAGGAAATTAATACCCTCTTCAAATCATTGAATTCTCCTGCCATGGAAACAAATTCTCCACCATCCATTCTGATAACCTAGAAAAAGCACCAACAGTGTATTTAATAATTGTGTGATTTCTGTAGTACTCCTTTGTTATTAACTGTGAAAATCACTTTTACTGATATGGGTGAAAAAAGCCCATACCCAAGAAAATGCAATAAAATCACCTTTAAAAGTTCTTTTTAAAGGTGCTAACAACCATGCACTACACTTAAAAGATGATTAATACTTGTAAAGAATTTTTAATTAAGTTAAACACAATTTCTGAAACCAGGGCTTTAAAAAAACATATCAGCAATATTCACACCATCATCAGGTTAATTGTAAAAACAAGATCAACCAAAACTCACTGCTCCATTAACCCAGCTTGCATAGTCACTGCAGAAATAGGCAGCAAGATTTGCAATTTCTTCTACAGTTCCCAGACGACCACAGGGAATCCTCTCAATCATCTTCTTCTCAAATGCACCTGTTGGGTCAAGGCGACTAAAAGCACCCTGAGAATTAAAAAAAACATTACAAAAATGTTATAACTACATCAGAAAATAAAATCCAACAGAGATTTGACTCCACATACACAATATGGAAGTTAATATTTGTGAATAAGCTTTCTACACCCTCATTGTCAGTAGATGGAAAAGAAGGAAGTAGAAAAGGAAAAACAATTTATCCCTATTGCACTGATATGTATTACTGATGGTAAGCTGGAATTTAACTTTTGGGATAGTCACCCACCATCTATTGTGAAAAACAAAAGGGGTTCATCATCTGTCTTTCCTCAAACACCCTTGATAACCATTTAAGGAAATAAGCAAGACTCAAAATTGCGGCAAGGACAGAATAGAGGAACAAGGAAAGAAGAGGAACAGGAAAGCAACCAAAAATAAATTATATCTGACAGAATAAATCAAATGGGAAAGAAAAATATATCAGGTTCAGTTAAATTGCATCAACTGCGAAAGCTAAAGGAAGTCAGAAGATTTAGTACTTGAGTAGCTTAAAATGGCATGGAAAATAAAAGGGTTTGTTTCTTCTCTGCTCCTCCACAAGGAAATAACCTCCTCACTCAAAATCAGAAATGTATCAGTAACATTTACGTTAAATTACTGAATTCATGATTTAATGCGCATTGTAATTCATGTAATCATGACATCTAAGTCTTTTATTGCCATGGTTTTAATTGCCAGTTTATAAGCCTAACAGTGTTGTGCTTATATGTCATGTTCTTTTCCCCTCATGACTTAAAATAGTATATTTTAAGACCATAGATATTGCTCCTAAAGGCAGAAAACCTTGATTTTGCAATATGCTGTCTGCCTTTTTATGCTTTCAGGGAAATTTTATATTGGAACTATACACCAAATGTAGCATTTTATCAGTATCTCAAGCAGGTTATACACTGTAAGTTCAGAAAAGGAACATTAACTGGAGGTAGCACTATTGACACTTAAATCTCTTAATTTGCCAAATGTTTTTCTTCTATTCTTACTTAAAAATACACAAGATACAAAATGTGGAGAATTTTTGGTCTGATCCTCTAATACTACTTCAACATTCTTATAATCCTGCTAATTCTGCCACTTACTTTTCTTTATAGTGAAAAGAATTAAAACTAAGTTTTCCAATGTAGCATATAAAACTGACAAGAGAGAAAAAGTAAAAAATAGTAAATAAACAAACAAAAAAGTAAAAAGGAAACAACTCTACACCCCTATTCCCAAAACAACAGCAAAAACAACTGAAATATTTTACAGGAAGAAGTAATACCATTATTAGTTGTTAGTGCTCATAATCATAATAATTTGATTCAATGGGAAATGGATGCTCCTTTCTCTTCTTGCAGGACTGCTTTCTTTATTCTTCCTGTTCCAGCTGCTTTGGATTACTTCCTTCAAACCCTCCAGTCCTGCTTCTCACTCACTTCAAAGCTTCTCATTTCCTTGCCAACTTAGTTTTTCTCTTTCTAGTTTTGAGATTTTCAACAAAACTAGTGAGATTCTGTTCTCATATACCTAAAAGAGATTCTAAGATTTTGGAACGGATCAGATGTTTTGTTTAAATATTAGGGGTTCAGGCAGAAATAGAAACTTTACTCCAACAAGTGTAAGAATTCACTCCACTTGACGAACTAGATACACAGAAATAAATATCAGAATTAAGTATTTTGATATATCAGTTCTTTGAAACACTAAAAAAAGGTTCAGTTTTTATCAAGAGTAGTAAAGGGAACAGTGGCAGGTCTCAAAATTTCAAGAAATCCTATTTTACAAAAAGACTAAGAGGGAAGTGTGTTCAATATTCCAGTACAGCCTTGACTAGCAAGGAAATCATATTAGAATTTACAGCTACAGAAAAGTTAGACTGTTATAAAGCTAAGGCTGTACTACAAAGCATATTCAAGGCTGGGTTTCACTTCATGCCATGTACCTTTGTTTTTATTGGACCTGGTTGAATCACATTGAATCTCATGCCATATCTACCCCATTCAGCCGCAAGAGACCTAAAAATTCATTAACAGAATGCATCAATATTTTAAACACAATATTTTAATCCTATTCAGAAGAAAAAAAAATTAATCAAATGTGTAAATACTAGAATATTCCTGAAACAGACAATTTCTACTTAAAGGGTTTTTGTTGTGCTTAACAAAATAATTTCAGAGAAGCAAAAAAAAAAAAATCTCATTCACCATTCACCTCTCAGAGGAATATTTATTAACTAGCGGTGAAGCAGCGTGAAGAAGCAATTCTCTTCCCCAGCAAATCACGGATGGTGTTGGCACCTGAATTCCTTAATGAACAACTGTTAGGCCATCATCCTTCTGTGGCAATTTACATTATCCCACAAGTACACATTTCTAACATTTGCAACATAGCTCTCACATTATATGTTTTGAAATTACACAAAACAGAGAATACAGCCTAAAGCAGGACCACTAAAATAGTTTTGCTTTATGGCATTTTCTATGCATGATAAGTACTTTGGGTCTACTTTGGAGAATGAATTAGCTAAGTCATAAAGTCTCTCAAAAGTCCACATTTCTGTTACAGCTTTGTAGAACAGAAATCAGGACCATTACTCAGTCCCTCATTTTTTTCCAGATTCTAGATTATAGTGAATTTTAGTTACTAAAAGGCTGCCAATCCATTCAATTCTTTCTGCTGAAGTGCAGAGAAAGATCTATATGCTATGAAGTACTAGCCTGAATTTAAAAATGAGAGAAAGCCTTTTGTTTGCTGACCATGGATCCGTCAACATGATACTGTTCTTAACTAAGTAAACTACAGGCCTTAATTTTAAATAGTGATAGAGAACAAACTTGTTGATGAATCTAAACAGAGCTGAAGCCACAGTATACTGCACCCAAATAACAGGCATGTATTTTCCTCAGACAAAAGAATGTGGAAGGTGCTATAGATCTCAAACAGTTCCCCTAATAGCTGTCTTTAGGTGCTGGTTCATCTATAAGAATGCTAGAGAACCTGATTGTAAAAATTCTGTGAAACAAACTTTGGAACTTGAAATTGCCAAAATAAGTAGTTCTACTTGTCCTTATCTTGGTCTTGTGAAAAATCAGTAGCAATTAATACTTCTTTCTGTAAGAAGCTGTCAGCATACTATTTTCTTGCTAGGATACTGAAGCCTGGATTGAACTCTTGTGGTACAGTGAAATAGGGGGACTACACTAATGAGGTCCATTTTTATAGAGCAATTACCCCATCTTAAGGATGTGAAAACTAAAGCACACATTTTGCTGTATTACTCACTTGCTCATTGCTTCTACACCAGCTTTGGCAGAGGCACTCGGCAACACAAATCCTGAACCACTCTCTGCATAAATTGTTGTAATAGCCAGAAATGCTGCTCCTAGAAGGTGCAAAAACATTTAGAAACAATCCACACCACACAAACCAAACAACCCTGAAGATCAAACTCTCAAGTTCAGGTAAAAGCTAGATAAATGGTACAGAAGTTTTCAACTCAAGTGCTAGGGATACCTTTTCACTTTGAGCAGTGAAAAGACATTTTAAAAATATAGTCTTTGAAACTTTCTTTTCAAGCCTTTTTATTTCAGTTCCCTCTTTTGCATGAGTGTTAAAGAGTTGTTCCAGGCAAGTGCAAATAGCTATTGATTAGACTCTGAAGGTCTAAGCCCTCAGACTTCTACTGATAATGAACTTAATGCATAAATTTGTCTAACTGGAGTGAAGGCCTAAGATCTTACAGTGTTTTTTCAGAAGCTGCCCTAGTCTAGTTGTCACTAACCAGACATTTTGCCCTAAATTCATCAGTTACTGAGTGGGGGAAAATACAAAAAAGAACCCAAAAACACAAACAAGGAAAAAAAATCGGCATTAACAGTTACATTTGGCAGAATCTCAAATTAACTGTTTAGGACTTGAGTTAAGTTTATGATGAAAAATAAAGGTTTTTAAGAATTTTTCAGAAGCTTTTTCTGCAGCAGAGCCAATTACAGAGAAAACCTGCATAAATTCTCCTATTATTATCATCATCACAACAAACTCCATCATAAAAGAACTACTTTCTTTTATATGCTATATTTTATAACAGATTTAGCAAAAAACATTCTGGAATGGAAACTGCAGCTGCTTATTTAATCATTCTTTTACAGAATCCTGCAAATTATGTCTGATCAATGACTGGCATGAGCTAACTCTAGCTGGGAAATGAAGGACAAGGGATGACAGTTCACTGCTTATGTCACAGTAACTAAAATAACTGTTCTACTTATTATATTTTAAAAATAATTTCATTAGAATAGCTGCCCAAGGGATATTTCTAAAACAATATACACTCCTGATAGATTGTATGTAAGTAGAGACTCAGGTAAAAAATTACAGTAGCATTACACAAGAGAAACTAAAGAGAACCATAAACAAGCACAAACTGAAATGCCAAGATATCCAGAAACCATGGGTCCTGTTTATAAAAAAGGAGTCTTCACTTAGAGACTCTGAAAGGAAAAATCTACACAGGCAAAAACCACAGAATAACTTTGGAGTTACCTAGAGATCATTGTTAATTAATATTAATTTAATTCTACACATTTTGTAGAATTAAACCACTGTTTGTTTTTTTTTAATTCAGGTTAAATAGAGGCAAGTTAGGTCAGCCTAACACAGAAACTGACAAATTTACAGCTCTGATATGTAAAGAACACTTCAGCTCATACACAACTTTTATTTCTAAAGCCTATATTCATAAAATGGACAATAACTGATCAATTAACTCCTCTCACTTTGTAAAAATTAGTAACACACTAGCAGATTACAAATTCCTTTCAAATACTAGCACAAACTTGCAGTCTAAAAGCAGAGAACTTTTATTTACTACATTAGACTTAATGTAGGTCACACTGCAGATCTAAAGGACGTCCCAGTGTTCTAGAAACTGTCAGATTTTTAGTCTCCTCAGAGACTGCTCTAAAATATTTGCACTAGGAAGCATCAATTTAGAAACTGAAGTCCCTGCTCAAACTAAAAAAAACAAGCAAGTAAAATAAAATGAAGGTGAGAAGACAAACAAGTACATGACTTACTTGCATAAACATGCCTTAAAGAAAGCCTTCAAACAAAAATCTTATTTATAGATGGACTCCCCAAGGAAGAAGGCATGCAAGCAATAGCAAAAGAAATTCACATGTTTTGGAAGCTTACAAGTCAAAGAAAGAGAGGCAACATGAAGGTGAATGATGTCTGGATTTCACCAAATTTGAGGATGGAAGTAAGGAAAGTAGCTTTTCATTCAACAACAGCAAACACAAAAGCATGTTTGAATTCATATCTCACATTACTCTACAGGCACACTACATGCATCTGGAGGACTATAAGGCAAACTATTTCAATGGTCTACCATAGAGTAAGTCATAGCTGGAGATGGGTTTCTCATGTGGGAATATCAGTTCTAGAATAGTGGAAATAAAGTTTTTCATGTGCTGCTGAAATATATACTTGTGTACTAACAAAAACTGTTACAGACCACTGAAACAACATTAACTTCACATTGTTATAATCAAATAGCATGAGCTCATGCAGTATTTTTGGAGAGTATTTTGAAGAAATTCAGCTAATGCAGAGGTTAAAGAAAAACAGCGTAAATACAAAAGTAGTATTTCAACATAGTGGCTGTACCTAGAAAACAGAACTCAGAAGTGAGGGCACATGGCAAACCATAATTATATCTCACTGCTTTTAAATGAATGACATTATATTATTCTGATCTCATAAAATAAAATCAATGTTTTTAAATTTATAACTGGAATGTAAAATGAAAGCAGTTCTTTGTAAATAATCTATGATATAACATAGAAGGGCATACATCACCTTTCCTTTCAAGACAATAATCTGGTTAAATAAATCCTTGGCAAAATAGTATATAAAAGAACTGCTATATATTTAAGGTAAAGTTATAATATTGAATTAAATTTCTAGGTAGTCCAGAATTAAGAATTAAACCTAGGAATATAAAATCTAATACGGATTTCAATTTCAAAATTAATTTTCAAATTATCTTAAAGGTAATATTCTCTAGTACTATTACTCAAATAGCACAGCTGTAAATTTTATTTTACTCTAGGAGGAAAATTCAAAGGGATATCCTGACTTCTTCTTCATTTACAGAAATATCTCATGTTCAGTTGAATAAAATTAACATACACAGAGAAAATTCAGAAGAAATAACAGCTTTTTTTTTTTTTTTTTACCACAAAGCTTTATTTTTTTTAATTTTAAAAATGTTTTACAACTGGAACTCTTTAATTAGATTTTTATATTCTGCCTCAGTTGGCCTCTGGGTCCAACTGTAGGGCCTGATACTACAATAAGTAATTGTCAGCCAGATCTACTGTATGTTACTTAAGAACACCTTTCACTGAAAAAGTTCCTTTTTAGAAGAATGTTAAAAATTGTATTTATCTTCTCACATGAACTCTCAAAACTGGCTATAATAATAGTAAGGTAAGGAAAGCAAGTAATAATATGTCACAATGCTTAAGATACCTTTTTGTGCTTTAATGAGCTCCTTTCCAACTTCCAGAGTTACAAAAGCAGTACCATTAAGTACAATATCAGTTATTGTTCTCCAGGCATTAGCAGAAAGTCGTTCAGAAGGGGAAATAAAGTTACCAGCTGCATTATTTATCACAACCTGAAACACATGAATGAAAAGAGTTAACTAAAAATAACTTTTTCTGAGACAAAAGTAAAGAATTTACATGGCGTTTTTTTAGCTTTTACAGGGACAAAAGTAAAAATATCCTCATCGAATGAGGTGGGGGGGCAGGGGAAGAGGGAGAATAATCCATAAGAAATTTTAATATCTGCAGCATCATAAAGTAACAGAAAAATAAAAGTATGAAGTCTCAGTAACAGAAAATAAGCTGTATTTCCAAACTGCTGTACTGAGGAACTGTAAAATGTAGAGACTGACTTAAGTCACTATTTTCCATAGTGTCTCAAATGCATCCTAACAGTCAAGTTTGCCCCCACCAAATTCCAGCACTGCATCTATTTAATACAATGGATGCATGAGAGTAGAAGCAGAAGGTGGCAACCTGATAACTAAAGTCTGCATGAAATGAGTGCTGCATAACAGGAATTCAAATCAGTCATGATGAGAATATTATGATACAGTAAAGTAGAGGTACATCCCTCACTTCCTACGAACAATCACCAGGTAGAGGATACTTTCATTTCAGGGGACTAGCATCACAGAAGCAGTATTTAAACCAAAAAAAGCCAGATCTAGCATATTTAATAAAATAATGTGCTGAAGCAATAAAATGATGTACCATTAATGGAATGGCACCTTGATTCATGTAGGTTTGCACATAAGACAAATTCTATGTCTGAAGAACTTCTGGGCTAAATTCTAATGAAGATATTAGAATTTTCAATAACAAAACAGAACACAGTATGTATTACACGAATGTAAAACCAACAATATACAACAGCCATAAATTATACGTGTGGACAGCAAATTAAATTTAAAGGCCTCCCTGAAATTTGAAGGAAAAAAATCCAAACACCTTGAGATACTGAGGAGGTTACTCGAATTACTGAATAAATACAGGAAAAACATGATAATAAAACTAGTGAATTAAGAACTGTACAATATGATCTTTGAGGTATGTAGGACTGCCAAAATAAGCCCTGACAAAAGAATGACTGCTGTCTAATTGGGAGTAACATCCTTGGGAATGGAATTAGCAAACCAAAGCTGGAAGGACTTTCAAGTTACTGCCATTAACTTCTGTCTTTGAGATCTCACCTCACACACAGTATGGCAGTAAAACCCAGGATTCCTAAACTGATACCTCATGTCTGCAACTAAGAGAAAAACTGGACAAAAAGAACTGAATATTCAATTTACTCTGCAGTCTACCTTAAACACATAAAATATGTGCAATTAAAGAGAAAGTAAATGCTTGTAAAGAACAAGTCATGGGAAGCACTTATTCAGAAAATTATTGGTGCTCTAAAAATGTACTATACAGGAGAAATCTCCTCCCTCTTTGCACACACATAAAACCTGAAGGTCATGATTTTGACTTTGGCCCAAAACTGTGTTAATTAATAGTCAAAATAATATCCAGAGAATCTTGTCTACACATCAGGACAGTGAGTTGCCTCATTCCTAGCACTGTCATAGCAAACAGCCATACAGCATACAATTTCTCTACTTCTTAGGATATTTAAAATTCAGTAGGTTCTCTATCACATCTATAGGAAGCTCCTCATGAGTGCAAATTGTTAACAACACACATACAACAGTTTTAAATTTCGTTACCAGTTTTAAATTTGTAAACTATCCTTTACAATGATATTACATCATCACACTTTCTATCAGCTAGCAGAATCCAAGTTGTATCTCACAATCAAATCAAAATTTGGTGATTATCATCCTTCAGACTCCACCACATCACCCTCCTCACAATCTGATGTGAAGAGCTCTGCTACTTTGTGCCAAAAAACAGATGCTTGGCTTGACTGAAGACTTTTGTCTTCATTTTATGAGAACTTAATCTTCAAATTAGAATCTTCTTTGTGTACATTAATAAGCTAAGCAAGGATCAAAGAAGGCATTATGGTTACTTCCATTCCTAATTTGTGAGGAATTGTGTTAAGATAATTCAGTAAAAACCAGAAAATCACCTTTTCAGCAGGATTTAAGGGCAATATTCCATTCCCTTAATTGAAAGAATCCCTCCAGAATTGTCCCATTATTTGAAAAAAGATATTAGCCCTCAGAATAAGGGTAAAACTGTTTTGTCTACTTGGCCACTAAATATTTTAAGAACCACAGGAATAGAGTAACTGGTCTAACTAAGAGTGTTAGATTTACCTTGAAATACTGCCACTGTTCTGTCTAGTGTCTTTTTAGATTCTATTAACTTAATAACTTTCTTCATACCTACTATGCAAAGTATTTTCAGTAATGAAGAATGAGTTCTTTCCTTTCCCTAGAAGACTTACATCAGGATGTCCTGCCACTTGGATTGTTTCAGCAACAGCATTCTTAACTGAAGCTGGATCTCTCACATCACACTGGATGGCGTGAACCTAAAAAATAGTGGAAAGGCAGTTGTAAGAATTAAAAACTCTATCATTCTTAAATTAAACAAGTCCAGAGAAGCAGACAAATGCAAAAAAAAAAAACAAAAAACAAAAAAAAAACCCCAAAGAATAAAATTTAGAGCATAATACGTAACATTCATAATTCTGCAAAAATTTACCTTATTCCCTGTTTTAGAAGAAATTTCATCTGCTGTTCCTTTCAAAACATCCAGCTTCCTAGAAATATGTATTAACGTACCTTATGTCAGTTAAGTGCAATTACAATTCAGATTACCAAAACCTCTTTCTTTTCTGAGAAAATATTAACTACAACTTAAATTATGTGTGTGTGTGCATGCATGTTGCTGATTTTCATGAATTAAATCTATGATTAAAACTATGCTTAACCACTAACTTTCTGAAAGAAAACTTTAAGTAATTTATGGTTAGTGGTACTTTAGAACAACTCAGAAGTGACAATGGTGGGAGACTCTAACGTTAAACAACATGATGAGCCAGGGAAAAAGCACATGACCATAACAATCTTAGTTTTAGCTACTACTCTACTAGTATTAATGAGACATACATATTCACATTTGAAACTAAATTAATTACTATTAGGATGATTGTCACAACACTTCTGTTTATTTTGATTTGAAATTAGATTGTTTTTCTAGACTCTAATGCAGAACTTATAAGAGCTGTAGAAAATCATCATTAAAGGAAAGTCAGGGCTCTTATTTCAAGTCAGAAGAGGGATGGATTTAATTTTTTATTGTAATTTAAATCTGTATCAAGAACACCTGTAATAACATTTATTACTGTTAAATACTACCCACTGCAAATTTTTGCTCTCCATTTTACTTGAATTTACTAATATTTGAGGTTGTTTATTTTGCTGACACATTTCATGAAAATGTGCTTAGTTTATTTCTGCCTACTGATTTTTATATCATTAACCATTTGCAGATAAATCTGCAAGTTTTCAGAATCCACAATATGACATTATAATTTAAAGGTGTATGCAACACTTAATACTTAGAATAAACTGAATCATTTTTTCTGGTTTGCAAAGAAGAAAACATCTATTCAGCAGTCAGTACTAAGTGAAAGTTCTAAAACATCTTCATTAATATTTACCTGCTTGCTATAACACACTTGGCACCTAAACTAGACAAAGCTGTTGTCATCCCTTTGCCAAGCCCAGTACCTCCACCAGTTATAAAGGCCACTTTCCCTTGGAAGGTATTTGGTGGCAACATCACTTTTTGAAGAGGTGAGAAGAATGCAGCTTGTGGTGCACTGCTGTCTTGATGCAGCACATTTGGGCCGCGACTGAAAAACTGAAAGATAAAAAGCCCAGAAAAGTTAGGTTTTTCTCCTTTCTGTCACACAAGATTGGATTTTCCTATGGCAATGGAGTAACAATCATTACTTCCTTATCATAAGTAAATGTATATGAATATAAGAATGACTAGATTGCATGACAGCAATATGGCTTGTTACTTAAATGCTATCACTAGACTAGACTAGGAAAGCACTTGAGCTATTTTCATATACTCTACTGCAACTAGAGAAATACTGAAAATATAGTTTAGTCATGCTTCTTGCTACTTTGTGCATTTTTTGTATCACTTTTACTAAAGTACCTGGAAAAACTATTAACAGCTAATTGCAGAAAGAGTTGGGCTTCATAATATATACACTGTGATTTATGCATAAACAAATCCACATGATTTTAGGTTGCATATGCATGTATTTACAAATTTAAAATCTTCAGTAACAGATTCATGACTTTGATCCTTTACTACTACACCCAACCAAACCTTCCTCTTTACTGGAGAAGAGGACAGAATCAAACTTCAGAAGACCTGCCCTAATGGCCACTGGAGCTGCTAAGGAAACCAACACCAACCATCTCTCAAACAAAATTGGGCAGGGTTAGGTTATCAGCATCACACTCTGTCCCAGCAGAAATACCATCTACAGTAAATTAGCCTTGGAAGTATTGGTCCCTGCAAAAAGACACATGGTCGGAACATGTTTAAAAACAGACATGAAAAAAAGAAGAAAATTCAGTATTACATCTAGAAAACATAGAAAACTATGCTAGTAAGAAAATACACCACTAATGTAATGAGCAATTTGTGATGTCACCAAGAAAGATGCAGCAAAAATAGCCAACAGGATATTTCTAGCATCCTAATATGCTAAACCAACTCAAGCTCTAATCTAAGTATGCCCTGAAACATGCAGCATTATATTAATAATTCAGAAATTCCCTTATTATTTAAAATTCAAAAGTCACCCTAACCTGAAGCTGCAAATGCCTCCAAGTATGACAAAACTAGATTTACTTTATTTTTGATGTGCAAAACAATTAGAAGACTGCAAGGTATACTTATTTTCTCTGGTTTTACCTTGTACTTGAGCCTTTAATGTGTTTATTTTAACAATAAATACTAATAACAATATATTATTATTTAATAAATTAATAATAATAATAAAACTCTTATATAATTTTGTGAAAGAAGACTGAATGGTGGTTATTCTTGTATGACCCCATTAATAAAACCATGCTATTGTTCAATAAACTGACATGAAGAAGAAAGGTCGTTTTAAAATAGCAAAAATATTACAACTTGTTGTTCTGTTTCCTAATTAACATTCTGAACACTAAAATTAAGAATCAATATATTTAGTGGTAGATGATTACTCTGTACTTCCTAGTTACAATGCATTGGGGGTTTCACAGAGCTTGAAGTTGGCCTGCAGAAGTGTGCCCATGAATCCTTCTGTGTTCTAATATATATGCATGAGTAACTCAGGTGAAAACAGAGAGAACAATCATGTAATTACACAGACAATTTAATGCAAGTTAAAGCATGGTGCTAGTAACAGCAGAGTCACAGGCTCAATCCCTGTACAGCACATTCACTTAGGAGCTGGGCTCAATCCTTGTCAGTCATCCCAACTCAGAATGTTCTGTGAAAAACTAAAATTAGAGTGGAATTGAAGAGTTGGAGCCATTACATAAGACAAAATTCAGAAAGCAAAGCTTGAACTAAAGTTAGAACTATCACATTTGTAAAACACTACTGTTTTTTAGTTCTCCTAGTGAAAATAAAATTTGCATGTTTTCATGGAGTACCAGAATACTATTTAAGCCTCCAGGAAAGGGAAATGTGAAGGTTCTCTTTTGGGACTTTCTTAGTAGTCCCCTACTCATCCCTCTTCAGGAAAAAAGCTCCCTCTGGAGAGCAGAGACTGCAGATCAAGACGGCATTTGGATTCCCCCTTCCTTCAGGATATGAGATAACCCCTAGGAGTGCTGAGACTCCCTGATCAGGTGCTCTGTTAGTGACAGACACAGCCCAGACTTCTTGCTCTCCTCAAAAGAAACACTGCAAGTAGCTTTCATTCTGCTCTAGGGGGAGATTAGGACATGCCATAGCAGAGGAAAGCAGAAGGCTGCACCAAGACTAATAAAGTATGCTAATGATAACCAGCCAGTGAAGTCGGATAATTGAGCAATCTTTTAGTCAGACTGCTATCATCTCCTTACTGCCTTGCACAAGAGGCTTCTGTGACAGCATCCATGCAATTTAGTCAGTCTACTACTCAAGGCTGAGGTTTTAAATTAAATCTCAGGTGTAAACAGAGATATCAAGAAGCTGGTAAACAGCTCTAAAAAAAAAAAAAAAAAAAACCATCAAACAACAAACACAAAATCACTGACGAATCAAAACCAATCCTTACTCAGGGGGCAGAAGTGAATTGTGAAATTACTGCAGAAAAGCGTCTCAGAAACACACAAGTGGTCACTGGCAAGACGCACCGTGCTCACGGACAACTCATGAGAAATGGCCTCCAGCAACATCCTCACAGTCACAGAATCACAGAGTGGTTTGGACTGGAAAGGACCCTGCCATGGGCAGGGACACCTTCCACTGTCAAAGGTTGCCCAGAGATCCATCCAACGTGGCCTTGAACACTCCACAGATGGGGCATCCACAGCTTTTCCAGGCAACCTGTCCATACCAAACCTAAAGCACCTTCTTTCAATCTGAATCCATTCCCCCTCGTCCTGTCACTATATGCCCTTGAAAAAGCTGCCCTCCAGAGTTCTTGCAGGCTCCCCTCAGGTACTGGAAGGCTGCCATAAGGTTAACTCGGTCACAAGTCACGCCACGCCACCGCCTGGACAGCAACACTCCAGCCCTTTACCTAGATGGCCCTGCACAGCTGTGCTATCGGGGCCAAAGGGTAACACCACCACCCAAGCGGGCACCAGGCAGCGCCCGGCGGCGGGGCAGCAGCCCGTACACCGGGGAGCTCAGCCCGCACCCCTGGGGGGCTCCGCGGCCGACAGGGCCGGGAGTGAGGCGAACCGACGGGCGCCCCTTCCCGGCTGCTTCCCCAGCCCCGGCAGCCGGAACCGCGGAGCCCCGCCGCGCCCTCGCTCTGAGGGACACCAGCGCCCGGGCAGGAGGTGGCGGAACACCCCCGAGGGGCCGCCCGTCCGCCCTCACCCCGGGAGCACCGGGAGCGCCTTACCCGCCCGGCGCCGGACACACACGGGCCGCGCACCCCGCGCCGCCACAGCCGCGCCGCCACAGCCGCCATCTTCCCCCAACGCTCTGCGCCTGCTCCGCGGGGAGGAGCGGGTGGCAGCGGGCGGGAGGGGGGCGGGAGCCGGGGGGGCAGCGGGCGGGAGCGGGGCGGGAGCCGGGCGGGAGCCGGGCTGGAGCCGGGCGGGCACCGGGCGGGCACCGGGCGGGAGGGGAGCGGGAGCCGGGCGGGAGCCGGGCGGGAGCGGGGCGGGAGCCGGGCGGGGAGCGGACGGGAGCGGGGCGGGAGCGGGGCGGGAGCCGGGCTGGAGCCGGGCGGGCACCGGGCGGGCACCGGGCGGGAGGGGAGCGGGAGCGGGGCGGGCACCGGGCGGGAGCCGGGCGGGCACCGGGCGGGAGGGGGGCGGGAGCGGGGCGGGCACCAGGCGGGCACCGGGGATCGAGGAACCAGTCGGGCACCGGCAGCAGCGGGGATCGGGGAACCGGCGAGACCACCCCTGCCTCAAGTGTTGCTAAACACAGAATATGTAAAATTTAAGAAAGGCAGTTCTTTGATGTTTAATCTTTGATGTTTGATCTTTGTATACTTTCAAGTCTAATCAACAAGAAAGGAGCGAACAAGCTCTAAGCGATGTCCAGGTAAAAAAAAATACAAGTTATTTGTGGCTGGAATTGTCTTGTTAAGGCTTAGGGCTTGACATGCTCACGTTTCCATGATCTCAGACCTAGAGGGTGATTAGGAAAAAAGATGTACCACTGACGGTGGACACAACAATGCAGAATTTAGGGAATACAAAGGCATTTGGTAGAATCCCCAAGATAAGGGGAAAAAAATAACAAAGGCAACTCATCGACTTCTCTCGTCAGCTCTGACTGGGTGAAAAGTATTTCTGATGGGGGAGATTGTCCACTGACCCAAAAGAAGGACTGAGCATATGGACTAAACAGCATGAGAAACGAGAGAATCATTAACCAATAGAAGATAGAATACTAATTAATAAGAGAACTAGGTAACGGGCAGCCAATGAACACGAAGGTCCTTGTTTGCTACAATGTTTAAATAGTGAAAAGTTTTTTGTCCTTGTGCCGCCTTTATGGATTTGCCACCCAACACTCCTTTCTGCGTAGAACTGTAAATCGAATGTAGATTGGCCTCTTGCACACCAGGTGAAAGAATCTATCTTGGAACAACACAGGGGAACCTTCTTAGCCACTGCCACCTCCCTGATGCCTCCAGTTCCAGCTGTGAGAGTTGGAGAATGCCTGGTTCGGTCTATCTGCTTCACTAGGTTAGCATTTTATTATTGCAAGTGATTTACTAAATGCTATTGAAAGGATACTAAATAGCTATCTTGTTTGGTGGGGGTTTTGGTGTTTTTCTTTGTTTTTCTTCCTTGTGGAATCTAAACCTTTATTATATTATCATTGCTGTGCCCTTTACTCATAGTATGGCAGCCAGGTCTTGACATGTGTTTTGGGGGAGAGGAGTTGTTTGTTAAAGAAATGTGAGAAAAGAGGTGGCTGAAAATATTAGCTGTCTGCTAATTAGGAATTCAAGTGGAGTGGGTAACACAGGGCCTGATTTGAGGTAAAATTGTGCATTCAGATTGTGCATACAGATCACTCCTGGGCAGCAGAAAGAGGCTCCATTCTGGCTCCACTGCACACATCAACACTGGCTGACTGCTGTGAAACAAGGTTTACCAGAAAGATCAGGAGCCCTCATTTCAAAATCTGTGTTGTTAATGGAGTTCAGAAACAGCCTAAGCAGTCTGTGAACATCAGACCATATTTAGCTGTGGGGGATCATGTTGAGATAAAAAGACACTTGATTTATCTGTTTTGAGCACAGAGATTGGCTGATGGAAAAAGTATTGACTGACTGATACCCAACCATTTGCCTTGGTAATCAGACAAAGAAACCTACAGAGTCTTATCTTCTCATAAGGAAGGGTAAGGGGTTGGGAGAGTAGCATAGCAGCTGTAAGATCCTACAGATTTAATAAAGCTTCAGGTTTTGAGGAGAGGCCACTACACTTGATGAAGCTATGCAGTTACAAAACTTGGAATGAAAGATGAAAAATCTGTAAGTGGGTCTGTATTATCAACTTTAATTAAGAATTCCAGGTGAACTGATTATACACCTCTGTGGAAGTTCGGAGGATGCAGAATTTAAATCCTACAGCTTACTCATCATTGCCCTGTATAAAAATGGCAAAAGATAAATTTTCTCTAAATGTCCAGCATTTAGGGAAAAAGAAATCTTCATCTCTGTTGGTACAGTAAGCTCTAGAGTAGGTAACATCTTCGTAAGTTCTGCACACTGGCAAGCAATAGTGCCACACTGCTGGGCAGTAGTTGCCCCATTTTTCATTACGGCAGCATATGGAATGTATCTGATAAGAGTTAGAGTTGCTCTAAGACTTATATTGTAACATTCCATTACTATCAGTTCATTCAACACCACTGAGTCTCAGGGCATCTGTAATCACTGAACAGAAAAAACAAACAAACAATAACAAACAAAGAAAGAACCCCAAGAAATAAACAACCAAAAGAAAAAAAGTTGGAGAAACAGAGTGTATATAGTCCAAGAGAAGCTTTTAAATTGCCAAATACTAGAGAATTTAGGAAGCTTCACGGAACAATGCTAATAAGAGGAAGCAAACTACAAACTATGCATTGGAAAATCCAAAGTCCCAAACAGCTACCTGTGAAAGAATCATTGTATTTCCATGGTGAAAGCGAGCTGAATGTATTGGTTTTGCACGGCCTGCTCTTTGGTAGCGGGGGGCACAGAGGTGGCTCCTGTGAGAAGCTGCCCATGGGGCCGGAGATGCCAGCGCCGATCCACAATGACACGGGGCGAAGGCGAGCGGCTGCGACACGGACACGGGCGGGAGCCCGGCCCCGCCCCGGCCCGGCCCCGGCCCGCCCCGCCACGGCCCCGCCCCGGCCCCGCCCCGGCCCCGCCCCGGCCCGGCCCAGCCCCGGCCCGGCCCCGGCCCGGCCCCGGCCCGGCCCAGCCCTGCCCCAGCCCCGGCCCCGCCCCGGCCCGGCCCGCCCCGGCCCGCCCCGCCCCGGCCCGGCCCCGCCCCGCCCCGCGCACGCGCGCCGGGCCAACCTGCAGAAGCTGCGCGCGGCCAGTAGGCGGCGCCCTCGGCCCCGCCCTTATCCCGGCCCGGCGCGCGGGATCGCGGCTCCAGCGGCGGATCCCGGGATTTTCTCTCCCCGCCCCGGCCTCGTCCCGGCTCGCCGGGCGCTGCTCCGGGATGTGGAAGCTGGTGCCCGCCTCGGGAAAAGGTGAGGGAGCGCCGAACGCCGCCGCCGCTCCGGCGGGCTGGGCCCGGGCGCCGTGGGCCCCCTCCCCGCCCCGAGCGGCGCCTGCGCGTCCCCGCGCGTGGTGGCTCCGTGGGGCGCTCCGGCCCGGCTGCCGCGTCCGCGCTGCTCGGCCCGAGGCGCTCGGAGTCCGCGTCGCTCCGGGCGCTCCTCCAGGCGTAGCCTCCGTGTGTCCCTGGGGCACACAACGCCTGTTAAATCTAGTAGGGCTTCTTTTCGATCCTGTGTGGGATGGGTGCTGCAGGTTAGAACCCTGCTTTGAAATACCCGGGGAGTTGAACTCTGAGGCAGCAACCTCAGAAATGGTGTTTAGCTGTTGTGTTGATGAGTCAAGGACCAAGTGTTGAGCTTCATAGTGTTTCTTGCACGCAGAGTTTTGCTACTAAATCGTCTCTATACTGTTCTTCATTTTCTTGTCTATAGGAGCTTTATTAATAGGTGTCATATAATATACGTGTTTCTTTCAAAGTGCTTGTAAGGAATAGTTCTAACACAACTGCATCTGCACTCTGTTTCCTGGTTCTCTCTGAGGAAATTTTTTATTTATTTCCTGGTTGATACAGCACCTAATCCTGCTGAAATGAACCGACTTACTGCCTGGAGAACTCCTGAGTGAATCAAAACACTCTTCATTCTATTCAGAATGATCATTTCTGCACAGTTTGTATTTGGAAAGTTATTTGCCAGGCTCGATAACTGGAATTTGTCTCTACTTACTCATATTCACCAAGAAACGTTTTTGGTTCTGGTGACCAGTGGTAGCACAGCTCTGGGAGAGAGTCAGGCTGTTCACTGGGAAGCCACCATGGGCTCCAGGTGACAGGTACAAAGCATAAGCTAAAGCATAGGCGTTGGTCAGATGCTGAACTTACCAAGTACCGATTTGATTTACATGAAAAAATCTTACATTCATTAGGAGGACATTTTCTTCTGAACCTCTTAATCAGTTATGAATAAATAATATAACCTTAAAAATTATGTACGCTTACAAAAGTATGTTACATTGTGGGGTTTCTTTTCTTCTAAATGTTGCACTTAATCTTCAAGAAAGTTTTGGCAAAAATATATTATCCTTGAAAAAAGTGTGCTGCCACTTTTGAAACTGCTTTGTCATAAAATGTGTCCTTTTATAATGGATTGAGCAGGGGAGAGAGAAAGAAATAAAGGGGTTTCATCTCTAAGCTGAATGCATAATTCTAATCAGTCTAATCAGAATCGCAGAATTCAGAGTCACAGAATATTCTGAGTTGGAAGGGACACAAGGATCATTGAGGCCAGTTCTTAAGTGAATGGCACACATGGGGATAAAACACACAACCTTGGCATGATTAGCACCATGCTCTGACCATAAATGATGCATGGCAAAGCTGAGATATAGATGTACTACAAACTCCTTAGTGTCTCTCCTATGTGCTTCAGGTATTTTGGTGTATTTTTCTAAACTGGTATTTTTCTGTCTCATGTTTGTTTCCAGGAGAGCCATATAGGCTTTTAAGTGGTGTAGAGTATGTTGTTGGACGCAAGAACTGCACAATTTTAATTCAGGATGATCAGTCTATCAGCCGAAGTCACGCAGTTCTGACTGTAAGTCAGTCTGAAACAAGCCCTGTAAGTAGCCACCTTTTACTGCATTATCAATGGGGGTAATTCAGGCTGCCATGACCATGCATACTCTCATTTTGCTCTCACCAATTTTATTTTTGGAGCAGAACCATTGATCATCTGTCTTTTTTTTTTTTTTTTAATCTTAAAATTAATTTTGGTAGTCCAAGTTTCCTTTTATCCCACAGTGAAGATTCACTAGGAATTTGTATTAAAGTAATCATAGCAGGAAAGTTATGCAATTGAGTTTCATTACACAGACAAAGTTTAGATTTTGGGTAGTGCTTCAGTTGTTTTATTGCAGACTTAGTTTCAGTTTCATTTCACATCATTAATTCTGTATTTGCTTAGGGCATGGAAAAGAAAAATGTATCAAGGAGAATTAGCAATCAGCAATTTTATGCCACTAAGTGTTGTGACATTTATGGATGTTTTGAAGCAAGACAGCAGAAATTTCATTTATGTAACCTTATATAGTGTTTAAAATAAAATATGCAAAATATATATGTCCTTTTAATACTGCAAATACTGAGTGTGTCCAGCGGAGAGATATAAAGATGATGTAGGGACTGGAGGACCCTGGAAAGGCTGAGGGATCTGGGCCTATTCAGCCTCAAGAAGAGATGACTGAAAAGGGATCTCATCAGTGTCTATCAGTAGCTGGGAGGGTGTCAAGGGGATGGAGCCAGGCTCTTCTTGGTGGAGCCAAACAACAGGACAAAAGACAGTGACAGAAACTGGAACACAGAAAATTCCACTTGAACATGAGTAAGAACTTTACTGTGTGAGTGACTCAGCACTGGAACAGAGTACCCAGAGAGATTGTGGAGTCTCTGTCTCTGGAGATACTCCAAAGGAGCCTGGAGACAATCCTGAACAGTGTGCTATAAGGAAACCTGCTTCAACAGGCAGGTTCGATTAAATCACCTCCACTGGTCCCTTCCAGCCTTGTCCATTATGTGAGATAGCATATGGCTGCATGGCAGAATTTCATAAAAACAAGCTGTTAGTGTTCTCATTGGCTTGTGAAACACTTTGGAAATCTGACAGTATCTAACTTCTCAAGAAATGCTGTTGTCTCCATGTCCTGCAGTTTGGGAAAGACTAGCATTCTTCATGGAAGGAAGTGCAAGAAAGTGCCCTCAGGTGACCTCAGGCTTTTACTTACTATTCAGCCCAATGCCCAGGATACAACTGAGTGATAGGTAAAAAAAAATCTCTAAAAAAAAAAATCTTAAAGCCTTGCTAAATTTTACTAGCTCAGGCTTTGGGCTAATGAATGACTGCTATGCACAGTCTCCAGAAAGACAAAGTATAATCTCCAAAAAGATGAAGTGTAAGAAGTACAAAAGTTCTAAAGCTAAAAACATGTGTATTTTCTCTCATTCTTTTACAGTGAAAAACAGAAGATAAATAATTACATATAGCAAGCCTCATTGTTGTAAAGTCTTTATTTAAGATGGTATTTTGTGGGCTGCTTCTTATTTATCCATTGCTTTGTTCCACAGTGATAAAAACTTGTTTCTGATAAAGCTGTCTCATTCTGACATACTATAGTGGCTCATTTATGTTTATTTTCAGAGTCAGTCTCCCTCAGTACCTGTATTAACTGTAAGAGATACATCTAAGTATGGTACCTTTGTTAATGGATCAAAACTCAATGGTACTTCAGTGTCTTTGCAGTCTGGTGACAGAATCAACTTTGGAGTCTTTGAGAGCAAGTTTAGGTAAGTGTTTTGATTATAAAATACGAAGTAAAAATTAATTTTTTACAAGAGAATTTTAGCACATCATACAGCTTTGCAAGTGATATAGCAATGATGATTTTTTAGAAAGCAAAGGAGGTGAGTAGTATTTTGCCTGTGTTCCACACCTGCTTTTGAAATAGTTTTCCATTATATTTTTACATAATTTATTTTGACACTAGGAGATTAAACTTGTAGGTGAGAGAGCATCAGCATTTTAGAAGATGATATATCATGTACAGTGAGTATTTTCAGGCTCTCTTAGGCAAAGAACAAAATCCTATACTAAATGAGGAGAAGGGAGAAAGGTTTACAATTTGTCAGAGCCCTTGTTAGCTGTTCATAATGTAACGAGAAAAGAACTGACAGTGCAGGAGGGTGTAAATCCAGCTTGATATTTTTTTCCAAATTTGATATGGTAGCCAGTACTATCTATTTATAGGAAGCGCTTCTGGAAATGAAGTAACACATAAATAGAAAAAGTCTAATGACCATTAAAATCAATGTTAAAATAACCAAATTTCTTTTGATATTCCCAGACCTTGCATTATTCTTGAAGCACTAATTCTGTGTGATGTCTGTAAAAGAGCCACAAGTCCGTAGAAATGTTTCAGACATCAGGTCAAATAGTCATTAATTTTTCTGAATCAAAATTAGTATTTTGTTTCTTCAGGAAATTTTAAAGCTGGAAGATTTTATTTTGATCTAGATTAAAGTATAGGTCTTTTATTTTTTTCCTTCAGATTTCTGTGAGATACAAATGTAATATTTAAGTCAGTTCTGTTCATCATAATGATTGTCTGAATTAACTTAAGCAATTCTTTTTCTTGTTCTTTGCAGAGTGGAATATGAACCTTTGGTTGTCTGTTCCTCATGTTTAGATGTAGCTCAGAAAAATGCTTTAAATCAAGCCATCCAGCAGCTCGGAGGCCTTGTAGTGAATGAATGGACACAAGAGTGTACCCACCTTGTAATGATATCAGTAAAAGTTACTGTTAAGGTATGTTGAGCTTTTCCCTGTTGATAGCATTGCTTTGCAGTTTTCCCCACAAATGCTAATTAAATTCTAGATCTGTTCAAGATTTTTCTCTACAAAACTACAGTCAATTCTTCATCTTCCAAGTTTAGAAGATGTGTATGTCAATAGGAGGTTGAAGGGAAAGAAAATAAAAAAAGCCAGTTTTGAACAACTAGTGATTTTTATCAGTGATTTTTTAACTAGTGATTTTTTTATCATAAATTTAATCAATTAAAAGCTAGGTTGTTAGAAGCAAAACAGTCCTAGAAGCACAAATCAGTATTACTTTATTTGTTTGATATTTTCCACATCTTAGATATTAAAAAGCTATTGTCAGTTGAACCATATGCTAATTGAACTTTTTCTATGCAGTAAATTTGTATTTTCTGGTTTTTTTTTCAGACTATATGTGCTTTGATTTGTGCTCGACCAATTATAAAACCAGAGTTTTTTTCTGAATTAATTAGAGCTATTCAGTCCAGGCAACAGTTGCCAAATCATGAAAGGTAAGTTGCCAAATCATCATGTTTACTGTGTCGCAGAATGAAATTTATGGGAGTTAACTACACATTTATCTGATAATTTTTGACATAATATGCAATTCTCAGTAATTTTATTTGTGGAGAAATCCTTAGTATGATTAACATTTTATATTCCAGCAATTTTTTTTTCGCATCCCTAGAGCTCTGGAATTTACTTGTTACTGAGATATTATGGTCTCTGAATAGGAGCTTGTTTTGTTGGTATTTAAATCTTGCTTCTGGGAATTGATACATAAAAATAAAGATACTGCACTTTTATAAAATAAATAGTTTCAAGTTTATTTACATAGACATATATTCTCAGTGTGCTGTTAGTTACTGAGTTTACTTTAAACTTTGGTCAGAACAGAGTTAGCCTGACTATTGAATTCTCTGAAATAGGAGAGGTTTTTAATTATCTGTTGAGAGATGAAGTGTGACTCATGTGTATTTGCCTTTACGAAATGAGAATGAAATATTCATTGTTTTCATGGTTAAATTAACTTCTAAAGGGAATTCTTAATTTGGAATCATTGAATACTGCAGAATAGCTTTTCTGGTTATTTTCTCAAAGAGAGAAAAATGTAAAATAATCACAATATTGTATGTGACAATTTCATCAGCGCCCATACTGCTCCTCACTTTACCTTGGAAAGGGAGACATTTGTGTTTTGATTGGGGGTTGTGGTTGTTTTTTTATTGTCTGAACACGTGGTTTATAGAGGTGAGAAATTCCCACTATGTATATACATTCATATGTGCATAAATATGCATATAGGTTAGGAAATGGCAGTTTATTTTCTTTAGTAGGTGTAGTTGTAGCCATTGGTAGAATAGTTTGAAATTTGATCCTCAGTAGATACTAAACAAACTTTTGGTGCACACGTGGAAATAGAAACAAAATGAAAGGATTCACAATAAGCTGTGCTTAATATGTGGTAAAGTATATTTCACAGAACGTGACACTACTTTGTTAGAAAAATACAGATGCCAATCTGGAGCAATTGGTAGGAATTCCTCCTTAGTTTCTAGATGCTGCTTTACATTAGCAGGGTTTATGTAACATGTCAAATCAGTCATCTGTGAGTGGCTTAAAATTCATTTCTTCTTTGGTATCAGAAGAAAGGGGGACTCTGAATGAATTGTAACTTTCCCTTCTACTTAAACTTTTGCATTGTTTTCTGAGGATGTAAGAAAACTAAACAAACTATTTAGTACTCTGAAATACTTTCCTGGGAGATTTTTTTTTTTTTTCTTTTGTAGTACAGGTTGTACAAGCCATCAAAAGCTAGTGATTGGTTGTGCAACTTGGAAATTGTTTGGTCGAGTATTACCTGGTGGTAAGGCTGCTGTTCCTGTCTCTTATAGGAACAAGTAAACAGTGTATTTGTGTTGCAACCAGAATGTGTGACCGTTTAATACAGCAGATGGATATGTTTGCCTTTCTGAGATATTTTTGCTAACTTTTAAGATGCTGAGAGGACCTGAACTGGCTGAAAGCTAGTGACACTAGCACCATATACATTATATAGCTTTCAAAGAGAGTTCTGCATCAAGCTAAATGAAACAGCTGATGTATCACACATATTTACAATTTACAATATTTACAATAATTGCTGTATTTTAAATAGGTCATGTTTTTGAGATGTAGCTTATGGGATGATGCTGAAAATTTACTTAGCAGCTATTTTCATTAAATTTCCAAAAATACTTCTAAGTTTTACTGAGAATCTCTGTATTATGCATATTGAGCTTGGGGCTATACTGATTTGAGTGTGAAACAGGAAAAGTATATTGAGATGGCAGTATTGGGTAACACTGTTAATTAAATCTTTACTATTATTGTAGAGCTGGTCCCCCCCCAAAGAATCTAGGGAAACATTATCTTACAGTTAAAAAGAATTAAATAAATAATTAATGCATCTTTTTTGTTTATAGCAAGACTTCATGTAATGGCAAACCTGCAGTTTCCACATGAATGTGGGACTTCTTGAGTATTTTTATGGTATTACCCCAGTTCTCTGGTACTCTCTGACAACCTATGCAAGGAAGAACAATAACCAAAGATTTCACAAATGGCTACATGAGCTCAGTCCTGTATGAAATAATGTGTTCTATTACTGCAGGCCAGTGTCAATGGTGCAGGGCTTTGAAAAAGAAGGGAAGTAGCTGTTTTAACAGAAACTCGCCAAGATTCAAAATCTATTTATTGAGAGATTCAAGGCCATAGAGGATCTTTTTCCAGATAATAGTATTACTGTAAAAAACTTATGAGGCCAAATATGAGGAGAACTTCAGAACCTGCCTTCAAAAGACTGATGCCTTTTAAGCTTAGATCAACATTGGATGAGAGTTTATAAGATAACCAAATGCAGTTTTCTGGGGGCTTTTTTGGAGACAATCATCAATAAAAGTTTTTGCTGAAGTTAAAATTGAAGATTTAAAAATATGTTTATAAAGAAACTATAGTCCAGTTTCAAGTAGTGAAAACTGTTGTTTTTCAGTTTTTTACTCATCCTTTCATCTTTAAAGATGACTTTGTCCCTTGTAATTATCTTAGGTTAATAACTGTCTCTATAAGACTCGCTATCAGAAGTCTTCTGGCATAATAAGTCTGAATTGCCCTATTTCTACTTGAAATTAGTAGGCTTTATTATATCTATTCAATTTCAATGCAGCAATATTTTTATAAACAGATTTGAACAGGCTGCTGAAATAGATCACTCACCTTTCAAAAGCTGGTGGATTTAGGTTGCCTAATTTTCATTGTGTACCTAAAGTTTGAAGAATTGATTGTGAAGAACACATAAGAATGAAGATTATTTAAAAGCACCTGTAACAATATAGCACATTTTAGCCTACCATGATTTAATTGCATATTTTGATGAAGTGGAAAATTTATGTGCTTATTTCTGTGTTCAGCTTGACATATATAAATGTTCGCAGTGTTTGAGAGATGTTTTTCTGTTTACAGATGCTCTATTTTTTTCCAAAGCATCAGTATTTCAGCATTTCATGTTTCTTCCTTAGAATCTGCCAGTCTTTGCTGTTAAACTGAATTTTGTTGGTGTGTTTCAGCACCTTTTTTTTTTCTGCTTAGTGCCTTTACCTTATGTGCCTTTACCTTGCTCTGTCAAAACTGCTGTAGCAGTGAATATGTAGCTCAAAGGTTGTGTAAGTATCCTGAAACCAGTTAGATGCATGTCTTAACTCTAGAGGATTTCTGCCCTGGGCAGGCCATCATTAACTGGAGCTGAAGTCCCAGGCTGTGACAAAATTTAGGGCATCAGGGTAAAATTTTATTTTTTCCTAATATGTTTCCCAAGCTCTTGCTCACTTTGCCTGTATTGGACAAACAATAGAGAATCTGCAGAGTGAATCCCTTCAGCTCTCTATCCCACCAGCAAGAAGAGTGTACTTGTCTCCTGTCATATAACAGGCTGTTCTTGTGTGTGGTGGTACACAATTTCATGATGCAGTAGAAGAGAATGAGGGCTGACTGTCCCCACGTGCTAGGTAGAGGAAGAAGAATGACTAATTTTGTGTGCAGTCTTACTATTATTTAGAGTAAGTGCAGAATGAAGTTGTAGACTCATTTGTCAGTATTGTTAGTAAGAATGTGGATATGTGTACAACAATTTGGCTGAATGCATTCTTCAAAGTGTTTTCTTAGTTACTGAAATAGGAAGTCTTGGTCTTAATATTTGTTGTTGAAAAATTAGGGGGACTTTTTCTTCTTAACAATCTCTTGAAAATTATTTATGTAAATAGTTTTAACGGAGAACTGCAGGATTTTAACTTCAGAACTTTATTCTGAAGCAGAAAGGACTATGAGTCAGTACTGATAAGTGAATCTGAATTTTATAACTTTAATTTTCTGTTCTTGCAGCTTCTATCCTCCAGTTGATGAGCCTTCCATTGGCACTGAAAACCTGGATTTATCTGAGCATCATGAAAGGAAAAAAATATTCAGTGGAAAAACTTTTGTATTTCTAACTGCCAAGCAGGTAATCAGGCTTTACATTGCAAAAATATTGCAGGGCTAGGTAGCTAAGTACAGATTTGTTCACTCCGAAATCACGCTCGTTCTGGGTTCATCAGAAAAGAAGGAATTCTGTGTATTTATCCTACAGTACAGTGGCCTAAACAAGATAAAATGTAGAGGAAGAGCAGAATGTATTGCATCTGCAGTAGTGCATCGGTGAGAAGCACAATGCTGTTTGTTCTGTATTCTGATACCTCTAAACTGACTGCATCCTAAGATTTTTTTTTTTTTTTTTTTTTATTTACATTCTCTCTTTAGCACAAGAAACTGGGTCCAGCAGTTACTCTTGGAGGAGGGGAAGTAAAGTTGGTGACAGAAGGAAGAAAAGAAATGCCTTTACTACTTTCTCCTGGAGTTTGTGTAGTTGATGTGGATTTGACAAACTCTCAGCTCTCAGGATCTGACTCTATGACGAACAGGACTGATTCCATTCTGACTGTCTTGGAAAGGTGCAGCATTGTTCTCTTGTACAGCGGTAGGATAATTTCAGAATTTCTACAGAGACTTGGTCATGGCATTTGCATACATATTTAAGCAGGAGGCTGTTTATAAAAAAAACATTTTTTTCATTGTTCTAGGTGTTTAGCAGGGTAACTAAAACTTCTTGAAGTGGGAAGGAAAGAACTTGGCAGTTCCGTGAGGATTTGATGGAATTTCTATTTTCTTTTTATTATTTTTTGGTAGAATTCAGTTCTACAAAAATTCATTGTAATGAAGCTGCTTTAAAATTACAGGCAGCAAGTAGTTCCCCTTGTGCTATTTTAAAGAAGTTAAAATTGATATATTGTAAAAATGCAATTTATAAATAGATAATTTATGATAGTTTATTAATTATATGCATTTCATCAAAAAGAGATGAGATGGCACCTTGAGGTCATGTGATTTATTGTTGTGTAATAATTTGTGTACAGTGTTTTTGAAGAACAGCTTCTGTTAAATGCAGATTAGTTTTTGTTTTGGTGGTAGGTTTTGTTTGAGAGGGCAGACTATGTTATAACATTAGGATTATCATTATGCCATTTTATTAAAATAATAAAACAAAATCTCAATCCTTAACATGTAAACCTTGTTCCTCTAAATTTTCCTGCTAGGTAGAGAAGACAGTGTTCAATCTCTCCTCATGGCTATAGTACAGAAGATGGGGGCGTGTGGGTGTATAATTTGTAAGAAGTAGTTAGATCTTCCAAGTCTCTTTTCATTCATTTTTGAATCAGAGTTAGAGCATAATCGGTTAAAAATCAGGAAAGGAGAGCTGTATGGGCCAGATTATTGGAGCTGGACAGTGGCCACAGCAGCAGGAAGCATGGGAGTTCATCCATATAGGACATAGTTATAATGAAGGATAATTGTGCTGACTTACTCTGTTTGGAAAAACATAGTGTAGGCTGATTTTTTTTTTTTTTTTTTTCTGGAGGAGGAATGGAATATTTTGTACTTTGACATATCTGTGCCTATTTGCTTAGCTGTCTTTGATTCTGTACTGAAAAAACTTATTCTTTTATTTTATTTATATATTAACAGCAAGAATCTTAGGGCTATTCCAGAGGCAGAAATTGGATTGGCAGTTATCTTCATGTCTACAGAAAAATACTGCAACCCTCAAAAGCAGCCTGCTTTGAAAGGTAATTGAAAGAAGGGCAACAATGAGTTAAACAGCCTCAAAGAGGTAGTATTTCTTTTTGTGTAGAAGCATCAATTTTGATGTGCAAGCTCTTGTGTTTTGCAAGACCACTAAAAAGAGTGACATTCTATGAAAAATGACTCCAAAGAAGTAATTGGTTTTTAATGGCCTTGCAGTAAATTGCAATGAGAATTACATGACTCTGAGATGCAGATGAAAAGTAGGTCTAAAACTAGCCTAAAAGGCAGACACATAGAACCGTGACCTTGGAAGGAAATGTACTTTAAGAAAATCTTAAGTTCGTATTTTTAGTGACCACTGAATTCATATGTATGTGGTAGTCTGTGTGTAGAACACTGGGGTAATCAGGAAGTAAAAGATGAATGTCAGAAATCAAGAGAATAAGAATGGAAATAATTTTTTAAGGCTTGCTTTTTTTTTTTATTTTTTGCCCTTTGCACAAAATAAAATTTGCTTTAGGAAAATGCAGTTACCTCCCCCACAGTTCAAAACTAAAAATAATCTTTCCATAAGTTAAGACAATGAGAGAGAATTGCCACATTTGCTGAAGTAATAGCTTGGGAGTGGATGTTCCAAGTCTTGACTTGAAGCTTGTATTTGCTAATGTGGTAATAATAAAAGTCTTTGAGAGACAGGTTTTTTTTTTTTGTTTTGTTTTTTGTCGAATTATCTTTTCATGCCTCTTCATGTTATTCTATATTTTGTTGCTATGAAATTTTCAGAATTATGTTTCATAGATTTTTTTTTTTTTTTTTTTTTTGTTCTACAAAATGTTGTTTCAGGTAGAAAATCCTACCAGGATTTTTTAAATCAAAGAAAAAAAACTCCATAAGCTTGTCTTTAAATGTAGGAACATTACTTACTTGAAAAATGTATTTTGAATAGAGAAAGATGTATATGCAGTACTGACAGAGATGCTGATTCATGTTTCTAGTCTGAATGATTCAACTGAATGAAAGTTAAGTGATCTGAAATTGTGTAAACAGACTGTGTATCAGACATTAAAGGGAGCAGTGTTTAAAACTGAAAAAACTTGTATCCCAGATACAATAATCATGTTAGAGATCGTCATACCGGAGTAAATACCAGGAATTTTGTGCTCTGACAGTTTTGCATGATCTACATATTGCATTATATAGATTTTATTTTTTGCATAAAATATATACCACATGATTTTTTAAGTGCATTATGTAAATGCTGTTATATGTTTTCCCATTGTGCTTCATTTTTATTTCAACAGAATTCCAGTACTTAATCCATAGAATATTTAACTAAATCTGAATTCCAGAATATGGTCCTTTCTGTCAGTTTTTTTGAAATTAATAAATCTGCTTATTTTTTAATTAAAACTGCTTCCAGATCATTTTACAAAGATCTTATGTGATCAAGTAGTAATGTGTGATAGCACATGCAAAGAAATACAGATTTAATATTAACTTTTTAATTCTTGTCTTGTGTTGATCTTGCAGCTGTACCTGAAAGTTCTCCTGCATCAGCTGCTGCAGGCCGAGCCATTTCCCAGAGTCTGGCTGTGGATGAAACCATAATGCCAACAGCTGCAGATAGCAGCACCTTATGCATAGCTGATACAGAAGAGCAGACATGGTAAAGTATTCATGGAAATTTCTAAGCTAACACTTGCAAATAAAACAGTCCTTTGTGGCAGAGGAGCTGTTAGAAATGCTATTCATGAAATTGGTGTCTCTTGTCTGCAGTGAGGTAATTTCTGCTTTTGAGTACTAGATTACAGAAGGCATCCCATAGGAATTAGATGATTTCCAGATGCAAATGTGGATGCTGCTTATCTGTCTTGACTGTCTGAACTATTACAGATTTTCAAGCCATTTCACAATTATAAAAATATATTAATCATAGCAGATTTTACAGTTTGTTTTTAACACATTGTTTGTGAGCTTATTCAAAGTACAAATATAGCTTTTTAAAAAAGGGTATCTCAGATTTGGTATATCTCTCATCCTGTGTGTCATTTAGTATTTCTTTCCTTTCTAATCTAGTATGGAGATAGAGAATACTTCCCAGATGCATAGACAAAAGAAAATGGCTTTCCAGGGTACAACTGCTGTGAAGAAAAACAGTGGCACAAGTGGCAGTGTAAATGCAGGAACATCAATACCTAGAGGGAGCAGAACATCTGGGTTCAGTCAAAGAAGTCAGCCTGTCTCACCATCTAAAAGCTCAGAAGCTGGCAAACCTTGT
The DNA here is from genome assembly GCF_029582105.1 of Oenanthe melanoleuca. Classification (NCBI taxonomy): domain Eukaryota; kingdom Metazoa; phylum Chordata; class Aves; order Passeriformes; family Muscicapidae; genus Oenanthe; species Oenanthe melanoleuca. The sequence continues at coordinate 25,278,687 of NC_079335.1, forward strand.
GCGAGTGCTTCACGTCACCAACCAAACTCAATCACAAATTACTTCCAGGTTTCTAGAAAAAGGTGTGTTGAAATGTTCTTGGCATTACTTCCCTTATTGGTATGTTCATGCTGTTTTTGGAAAATTTTAACTCAAGCAATGTACTTTTAGTTTGACACATACTTACAAAGGTAATTTTTAGATTGAATTCCTAGAATGGAACATTTTTCCTCAAAGATACTTTAAATTTCACAATGCAGTCTGTAAAACCCCAGAATCTAATCATACTCAAAAATGCTTTTGTAATTTCTTTTTTTTATAATTTATTTCTGACTAAGGGAAAGAGCTGAAGAAGGAGAAACATCTGTACCCAAACTAGCAAAATTGGAGGAACGGTCATCGCCTCTTCCCAAGCTCACTGAATCCACAACTTCCTCAATCTGCAGCAGTGAAGCAAAGCAGCATCAAAAGGAAAATAACATCCTGGACCCAAACCCAAATTTTGCAGAAGACATGAGTATAAAGCTTATGAGGGAAAATGTCAAACTAACAAGTGATAGAACAGACACTAAAAACACTTCTAGTGAAAGTCATGCACCAAAAAAAAGAAAGGAATTAGATGATTTATCTGAAGATGCAGAAGCGCTAGAAATCGTGTTTGGAAGCGGAGACATAGACTGGGGAGGTCAAATGGCAGATCATGACCAGGAAGATCAAAGAAATAAACGAAGAAAGTGTTTGGAAGCCAAAGGAAGCAGGATTCAAGAAGTAAATGTAAATCAGCAAGAGGAGAATAAAGTAAGTTTTATAGTCTTCTCAGGTGACTAATCTTCACAATATTATTAGAAGGATGCTCTGAGCTCATTTAAGGAGGAGGCTGCCTGGACACAGAAAGTGGCTTTGTAAAATTTGTTTAAATCTTGTACATCACTTTTTAGTTCAGAATGTTTCATCTTTTACCTGGGAACATTGTAGTCTTACACCTACCTAAATGTTTTTTCATTCTTCTTGGCATTTTTTTCTTTGTGAATTGGAAGTTGCTTGTATTCTGAACTTTTCCTGTTTTTTTGAACTTTGTATACTGTAAGTAGAATAGGAGGATATATTCCTCGTCCAAGAAAAACTTCTCATATTGCTTGTTGCTGTGTTAATTATATTTATTCTAAGATAGTACTCAATTATTTTTATGTAATTAATTTTCTAAAAGCAACTTCTAGTTTAACTTTTCTGTAGAATACCACAGCAGTGTGCAACATCTTTTAAGTCAATCTTTTGATAACATGTGAAAAATTATTAAAATTTCTGTATAAGAAATTTTAAACCAAAACCAACAAAAACAATAGCAAAACCAAAACACCTTGTGTTTTCATTATTATTTTTCTGGTTTTGTTTTTGACACTATGGAAATTTTCCAAGAGGTATGAAGAAAACAATATACCTTGAGTTAACAGTGGTCAGTGTGTTAATAAAAAGAAAAGCAGGTTTGTAAAGTAAAGCAATGTTGAGAGGTCTAGACTGTTAACAATACAATAGGAATAAGAGAATAAGTTTATTTTTTATTTATTTAAAATATATATTTTAATGCTTGCTGTCCAGTCCATTTACAGTGTAGGCAGTGTTTAAGTGTTCAAAAGTTTGAATGCATGATTAACTGTAATTTGCAAGATTCCTTGGATCATATAAGAATTAGTAGCTGCCTGTGCATCCTTAGGTCAAACCAGCTTTACACGTGGTTGATGCTTTACTGGAGCTTGCTGCTGGTGAAGTGTGAACTTCATTATAGTGTTCCTTTTTTTTTTTTTTTGTGTGTGTTACTAACAGGCATATGTTAAAAGACAAGTCCTATAATTTAGAGAATTTTCTTTTTTGCTTTTTATACTATCAGCAAGTAGGTTTATTAGGACTGACCATAGTGACAGACTAAAATTGATGCTTGGAATAATCTGTTGAATTTTGTTGCCTGGTGCTTGGAAAGTTCTTCTAGTCTAGCTCCTCGTCAGGATTCTGAAGGAGGAAAAAAAAAACTTATCTGCAACTATACTGGTACTTTAGCAGATATGCACTTAAAGATTTTTTTGCAGAAAGAAGTCATCTTATAGTTTAATAATGACCTACTTTATTAATGTAAAATATATTTTCAGTGGATTAGGAAGGAGATTTCCTTTATACAGGCAAATTTGATAACTACTTTCTGTAAGTATAGATTCATCTTGTGTATCTTCAAGACAAAGAATGTGAGTAACTGATTGAAAACTTACAGGATGCATGAAGTTGGTCTGGTATATTATCAACCATTGAAAATAATTTATGTAATGTTAATCTGGTTTTAAACTATAGGACATAATCAATCTGCAGAATACTTTCTTGTCCTGGTAATGAAATATTCTTTCTGCACACAATGTACATTTCAAATATGAAATTGAAAATGCTGCATTTCATATTCAAAAGCTTTTACAGTTTTGCAGAACCTGCCAGGACTTTGAACATTGTACAGATGGACAATATAATAAAGAAAAAAAACCCCAATGTGAACAAATAATAATAATTTTTTTAATAGAGAGCTCCAACAATTATTAGTGCGCATAAAATCATAAAAAATTTGAAGTACAGGGCACTTTCTTTTCTGTCTAAAAATTTATGTTGATTTGAATATGTTTATTCTACCATAAAGAGCATAAAATTAAATTCCCATTTCATTTCAGTTTTATATTTTAAACCAGTTTTCATTTTTAATCCAATAGAAAGAAGAGGAACTTGAATCACTTCTAACTTCAGAAACGAAAAATAATATCAAGCAAGAGTCACAAGTCTTGGTAAGGAGCCAGCTAATTGTAAGATTGAACAGTGAACTTTAAGAAGCTTTACAAAAACCCATCAGAATTTTGCTCTTAAGAACATAGTATTTTTGGATCCTATTTCAGAGTAAAGGGTATTTGGAAGATTGTACTCCTTAAAATAATCATATATAAATTTGAATAGTGCAGTCCAGCTTGTAGATTGTGGAAAAAAAAGAGCACTTTTAGTTCATCTGTGTGCTTCTGTAATGGCATTTGGTGGATACTTAAAGGTGACTGAAACTGCATGTAATTGTATTAAGCCTTCAACATAGTTAATGCTTGTACTGATGTTTTTCTTAGATTACTACTTAAAAATCTGCCAGAGATGTAATCTTGTCTGCTCTAAGATCACAACTAGAATGGAAGAGATGGAGCATTGGGAAAGTAGATGTAATATACAGTGATTAACAGTAGATAGGGTGCTAATTTTTTGTAGGTGAGATGAAGGAAGGAGGGAAAGGATTATTGCTTGGACGGGCAGTGAGGCAGAGGAAAAGGTGACTAGGCTGAAGGAAACTGAAATTAAAAAATTCTGGAGATAGTGTAGCCAGGCAGGAAGAGGCAGATTAATGCATTTTTACTCACATACAAACAAGAGCCCAGGAAGAGGGAATGCTGAGCAGGTATACCAAAGTACAGGGTCAGCTCAGATTAAAGGACTTTTAGTTATATTTTGCTACAAAACACCTGTACTGCCTCTAGGCTGGAGCTGTCCTTGAACAGCTGTCCTTTAATATTATTTGTGAACTTGTCCTGCACCCAGACATCCTCTGGAATCCACAGAGATGCAGCCCCAGGCAGCAAAGTGTGCATGCAGACTTGTTGGCATATGAACATTCTCATGAAAAAGAAAAAATTGATGCATTGATCACATTCAGCCCTAGAGTTGGGCAGATATTTGTAGGCGAGAACTGAGCTGAAGATGTTCAACTTTGTCTGCCATGGAGTATGTAAACACATATTTAAACACAAGGGAAACAAATAGAGTATATTTATGGTATACAAGGAGGCTGAGAAGTTCATACATCTTAGATTCTAGCACTGCTGCTGTTTCCCCTCACTGTTTTGTAATCCTAACTTCTGCTCACCGTAATTTCCTTACAGTTTGTCCTGTTAGATATGCTGTGTATTGGTTCACACACTTGAATGCTTCTTCCTTTTTCTTCCCACATAAGAACCACAGCAAACTGGAAGATGACTGCAGCAATCTTCCTAGCAGGCTTTTGTTGACAGAGTTTAGATCACTGGTTGTCAGCCATCCAAGACAGAACAGTCGTCTTCCTGAAAATACCAGCTATGCAGGAAAGAAAAATTTCAAAATGTTCAAAAAGGTTAGTGTGTTTTTTAAATGGTCACAAGATGGCACTATTTAAAAATACTAAAAAGTGTTGCCTTTAGATTGTAGAAATAGGTTACTAAAGATTTGATAATAACTAAATAAATAAACAGTTTAAGTACCATATTATACTGTAAGCAGATATTTTGTTAATTGACTGAAGAAGTACCTGGTTGACAAAGGCTTATCTTGTGCTAGATTACTTAGCTGTTTGTGCTCCCTATTCTAAGCTGTAGCTTGGAATAAGTTGTTAAGTGATGGCTACCATAACTTCTGGTTGTGCCTCCAAAAGCTAGCAATTCCACATATCCAAAGACCTGTATATTGATTCAGAATCCTCTGTTTTAGCTAATAAATCTTGGATTTCTAAACAGAACTAAATCTGTATCATACAAAAGTAAGATGATTTCTTGCTTGAGTCCTAAAGACAGTTGCAAAATAATTATTAGTATTCAGTGCAAAAGTGCCACTTCAGCTTAGATTAAAAATAAAATAAAAATTAAAATCATATAAGATAACTTGAAAGGCATTTCAGTAAAATACTGTTTATAGAATGTGATATAATACTACTTGTATTATATTACTTATGTAATGCATAATACTACTTTCTGGGAGTATCCTTTCATTTTTAGATAATGTTTTAATTTTCTGATAATATTTTCTTTTCCACCATTTTGTAATAGATGCTTATGCAGTCTGACAATAAAATATAAACTGGTTTTTTTCGATATTTCAAACTCCACTTAATGCACTATGAAATTTATTTAGCATATTTAACATACCAGATGTATTTTTGTTTGTTTCTTTTGGTAAAAGGAGGGAGTTAACAGCTTTCTGTAAATGGTTTTTTAACTTCAGTCACTTTTAAATATGGTCTTTGAATGTTGTTCAAAGTTAGATTTCCTGACTTTCTTCTGTGATATTGGAATAGACTTTCTGAATTTGTTAAAATAGATCTTTTGCTTGCACTCTGCTTGCCTCATAGTTGTAAGAATTTATTGTCCAACAGGTAGCTTACCCTGGGGCAGGACAACTTCCATGCATTATTGGAGGATCAGATTTGATTGCTTACAATGCTAAAAAGAATTCAGAGCTAGAAGACTGGTTAAGGCAAGAATTGGAGGTAAGAAATTATTTTTAAACATGATCAAATAAAAACTTAACTAATATAAGTGATTATTACTGGAATACTTCAGGATTTTATTTTTTAAATAAAACCTCAGCCAGTTAGTTGTTCACACATGCTCATGGGAGCATGTACAGTAGTAAAGTTACTGAATGTCAGATGTCAGTGGTAACACTCATCTTTTTCTGGTTATTTAAATTCATTTTGCATGCAAGAATCATATAATTAGAAATATTTATAGAAAGCAAAATCAGTAATCTTAATGAGAAGAATCTTTTGATGAGTAAAATGAGTGCTATGTAACTTGTGACTTGTAAAAATATGACAGGGAGCTATAAAGAATTTCTGCATGGTTGTGCTCAAATAGTTGTACAGTACAGTTGATATTCTACTCTTGAACTGAACAGAAAATGCATGAATAAAACTGGTGGAATATACTGAAGAGATGTAGTGAGAATAACATTTTTTTTTTTTTGTGCAAATCTCTAGATATGAAAGTCCTTAAAAAACCACGGCAGGTCTCTAGCACTTTTGGTTTCCAATAATTTCCTTAAAAATACTTTCTGATGTGTCATATTTTTTCCACAGGCTAATTGAGATCCAGTTGAATCAACACTGTTTATCTTATTATTTTAATCCCTGAATATAGAATAATGCTAGTTAAATTCTCTTTACACACAAATAATCAGATTAAAAAATCTGTATTTCTATAATGGTGCTTAAAACCCAAAAAAACACATATCTAACCAAAATTGACACCTTTCACAATCTATTCAATTTATTAATTGCTAGCATAGCCAAATTTCTGTAGTGAAATAACTTGTATAATGTGTGCACTAAATGGAGTACATAGAGAAAACTTATTATTTCGGGAAAAACTGTGTTAGTGCAGGAATATTGTTTTTCTAGATTGTTCATTAGAATTATTCTTAACAATCCCATGTTAAATAAACTTTCTCAGGAGCAAGACAGACGTACAAGAGAAGAATCTCTTGCTGATGATCTCTTTAGGTAAGGGTTTATGTTTGTACTTAGAAAAATGTGCATTTTTTTGCATCACATCTTTTTTTTGAGCAAGTTTTGATTTTGGAAAAGACTACCTTTACTATTCTTTTCAAAATTTCATGTATTCCCATGTATAGAATGTAGTCAAAAATTTCTTTGGGAAAAAAAAAATTGCTATTCAGGCTTCATTTAACATGGAAAATGGGAGGAGGTGAGGTGGAGAGCATAATGTGAAAAGATGTTCAGATGTCTGTCAGCATCTCTGTAGCCAGTCACAGACAGGGGTGAAGCTGCTGCTGTTCTGATGCAAGGTTTCCATCATATATCATCTCCTAACTGCTTTATCTCCCCACTCCTCCCCTCCCCATTGAATCCATATCCAGTCCATAGAATTTGCTGTCCAGAAGACATTTAAGCTTTAGAGTGAATGTGTTACAATGCTGTAGCAATAAAATCAAATAACTGTCTTGAGACTTAATGTAGGTGTAATGGGTTAACTGCCTAATTAGCAGTTAGCCACCTATTAGTGGCTTGTCTTCATTTTCTTCTGTCTTCACTCAGAGTCAGGATACAAACGTGAAGGAGACGAATTTTCTCATGTTCGGACTTGGTTGTTTATTAAATGTTATCTAAAGTACAGAGAGTTCTGCAACACTTCTAGCTGCCAGCTAAAAGCGAGCAAAATGAAGATGAATGTAGCTAGTTACAAGGTCTTTTAAAGCTAAACTGTACAATAAAGAAATAACACATATATTATTTAGATTTTGACCCGATAGCCAAGCACCTGTGACCTGCAGTGTAGCACTATCCAGCCAAAAACTACTTTGGAAATCATGAAGAAGAAGGAAGAAGACAGAAAGAGACAATGCACAAGAACCTCCATCTTGTCCCCTACCTATTACTATATTCTAAAAACCCCAAATTCAAACCCCTTCACCATGTGAAATTGCACACTGCTGTTCTAACTGCACATGCATATCTTTAACCACATCACTCAAATTTGGAAGCCTTCTCCAAGGCCTCAAGTCAAAAGCAGTGCTCTCCTGGGGGTCAGTGTCAGAAAGCACAGAAAGTTCAAGACTCCCAGGCTTCTGGGTTCCAGCATATAGGCACCTCATTTTGTTTAGCAGAAACTTCATTACTTTCTGCGTTTTTTAATGTGAAGAAACAAGTGACCAATGTTTGACTTTTCATCTCTCTTGAATTTGATTAACACCAAAAGTTGTGCATTTAGGTAGAAAAATGTATATGGTGAAGAAGGATTTCTTTTCTGAATCGCTATCAAACAAACATAATACTACATATCAATACATGTTAGAGACATTCAGAAAATCTTACTGCATTAGCAACTTGCTCTGTTTATTAACAGTTAATAATGGAGCATTTCTTTCAAAGGGTATACATTTTATTTTTGAAGTCTGAGTTGTGTAGAAACAACAGTGAAGTCTAATACCTTTCTAGCTATGTGCTGATGTAATTTCGCTCACAAGTTGTCCTATTTTCCTGTCTAAGCAAAAAGTCTTGATGAATGAAAGCAGAATTAGTGGAAGTAAAACTGCCTGATCATTCAGTTGTCTGTAAGTTATTCATGCATGAATACAAAACACATTAGAATTTCAAAGAAATGACAGGATTTTGGGAGACAAAGCACAAATGGAGAAGGCCAAGGGATAGCAGTGTCAAGTAGACTCAAACTATAAGCATATTGCAGTAGATCAGGTAAGTAGTATATCCAGAGAGTAGCTCTAAATTTCTAACAGTCAATCATAAGCTCTGTAAAGGGCAAAGTAGGGCAAGTATCTGCTTTATGGAGGAGTAGGTACCAGCAGAAAGGTTTTGTCTGAATGAGTTGTGGCCAAATGTACATTAATGTAAACATATAGGACCCCTTTTCCTTTCTTCCTCTGTCACTGTTTTGGTATCCTTTTCCAGTAAAGAGCTTAGTGTTGGGACCTTTAGGGCTTGGAGAAGCTTGTTTGTGCATCAGGTTTAAAGGTTGTAAGTAGTTAGGAAATCTGGAAATTTCATTAGAAGTTATTATGAGTTTGTACACAGGTTCTTACCTTATGCATCCTTCAGTCAAGTAGTTAATTATAGGACTGTAGTCAGGGAAAGGATTGAACACTGGCCATTCCCTTGTTATGAATATATAATAAAACTGTTTGCATCACATTGTATATTTATATGAACTTTGAATATCATTGTTTTACTTATTAGTGACAAATTTGATTTTTTTATTGCAGATATGATCCTAATGTGAAAAGAAGAAGATAAATTGAGACCTGGATTTACAGTGTTTCTCCGGCAAAACCTGCTTTCTGTTCCTTAGGTTTCCTGGTTACAGTGTGTATGATGTTCCTATATATGACTATTTGCATATCTCTTATTGTAAGACATGTTTTGTAAGTCTTGCTTTTATTAAAGAAAAAAGAAAAGTTCCTTTCACTGCTTGGTACTTACAGATTGCACCATTGTCAAGATCTTCCCATTATTCACTTCAGCGTAATGCTCAGTAAAATACTATAGATACTTAGGATTTCATTTTAGGCTATTTTTAATGTTTGGTTATCATTACTATTTTGGGGAAAAAAGGAAGCTAGCATCAGGCTATTTTTCTTTTTTTTTTTCAGAAAGGCTTTGTTAATTAGGTATTTTCAAGGGTATTATCTTAAGAATTGAAAATCTTTTGAGGCTGAGATGCAGCTGGTATTTGATTATGATATTATATGATCGTGATATGATTCATAATGAACCACTTCTCTGTGGTTCATTATATAGAGCATATGCTGTTGTTACTGGTACAGAATATATTGGAACTGAAAAAAACAGCTTCTTTTTCCCTTGCTTAAACATATTTTCATGTACACCTTTAAATCAGTGTGGCTGAATGTTCATTTGTTAAAACCTACTTCCAAGTCTTTAAGACTTAATTTGGAATTTTAAATTATATGACTCATTTCTTTCTGCCTTTACTTTTTTGCAATCACTGTGTAAAAAATATGGACTTCAAAATAGTTTAAGTAACAGGGAAAGCTATGAAACAATTATCTGTTTGTGGGTTAGGAGAGCTCATCTTAATGATCTGAGAACTTGCAGTTTGTGAGATTCCCCCGCAAGTACAGTGAGAAACTTTCCAGACTTCCTGCTCAGCTGTATGAAGCCATCACATACAGATAAAGATGGACAGTAGCTCTATTACATCCTATTTCAAGAGGGAGATTTTCCTTCCTCGTGCGAGGTAGTAATCTAGTTGATGTAATTGAATTGACACAAACAGAATTACTTCCTCTGCCAAGAGCTCTGAGCATACAAGGAAGATAAGCTGCACTGTTTGAAGCTGCTGTGTTGCATGTCAGATCTAAAGAACAGCATTGCAAGATCTGTGTATGTCAAGATAGCAGATGTGCTGAAGTCATCACGGTTGCAACATGCAGAAAATATTTGGCCTTCCAAAGCCAGTGTTTTTCAGCTCTGTCTTGGCATCTTCTTGCTGGTCAGCAATGTCCAGAGTGCATGCAAAGTGCAGCCCAATACTTCTGAGCTCCACAAAAGCTGTGAGAGTGTTTGTGTAAGGGCACGTCAAATCTTATCCACCAAATACCCCTAAAAAGACTGTTCTGAAGCAGTTGAAGTTCTTTCTGGAGATGTACTGACTTTTCCACCCTCAGCTGAGTTTTTCTACTATGAGAATTTCCAGGTTTTCTGGCTGAAGACCTACTGGTCCAACAGAGCTCTTGAAGACTGTTGAGGTTTGGGTGTTACTAAATTCCAGCAAATAGGTTGGGTAGCAGAGTATCAATGGACAAGATTCTTCAGAAAGATTGTATTTACAGTTGTAAAAAAAAAGCTGGAGAATTTCTGAGGTGAAAGGACAAAACACAGTGTATAGGGGCCTTCTACAAGAACATAAAGACTGAAGTCCTCTGCTGCTCAGACTGCAGTCTGCTAGGGGCACAAACAACCCTGGTGCCATAGCTGAGGGCACTCTTCATGTTTTATAATTTAGGGCTCTTCAAATCCAGTTTCCAAGACAGCTGAATTTACCAGTTTTGATAATTTTTTTTTTATAATTTAGTATTTAAGAGTTGTGTGTCCCTTTCAGCTCAGAATATTCTAGGATTCCAACTTGAGGGTGCCTAGTAGGTGTAATCCAGTTTCAGCTGCTGTCCAGTTGATGAAAAGCCTGCACATTAATGCACCTTAGCTCCTGCTATTTCAATATTAAGTTAATATTAAAAAGCTTAGATATACAATCTCCTTAACATTGTCAAGAATTGTAATACCAAATTCATGTAGTAAGTCCTATTCATTATTCTGAAGTCTTCCATTTTAAGTTATTTTTGGCATCATTTTTACCTCAAGATATTAGAAGAAACATGCTTGTTGGCTTACTGGTTTGGCCTTCTATTACTGAAGTTTCTGAGGTAGATGATAAAGGACATGATTACATAAATTCAGATTTCCAGTAAATTACATCAGTGTCTGCCTTATCCCTGGAGCTAGTGCATTAACTTCACCTGGTATTTCCTTTATGGTATAGAACATACTGTTGTAGGCTAAGCCCCATGCAACCACTCAAACATTTTCTCCCATCAGGATGGGAGAGTCATAGAATCAGAAAAGATGAAAAGCTTATGGATTGAGGTATTTTTGTAGGTAAAGCAAATGCTGTGAGCAGAAGCAAGGTCAATCAGCTTTGCATTCTGCAGTTCAGCAGTTTTGCTGTGTGCTCTATTTCCACTGTGCAGCTTGTGCTTTCAACCATTCAGTTTCTTGGAGAGCTGATGTGCTGCCGATTTTCTTTAGAAGGTTTAAAAAAGTTCAGTAAATCAGAGAAGATATCTAAGGTTTCTTTAATCTGCCACACTCAGGGTCTGCAAGTATACCCACCTTTCTGACAAAATTATGCTTTTCACCTTAAAAATACATCTAAGCAGAAACTTCAGATCTTTTTTCTTGCATTTTTTGTGTGTAACAGTTTGAGGATTTGTTTGGGATGCTTTTTTGGTAACATTTATTACCTTTGTTCACACTGCTTACAGGAAGGAGATGCACACAATATATAAACTAAATATACTTTTTATTAGCAAGGCTCTTAACATAGTCTTACATTCAGCAGCTTAGCTGATGAAAACAATTTAAAGCAGATTGAATAACTCTAGGTACTACTAAAACCATGCATAGCTGCTGTATCCCTGCATGAAAACACGTTTAATTTTCAATTTAACTCACACCAGTTTTAGCTGACTTCCCATTTTCTGCGTCAAATGGGGAAGCCACAGGTTTTTCTTTTGGAGAAGACTACCAAGATATTCTCACCGTTGGAGTGTGATTTCTATTTCTGTCCATTCACATCTATAAGTCTGTCCCTTTTTCTCCTACCCTTACTCCCCCATCTTCTCCCAGAATGGTGGCAGTTGTGTGTCAGGGCTAGTCTGTCCTTTGTCTCTGCACCGGTTCCTATGTGTGGAAAGTGTGTTTGCAGTCAGCTTGAGTTCCTCCCTCCAACCACCTCCCCATCAACTTCCTCTGAAATGCTAAGTCCCCTTCCTTGCCTTCATTCCTGATGTGATAGGCTTTATTCCACATTAATTCCTAACTGAGACAGTAGCTGAAGCTTCTACTGTAGACCTACCTCTAACCCACTCACCTGCCTTGCTCCAGTCCATGTTACACAAATGATTTCTCACTCCGTAGTTTTCCTGTCTCTCCCTCTCCCATTAAACTGGAGGGAGTCTTGCACCCTCTTCTCTTGCTCTTTTCCGTTTTCTGAATCAATCCTCAGTCACATTTGGCCACATCTGATTTGAGTTACAAATTCACAAACTGATTTTTGCTTGATTTTCAAGTTCTAGTTGTGTTCAGATTGGTCTGGTATCTTCTTAGAATTCAAGCCAAATGTGCCAAAAAATGAACTCTCTTCCTTACCATTATTGTTCCCTCTTCCTCTTGCAATCTTTGATCACCATCACCACATTCGTGTGACATAATTACAAACGCTACACAGTATCAGATATCCCTGACTAGCGGCTCTCTACCACTTGCTTTAGCGCTCTGCCCGTACTGCTCTGCTGCAGCTTTTACTTCTGGAATCTCGGTCAGTCCTTGGTTTCAGCACAAGATCCAAAACAACACCTTCTCACTCATCCTGAACACTGCAGGTCTCTGAATGCCTTTTCCTCCACAGTTTGATCTTTCATTTGACTTGAGTTCCCTACTTCTCAAAATCAAAATAACTGACTTCTAGGTCACACTATTTTAATTTTGTTGCCTTCAGTCTATAATCAGTTTTCACACAATAAGATAAAATAAGCCTGGCATGCAAACCTCAGGAATATTTATTTTCTAATCAAAAGAGAGGTTTTGCTCACAAGTTGCTTACAGAAAATGTTCTGTATGTGTTTACATTGCTCATCTTAAAAAAAATAATAAAAAAAATAAAAAGTATGATGCAAGCATACTGCAGCAAAAGAGGAGAACAGGCACTGCCACACACAAAGAAATTATATTTACACAGTATCTCCAAGTCCAGGTGCATTGTGTGTGAACAAACATATAGGCAGATTAATATAGTCCTTTATGTAATTTCAAACTGGAATTCCAGCATACAACCAGCATACCAGGTCTAACAGAGAAATGGGCAAGGTCTGAGTACTGACTCAGTAAATTGTGCCAGGGAGATGTAAGGTAGCAGGATCAGTTCTTGAACAATAGCTCACTGTTCACGTAGCAGCTGGTCCTAGCATCCAAACTGATGGACAATATCTGTATATCTAGTTTAAAAACAACCTAAAAATGCCAGGATTCTATAGTATTTTGTGAATACATAGAAACCTAGTTGTTAATTTTCTTTATGCTAGCATTTAAGTTTACAGAAGGTGTCAAGGGGACATACAGTTGTAGGCTGGTAGTTATACATTGCCAGTGATCTCAGAATAAACAGATGGAGGAAGAAGTTGCGAATTAGAGTTACTTAATCTCCAGAACAAGTTGTTTCCTGGTTTTGATGACTGCTGATTACACCTAGATTTTAAGAGTTGGTTTATGATTGAGATTTTTTGGATTATGATTCCAACTATGAAAGTACAAATTTATCAGTTAGAAAATGACCTAACATGCAGATAATATAAATATATAATATAAACTTAAGTTCAAGGTGTACTTGAGCTGAAGTGTTCTAGTGTCCACAAAGACAAAACCATCTCTAAAACAGTGCTTAGATTCACTATAGCTATGAAATAATGCTAGAAATGCTTTTCCTCATGCCCATAATCCTTGCTCTTTGCACAAAATTCATCCTTGACCACACAAGTGTAATTCAAGCTTCAAAAATAAATTAAACTGAAACTCCCAGTGTACCATATTCCCAAAAATACACTCTGTTTCAGAAAAATAGCTGTTTATAATTCCTCACTTCAGGTACACCTAGTGTCACCAAAGCCTTTCTTTTTCTGTCAAAGATGCTTCAATTTCCATTCTTTCTGCTAAGTAAAATCGAGTGTTACAGTTATTTCAAACAAAACAAAACTTTTCTTTCAGGTTGGGCAAGGGAAATTGGGGGAAATACTTGTACGAAAAGCTCTGACATCCATTGAATGCTCCCATCTTGCTCTCACCTAAAATAAGAATCCAAAAATTATGACAGAACATTGTTATTGTAAAGTTCTAATGCACTATCTAAATTAAGATGTAACAGTATGAACCTTTTGCCATTTTTGGTTACCTAACTTACTCAAAATTGAATTATGACTATATGGACAATAATAAAATCAGCTGCCTTTAAGGCATATGTGTGTTACCTCTTTCTGTTTAGAAATGTCTGGGAGCACTGTACAGCCCAGATCCTGCTATTCCATGAAGATACCTGCTTGCTTTTCAGAGGTAGAAAATACAGTAGCAGAGTAACAAAGCCTTATCTCTTGGCACACCACATTGCTGATCTGGATTAGTCAGCACAGACAGTTTCTCATACGTGTTGCATTCTATGTACTTGAGTTAATTCCAGTTACAAATACCCAAATACCAAGGGTGTTGGATGAACAGCTCCCATGCAGAGCTCTTGTCACATACCCAGATCTCCACCAAGGAGGTTGGAACATCCCCAGCCTATTGATGCTGTGCAGAGGCACTTCAGCACCTGTCTGTCTGCACTTCATATGGCACACATTCTTCACAGCTTTCCTCCCATCATTCCTCACTGGCCATCACTTGTCAGCAGCAAAGACTCCCTACAGGTTTGCAAATTTTACTCCCTTTCATCCTCTTTTAAGAGCATTTGGCTTAAAAATGGTCTTTTCTTTCAACTGGGTATGTAGGTCAGGCCTGTCTCAAAGTTAAGGTTTTAGTTTGACTTCCTCCAGCTTTGAGTAAATACTCTGGATTTCTGGCTCTAGCCTTCTTTTCAGTTCTTGAGCTGTGAAAGAAGCTACAGCCACCTCCTTCAACAAAATTAGTATTTTTCATTATACAAACATCACTCTATGAAATTATTAAAAAGAAGTTGCCTACATCCACCAGGCCAGAAGAAAAATGTAAGAATACCCCACCAATTCCCTGAGTGCTGAGGACTAGGGACCTGCAGCTGTGGGATACACTTTGATATCCCTTTCTTAGTTTATAACCACTGTTTCTTTCATACTTCCTTCATGCAGTCACTGGCAAGCCCAGGCTTCCTAGTCCACGACAAAGCACCTTCCTAAGACAGAGAAGAATCCAGTGTTACCACTCTCTCTAGATTCCTTGCAGAAAGGATTCATGTGGTTACTCACTTGGGTGAAACTTAGGCTTACTCCTTTGTGGAAAAAGTTTTAAGCACAATTCAGTCAGAAGAGGCACTGATTGTTAGTAAAATCTAGAAGGAGAAATCTTACTCCCAGTTCAGAATCTGGATACTACTTGAAACACTCTTAGCAATAATTTAACTAGGAGACACATTCACAACATTAAGAACCAAATCCAAATGTAAAAGCTGTTTTTCCACTAGCCTATTAGAAAATACACAGTATGGGTTAACACAGCTTTACAAATTCCATAAATCCAAATTAACTTACTTCATCTAAAAATTATGTTCTTCCTGTCTGCATTTTCCTGATAAATCTTAAGTACTAAGTATCCTTTTAAAATCCATGATGTTTAAAAGTTTATCCTTCACAATGAAACAAGAGCTGAAAGAAACAATCTCCCTTCTGCAAATTATTATATTACACAGGAAATTCAAATGCTTGGGTTTTTTTTTTTAATCTGAGAAACAAGGTATTTCCCCAAAAGACAACTACTCAGTGCCAACACCTAATTCACAATAAATGAAGTGCTGTAGGTAAAGCTATCTTGAGGCAAAGCCCGAAATTTCTATCACCTAGTTCCTCAAAATACTAAACAATAGAGAAACAAATTTCTCTCAAAATCAGAAAGGTGAAAATGAAGAACTCTAGCTACAACTTTAAATCTAGCAATTCCTAGAAGACACAAGATGATCTTTTAGTGAAGCTTTGATTGAAAAAAGTATTTTTATATGTGCTTAATAAACATGATTACAGAGATTCTCTGCCCAACTAGGGGTCTCACATGCAACATTTATCTCGAAAATACTGGCAAGATTGATGAAAAATAAAAGCAGTTAAACCTCAAGGTGCTGTAATATTGCAATGAAAGATACTTGTGTAATAATAGATCAAAGATCTCTGCTACAAAATTGTCCCTATAACACACAGAGATCGTGAGTAGCTGCAGCAGCTGAGGCTAGAAAAGGGCCTAAAGGTTTTTTCCCCCTTTTTGCAAAATAACTGCTAAGTAAATATTTTTTCTGATGGCATTTTAAATGTCTCCTGTGACAAATGAAAAAACAGTAACATGCCATATGTTATATCTGGACATTTATATTGATACAAAACTGCAGGAATTTAATCACAGTGCAGATGTATTCTCAATAACTTAACTGTAATACAAATCTATAATCAAGTATTTAGCACTTATAACAGTTAAAATTATAAGGTATCACAGGTTTAGAATTAGTTTCTATATACATAGTTTCTGCCAGAAAAGGCAAGTTGTAGAATTTCAATTAAAATATGAAGAAAACAAGCCTAGATTTTAGTGGAATTAAAATCAGCTCAATATCAGTATAAAAAAGTACCTTAACTAGTACTGACAATGCATGGCTAAAGCCAACCATGTGGGCAATGCAGAAATTGATAGAAATGCTCCTTTGTTTGTGTTTATGTTGTTAAGTGGCTCTAGAGTAAAATTTATTATTAGTAGTAAATTATTTTGGACTTCCACTGAAAATAGTAATTTTAATCCTTGTGTCCTTTACCTTTTCAACTTTTATGTCAAAAATCTGAGTAACTTACTCAGATGCATAATGACTTGCAGTAGCCACAGAACCATGTAATTCAATAGGCACAGAACACAGGCATTTATTGACTACAGCTATCTACCACTTACGAAAGTTAAGACAGCTGGGAAACCAGCAACCACTCACAAAGCTTAACTTTTTAAAATTTTTTTTAAAATGTTCTAATATGGAGATTTTTAATCATGCAAACAGAATACTTGAAATTAACATGGCATTCTTTAACAAAAAAAACCCAAACAGAAAAAGAACATCTTTTCCATCACATTGGACCTGAATTTAAACATTTGGTAAAAAACCATTTTTGTCTATTCTAAGTTTTGGGAGTTCACTTTCCTAACTTAACCTCACTATGGCAAATAACCTACGACTGTGTTTAAGTAAACTAACTACTGTAAAACCCAGCAAATGAAATCTAGGTCTTACATTATGGAGCAGAAAGATGAAACTTGGATTCAGAGGTAGATACAAGTTAAGTCTTTGTCTTTCATTAGAAGCTTCAAGATTTAAAGGAACTATTGCATGTTTGTTTTGAGATTGGTTTGTTTTTTAGCTGGCTGTAAGATATAAGCCTTCCTTAAGTTTCAAAAACTGCAGGCTAAAATATTTAATTATAATGTGCTGCTCTAGGAAAAAAAGAGAACCAATTTTTGGTCAAATGGGAGATGAGAGTATCTATCACCCCCCCCACCTTCATCAGCCAAGTGATTCCATTCAATCTTCCTGAGCTTGGAAGCAAAAACACCTTAATTCTCTCATGTACCTAATTTTTCAGTAGTACACTAGATATTCATGATATTGACACTGTAGTAAGAGCACTTACATCAGTACTTTATTGTTTATGTTAATGTGTATTCTCAGAAATGTACAGATCACTGTAGGGGAACATCTCATGTTGGTCTTTGTGCACTCACTCAGGTCTAGGCATAGTGTAAAGAAACATTAATGGATTGGGTCAAATCATTAATGACTAAATTGGAATGCTTATTCTTTTATTCCAATTACCAGGATAATTTAAAACCATTGAGGATTACTTCTTGCTTACAGAAGTCCTTCTTACAGTAGAAGCCATTTTACTAAGTGCTCATGCCAAGTATTACTGTGGCAAATAAAATCCTTGTTTCAAGCAGAAGGCTCCATATTTGCTTTGGGACAAAGAATCACTTCATACTAAACAAGGTTTCTGCTTTTAGAAGTTATTTAAATTTCATGGTAAGAGTACTTTTGTCACATTTGACACTTAAATGTAAAGCCACTCTGGCAGGCATTGCCTTTGACAGACAAAGTCTGCTCTTGTAGTTGAGCAAGAGATGACAGACAGGCAGGCCAAGATAAGTTAGTCTCATTTTCTGTTTATCTGGAAGCAATTCCAGTTGAGATCAGTTGAAAAATTTGTATTTTTAAAGAGTCGAGTATCGTAATATCAGCATCCTTTACCAAGCAATACAAGCGCAGGTTACTTGTATACAACAGAAATGTGACTGCTATCAACTTTTGCTGCCAGTGAGTTTTCTGTTAAGACTACATCTGAAATCCTGGATGTGAGAGTTTCTAATGTCTCATTTATGGTACCCCATCACCTCCATCCCCACTTTCAATCAATTCATGTTTCTTCTTTTGTCTTATTGCCAAGCATCGTGCAATGCCGAGTGCGCCTCCTTTTAAAAACCGTACAAAGTTGTCTCCCACCAGAGGCCCTAATGCGAAGAGGTTGGCTTCTTTAGTGCATTCGTAAGTGTATGGATCAATCTCTATAGGATTCCCCTTGCATGTGATGGGCTGATTAGAGTGATGACCTATGCTATGTCCTTGGTCCTTTAAAAAGAAAAGATTTGGGTGAGAACCTATCAGAACTAAGGCTACAGAAAACTTCAAGATTTTCTTCAGTCCGGAGGCACTCTGAAGGACACATTTCATTTCAGGTTTGAAGGAAAGTACATTGTGTTCAGGGAAACTAGTGTAAGCAGAATGTTGATTAGAGTCCACGGTATGAGACTGAGTGCACATCATATGATAGACCTTATGGTATTCAGGGTAAAGCTTTTTAGGTAACTGTTTGAAAATTAGGCTTGTATCGGTAACTCTTCTACGAAACACATGGACTACTGGGATGTTGTTGTTATAGGCACATAGCACTGCATCAGCTGCTGTTAGTCCAGCACCCACAATCAACACAGGGTCTGCCTTCCCACGTAACTTTCCTTTGCTGATTGCAGCTCCGAAGTCAGACATGGAATGGAGGACAAAAGGAAAGTCTTCTCCCTCTACTTGCAGTCGGCCAGGAGAATCAAAGGTTCCAGTTGCAAGAGCCACATTCTCAGCAAAGAGGCAGAAGGGCACATGAGAACCATCTGTTGCTCGCTGATATCCTCTGACTTCCCAGTTTCTCTTAATAAGTGATTTCTGTCCATCTTCCATTTCCAACTGCTGTGTTGAAATATCTTCAACTTGGTCACTTCTATCTTCATCATCCTTTTCTCGGTAAAGCCTGG
Organism: Oenanthe melanoleuca; assembly: GCF_029582105.1. NCBI lineage: Eukaryota > Metazoa > Chordata > Aves > Passeriformes > Muscicapidae > Oenanthe > Oenanthe melanoleuca. The sequence goes on from NC_079335.1 coordinate 25,297,813, forward strand.
ACACTGATGTTATGTAAACATTGTCTCTGAAATTCTTTTGGAGGCCCATGACTTTAACATAGTGTTTATAATAACAAGCTATTTCTTCTGGCATTACTCGATCACTCTTTATATTTCTGAAAGAAAATTGAATGGTTCCAGTTAATAAATAGACCTTATTGGTAATTTAAATATCAGAAATGATATTTATATATGTAATGAAATATATATGACAGGTCAAAATTATGAGGACTCAATCTGCTCAGTGTAAATGGCACTGGGTTCAGCATCTTTAAAAGCATTTGATTTATATGTTCTCTTGTTTCCTGATACACAAGACCAGCTAACTTTTTAAACATAGTTTTAAGTCTTTATACAATGTAAATTGCTATGGTGATTAACAAATTAGGTTAAAAGCTCTGGTGTATCACAGCAGCTCGGGAAGTTTTTACAAAGTTTAACATCACAACTATCAACAATACAGTCTTGGCTAAAATTGTACCCAGTGAGAACACAATTACTTACTATCTAATTAATTAAATGTCATAGCTAAGTGCTAAATTTGAAACTCTAGGTTCAATATGTTACTGGAACTAAGTATTCATTATACTTTACAGAAGACCTCTCCCTTGGGTACAGTTAAGTTCAGGAAGTATCAAATGAAGTAGTTCCATATCACAAGAATGAGCAAAGCAAACATGAAACAGAGTGTTAATGCAACAATGTAAACAGGATTGTGAGGTTCAAGTGTTCAATAAAAAACATTTTTGCACTGCAACCCTGCTATTACATCTGTGCTTTTCTTGTGATTATTGCAGTCTCATTTATAAGAAAAATAGCTGACAGTGTAATTATTTGGAACAGTTGCATGAATTTTGCTGTTTCTTTAGAAGTAAGCTCTACCTACTGCAAGAAGGCAAAACAAACTGCAGTGAACATAAGGATTGCCACTAAATTACACTTAAAATTATATTTACAAGTAATCAAGCTAATAATTTTCTTAGACTAACAAGATAATAGCACATGTTCTTTTAAATGCTCAGGTTACTACTCTGAAAATCCTCATGAGATATTTATTGAAAGAGAATAATGTGACAGTGTTACACCTCTTGCAAGGAAACTTAGGAAATGGTTCTATGTAACTAGAATTTTACATTATCATCAATCATTTTAAATAAGCTTGTTTAATTGTAGTGTAACAGGTCAGCATTTCTGGTTTTAGCATTGTTGAAAACTATAATACATAGCTTCAGATAATAAGCAGCTTATGGGATTTCAGTTAATAAGGAGGCAAGATTGCTGTGGTTATCTAAGAAAAGGATTAAAGAACAAGGCCTCAGTTTCCTCACTTCAAGGGCTGTCCTGGAATCAATAACACTCTGCCCTTAAAGACATATGCTCAAGTAACTCTACTTCTTCTTTTCCCATACATAGTACAAAACTGACTTCCTTTAATTTTGCTAGCAAAAAGTAAAAAAAAATTAAAATTTTAGAAAAAGCTCATGTAGAATATTCCTAGGTTCATCTGCTGACACAGACCTTTATAAACTAAAGCAAAACCAGTAAGCTTGCACAAGAGTAACTTTTCTCCTGAAGTTTTTTCAAAAAACTGATTGCTACAAATTAACACTGAAATACTGAATTATTCTCTTAAAATTAAAATTCATAGATTTCAGATGCTGCAGCTTTGTCTCTAAAAGCAAATGCTGAAATATACAACTTCCTGAATTGCAAGAAAGCTGGTGTACGCAGCAACTTCAGCTGTATTGGTGTTGAAAGAGGAACTTGCAATACTTCCTTCAGTGGATTTGAAATTCCTTCCTCCACCTTCCCTCACCTCTGATCAGAACTGCTTTCAGTAAGTGCCTCTTTCTGAAATGCTGCTGGAACACACCACTGCCTGTACATTTGCCCCCAGTGAACTCAGGAGCAATTGTTCTGCCTGACCATCGTCCAGTTTTTTTCCATCAGAGTACACACAGCAGAAGAATTTCCAGTGCCATTAGGCAATTTAATAAACTAAACAAGAAGCCCTCTTGTGAATGGTGAAGTTTGAATATTTTCCAGTTATCTAGATTTTTATAGTAACTAGGATTCTCAAATAGATTCTGCAGTATCTTTACCTGCGTTTGCTAGCTGCCCATTCCTTAAAGCTGAGGCCAGGCAATTCCATCCAGTCTCCAAAACTGATGGTTAGCATAGAGCCCTCCATGGACTGTGGAGAAAACATGGAGATGCATCATCAGACATATTTCAAATTCATGTAAAAAGCAGTGAAGCTCTTCTCATTGTACTCATTTGGAGCAACAAAGTACCAGAACACAACATAAAACCAGGACATTACATGAAGAACTGAAGAACTGTTTCTGTGTTACACTTAGATAATAGGCAATCACATGAGCTAATAAAAGAGAAGGTGAAGAGAGAGCACATGGAAGGGAAACTAAAAGCAAGTTATTTCAAATACTAAAGAGGAAGAAAAACATGTGAAAGCAGCATCATATAAAGACATCAAGATTTAAGATTTAGTATAAAAGCACCTGGAAACAATGCAGACAAGAAAAAAAAAAAGTTTTAGAAAGTATTCTTCATTATAATTCATTAACTGTAAATTAACAAAAAACCTTGTAATATCAGACAGCACACATGGTCCCAAACACCCAAGAGTAAAGGGCAGCTTCTTTCCTCCTTTCTCATATCCCCCACTTACTTGGGCTTTGGTAATGAGCAGATGAAACTGCACCTGGCACTACCATCTGAAACCGCCCTAGAGTAAGGCAGTAATAAAAATCCCAAAACACAAGAGTTATCAAGTTACTCTAGGAGCAAGACGAAATTTTTACTCACATGCCAAGCCCCACCAGGTGGTCCTTTTCCAAGCACTATGTGGGGAATGTAATTGTGTTGTTCTAACTTCCAGTGCAGAACAGGTGGGTAGTCATAACCAAAGTCAGCGTCAGGATGAAGCAATGTATCAAAAAGCACTGCAACTGGGTTTGAGGAGCGTCCTTCCAGGCCTTCTGACAGGTACTCCAGATCCTGAAGGATGACAAGTTTTAAACTTTTAACGTTCATCTTGCTGCTCTGATGTACAGAAGTTGAATTGCAACAGAAAACACAATAAATTCAAGTTGCATTTTAGGTAAAGGTATTTAATGTAGACATTGAATCAAAACACTTTTCAGAAATAACTGCTATGTTTCAGCTCTTTGTAACTCTGAATAATACATTTCACTCATTTAAAAATTACATGTCAATTACAACAGTAATTCTGGGGCAAAACAGTATTTGATATTCATCGTAGAACAAAGAAATATGTGGACAAATAGTCAGAGATCAGAGCAACTTAGTAACATCTATATTTATAGACTACAGATTGCTTTTAACGAAGAACTGCTAATATTTCTAGGAGCCCAATTTTGACATAGCAAAATTGCAATCTAAAAACACTAAGCTTTAAATAACAAATAGAAAAGGCTCTTTTGACATCTCTTAGCTGCAGTTAATGCTGAGAAAAATTTACAGAACTTTGTAAAGTTCACATTTCAGCATATTTTAATCAGTCTTCTTCTAAAAATTGCAATAATTGCAAAAATTATGCAATAGCAAATATCTGAAGAGAAAATAGAGATTTGAAGGATGAACTGGACATAAACCAAATTTTTGCTGACTAAGTACACCTTGGCTTCCTAATTAGGCAAAATAGCAGGGGGTCAGGAGATGATGATGTTACATGAAACACCTGTAACCAAAACTTAGGCAACTTACTCTCCTGCAAAAGAAAAAGACCTTGAGACTTAGGGTAAACATTACATGCAAATAGCACAGCACTGAAAGAAAAACACCCTCCAAAATCCAAAGCCAAACAAACTCCTCCTTACCTCCTACAAACATAAATTCATGTTTGTATTTCAAATAAATTAGTCACAAAGGCAATACAGTGATAACATTGTCAATAATCTATCATGAGTACAGTGAGGTGAGTGGGAAACAGTGTTAAGGCAAACCAAGGGACAAGTAGAAAGAAAAATGCTAGAGAAGATATAACTAATCAAATCAGACAGAAATTTTGGATGCATATAGGGATAACAACTACAGCACAAGAGCAACTGTCAATACAACACAAACACTGAAGGATGCATACTGTTCCAAAAAGAAAAATGGATTGTGTTTATAGAGGCTATATGTCCCCAATATAACTAAAAATCAAATATTAGTAAGAACTGTAGTATTTAAGAATATTTAAACTTGAACTATGTATACTTTGTATACTTTAGTAGCACATGTTCCTTGCTAATAGTGCCCAAATATCCCAGGACATGACAACTGTAATTCCTGCATCAGCCACTGACCAAGTCATGCTTTAGACGCTCCTGGCAAGTAGTAAGAATATAAAAGAGAGCAGACTGTAAAGCCAAAAAATACCAGAAACTAAAAGCCTTCAAGAACCACAAACAACACTACATGGCCCAGGTTTGGATCTAACCATCATGAGTTGATTCTACTTAAAATAATAGAACAACAAAGTAACTTATTAATGCACTAAAGCTTGCATTAGGAAAAGAGCTAGACAAGATGGCAACCAAAGCTTACTTGATCAACAATGGAAAGATGTCGAGCTTCTTCTAATTTTGTATGTAGGATGGGGTTTGGGTGTATAGCTTCAGGAGACAAATATGGCCTGTATCCAGAGAGCAGGTAAGAAAGGCAAATTCCTGAAGGTCCATTTCCTATTAAAGAAAAAATTTACTGCTTTAGTAAAAATGTTTATAATCTACAGTTTGTTAATCACTAAATATACAGCAACAAAATAGTACTGAAGTAGTATCATGCCAGACTGTCCTGATTCAAAGCAGTTTATAAACTTTGCAGTAAAACAGAACTTTTTATAGGACCATCCTTCAAATAAACAGAGTGAAACTTTTTGCCAGTTAAAGAAAAATGTGTGACTTTTACATCAGGAAGCAAAATGCATATAAAGAAGTTCCCTAATTTAGCATGTCAAATTAACTACTCTTCTGTTAATGGTCTGCCTGTCAGTCACAGTGATAGCTGAATATTATTGCTATCTTACAACTTTGCATTCCCATAGGCACTGTACAACACAGAACAGAAAGACAATCTGGATTATATAGTCTTCAGGTCTGTTCATAAAATAAAGGGAAGAAAGAGACAAGCAGAAAGCTTAAGACTGAAAGTCAAATGAGAAGTTACAGACACAGAAAAACAACATAAAAGCTAAGTGAACTCAGACCTCCCGCAGGTAAGTGGCAAAGCACAAAAAACTCATGTAAGAACACATTCATTGTTCAGGAATAGTATCGAGTCAAACACTTTTACCAGCTTTGTAGCATTTTCAATGTGTATACATGTATTGCTGTAATTTTAATAGACACTTATTTTTAAAATGTTATTAAAGGTATGAGATAGATGGGACCAAAACATTACATAAGGTAAACATTTCTATTTATTTGACTAGTATTAAACAAAGTAGGGGACCATATTTATCACATGCAAATACAGAAGTAACATTCATGTTGCCAAGTCAGACATCAAAAGTTATGGAAAGCTAAATGAGAAAAGTATGTGCTATGATACAAAATTTAAATATGTGGCTATGTATTTTCATTTCTATAGTTCCTCTTACTCATTAACTAAATGAAAAGCACAGTGTTGTCCTAATGAGCCCCTTGTCAGTACTTTGTCTTTGTTTGCACATATGGTATTTAGCACACACTATGCAAATTCTGTGTTTAAGTTACTAAGTTATTCATACTTTATTATAGCAGGCATTGTTGGATGTTTGCTTTTACTTCTAATCATTTAATCTCTTGATATCAAGAGTTCACTTTTACTCATTTACTTTCCCCATCACCTCTGCACACACTATTTTCATCACCTGTTAACAATCCCGCTTCCCCAACACCTTTCTCTTCTTTCTTTTCTGATTCCTCAGTCCTAAATGCCCCCATTACTTCCCTGAGGCCCTGTTCATTCCCTATCTCTTCATACATTGGATCTCTTTTTCCCCTTTCACCAGGCTATACTCATCTGGTCTCCAGTGGCAGAATATCCTATACTTTATTACAGTGCTGTGCACATAGATTGGTCACAGCCATAGGCTACAAGAAAATCATCTAAAGAATTTAAAGACAGTGAAAAAGTTCTTCCTTACTCTCATGATGTTCTGCGGTCCCACAAACAGATCAACATAAGATAGCTGGATATGCTTCAGTACAGGAATTTAAAGCTAAAAGAAGATGCAAGCCCCTCCTGTCATCCATTTGCCATGAGGTAGATGAGAGAGAACTGTTGCAATACAGAGAAACTATCCATAACAAAATCAAATGAAATTATGAAAACACTTTAATCATATCAGTTCACAAGCATTTCCATGGCGGAGTAAATTCTTAACTGTTTTTAGAATTGTAACTTGAATTCAGCAAAGAATTTTTTTATCTTTGTACAATTTTTACAATTTTTTTAAATCTTTTTACAATAAATAGCTTTATTTCCTGCTGGGGTATAAACAAAGCTTGTCCACAATGGAAAGAGGAAAATGTGTGGCCATAGCCAAGGATGCCATGGGAAAGATCATTCCTACTGGATAAGGCTGAAAGCACTAAATGGGTAACAAATGTTGCCCAAACAAAGACTGGCAAGGGCCAAGGAGATTACTGAAAATAGGATGGATGGGTTATGTCTAGGGTTCAAAGGGATTACTTCATAAGGATCCATCCTCACACCACTGCCAACTTTATCCAGCCTCACCTCTCTCTGAATGGAAATTTGTTGAGGTGAAGTCCAGCAGTGTGCCCAGGTAGCCAAGAAGACCAACAGCATCCTGGCCTTTATCAGTAATAACAGCGTGGCCAGCAGGAGCAGGGAGGTCATTCTTCCCTTATACTCTGCACTGGTGAGGCCACACCGTGAGTGCTGTGTCCAGTTCTGGGCCACTCAGTTCAGGAAGGACATTGAGATGCTTGAGCACGTCCAGAGAAGGCAACAAGGCTGGTGAGGGGCTTGGAACACAAGGCCTGTGAGGAATGGCTGAGGGAGCTGGGGCTGCCTGGAAATAAGGAGACTCAAAGGTGACCTTATCACTCTCTACAACTCCCTGAAACCTAGTTGTAATCAGGTGGGGGCTGGTCTCTTTCCCCAGGCAGCAGCTGACAGAACGAGAGGACAGGGTCTAAAGCTGCGCCAGGGGAAATATAGGTTGGATATCAGGAAAAAGTTTTTCACTGAAAGAATAATAAAGTACTGGAATGGTCAGCCTAGGGAGTTGGTTGAGTCACCATCCCTGGATGTGTTTAGAAAAAGACTGGATGTGGCATTGGTGCCATGGTTTAGTTGAGGTGTTAATGCATGGGTTGGACTCGATGATCTTGAAGGTCTCTTCCAACCCAGTTATTCTGTGATTCGGTGATATTAAGGTGAATTACTATCACTGAGCTCCCTGAACCTTTCTGAGAGAATCATCCAGAGAGCTGATCCAAACCCAGTTCCTATTCTTTAAGCAGACTGAATCCAAGGGAAAGAAAATCCCTGGAGGATACGCTGTCAAGAACACACAGGATGAAGATTCAGCAGCAAGGTCTGCAATCAGACTTGCTATGACTTTCTCAGAAAATTCTTGGGAAAAATAAAAAAAATCTTTTTGAAATGAAAAATTAATACCCATGGGGTTTGTTTTTTATTTACACAAAGTGCCCCCAATAAGACCTCTGACTGCAAGTAGGAGATACTACTATTACACAAACTTTAGTTGTACAATCAGTATAATCAAAACCCCCATGGCCCTATTAATTTAAGAAGTGAAGTTTGAATATCAGCAAAATCTTCTCTTGAAGAAGTACAAACATCTTTACATTATGTGTCTAAATTTAAAGCAAATATTCAGTTTCAAGTATCATAACAGCTTTGTTATTTGGATAAGAAGTGACAACATTCTACATAGCAATGATCAAAACTAGTGCAGAAGATGAAAATGTTTAGCACAGAACACACTCTAAACTTAAGAGCTTCAGCATGAAATTGCTCAGCCCTGATGGAATGTATCTGTTTCTTCCCAACACAGGTACTACACAGAAGTTACCAAACCAGTAGAATGTGTGTTCATACTGGGGGGGGGGGGGGGGGGGGGCGGGGCAAAGGGGATGACAACTATTTTCATACTCCTCTACTACATTATCAAATCATTTTAGATCCCTTCAAAGACTCTTCAGTGATAATAGTCTGTCAATGGAGAAGATCAGATTGCAAGGTGTCTCAAACATATCTGTGAAGCATTTGGATGATGGAGAAATGGTTAAGGCAGCTGTGTTTGGTGTCACTACCTAGAAAGGTTCTCTACACAAAGTAAGTACTGAGCACAGGTATTTGCAAAACTAAACAGTGCAAACTGAGTCATAAACCATATGAAAAACCTATACTAAGGCTGACAAAATGCCAGGACATTTTCCTCTTCAACTGTGAGGCAGAACTCATCAAGTGATTCACGTCTGTCACATACACGTAAGTCTGCTACACAAGCACTATTTTAAACTATCATAAAGAGAGCTTTGAGAACAGCACACCAAAGTTGCGGAGACACTGTGAACACAATTACATTGCAACATCAATCTCCTAAATCTCTGCTTGCTTGCAGGTAGGTACTTGCTCTAGTCCCAACAGCTTTGGACTAGATTATTGAAAACCTTCTTCACTTCGAATCTTTTCTTTATCCCTCCATGAAGTCATGGCAATAATGAGCTGGTGACCAGCTGTTGAAAAACCTTGGCCCAATAAACACTATGCTGGTACTCTCAATTAAGTTGTGTACCTATGGAGCTTCCTCCCTCTGTTATCCTGCCATTTTACAAGTACAAGCCCTTAAGTGCTCAATCTAGACTATAATTTATTATTTTAAACTAGCCAAATTGGATTTATTTTGAAAAAGATGGGTGAATATTTAGACATTAGTGATGGATGCAACAGAGAAAAAGGCAATTAATGAGAGGCTAGCAGCTAACCAACATGGAACACTTTACATTATGCTTTTCACTCTCCCACATGACCCCACAGATTTCTACTGGTGTGCCATCGACAACCTCCGTGCATACAAAAATAGACATATCACATTAATCAAACCCTATGTTATCAACACTAGAATCAATACAGTTCTCCCACATCTGCTGCCAAATAACACAGCTCATTTTTCCAAAGCACAATTTGAATTCAAATATATTCCAACAAGTAACATAACATAACATAACATAACATAACATAACATAACATAACATAACATAACATAACATAACATAACATAACATCTTCACTGTAAGGGTCCTAAGCATTAGTTATTTAATGATTAATTATTCCATGCAGCAGGTCTATAAAGACAATGGCAGTGACAGTGAATCTTTAAAAAAGTGAAAAAACTCACCTATTATTACTACAGGCAGAGTAAGAAGGGAGTCCCCAGGCAGAACAGTTTCTTCAATTAAAGGCATTCTTTTAATCTTCCTCCCAAGGCTCTCACCAAAGTACTGAACAAAAGAATTCAAAAGCTGTCCTTCGGTTTCAGTGCCGCTGTAAGTTCTAATTAAGAAGGACAGATGGGAGAAAACTAAAATGAAACAGTGAACTGTTGTCAGAACAGTCTCTTCAAAAACAGTCACTTTTGATGTTTTACTTTATGAGATACAAAACTGGCAAAACCGAGACCAAAACAGATACGTTTTATCCAATCTACACAATTTTACTCTTCAGCACAGCTTTTCTAACAGAAGATTTTTAAAAGTTCTCCTAGTAAGTCTACAGTAGGATAACAAAAAGGCACAGATGGCTCTGCAGAAGTGCAGATTTCTAATCTCAGTTTATACAAAGCCGAAGTATAACCACAAGCATTATTTTGATCCCACACACAGTAGAACTCATTCCTCATTATCCTTATCAAGTGAGGAGATACACACTGCCTAGCCAATTAACAACATTAAGGCCAGACAAAGCCTGAAGAAGCAGCTAAGGTACAACAGCAGCATTCTTATCCCTTCCTGCTGGCTGAGCAGCACACAGGACTTCACCTCACAAATTTCCATCCAGAGGGAAATGAGGCTGGTTAAAGTTGGCAGTGGTGTGAGGATGGATCCTTGTGATCTCTTTAAGCCCTAGATATAACCCATCCCATCACTGTTAAAAGTTTTAACAGAAGGAATTGCCATGTAGTCAGGTCAGCTCCTGCACAGCAGACTACTTTTACCACCAGCCATTTTCTGAGATTTCTCAGTTCTTTCTCTGAAAAATACACTTAAGTTTCTCTTGTAACTCTTCACTATCTAGATGTCCTTCTACAATACAAAGACTTGTCTTATAATGTTTTCTGTTAAATTATTTAGGAGTCCTTTCTGAAACCTTTGCAGATCATTGAATAAGCACACAAACTATCAGTCTAGCTAGAAAGGCAGTCAAGTAAAAAATAGTCCGTTACTGCAGTTACTTGTCAAATCTTTTGTAAAATAAGGACAACCAATTTTTAATTTAAAATACCCCTATTAACAGGGGAATTTTTAAAAGAAAAATTTCTAGAACTTTTTCTCTTTATAAACATGGTTAATTATCAATAATAAATAAAAGCACTCATCTATTTCTGAAGACTTTGCGTATCTTAAAGCTATTCTAGCATTTCAGCAATTATTTTCTACATAGGATGAAAACTGTAATGATCCAATTCCCTGGGCTTTCAAGAAGGCACACACACTACATACTGCCTCAACTCCCACAGCACTCAAGATTCGGTTTCAAAACCCTTTCCTCTACGGGGAAGTCTGAAGTAAATTGGAGACAGAGCTGTGCAGTAACAACAGCAGGAGCACACTTTGTAACACATATCTCTGAAGGCATTGTTAAAAAGGGTGGGGAGCTATTCTGAGGTTGCATTTATTTTGGAAAATACTTGATATCACTACTCCCTGCAGTACAACAGAAAAAAAAAAAGCAAATTACTCGCTTACTGTTTGATTACAGCTGCGCATTAGCTCTTGCAGACACTTAACATCCAAACAGCATGAGTTAGATGAAGACAGGGAGTCAGAGAGGGGCTATCTAATTATCATACTGATTTTTTCAGCTCTGCGTTTAGAAAGGAGCAGGTAGACTGTGCAGTTTCTTGTTCTTTGCATAGGAACACCTACATACAAAATGCAGTGCATATGAAGAACTGGTGTCAGCAGCATGTTCCTTCTTTGCAAGAACATCATACTGGAACCCAGTAGGATCTGAAGTTATGGGCCACCACCTTCCTAACCTCTGAACAACACTGAAAGCCACCAAGTACAAGCAGCTTTAATCCTGATAAAACTCACGGTAGCCAGCTTTGCAGTGGTGGGGACTTGGCACAATTACCTATGGCTCTAGTCCTGCAGACATGCAAGTGGGCACAAGATGAGTCAGTTCCAACACTAGTGTCTAATTTATCTTATACTGGTCACTCAACCTGGGGAATTACATTCTATCAATGGTCCACATTCTAAACACGTACAGACATGTGCATGCACAGTTTTGCTTAAAAAACCCATTAAGAGAAAAAAACACGACATACACATAACAGTTTTCCTTCCATTTGAAAAAGATAGTAATAATAATAATTATAATAATAATAATAATAGTTTGATAACAACTCATAATTTGCTGCAGATTATTAAAATAAATGGTGCTTTTTCTAGGTAGCCGTTTTGAAAGATGCTAGAATACACTGCGTTTCAGGAAAAAAAAAAAAAAAAAAAAAAAAAGGAAGAAAGAAACGGACTGTGGTGGGCGGTTAACAGAAAACTCGTTACATAAAAGGAATCTGAATTTGGTCTCAAGCTGACACTTCGAGAAGAGAATTTACCACGGCCAGACTGTTGGATTTCGCTCAGGCAAACGGGCGGAGCGGTGCCCTCGGGGCCGGCATCCCGGGCGGTGCAGCGCCGCGCACCCCGGAGCGACACGGAGCATCAGCGGGCGCGGGCTGCCCCCGGCCCGCTGCGCCTCGGCGCTGCCCAAGGTCACGGCGCGCCCGCCCGGGCCCCGCCGCCGCCATCCCTCCCCGGCGGGGCCGTGCGGGGCCGGGCAGCGCCGCGCTCGCCGCCGCAGCCCCGCGGAGGCCGCGGCCCCGCCGGTGTCCCCGTGCTGCCCGCATCGCCCCCAGCCCGCCGCCGCCTCACCTGAAGTGATCGGCCAGGGAGCAGCGGCAGCACCACACGGGCATGGGGAGCGCCGGCGGGACCCAGCGATGAGGCTGCGGGGGGACACCGCACGCTGCCTCCCGCTCCTCCTCCTGCCGCCGCCACAGTGGGGCCCGCGCAGCGCGGTCCCTCCTCCTCGCTCACATGCGGCAGAGGGTCACACGGGGAGGAGGAGCCGCCGCCAGCACCGGCTGGGAGGAGGGACGAGCGGAGTGAGCAGCGACGAGGAGAGGAGAGAAGCGGAGGGGAGCGGGAGGAGGTGCGGCTGCCTGCTGTCGGCGCTGCCGCGGCGCCGCGGGCCCGCGGCCCCGCTCCCGCAGGAGGATGCGGGGCTGCGCCGCCTCCCCGGGGAGGGCGGGGAGCCCGGCCCGGCTCGGCCCGGCTCGGCTCGGCCCAACCCGACCCGGCACGGGCGCGGGGCTCGTGAGACGGCGGCGCAGGGGCGCGAGGCAGCTGCTAACGGCGGCTCGTGAGGGGCTGCAGGGCCTGAGGGGGCTCACACCGGGCTGAGAGGGCTCACACCGGGCTGAGGGGGCTCACACCGGGCTGTCATTCCTGAGGGAGCTCACACCGGGCTGTCATTCCTGTGGGGGCTCACACCGGGCTGTCATTCCTGAGGGAGCTCACACCGGGCTGAGGGAGCTCACACCGGGCTGTCATTCCTGAGGGGGCTCACACCGGGCTGAGGGAGCTCACACCGGGCTGAGGGAGCTCACACCGGGCTGAGGGGGCTCACACCGGGCTGAGGGGGCTCACACCGGGCTGTCATTCCTGAGGGGGCTCACATCGGGCTGAGGGGGCTCACACCGGGCTGAGGGGCCTGAGGGGGCTCACACCGGGCTGTCATTCCTGAGGGAGCTCACACCGGGCTGTCATTCCTGAGGGAGCTCACACCGGGCTGAGGGGGCTCACACCGGGCTGAGGGGCCTGAGGGGGCTCACACCGGGCTGTCATTCCTGAGGGAGCTCACACCGGGCTGTCATTCCTGAGGGAGCTCACACCGGGCTGAGGGGCTCACACCGGGCTGTCATTCCTGAGGGGGCTCACACCGGGCTGAGGGGGCTCACACCGGGCTGAGGGGGCTCACACCGGGCTGTCATTCCTGTGGGGACTCACACCGGGCTGAGGGGCTCACACCGGGCTGCTCCCGGCCCTCAGGGCCCTGCTGCGCCCCATCGGGTTTCTCGTGTGACGCACATGAAGAAATTGACGGAAATAAGTCGATTAAAGATTTTTCGGCGCATTTTTATTGGTTAAGAGCCACCTATTCGGGAGCAATGCTTCATATATGATCAGCTGGCTGCTTTGAATTGTGTCTTGTCATAATTATTTTGCATGAGTGCTTATTTGCGGAGAAAGCATTCCTTCCCTAGTCACACCTGCCTCAGTGACTCTGGTTGGTGGGACCTCAGGAGGTCATCCAGTCCAACCCCCTGCCCAGGCACGACCACCCTGCCCAAAACCAAGGCCAGGTGAGTTTTGAGTGTCTCCAAGGATGGAGAATTCATGCCCTCCCTGAACAACCTGCTCAGGTGTTTGACCACTCTGACCATGAAAACATGTTTCCTTACGTTCACGTGGATTTTCTTGTCTTAGTTTGTGCCCATTGACTCTCATCCTTTCCCAGGGAACCACTGAGTTCCCTCCCATCTTCTTTATCCCCTCCCATCAGGTATTTATGGATCAAGGATCCTTCCAACCCTTCTCTTCCACAGGCTGAACAGTTCAGCTTTCTAAGCCTCTGCTCATAGTCAGTCTGCTATCTGAGACACCCATGTCTTACACTGCTTTTCTCTGTTAAAGTCTACAAAACAATAAGAGTGAATGCTAATAAATCTATGACTATTTATTAAACAATTACAGCCTTCTGCACAGAGTTAAACTTGACAATTAGAAAGGTCTTCATTGTGTATCTGTTCTATAAATCCACAATACCAAGATCTTACAAAGCTGTGGAGATGCTGTGTCAGAAGCAGCTGTTGGTAGCTGATAGTCCAGTTCACCTCAAGGCTGTTCATTCAACAGACTGTCATGTCTGTAATCAGAGAACAATTACTGTTTAATAGATCTGGTCTGGTTCTAGTGCAAAGGATGACTTTATTGGATATGTGCTTTGTAAAAGCTTAAGGTAAAAGAGCACAGGAGCTGAGTTGTACTACTGAGGAAATATAGAATATTGATATAAAATCTGTATTTTGAAAGGATGAATAAATACGTTGTTCTTCAAGTGCAGCACCAGGTCTAATATGTCTTTAGACCAGAATTAACAACATTAAGCTGAATTTAGCTTGCTCTGTCCTCAAAAATGCTGCCTTTAGTCCAGGAAACTATATGAATGATTTTTGGTTGACCAGATAGTTCATACAATTTGAATATTTCTACTGTGTTATTGCGTTGTGTTCCGTTTTTCTGTGAGTTGCAGAAAATTCAGCAGAAATTGGAAAAAAAAACCCAAATATTTTTCATGTAATAGTTTGCTCATAGTCAGGACAACCTCCTCCCAGATACAAAACTCCATGTATTCAGGACCTCACATTTCAAGGAAACTAGCTATAACCAAATGAAAGTTTTTGTTCACCAGTTGCTTGGTGTCTGCAAAATCAATGTATTAAGGATGTATTTGGCTTTAAGTACTGCCCTTATTTCCTCCCATAAACAAATCTGGCTATCTAGACTGTAACACAGAACCTCAGCTATACTGGCACTTTTATTAGTTTGTGTTCTTATCTTTAGGTATATACACTTGAGAAGGAAAGCAAACACACCTGTGTACATGTCTAGGGTCAAGATACATTTTTCCCCAGCATGCTTACACATTTAAAATTAAAAGATTTTATTGGATCTTATGTTTGTGATATAAAGAAGTAGTTTGGGAAAAGTGTGGCTTCCCTGGCAATTATGTTCTGCATAGATGTCCTGATTTTCAATGTGTTTCAATATGTTTCTTCCAGAAGTAAAATTTTTTGTTTCTTTTAAATTCTACATATTAACTTGGATTTTTCAAATGTCTTAGTTTTGAGGTTGGGATTTATTTCAATTCCATGTCTCAGAATAAAATGTATTTCTTTAGATATACCTTTGTATTAGTTTTTTTCACTAAGATTGGAACAAATGGGAAGAGACTAAAACACATTAAGCCACAGCAAACATTTCCTCGCACTTCAAAGGGATCTGTTTTTTCTGTTGAGTTCATTTTTGTCAAGAGATTCGGGCAGTTATTGACTGTTGGCTTTATTTCAAATCTTTACATTTTAAATCACGCTAGCCAATTAGTTAATTTAAATCTCCTTTCTTTTGCTAACACTCACTATACTAATTCAGGAAATAAAATTGTACATTTGTTCCAGAATAATCTTTTTTCCAAAATCAATTTAATTTGAAAATATTTTCTCCCCAAATATTCAGAAGTCATTATCTTAACCAATGACGTTTAAAAATGCATTAAAGGGGTTTTTTTTTAAGCGCAAGGGTATTTTTAACAAAATTTGCAACTTCTCCTGATCAACTGACTGGTAACTAAATATGTTTAGTAGTTGATGCTGCAGAATTCTTAAAATTCCTGCCTGAGGTGGGAGCATCAGAAGAGGAGACTATTGCCTCAAATCACAATACACAGCATGGAAAACAAGGACTTAATCCTCTTCTGTAGAAACTGCATGGTCAGTGAGTAGCTGAAGAATGACTCCAGCTGTGTGCTGAACACTACCTGCATGTTATAATACAGCATGGGAAACAATGATAGTGACTGCAACATTCTGGTAGGATTCCCAGGCTCCCACCCACTGCAATATGAGATTAAAGAACAAACTAAGTAGAAAATAGACCTGCAAAGCTTCAAATGTCACTGCAGGATTATTATCAACTCTGAATGAATGAATAATGCAGTATCTCAGTTCTGGAGCTTACCCAGGACAGATGTCTCATCAAGAGCAAACTTGCTCTCTGTGACAACAAATGACTCCAAGATGTGTGAACTGCAAGGCCCAGCAAGTGACTGAGTAGTGAAACATTTTCTGAGATGAGCAAATAGAAAGTTTGCCACAAGCCTGTGGCACTCTTCCCGAAGCACGAGGTGCTGAAAAAAGGCCAGAAGAGATTAGGAAGGTTTATTTGCTCTCAATGCTGTTAAGTAAGATGGCAACTAGGCAGCCTAGCTACAAAACAACTTTCTGCCTGGCCAAGTTTAAAAAAAAAAAAAAAAAAAAAAAAAGAGTAAAAATGGGGGAATCTAAGTGAAGAAGTTTTGTTGTGGTTATAACAGATCCTGCCAGAAAGTCAAGATAATTGTCAAGAGGGACCAGGAAAAGATGTTTATAAAACAATCTTAAAGCAGGTCTGTAAGGTTCCTGGGATATTTTTATCATCTGTGAATAAAATTGTTTTCAGTGGTCCTTTTCAGATGTTACTAAGCGCTAATGAAGTTAACACTTGCTTGTGAATAAAGATTCAACAATTTCTATGTCAAAGAATTATCTTACTAGTATAGGAGTTTCTTCAGGATAGTTTTATGGGCCTTTTGCACCTCAGGGTGCAGTTTGTCTGAACATCCCACAAGGTGTCTGTGTAGTATTCTGTGACTAAAGAGGAGGATGAATTCTGCCATTGGTTTAACTAAGTCTGGAAGCTAAAACACCACATAACCACTGCCCCCAGTGGAATGGGGCAGAGAATCAGCAAAAAGGTAAAACTGACAGGTTGAGATAAGTAGACTTTCATAGGATAGAAAAGGAAAGGAAAATAATAATACTAATACCAACTATAAAAGAATATTAAAAAGTTCACTGTCTGCTCTCCAATGCCGAGCCAGTTCCCAAGCAGTGGCCTAATGTTTTATTCTGTAAATAATCCCATCTAAGATCACTGATGATATTGATGCTAACAACTATTCATTCTTCTTTATATCCCATGTAACTATCAAGAAGCGCATTCATTTCTAGGGAAGTAATTTGCAATTTTTAATTATGAAAGTCTTCCTATTATCTCAGAGTTTTTATATCTACACAAAGTAGTTTTTTAGAAAAATAGAATTTTCCCCTCACAATTTATGTGTGCTTGTTATTTTGCCAAAGTACAGCTCCTAGAGATAAATTATTATATAGGCTACATCTAAACTCTATCGATAAATTATTATATAGGCTACATCTAAACTCTATCCCCCAAAAACCTGCAAAATGTGTCTCAATCATATTTCTGTTTATGCAAAAACCTCATCAAAAGTAACTCCTTAACTATAAATAATTTCAAATCCATATTTTTGTAAGTCTGATTTATAATTTCTTAAAGAAGTGGGCCTATCTCTATTGTATTGCTTTGTTTTCTTTTAAATGTCATGCTGTGTTACTAACAGCATTTTTTACTAAACGTGAGAATGCACAGCTTGTTCCTGACAGTATCCAGTGGATGCATTCTGCTGCCTTCTCAGCCACACTGTGTAAGAGACTGAGATGTTCTATATGTTGGAAAAAGGGTAACTTAGTTCTATGTGTCAAAATTGCAGATGGATTCATGCTATTTTTATGTTTATCAGTTCTGTTTTGAAACACAGATCGTTCCCAGCCACTGCCCAAACTGCCTGTTATGAAAGTCAGGTTGCATCTCTTAGGGATAGTGCCAAATCCCCTGGGAAGCTTTGTGTACTGGCATGGATGTTTGAAAAGCATGAGGACAAGATTGTGTGCCAAGCAAACTGGTCAAGGCTGGCATATACAAAGGCCCAAAGGGTTTGAAGAATATTATTAAGAATGATAACAATAGTTTTCAAAACAAGAACAAAACCCCAGGGGTTGAAAGAGCTGAAATTATTCAGTTACTGTAGGTTGAAGTCTATTGCACTCCAGCCTACTGGAGGGTTTTTATTGTGGCTTCTGCATTCCCCCCTCCTTTAATCTTTTCAAAATCCAGCTGTCAAAAATATCCTACTGCTTTTCCTAATTCACACTTTTCTTTGAATTACACTTGGGTTGTATTGCCCAAGTGGGGAGTGAAGGAGATTATGGGAGAGAGGATATCAAGTAGTGAGAGATGGAGCATTCAAAAATAGTTCTTAAAGATATTTAATTAAAAGGAAAATAAAGGCTTTCATTTACTGAACTGGACAATGCTATTACTTACTGGGTCTTAGAATAACAGCTGCTTTTTTCTTTCCTGCTTTTCCTGTTATCTGACATGTCTATTTGTAATATTTTATTTCTGATTGTGTTCTTAGGAGAGCGATGTGTGTTTGCGTGGGCACTGCTGTCCTGGAGGCTTGTTTCTCATTAGGCCTTTCAACTTGAGCAGCAAATGAAATTCAGTAAGTGAGAATGAAAAAAAAAACAAACACAGAATATGATGAAAATATTTTCGTGAAAATTACAGTTAATGCTGATTTGGAACTTCACTAAACTTTATGTAGCAGTCAATCTCACTTTCAATGTAGTTAAATCATCAGTACTTTTATGATTCTGCTGGAAGATGATTAAAATGCAGACCTCTGTTTTTTTCTAATACTCTCATTTCCTGAAGATGACCTATAATAACTAAAAGTGACAAATGTTGGATTTTTTTTCCGTCTCTTGCCATTGATTTGCAGCTTTGTCACAGAATGAGAAATGCAGTTGCTGAAAATTAAGGGAAGTCACTTCTCACAGTATCCAACACCCACCGTACACTTATTTCAAACTTTCTGCCTTGCCTTTCATTAGGCACCAAAGGAAACAAAAGAACAGCCATACAAAAAATTTTCTTTCTTTAAATGCTAGATTTCCGTATTCTAGGTGCCCAGTATCCACTGGCAGCTTGGTTATAGCTGCCCCTCTGTAGCAACAACAATTCAACCACACTTTGCAGTTCGTTTGAACGTGCATCATTAAGCTTTAATTGTCACATAAATTAACTGCTTTCTGTCTGTAAAAGGCACAAGACTGCTGCACAGACCTTGGAACTTAAAGAGTGAAATAAGGTGTGACCAGTCTGTAATGAGGTAAGTAGGTGGAAAGCAGAGACTGCAGGTTACAGGAGAGGGAACCAAAAGGGTGTTCTTATTATGCATGTACCCCCTGTGTGCTTTAACTACACATAGGTTTCCTAAAAGAGTAACAAAATCCAGCCCAAAAAGCAAACCAGCCATTAACAAGAATTGCAGAAAGCTCTAGAAACAATAACAGGATTTTCTGCTCTGTATCAAATATATTATCAAGCCTCTTGTAAGCCTGCCTAACTATAATTTTTCTCATTCTTTTGTAACCCAGTCTTTTGTTTTGCATTCTGTCTTGTTTTTGCAGACCATAGAAATGGTGTACAGCTTGCATTTGGTTTTACATGAGCTTGAGGATAAAATGGCATTTTCTCTTGGGAGGTGACTTGGCAAAATTTTTGGAAGCATTTGCCAGTAATAACTGTACTCATAGATTGTTTGTTTTTCTAAAGAAAGCATGTATTGTATTAGATAGGCATTTTTAAGGACCAGTTTGAAGCACATAAATAAAATTACCTGACCCAATATTTTTTTTGTTTTTATCAAAGGTGAGGAGCGGCAAATGCTTTTAAACTAGAGAATCCATATGATGAAGACAAAAAGATAGAATATACTAAATTGGAAAGAACCCATCAGGATCATTGAGCCAAACTCCTTGATATAATGGAATAGTGGAAAATATTAGCTAAGCTCACCTGTTTCTAAAACAGATGACTGCTCATGTCACAGACCACCTGTAATAGCTGAGATGAATTCCAAAAAGAAAGCTTAAAAGAAACTGCTCTTTAGATACTTTAAGGTCAGTATTATAAAACGACATTAATTCCTCGAAGAGCATTTCTGTCTGACAAAATTAGCAGTTTCACCACTGCAAATATTTTTTTTTTTTTTTCCAGCAAGCCATAAAACAAAGTTAAACATTTGGCAACCTCCTACGCATTTCACTGCTGAAACGTGTGTAAATTTTATGGATTTAGGGAGTCTTCAACTGTGGAGAGCTAATCACTTTGGAAGCAGTGAGAGAGGTATAAGCAACCCTACACTGAACAGGCTATCTGATTTTTTCATTAAATCTGCATGAGTAACACAGCAATGGTGAAATTAGATAAGAAAATCCAAACCATACAAATGAACCGTGACGCATTACCTGAACTCAAAAGTAAGAATTGCTTCACCTTAGCTATGTCTGTAGGAAAACAGTTGCATTTACCTTGAGGGGAAAAGTAGGGAAATAAAAATCTAAGGGCTCATTAATAATAATGCTTTAAAAGGTTTATAACAAGTATTTCTATCTTTCTAGTTCTTATAGGATGATCTTCATCACTCTGTCCTTTTTTTTTGTCACTTCAGTACTGAATACTACAGAATCAGAGGGAAAAACAATATTTTTTTTCTTTATTTCTACAACATGCTCTGCTGTTATACTGTAGTCTGGATCATAATAATTTGGAATACTACAATACAAAGGCATACTTATAATTTTATTTTAAAGAAATAAGCAGTGTTCAGTACCAGGTAAAAGCAGATACTATTGTCCCCCCCTGAAGTATTTATCTCAATAGTCAAATACACTTTCCTGGTGACCAGATATACTGATTTGCATCTTCAAGGAGTATTTTTTGATGAATGCCTAATGTAAATAAAGTCATCTACCTCCTAGCTGGGGTTGCATGAAAATCTATGGAGACAAGTTGCTGTGAACAACTGATACAGAAGCAGACAAGACCCTTAATTTTGTATGTTCTGAAGTGGCTTAGTGTTTCTGGTACCTTTGTTTTGCAGTAATGCACATAGGTCTCTGCATTTGCTTAAAAATCCCCATGCTATATTCCTGAAACAACAGATGGAAGTCTCACTGATAATGGCTTTATTCAACCTTGCTGAAAATGTTAAGTCTAGCAACAATAAAGGCTTAACTGTTCTACGTGCCAGCCAACTGGGCCTTGCATATTACAGAAAACAATTGCAGGCATTTAGTGTTTCAGTACACATTCAGCCAAACTACTTGGGAATGTGGGATCTGAATACTTAGCCCCGATGCACTCATACTGCCGAGTGATCAGTATTGGGGACCTTATCTTTGGAAAACTATGTTTTATGTACATTTCAATTTTGCTGTCACATATTCAGGTGAAAGTGAAGATATTGCTTTAAATTTTCTGAAACTCCAGGGACTCTAGGACAGAATTTAGGCTTTCTCATTTTACACTGATCTGGCAGGGTTAGGAAGGTATGACACTAGTGATCCATCTGGAACTGGAATCAGGAATGATTTCTAGCTGCTGCCTGCAGATCCCAGTTAGGTGCAGCCTGCATCAGCTGGAGCTAGTCAGGTCTGCTTTCACAGCTGTATCAGATGGTTTAGGGAAAAGCATCATCTTTCCTATTTAGTGTTGACCTATGAAGCTCTTCTGGGGTGCAAAGGCATTGATAAATGAGCAAAAGATTTTTAACAAATTGTGATATTTGTGTTTATTTGCACTTGTCCTTTTGGGTCCTTGATGTGCTCATACTTGTAAATTCTACCTTGTAAAGCTAGTGTAAAATAAATTAGAGACAAGGGAAGGAGAAAAGCAATGCTTCTATGTTTTGAATTTGTGATTTTTCTTTTCCTTGAGTATGGGTCACTAGTTACAATTAAAATGATTCCTCTTGATAATTTTAGTATAAACCAGATTTTTTTCTGGTTCCCTTGAGTTTCTTGTTTGCATGGTTATTATATGATTATTATACGATTTTGCTTTTTCTGATACAAACTAATTTTTGTTCACTCTTCAATTATTTTCTTTATTAAAAAAAAAATCCACTTCGCTTCAGCTGTTCATGACTTTGGGTTGAATACTTGAAGATAATGACAACACTGTTTTTATTTTACATGTCAGATATACTTTCCTCCTTCTCTTGCTTTAAAACCATTTCAATTTCACCAAACTCTTTCTTCAACCCTTCATACCTCAGACCACCAGCATATAAACATCAGTGTTCAGGTTGCTTGTATTAAACTCTTACTTTCTCTACAGGACTTTTCTTTGTGCTAATACTTTTCCTTTATTTGTTTTTATTTGCTGTGATTTATCTAATATTTTGTTTGGAAATGATTCAGCTGAGAACAACAAAACTCCATCACTATAAGAAATTATTTTAGCAGAATATATATAACTGTATATAATTTCAACTACAATCAAAATATACAGGACTCTTTTAATTTGTCCTTAGACTCTTTCTGGGCAGTTTAAAATCAATCCTTGGAGATCCACCAGCCAAAATTTTACCAGTTTTGATGTGGTGTTACTTATGGTAACAGTGCTCAGTATGAAACAATGACAGAAAGGCTTCATCTCAGGAGATGACAGACCCTGACAGAGCTTTTTGCATGAAAGATCACCAGAGCTTTTAACCCATTAAAAGCAATGTATTTTCACAGTCTTCCTCTCAGAAATTGCTGAGCTGTAGTCTGTACATCCTTTCCTGGCATTCACTTACAAAATCTATTGACTTCGTGGTCACAGACTAAAGCCCTGTGGCTTTGGCCATCTATTCTTTCCATAGTGCCTGATACCAGCCCCCTGGAAGTCAGAGCACTGTGTTCATAGGACTCCTGATATGTTCAGACTAGCAATTCTGAAGTAATTTTTTTTTCCCAGATATGATACAGGATAATGTTATGCCATCAAGTAGCTTGCTTTAGAATACTTTTTAAACTTGCAGTAGTGACCACTTTTTTGGAACATGTGGTTCCTTGTTTTCTCTGAATAATAAGATGTCTCTGTTGCATATTTAGGGAACTAGTTTAAGGTCATTGGAGTTTTTTATTTTGTTTGATGTCTTTGCTTTTGCTTTGAGAAAATCAAGAGGGCTCCTGTTACTGGCTTGTGTCGCATTTCTGATTAAAAGGTTTCCATTATGTGAAAAAAGTATTACAGATGCCCAGGCTAGATTCATCTAATCTCCTAGGAAAAATCACTCCATAGCTGTATCCCAAAGAGAAAGAATGCTTTGCTGAGGCTGGGATCACATGCTCTGTACTGCCAGTGTCCTAATCCAAGGCAAACTGAAATGTTTCATAGCATCCATAAAAGACATCAGAGTGCTTGGGGCAACGGGGCATTCAGCCAATGCCTCTAGAATCACTTTTTCTATTGCAGTCTCTTTGTTTTAGAATAAAAGCCACTTTTAGAGAGGTATGGTGATATTTTCAAAGGTGTCCTTGTTAACTTTACTTTTGAAAAATTATCTGCAAGCAGAAACACTAAGTCCACCAACAGTGTTCCCTTAAACATTGCCACATTTTTGTGGTGTTCGGGACACATCCTGAACAGCTCAGCTGCCTTGTCACATCAAATGATTGGAAGGCATTTTGACATCATTTAGCCTCTGACCTTAAATTTCACTCTCAATAAGCAGAAACCAAAACATACCCCACAAAACACTGAGAAAATAGAAACTGTGGCTGTGTCATCCAAAATGAATCCCCATCACTACAGATGAGACATTTCCCGCTTTCACACAATAGATGCTTTTATTTATTATTATCAAGACTGGAGCCAAATCGAACAATCTCTCTTTGTATACAGATACTTCTTTTAATTTGTTAGTGAGTTGATCCTTTCAAAATTGCTAATTAGCTGAGCTGTTACTAATGTGATTCAAATAACTGGAAAATTTCTGATCTTATGATCACAGAGCTATTCAACTGATGGGTCCACAAGTACCACTCACTCACCTTGTAAGTAAAGTACTGTTCAGCCCAGAAAGAGAAAAATCAGTAATAAATGCTGCTCAAATTGCCAATAAAAAGAGTGTTCTTAATATAGCATTTTAACACTTCACATACTTGATTAAATGCTCAGTTAATTTCTTTAGCAAAATAAGCACAAAACACTTTTTACAAAATGAATAGGTAATTTTTATGCAGAGGAGACTTTGTTACTTTCCAGGGTTTCCGGGACTTATTGAAGCATCTTACTTGCACTGGAGTTGTTACTTCACATCCTCATCCATCTTTTGTGTACTTTTTATTACACTGTTAAGTCCTTCAGTTTCTTGATGTCTGTCAGCACACCTGTGTTTTCAGTGTGTAGACACTGTTATTAAATCTAGGTTCACATTACTGTTGTCTGATGTAATTTACAAATGAACTATAGCATCATTTGCTCCAATTATTATTCCTCTGTATATTAAATTTCAGGGGTTTTTTTTAAGGCTTTTGCTGAAAAATTTATATAATTCTTTCTCATTTTACTTCCCTTTCCCTCCTCTGGAGAACAATTTGCCAAACCACTGACCCTATTTTAGTAGCTAACAGCCAGCTGGGGAGCAGGGATTTGTGAGAATTCTTTCTTGCCTGTAAATCAATTTGCTGTTTCATCCAAGTCATCTGAGTTCAGCTTAAATTACCAGATCTGGAGTTGGTAGTAACTGGCATTTAGCAAAAGCTTTTTTTTTTTTTTTTCTCCTTGAATCCAGACCTTCTTTTGGTAGAAGCAGTTGGAATCTGTTTTTTTTTCTAAAAATGCCATCCACTGAAAAAAGCTATCAATTTGGAGCAGAGATCAAGGGGGAGAAATTTACATTCAAATTGATTTTAGTGGTAAATTATAGCTTCATACCAAAACTTTCTACCACTAAAGCATAACTTAAACTGTTTATTCAATCAGATGGTAAGTGTGCATGATGCAAAGCATGAGCTGAAGGTGGAAAGTCACCCTTGGCTAGGTGAAAAATATTGCCAGGACTTCATTTATTTGTGTAAAATTGAGCAGTGTTATAAAAACTAAGTCCATATCAGACTTGCTAGTCTAAGCAACTACATTTTTGCAAGGATTCTCCATCTTATCAGCTTTATTGGCCCCATGAGTCTTATTTATTATTATGCTTGTACAAGATGTCCTTATTGAAGTTACAATATTATTTGACTATGTTCCTATTATACCTAAAATATTATTTTAGCAATTCTCAGTTTTAATGCTTTGCCAAATGTGGGGGAAAAAGCCCCAAACATGAATATTGCATAAAGCATCTCCTGTCACTGTAGAAAAATAAAGTGTTATCTCCATATAAGCAACTGGTAACTGGTATGTGTTTGCTCTGTTCATAGTCTGTGTGGCAAGATTTTAATTCTGCTCTGGCCTGAAAGCAGAACAGTTTGATAAATGACTGTGTCTAAGCACTGCTCTCCAGAAGATTTTATTAACAGAAGCACAACACTCCTCTAGTGAAAAAGTCACACACAAGCCAGGTAGGAACCCGATGGCAGTAAACTGTCTGCACTCATCAACAGAACCTTATAATAAGTTATATTTCAAATATGAAGTATAATCTAATTGGTGAAATCATTGTTGCAAGGTTTGCTCATGGTTAGAAACAGGAATAGCATGGCAACTGTGCAAATGCTGATACCTAAATAAGCTGGTGGTGCAAATGTTTTCTGATTTTAGTCCACAAACCTTATTGTTATGTAAGACTCCTGTTCATGCCAACAAATTCATCACAATGAAGGTAGGAAAGCTGTAACTTAGAAGTCTCTTCTGCAAGTATTACTAATAATTCAGTTTAGAACAGAAAGTGATGAATTTTGAGAGCAAGGACATATTCTACTTCAGGCCACTCTTTTTTTTTTTTTTTTTTCCTTTGTATTTGCAGTAGGTTTCCACTGCAAATCACAGACTTAAGTGTAATAGAGGCCACATTATTACTATTTGAACAGACATTACTTGCCAAAAACCTCAAAACCTACATCTATTTTTATTGGTTAAAAAAAGGGAATTCACTATTGAGGCTTGGTTACCTAAGCACAGTAGTCTTACTGCAAACTAGCAATTCAATGAGCAAAGACAAATTCTCTTGTACATTAATGTGTGTCAATCAATAAAGAGCTCAAACGACTTTTACCTAATAAAGGATTTTACCATGTTGCCTGACCAGAATTATTTTGGTCATATGTCACAGTTTAAAGATATAAATGATTATAAAAATAAATGCTACACAGTACAAAGTTTACTATATTGGCAGAACTATTATTTTACTTTAATTTCTGTAAATACTAAATTACAAGACTGTCCAACAGTAGCTGTTCAGCTTAAACAGAGATACTAAAAAGCAAAAAAAAATTGTTTTCTTTCTTTTTCTATTGAGAGTATTTAAAGTGAAAACTTTGTAAAAAATTGTCTGATTTTGAACACAAAATTTACCCAATAGTTTTGTTTTAAATTGACATTATGCAATCAGACTTTCCACTCCTGTAATAAGCTGCTATCACTGCTGAATTCTGAAAGTAATGAATACACAGTTGGGAATTTGAAAACAGCATTTTTTTAAGCTTGGTTGCTAGGTGCACATATTTCAGATTAAAAATGAACTCAGTTAACACCTCATTCTTGAGAAGGAAAGCTGCTACCCAAGCAATTCATTAATATGATTACATGAACAGAAAATTAAAAGCATGACCAGAAAATCCAACAGGAATTCTTACTGGAAGTACTCTCATAAAAAGACTATTAGTAGAGAAAGACCAGAATGCAAGAAATAAGAGCATTATTTTAGGAAATTAGATGTTTTTCTGCAACATGCCTGTATCTTTAGCAATTTTTGAGTCTCTTGAGAAGAAAACTGAGTGGTTTGTATTAACCCACTTGTGTGGTTAGCTCACTTCTGTACATTTCAGCAGGACCTCTCCTGATTATCCAAGCCTGGGAGAATTTGATTCATGACATTAAGGTTGAGGTATTTTGTGGTTTTTATGTGGGGTTTTTTTGGTTAAAAAGTAAATGGGATGCAAGAGAGTTAGTAAGTAAATTATTTATATTTTTAAATATAAATGAGAAAATGAAGTAAGCTCCTCATAGTTCAAAGTAATATGTGAAAAGGAACAAGATCAAAGGAAAAGGTCACTGTACCTGAGACAGTGAAAGGAAATCCCAACAGGGAAACTGAGGAGCATTATCACCATACTATGTTCTCACTGCTCAGCTCAGTGTCTTTTTCAAAACACCCTTTCTGCTGCTCAGATGGTGTTGGGATGCTCGAGACTTATGTCTCAAATACCCTGAGAAAGAGCACAAGTTAGATAAAATATGCACATCTCAAAGCTTTTGTTGAGAGTTCCATGTCTTTATGGAGTGGAGCACTGTAACAGGCATCCTTGACTTACCCATGTTTTATAACACTGACAATTGAGTATAGTTGCACCTGGGTAAAAAATTATGCTCACTAGAGATAAACTCTTATGCTGAAATTTAGATATCTGGTTGTTATGACTGTCCTTAGAGAGGCCTGAAGAATGATGGTATGACTGAAAATCTGATGGATCCAAGCTGGAAGTCTGAAAATATATGTGAAGACCACCCCACTCATTTCTTTAAATAGATATCTTTTTCAAGGAAATACATACGTGGAAACTGGTTGCATTACTCCCTGAAAGCAGTACAGTTGTCAATGAAAAAAAGTTTGATGTGACAATGTTTGCTTTACCTTTAGCAGATCAGGCATTTAATAAAGGAAACTAATCTAAATATATGACACAGTTATCATGTTTAGAAGCTGAGTTTTGTAATAAATGCTGTAGTTTGAGATTAAATTTTAACATTTTATAACAGAAAATATGTGAAAACTATGGACAAAAATCAGCTTTCTTGAATTTCTGTTTCTGATGCATAATTAGTAAAGCTATTGGTTCTGTTCCTTTTTGCTGTATGGTCTGTTATGGAGGTTACAATACTGCCACAGGAAACATCTTCCTCTCTTGTTGGTCAAGCTGTGCATCATTCCCCTCTGTCTCTTAACAGGTACTTTTGATCTACATCATGTTTCTAAGAGTCACCATTTTTTTGCCTGTTTGGACATCTAGTGAAAATATTTACATCTCTTTTATTTCCTCCATTATCCTTTTCCTCAGTGTGCTTATTCAAACACTCCTGACTCTTTATTTTCCTTATTTTCCTTTCTCACTCTCTGCTTGTATTCAGCCCTGTATTTGTTTGGCAAATTATCTCCTTCTCTGTTTTTTTTCTCTTCTGTTTTTTCTCAAAATGACTCTCCTGATAGATGTGAGTCTTCAAAAGGAATAAAAAGAAATCTGGAAACAAAAGTATTCAACCCCAGTGTTTGATTAAGAGTAACAATCAGTTTAATTCAACATTATAAGTTTCTCACAAATAATATTGATTTAATTCATGAGTTTATTTGACCTTTACATATCATTGGTTGAACATATCTGTCTGTTATCACTATACTGTGGATTTGAATTTAATTTTTTAACTTGGGTGTTTCTATATGTTTTCTGAAACGACAAGTTCCCCCACCTCTGTCCCTTCCTTTCACACATGTTTTCTGCCTGAATTATGGCTCTGCTGGTTGGAGTACTATTTGTAGTGCTCTCTCCTTCTTTCTCTGAGCCATCAGTCTAAAAAAACCCCAGTGCCTGGTTTATTTTAACTTTGTGGATCACTTATGGAAAGACAAAAAATATCTACTGATTGACTGTGTCACATGAAAAATAATGGTGGTGGTGGTGCTGTTGTTATGACAGCCTAAAGACAAAATCAAGATTTTCTTGCTAAAAGCAGTATCTTTTATTAGACCATCTTGTATCACTGGCAAAATTAGATGAGTTTTTGGGCATGTGAGTCCTTTTCAGGTCTGAAATAGAAGCAGAAGTTTTCAAAGCTAAGTACAAGCTGAGCACATTGTCTTACCACATTAGTTGTGCTCAGACCATCTCAAAGGGAAAGTTAAAGGAAGGAACAGTAAGAGAAAGAAGAGTCTGAGGAAGAGATACGTCAAGGGGAAGGTGGGGAGGTTTTTCTCCCACAGAAGCACTGTCTCTGAAGTCATGAGTTTTGGTATCCAGCACATTTGTGAAAAGCACCCAAGTTTTTCTGTAGAAAATGTTGTAGGAATCCTCCAGGGTCTGGCCTAAGATACTCAAAATGCAGAGATTATCTTCTGAGAAATACTCTCCTTGATAACTGGGGAACTTCTGTCCTTCATTTCTGTATGTTCATTCTTTCTGGTGCCCAGTAGTTGCTTAGTTTCACCTTCATCGTTACCCTGAGAGCCCTCAATGCACCTGATAAAAGGTCCCCAGAGTTACAGGCATTGGATTTGGTTGTTCTGTGTTAAGTCATATTTGTTCTGCTGGTAGTGGAGAGATGTTAAGTTTTGTACTTGTGAAGGACCTAAGTACATCTAGTTTGTTTTGGCCACAGGCAACTTGCCTGTCCTAGTGGGTTTAGGGAGGCTGGGGCCTGTGCAATTGGAAGGGAGGATCTGGAGAGCCCTATTTCAAAAGAGGATTGTTTTCTGACACATCTTTCAATGCTTGTATGTGTATTCCAGCACATGAAATTGCAAGTGGGAAGGATGTACAAGGGCTTGATGATCTGATACCACTACACTATTTCAACATTGTTCATGTCCAACAGCTGGACCTGTTTTTCTACTTGTAGCAGTCAGTCTAATAAAATATTAATAATAGAAACCTAAAGAATACACCCTTACTTTTTAAAAAACAGGTCCTGAAATTAAAGAAAAAAGGATAAATGATGTTAAGATCAGCTTTTGTACAGTCTGCGTCACCGTGTGTCAAGAATGTTGATTGCACTGTAGTTAAAGCAACATTTATGAATCACTCCGTGGGGGAGGATTTGCTACTAGTGTTACATTTAACCTTTTCCCTAAATATTTTTGTTTATGAAAGAGTCCAACATGATGATCAGTGTGTATGAGCCTTGCTAACATTTGTTAACCTCATCTTCATCAACCTTTTCACTTCTGCTACTAATGGTCTTTCATGGTGACAGTGCTGAAATCCTGTGTCCATACTGTCCAAGTGAACAGCCTGCACTGTCCTGTTCACTGTAGAGAATCCAATCTGTGTCTAAATAACCAGACAACTGTGCCTCCTCTGTTTGGGTAATGATTTAAATCCACTTCTCCCTGGTTTTCCATAAACCTGTCTCATGATATTTTCCTTTTCAGACAAATATTTTCCTCAAGTCCTTGTTCCCCAAAGCTCCTGTTGTATTTTCTGTCCCTACATGACCAAGTGTTCCACAAGAGGGAAGTCTCTAGAGTTTTATCAAGTACATAGTATAGGTAGGTAATTGGCCTTTGTAATGTTTGTAACATGAGTATTACAGCAAATAATATCAGCTATATTATTTATTATTAAACATTGGAAAATGTACTGAAGTGCTGCTGGGAGTACTTGTAATTCTTCAGGGTTTGGAAATGACAGTGTTTTTCAGGAAAACTTGCACAATTCATCACATTTCTTAGTGGAGCACAAGATAAAAGCTTGTAATTATTTGGCAAATGGCAGTGAAAATGTTCTCACTGTGTCCCATCTGAGAGAAGAATCCGAGGAACTTCTTGTTGGGGAGTTAGGGCAGAATTTTTTCTGAGGGTTTGTTGGTTAAAAAGAGTGGAAAGGAGGGATGACATTCAGGAAGACCATGAGTTTTGAGAAGATAAAGGTAGCACTTCTCCATGGGAAATAAAATAATATTAGTATAAAAGGAGCATGGAATGTTGCAGCAGTTCTTGATCTCCAGTGCTTCCTGAACTTGAAGTTGCTTCTTTTTCTGCTTCTCACTAGAAGCCAGACACTTCCAAAGCAATTCATACTGTGCAACTGTCTTATTTGCAGCTAGAATAATATGTTTCCAAAGTGTCTTTCCCTTTTTTTTTTTCATCCTACAAAATCACAGGAAACATGAAAAATCCTGAGGTTTTAATAATGGCATAATATGCTGGTGTTCTGATTATTTAGAGAATAGTAATTTAAGGATAAAGGCTCTTGTGACCTGTACTTTGTAGTCTGACTTTAAAATATTGAGTAGAAACATTTTGTTTTAAAACTAAAAGTTTCCTTTCATGACAAAACTTCCCACAGTGTTTTCTGTGCCTTCCAGCTGGCTCTACCAGAATTGTTTCATTCTTTCCCTGTAGAGACATATCTTTTGGAAAGCCATTTGTAAAGCTAATGGTGTATGTTCGGTACAAAATACGATGTGAGAAAAATTCTTAGTGCTTTTTGGAAGACAAAATCTCTGGAAAGAAGCAGTCCCCAAGAACATACCTGCAGAGGCTCTCCATCCCAGGGTGACACCTTTGAGGGTCATCTCACACTAGCCCCCAGTCACCATCATGCTCAAAATCCACCACTTCCATGAGTGATATTTCTCTTTGGTCTATGAAATCATCATTCAGAATATGAAATAATTTTTCAGAATATGTCTGGGTCATTATATCCTACATGGGATGTACAAAAAGGGTTTCATTCCAGATGACCCCTTCTAAGCTTATAAGGTATTGGGATTTGTCATCTGAAAAAGAGCTTTTTTCCCATGTTTAGAGACAACAGAAAGCATGTAGTTTTGTTATTAGCTCAGAAAACTATGCAATTCTCCAGTAAAGCAACTGTTAAAAATTTATTTTCCAGAGAAGTACAATTTACACTATCATTTTGTCATTATTAATTAATAATAATTCTAAAGTAGAAAATGAAGTATTAATCAGCAATGTTTAAAGAGATGTTGTATATTATAGGCATACAGCATTTGAAAAAAAGAAAAAAAGGAAAGATTTCTTCACTATTTTGTTTTTTGTGTTTGCAACTGTAAACTCCATATTCAAATATGGGTGAAAAAAACTGTAAAACATCCTTTGTGACAAGATAACAGGGTAAGATTTTCACAACTGAAACAATTTTTCAAATATTCTTGGGCTCAGTTTAATGTTTTTTTTGTGAGAGAATGAGGAGGAGGTAGAGGGCATAAACTCTAGTGTAACATTTCTGTTTTATGTAGCTTTTACTCAGCTATTCTGTTTTATTCAGCTTAAACAGGCATTCATTTATTTCAATCAGCATGAATCTTGGCAGTTGTATTTAGTATATGTGGCTCAGAATAATCTCTTTAAAGGCAGAAATCCTGAAGTGCACTGCAGCCACACTGTACTGAGAACTGATTACCTGAAGAACAAAAGACTGTTCAGACCTTTAATGACATAGTAAGCCACAGAAAACTTATTTCATCAGTGTGCTTTAGGGGAAGCTGATGACTCAATACTTCACTTTCAACATCAATCATATACAGTCTTGCACACCTCTGTGTGCAAATCCTTCACTCTCCCTGTTTAACCAAGCTAATTTGTATTATCTGTACACAACAATATTACTGCTGGGTATCTCAGTCATGGGTTTCCAGAGTGCTGTTGCAACTTGAACGTAAACAGCTTAAGGTCTGCTGCAAAACAAAGTCTTCAGGGTACTTAGCCAGTTTATGCTCACACACTGCTCAGACTAATGTCAGTGACTGAATAAATACAGCTGATACTTTTTTTATCAGACACCTTATTTTTCAAAGGCTAAGAAATTGGCTTCTGTGTGTCTGACAAGCAGGAAGATCTTGCCTCACATTTACAACCTGGCAAAGAAAGTCAAACAGATCAAGTGTCTTGTCAAGGACACACCAGAACAGAGTGAGGTATATAGGAAGAGCTATTTTCTGCTATTTAGTCCATGTACTTTAACCCCAGGATCAGACAAATGAATGCAGACAGAAGCCTGACCTGAAAATTGCAGATTTCCAGTTAAGATCACTAATGAGGATTTTAATTAGTTGAGTAAGCCAGCATCAATACAATCAGTAAACCAAACTCCATGACCTAGCAGCCTACTTCTTTCTGTAGGAAACTGTACTGTAGACAAGTGGATATCAGGCCTTTCTCAGCCATTTTTTTACTATTTAGCACAAGTCCAGCTTCATTACTTAGTATTTAAATACATTTAAAATAACATGGCTCTGCTTAGAGTGTAAATCCATTCTGGATGCTCTCATTTGGATTGGGATGGCCACCATTTCCAACAAGGCTGGTATGGCTCTGTGTCTTGCTTTTGGGGAGCTGCTAGCTCTGTGTCTCCTTCCCTGGCACTTGGGCTTTTCCCCTCCCACCTCTCCAGGCTGCCATAACTTCCCTTTCATGTGGCCCCTGCTGTGGCCCTCCCTGAGCTGCAAAGGGAAAAACTTCACACTCTGTGCCAGCAGTTGTAGGAAAGCCCTCTCCACAGCATTGCTTTTTTTTAGGACATGCCTACCCCTCAGGTAAAAACATCTAAAATAAATTCTTCAGCAGATTTCACTCCTCAGTCTGATTCTATTTTTTTAGTACATTGCTGATTGTGAAAATCTTGACTGTCTATACTATCACAGCTTGAAATTAATCAAGACAATGTGTCCATCATATGTCTATATTCTGTGATAGAAAAGGGTGTCTATCTTCTTAAAGTGGTATGATTACAGTGGAAACAATTTGCTTCATCGAGTGATTTCTTATTTCCATGGTGTGAATTGATGCTTACAACAGTCAGGGATGCTTTTTAGCTGGAAGTTTGTGAATATGCAACAATATAGTGAATTTTGAAATTGCTAATAGCTCAAAAAGGCTGTCCGCATTATAAACAATAGACTTGCAGCAATCACAAGTGCAATACTTTGTGCAAACCCTGAACTTCTATATCTCACAGAGCTTATAAACAAGACTGGGTGAAAGGGAAGAGGAGGGCTGAAATACAGCTGGATAGAGAATGATGTGATGGCTGGCAGGCATCAGGGCAAGGAGGAATTAGGAAACCAAAACAGTAATGGTAGGAGAAGCTCCCTAGGAAGGGAGAATAGCTGCATAGAAAAGGAAATGTGGAAGGGAGAACACAGTACTGCTTTGCTGGGTGCTGCTGGAGGAGTTGCAGGATGTCTGTTATGAAAGCTATACTAGCTTGTGAATACACTACATAAGACAGCCACAGGGCAGACCTAGTGCTGGTTCCAAGAACTATTTCACCAGTGGGATTAACTGTCTTGCTCACTAGCAGTAGCTGAAATGTCTTTCTACATCTTATTTATATCTATCTCTCTTTTATGGAAGCAGTACATATTTGTACTACATATCTGTAGTAGTGCAGTTCTCATGATATCTGCTTTGATAATTTTATGTATTTTATGCATTGTGTTTTAATTTGATGAAAATGGAACAGGCTGCCCAGGGAGGTGGTGGAGTCACCCTCCCTGGAGTTATTTAAGAGATGGTAGGGAACAGGGTTCAATGGTGTACTTGGTAATGCTGGATTAACAGTTGGATGATCTTAAAGGTGTTTTCCAACATAAATTAATCTATGATTCTCTCATTCTAAGGAAGAAAACCCCCATCCGAATCAAATCTGCACAGAACTAAATAGGAGAAACATGATGATGGAAACAATGTGTTGGCAAGAGCCATAGAAGGTCTTTTCAGCTCTCCATTCCATTGGCAAATCTGCATCTCCTAAGACTGAATACAGACAAATGTAAAACACCCTCAGGAATGAGAATGCAGAGCAAAATTGTCAGGCTAGGTCTGATAAAGAAAAAAGTTTGGAATTAAATCACATAGGTCAATAAAGATACAGCTACAAAGTCAATAACATTTTAAAACCTTTACACTGGTATCTAAGTGCTATTGTGAATGAAATGGTAATGCAAGCAAAGTCAAAACCAAAAAATATTATAAAATAAATCACTGTGTCTTGGTTTTACAGACTATTAGGTGGCAAGAGAGCAATGTCAATTTGTATTAATTTCTGACATTTATAGAAGTTGAAAATTAGCTCCTATTTTTACCCAGCATCAGTGATGTGCTGGTAATTAAAAAATATCACAGCTTAAAATAATTTTCTAATTCAGTAACTTTTCTTCTACCCTTTTACCCAAGTTCAGAGTGAATGAAAGGAAAAAAAAAATTAAATGGTCACAGATTGAAATTTTAGCCAAATTCTGTGAAGATTACTTGATTAATTTTTCATGTCTGACACTTTTTAAGGAAGCGTAACTTTTATGAAAAAGGAGTGGCAATTTTAATAGGCTTTGTCAACCAGCCTATTTTGACTGTTTCAGAGCCTCCTTTCACTTTTCTTCTCATCTTTCCCTTGCTAGACCAAACTCAGATCAGTTTGTTTTGATTTTTTTCTCCTTTGCAGGGCATTCCTACAAAATTGTTAGCTCAGATCTTCAACAGTTCTCTTCATTATATGGAAGACTGCAAGGAAGCTAAGTTACTGAAAGAATGCCTGTACCATCCATCACTCATCTTTTCAGGGAAAGGCACTAGATTTATCAATGCAACAGAAGGCAGAGCTGCTTTTGAAAATATATTTGGTCAAATTTTCAGGTAGCATAGCTCATTTTGGCCCCACAAACATTGGTTTTATTTTTGGACAATACTCAGAAGTATTGTTTATATTTCAAAGTGTGGTCTACCATATCCAGATAGTACTCAGCAGATTCTCTTTTTAATAGTTAATGATATTACATGAAAGCAATAAACACTTGAAAGACAAACATATTATTTTTTTGTATCCTGTTTATTTCTAAAATTTAACTGTCTTAGCTTCCTTGGGTGTGAAGATGTAATGAAAGCTAAAAGGGAGATAGCGGGTACCAATTAAAATAATCAGTCTGCATGGGTACCAAATCTGCAATTATAATTTACAGGTTAAGTGATCACACCACAAAAAATCTGGGAACATAATAAAGAATTTTTTCAAGCTTAATTAGGACAAGTCATTAAAGCAAATCTTGTGGGGGAGGAGGGGAAAAAGGAGGCAGTGAGAAGAAATTGCTGTCCTTAATACCTCTGTAGAAAGTAAAATCACTCTCATGTGAGTTCTAGTTATGGCAGTGAAACAGTAAGGAAAGGAAGGGTAGGGGAAAATCAAGGGAAAGAAAATAAATAAACTGTCGGTATATGAAAGGGGAAAGTAAAAAAACAGGCATATGGCATTCTAAAATTGTTGTGGGCTTTCTGCTGGCATAGTTGTTGCAGAAGGGTGGATGTTGTCCTTCCAGCCAGTTGCTGATTTCTTCCCTTGTTCCAAATCAGCTCTCTGCATTCTGCAATTGTAATTGCAATCCTGCTTTGAACTGTTCCATATTTGTGGTTAAACCCTAACTTGAATCTTTTGATTCTATAGTACTTTCTCCTTTTAAAATCAAAAAGTAACTAATAAAAGAACAAACCTACCTGAACAAATGCCCTTTCCATGCCTCATTATTGCAGTGGAAGGTTTGAAATGCAACTAAAGAATAAACAGAGAAACTAAAAGGCCTGACGGAAAAGAATTCAACATTGCTCTATTGGATCTCAGGAATTTTTTTTTTAGGTTAATTAATTTGAGAGCCTGAATACTAGCTACTGTCCTCCCTTGTTCCCCACAGGCACTGCCCAGACATGCTGGCTCTCACAGAGAGAACAGCAGAAGCACAAGCTCACACCACTTAAAGGCTGACAGCCTCCAGTCTATCAATGCAGCAGCCACTTTATTGGGATTATTTATATCCTGATAGAAGTCAGTGTGAATATTCCTGTTCTGGCTGAAGGAGGCTGAGTGTCTGTCCCATTTGTGCAGAAAGCTACTTGTGCTCCTCTTCATGTCCTCAGCAATGCTATTGCCCTCTCCACCTGGCTGTCACCTTCAGCTGTGCTCAAGCCACTGTCATTTATCCTCAGATCCCCCTGGCACCACAGGACTGCTCTGATGCCTGTGCTCAGCCAGAGCAAAAATATATATTATGGCCTTACTTCACACAGAAATAATTTCTGGCTGATTATTTCCTCGTGCCCATGTTTGTGTTACAGCCTATTTTGTTCTAGCAAAACCATGTGGCAGAGCCACAGAGCAGCCAAAAACCAGCATAGCTTGAGCCCAGGGTGTTGAAGCCATGAAGATGATTCACTGTCAAAATCTTTTGCCCTGTGTCCTGTGTCTGGGGAACTGATTTTGCAAAAGCACCCTGGTCTGAGCCATTAGCAGAAATGGATTGCCTGTGCTGTATTCAGGAGATTGCACTATGCCACCCTGGCCTGTGCTGATACATCTTCCCAGTCACACAGGAAGCTGAGCTGTCGGTCCCCATCCTTTCTCTAACCTGGAACTTAATACTTTATTGCAATGGATATCAACGGGACAAAAAAATTACAGTGCAGGAGCTCATTGCACCCTCTGGTCCACTCTTCAGTTGAGCCATAATGAAGAATCATAGACTCAGACTCATAGAATCATAGAATAATTTGGGCTGGAAAGAACCTTTTAGGAGACCTACAACCCTGCCATGGTCAGGCTGCTCAGAGCCCATGCAAGCTGCTCTTGAATGTTTCCAGGATGGGTCTTTCTTTGAGCTTTCTTTTCTGGCAGACACATCTGCAGCAGCCCTTTTATTTCTCTTTGTATCCCTTGCTAAGTTCAACTTCAGCTGCATCTTGGCCTTCCTGACTCCACCCATAAAAAACTGGGAAGCAACCCCGTACTCTTCCCATCTCTTTACCATCTGGGTTTACAGCAAGCACTACAACTAATACAGGTACTCTGCCTTAGAGTAAAGTAAGCAAAAGGAAGAAAAGAGTATGAAATCTGCATACCCTTCTCCACTTTGCTACCTTTTGCTGCCTGCCTCTTTCAGGTGTCTTGTGCACTTTGTGCCTATTGTTTGCTTGCAGATATTACTAGGAAGAGCTGATTAAGAGCACCTTCATGCATCAAGAGAACTACTGGCAGCAGATGGATGTCATAAGCTGAGATGGAAGCCAAGGATGGCTTGGTATTCCACAAAGTGAGCAGAGCTAGGGGATTGCTCTAGAAGGCAGTTGAAGTGGAAGTGAATTCAACAGAGTAGTATGGGAAAATAGCAGCTATAGAACAAGGGCCATAGCTGTCCATGTACTGACATCATATTGACAGCAGGTCAACAGGCAACTGACATCAACATTGTATTTTCCAAAGAATGTGTTCATAAATATTTCTTCACTACCAAATAGCAGAGAGACTTGGATATTTCACAAGTTTTATCTGACAAAATGATAGAGAAGAAAAAAGGAGAGTATAAGGATGGAAAACTACTCAGACATTCAAGCAGAACTATTTATTTCATTTCCATAAAATTGCTAATTTATTATCTCTTAGCTATGATTAGCTCGTTTATTATTTATGCTTAATGTGGGAATTCTGAAAAGGAGGTCCTCCATCCTTTTCATTCATGCTGTTACATATTTGAAACAGCTAGAATGAAAAAAAATCTGCCTGCTGCTACAGACACCAAGGCAATCCTATAAGGAAAGAGGAATGTTTGAACTTTAGCCTCATCTTCATTGGACTTGCAGCAGGTTGTTGTACATACATATTATTCAGAATATGTAGCTGACACTTTACACTGGAGTTAAACCTGTACATCTCAGGACTTTTGCTGTGTATATTCTCAGGAATATACACATTGCTGTGGCTCTACTGCTCTGAGAAGGTCTAAAAACTGCAGGTTCTTTTTCCTGAGAGCATCTGGCAGAGGAGCTCTCCCTCTTGTGGAATCAAATGTAACTCCACTGGCAATTCAAATTCTGCTTCCATGATCACCCAGTCTCAGAGACAGACAGGACCTAAGTCCTAAGGTAGCAAGAGAAAGATGAATGTAAATTGCAGGATTCCTCATATGATGGTACAATATGGGCAAGAGGAAAGTCCAGTCAGAAATAAGGTAATATCACTATGAAGAGCGTGTTTAGACCCGAACACACAATGGGTCTTGTAATAGCTCTGAATTTTTTTTTTTTTTGCATCAGGTTCAGCAGCTTGTCCTTTAAATTATGACCATTATTATCAAATTTGCTTTTCTTCTGTTTCTAAAAGACTCTTTGCACTTCTACACAGAGGAAGGATTTATTACAGTTTTAAACCAGTGCATGCTCTTTCCCTTTTTCTCCACCCCGCCCCCCCAACCCCAGTCTCTGCATGTAGGTAGTATGTTCTCAAGCATCACAAAACAGGTTTTCTTCCAATTAAACTCTTTTTTCCTCCCTCCCTCCAGCAGGTGTGGCTCACAGTTGTTTTTGGCTCTGGGAAATTAACATTTCTGAGCATTATATAAATATATTGCTGAATTGATCTTTGTTCTCTGTGTATGCTGAACTATCATTTCTATCACTTCACAGACAGAAAATTTTGGATGAACGGGTGTTAATACCTACTCATTTCTACTGTTTTTTAAATTGAATTGTAGCATGAACCAATCCATTCTTATTTATTCTTTCCAAGAAAATCAACTCTTGATCATTTAATTTAATGTTGACCCTCATGTTTCAAGCCCATGGTGATGTAACTGAAATTCCACTCTGGTTTTTTGACTGCAATATTGACCTTTCAAGGCAGCTAATAACCAGACATTTCAGTAGCCCACTTATCTTTTATGTTTTTCAGTAACATCTGATACATTAAATGCATGCTCCTAAAAATGTATAATTTTTCTTGTGGTAATAATCAAGGCTCTTGACGTGCAAGTAGCTGATTTCCCCCTTGTGAGGTGTGGCATCTTATTTAGGTTTGCATTTTATTTTTCTTATTCACTTTTTTGTTTCTTTTAATTTTAGAGCTTTTGAGCCACTTGCAAAATTATGGAACTTCACCTAGTTGTGTGGCTGCCACTCCTCATAAGTAAAAAAATCAATCATGCAGGAAAAAATGGGAAGATTTACAAAACCTGCTAGCTTATCAGAATTTATCAGGGACTTGACAAAGCTCGTACTACAGATTGAAAGATTGTGCAATAATACTTCTTAAGTTTTTGTTACACAATGAAGGTAAATTTCAAGAAATGTATTAGGAAGTACCTTCAGTTTCAAGTTTCACATGTAGTGAAGGTTTTTTATCTTACAGTGTAATAGAGCTGTGACCTGTCCCGGTGTCTGGTTGTGCAACTCTTAGGTAATTTCCCCTTTCTATATCCTCATCCTACTTGTATGAAGGCATTTCCTCACCTCTGTATCCAGGGAACACACAACAGCCCTTATGCCTCTTCAGGCTCATGCCAAGCCCAGATAACTTCAAACTTGCTATGACTGACAGCATTTCCTCTATCAACAGCAACTGTTTTCCATTGCTGACACAGAAATGGCATCTGATACCAATCCTCTTGTCCTCTTTTTATTATTAACTGTTACTTTTTGAAAAAAGCAAATAATCCTGTATTTTCTTAATTCCTAAATAAGAGCTAGTGTTATCCCCTTGTACTGTATAGCCCCAGCTTTTGCCCCTGGAAGGTCCTTCCCCAGCTCTGCATGTGGGCTGCTCACCAGGATCTTTTGTCCCTGCATCTTGGCAGCTGCTGTTAAGCCTTCACCTCCAAGTGCTGCATCCTCCAGAGGCTTCCAGTGTTGTCCACATCCAAGTCTCTTCCACAGAAAGAAGCCAGCTGGCAAAATAGATTTTAAACAGCCCCCTCCTAACATTTTGATATTTAATGAAGAGATACTTAGCCTAGGTGCCAAGACTGTCTCTGAAAAAGTGAAATGGTTTATTGTCTTGCTGTGTAATTGAGCATCTGTGAAAAATAGACAAAAATAAATAGTAACTCCTAGAGCAAGAAAGTGCTTGAATTGCCATCTGAGAGCATCTAGAACTTTTCCCTTCCATAAATGCTTTTTAATTGATTTATAGAGAACACAAAGAAGAGTTAGTCTAATTTCTCTCCTGGCAACCCAACTGGTGAGATGTAAAGCAGGGTAAATTTATCTCACAGTACTTTTTTTATGCTTTAAAGCCACACATATAGCATTTGCCAAGAATCGAATGTTTATTTGTTTAAACACTTTCAGCATCTATGACTTGCTTTAGATATTTGACAATAACTTACATTTGTAAGGAGTGAAAAATCAACAATCACAATAACATTTCTGAGATTCCAATGTCCAGAGAATCTCAGTAATTTTATTTACATTTATAACCTTGTATCTGACTATTACTTTTCTTCTGTCCAGAAAGAAAACAAAGGCTTATGTATCATGCCCAGAAAGTCAAAAGGCTGTGCTGAGTTGACCTTTGTTGGATGCCCAGTGCCCATGAAGCTGCTCCATCACTCCCCCTTCTCAGTGGGACAAGGGAGAGAAAATAAGGTGGACAACAACTTGTAAGTTGAGATAAAGCAGTTTACTAAAGCAAAAGCACAAGTTTGTGTATGAAGCACGAACAAAGAGGAAAACAAATATTTTATTCTCTACTTTCCATCAGCGAGCAATGTCCAACCACATCCTGGGAAGTGGGGCTTCAGCATGGCTAGTGATTTCTCCAGAATGTAAACATTTTAAATAAAAAATGCCCCATCTTCTTCCTACTTTTGTTAACTTTTATAGCTAAGCTGATGTCCTATGGTATGGAAAATCCCTTTGGTTAATTTGGGTCAGCTATCCCAGGTGTGTCCCCTCCCAGGATCTTGCCAGCCTACTGCTTGGGAGTGGAATGCTGGGGATACAGCACTGATGTGTGCCAGC
Source organism: Oenanthe melanoleuca (assembly GCF_029582105.1). Lineage (NCBI taxonomy): Eukaryota > Metazoa > Chordata > Aves > Passeriformes > Muscicapidae > Oenanthe > Oenanthe melanoleuca. The sequence goes on from NC_079335.1 coordinate 25,339,297, forward strand.
ACTGCTCAGCAGCAGCCAAAACACTGGTGTGTTATCAACACCTTTGCAGCTACCACGGCACAGCACAGCACTGTGAGGGCTGGTGTGGGGAAAATTAACTCTATCCCAGACAGACCCAATACACAGATTCATTTAAAAAAAAAAGAAAAAAAAAAAAAAAAAAAAAACAAAAAAAAAAGGAAAAAAAATCGTCAAAGAACAGACAACAAAAGAAGCTTCTCAGCTCAGAATTTTGTTTGGAAATTTCTTATTTTGTAGCCTTTATGTATATCTCCCTATAATGCCTGCTGTTACCACCTGAGATGTGACCTCTGGTGTCCCAAATAATTGAGAAAATTTGGTCCTGCATTGAAAAACTTCAGAGGATGGTACAGTGCTGTCTTGGTGTGATGTGGCTCAGTACCAAGCATGACTTTGAACTTTATTTAGGCAAAGGTGTTCACATTTAGTTTGGTGCAAGCTTGGAGGGTTTGTATTCTCTCTGCTCTGATTCAGTCAGGGACCACAGCTCTGTCACTAACCTGTGCTTTGTAAGAGATGGGGTGAAAATGCAGAATTCCTGTGCACTCACAGGACAGCATCACAGTGGTGCTATACTGTAACACTATATTGTGTGTGAAGAGTACGTGGGGATGTTCTGAGCTGGGCAAACTAAACTACACCCCAGATGCATGAAATTACAATCCTCCAAATGACTTTTGCAATGTGGGGAGGGAGTGAAGGGAGGCTTAAATAGTAAGAATTGCCTGTTCCATTGCTCTTTCTTTGAACAGACATCAACAACACACAACAATTCTGGAAGCTACAGAGACTTGAATAAGCTTAAATTACCTTAGTCAGGGTTAGTTGAAGAGGAATGGCAAAATTCAAATTGAAAACAATGCATGTTACATTTAAATATAAAAACAGAAAGGAAGTATGACTTGCCAAAAAGGATTACAAATGGTACTGCATGTCAACAAACCATATTAGAGCTGAAGAATTTTAAGGTCTAGGTTGCAAGGCTGGTGGCTTTTTTATTTTATTTTTTTTCCCGTAACAGTTATTGTCTTTTCCTTTTCAGGAGACCAAGGATTCGGACTAGTTGCACATTCCTGTGTGCCACACTGAAAAAGTTAATGTTCAGGAGAAGATCCCTAGTTCTTAACTACCCTTTTCTTTCATGGCACCCTCTGGTGGGTGCACTTGTCTGTGCTGGGTGTTGTGCAACAGGCACCTGCATGGTGTGAAGACCTATCTGTGTGCACAGTAGGAGACCTGCAGGTTACCTTGCCAGCAGAAACTGGTGAGGTCTCAGGGATTAGGAAGGGGCTCAAGGAATTTTGAAAAACATCAATTTTTAATTTGTCCTTGTGAATTTCTGAAGTAAGTTCCACTGTGGAAAAAATCAGTTTGATTTTGATACTTGCAGGCAAGCAAAGGACAGTCTGAGAAGGTCTTTTCCCTGAATATACACTAGATGGAATGTGACCCAGTGCCTTGAAGTTCTCCATGGCAGACTGCTCTTCTGGAAAGCAAAACTATTCTGAACAATGGCATCATTTGTTTGTTGGAAATACCTTTTCTACAAAAGAGTAATGTGTGTGGACCATCATCAAATGAAAACTTCTCACAGAACTTAAATGACCAAACCCTTTGGTTTTCTGCTTTTGGTAAACTACACATGCCAGGAATTATGCATTAGAATAATTCAACACTAGTATTAAAGCTCCAAACATGTTTACCAGCAAGAACTATATCTTTTTTTTTTTTTGCTTTGGCTAAGAATTTAGTTACATTTTTAGAAGACTACTGTGACTTCTACTTTTAAATTCAGACTTTGAATCTTGCAAAGCTCTGATCTATTTTTTTACTCTTCTTTTGCCTTTAATATTCAGCATTTATCTACTAATAAATATTTGTTCATTAAGTGCTTTATAGTTTCAAAACATTACATGATAACTCACCATTAACAAACAGAATTTTAAAAAAATCCTGGAAAACAGAATGTTTTATAAAACCATCACAACTTAACAGACATCAAACTGATGCACGGTACCATGGTTAGTGCTCTAGAATGACTGAACATATGGGGAGAACTTCAGATGACAAAAATTGTTCCAGATAGGAGATGTCAAGGCACAATTCTCAATGTTGAGGCAGCTCTATTTGCTCTTAGCTGCTGTGGGTTCCATGTCTATGTCCAGGTCTGACAGAGAGCAGTAGAAGAGCATCTGAACATACTTCGTTATTGTAGCTGTACTGGCAAAAATGTGTGAAAGAAATTTATAATGTATCTTAGATATACATCTGGATTTTGAGAATTTGAAAACAGTACACAGATATTAGGAAAACCTTGAAACACTTTAACCAATAGAATCAAGCATATGTTTTAAATAGCTAAAGGCAATGGAAGTCAATAATTGTATTGAAATTCTTGTTTAAACTGATTTTCATCAACATTTTCACTTAATTGATAGCTGAATTAAAAGCATAATAAATAAAAATATTAAATATTTGTTTTTCAGGACTGCCTGAATTTGAGGACTGGCAACTATGCTTCAAACCAATAATTAATTATTTCATCATTTCTGAAAATCTGTGAACTCCTCTGATTTGGATTGTTCCATTCCTTGGATGGAAAGTGAAGACATACTGATATTTCTGCCTTCCAGAGTATTAAAAAGCTTAGGTTTAGTATTCAAAATCCTACATGGCTTTTATTGAGCCAACATACTGAAATGGTTCAGCACCATGAATTTCATATGACATCCACATATTGGACAGTTTTGCACAGGTAAGCATGGTTTTGTTTTCAGGACCATGTGGAAAAGCAGAGAATCTCAGACATGCCACATACCAAAGCATAGCAAAACTTCATAAAGAAAAGGATTTTAGGAAAAATTATTCTCTCCTTTTTCTGACCAAGGTTTTGACATGGTGACTGGGACATGATGTTGCTTACCAGAGAGCCAAAGTAGACATTTAGGTCGTTTTTCAACTGGCAGATGGACTCCCAAATAATATGCAGGAATGCCTGAGAGGGCAATACCAACACCAATAAGGGAATTGATAGTATCACTGTAGAGAGGCACTATAATCAGGAATAGGGAGCACAAACAATATACTATAGGGAAGAAGAGGCTAAGCTGTGAAGACAAAAAAAAAAAAATACAGCATTTGTTAAAAGATGCAACAAATACTCTGTTGTAAAAATTCAGGCTTTGCAGATTAAAGTTAGACATGGCAATAATAAAAGTATGCACTGAATCTTTTGACTGCTTACAGTTAGCATAATTTGTTAGCTTCTGTGTACACTGTTGAGGGCTCTTATTTGGTACACATCTGAGCATCTGACTATTTTATTTTTTTTCAGGCCTGCATAAACTCAGTTCCTTTACAATTACTTAAAGATCAACTTTTGAAAGAAGTACTTTAAGTAATGGGTAGCTTTGTCTCCAACTTCAGTTCTGAATTTTTACAGGTAGTTTTGGTTGGGAACTACCTCACTAGACCTTAAATTACCATCTTGATGTTGTGGAGCTAATGGACTGGTTTACAACCATTTTTTGTGGGCACTTAACAAATACCATATCAAAAATAAGGAAAGTTGGGCCACGAGGCTGATAAGAAGACTGGAGCACCTTCCCTACAACAGCAGCCAAGGGAAGAAAAGGTTGCATGGACACCTCATTGCAACCTTCCAGTGTCTTAAGGGGGACTACAGGGAAGCTGGAGAGGGATCCTTTGTCAGGAACTGTAGTCATAGGACAAGGAGTAATGGGTACAAACTGAGAGGGGCAGTTCAGGTTAGGTATTAGGAAGAAATTCTCTACTGTGATAGTGGTGAGACACTGGAACAGGCTGCCCAGGGAGGTTGTGGGTGCCTCAACTCTGGCAGTAGTTCAAGGCTGGGTTGGATAAATTCTTGAGCAAACTGATCTGTCCCTGCCTGGGAAAAAAAAGTTGTCCCTGCCACAGGCAGAGATGGTTAGGACTACGTGATCTTTAAGGTCCCTTCCAAACCTTAATGTTTTATGATTCTATGATTCTATGCAAGTTATTGAAACTTTATTAATTTATTTTTCACTATTTTGTCTTTTTTACTGTCTCTAGTAATGAGCCTTCTCAAGGGTACAGGAGTTGACATTTGAATATCAGCTGAAATTAGTGAGAGTTTACTGGTATAAATACTTTCTTTTTTCCTTATAAATGTTAAAAATGTAAGTTGATTAAAACCAACTGCTACATTTCAGAAAAGGAAATGGTTATGTGGACTTGTGGTGTTGACTAAGCTGGCAAATGCTGACAGGAATTAAACAGTCATTGTGTATAATCTGACTGTAATCCTTAGTAGAATCAGAGGCAAAACTGCCAATAAGGCAAGATTTAATCTTTATCTTCCACATATTTTGTGGAAAGTTTGGAAACTGAGTGTGAACACGCTTCAGGAAAATTTGGGAAGGTTTCTAGCAAAAGGTGCTTAGGATATTTTATGCCTTTGTTTGAATCTTTTTTAAAATTAATCAGGATGTTACATAGAAAGAAAATGTGTTTGTAAAAATAATGCAGGAGTTTAGGAAGAGAGATTGACAAAGAAGAAATATTTGGGGGGTGTTAATTTGTAATTCTCTTGATTTTTGCTGCATCACTGCAGAGCCAAAATGCAGGTCATGGTGCCAACAAACAGGAGCCAGTGCCTGGTCGTGTGTGCATTCTGTGTTTTTCCATCCTTGCTTCCTGCACAATCACTGGATTAAAACTAGAAACAGGTTTCAGGCACACTATGTTTCTGTGCAATCTCCCTGATCTGATAGTCAAATGCTCTTCTAAGTCAGTCATTAAACTTGCATTTTACTGTCTAGGACCACTATGCAGTGGGAGGGAACATTAAAAAATATATTTGATTATTTAAACTAACTCCTGTTTGGGCAGAATTGTGGATATTTATGGGCTTTGGAGGGATTTTACTGTGTTTGTTACATCATGTAGGTTTGATCAGAGTGTTAACCTCTCTGTAGCCTCCATCACCAGTTCTACAGAGGTCTGCTATTCTTCCAGGATGGGCTAAAAACCCCAGACATTTATTTACTCATTCCTTATTTGTTTTGAAACAAAAATTATTATAAGTCTGAATGAAAGATGAATAAATGGTATGTATCATTTCAATCTCACAGCAAAACTACCAGAACAGATGTTCTTGTGGACTCTAATGTGTTTTGGTCCTTCATCTTGTATTTTGAAAGAATTTCTATGGCTAATAAATAATCTACAATATAACTGGTGCTGTTATGGTTGTGATATTAATGATCATATGAACACATGCATTAGCTGGCTTTTAGAGCTTTCTTCCTGGTTTTTTACTTACTTTAACAGGCCGTGGTCTATGTGGTTGAGTGTATCTCAGATATATTAGTCCTGCAATAGATAGACCCACAAAGAGCCAGTAGTTGAAGCAGTAGTAATTAATAAGGAGGAAAACATCTTCCACAAGGAGATAAAGCAAAGTCATTAAGCCCTAGAAATAATAAAAACAAAGAGTTTTTAATGTGAAAATAAAGACAGAGTAAAATTATAAACTGCCCTGTTTCCAACCTATTTGTATGACCTTAGGATATCAGTCCATTCATAAATTGAGAGCATTAGAGTAAATTCTGTGTCCTGCAGTTGTTTTATACTGCCTGCACAGAACAACAGAAACCACCAAGAATGCAATGTCTATTTTAACAGATGAGCAGAAAAAACTTCCACTTTCCACATGGAAAATGTGAATGATGGTATATTAAGAGAGGATAGATCATCTTGCTAATGCAAACACAGTCTCTGTGAGAAGTCTTCATAATGAGATTATAATTTTAGTAAATTATTTGATGTCAAACAGGATCAGTATGATAATCTATTTGTAAAAGATATGTCACACAGGACAATGGTGGACACCAAATAAAATGCATGCACAAATTCACAGATTCTTCACGAAAATAATTTCCACAAATTCTGTAAGTTACAGTTCCACAATTTAGTGTCACAAGATCTCATTTGTGTAGTGACAGCAGAAAAAGGTCAACAGGTCTAAAGGCATCCAATGGTAGAAATGTATTTTTAGGAGTTTATCACTTCTGTTGTAACTAGAGTAGTAGAACATCAGTTTGCAGCAGAGTTGGAGAGATGTTCCTGACATATTCTTCTCCAGTGACACTCTAAAAGCTCACATTAAAGACTCAAACAGCTCCTGACTATACCATCACATCTTTAGCCATTCTCTGTTTTCTCAGCAATGCTATTGTACTTCTCACTAATATTGCTGGAGAATGTAGGATATGAATCAAGCCATTCTCTTTCCACTGGAAAAAAACAACCTTATCAGCCAAAATAACTCCAGTCCCACCCCCTCAAGGAGGTTTAAAAGTTTTGGACATTCACAGAAGGTGTCCCCAGGGCAGAAGAAGCCTGTGAGAAGTCCAGGGCAGAGCAGAGATGTTTTGCCAGAGGTCCAAACCCCAACTGCCCCAGCCAGGCAGGAGGCTGGGGTGTCACTTACATTGAACAGGAGAGCAGGGACTGGTGTGAAGCACTTTATGTGAATCAAGCTCAGACTGACAGGGAGGTGTCCTTCCCTGGCTCCAACATAGAAAAGTCTAAAAAAACAAAGGAAACTCAACCATATTAATAGCTTTTTGCTTCCTGACAAAGCAAAGAAATAATTCTTTTAGTACTCTGTTGTAAGTGCTGCTCTCTTCTCAAATGCCTTTAGTTTATCAAATGGTGCTGATCATGAGAAGATGTTTGATTGTAACAATACCTCCCCCATAACTGAATGACTTGACATGGCAAAAATTACCAAACAGTAGTAAAGAATGCAGATTAATGATTCCTTTTCAGTTATTTAGAATAAATCTATATTTCATACCGAGATGCTGCAATAATTGATGAGTTTAAGCCACTATAGCAAGACATGGCCACTGCTATAGGAATTATCCACTTGGCATGACTAAGGGTTTCACCTCCAAATGTCTGTAACAGGAAAAAAAAATAATGGTGAGGGTCACTATGTTAGGCATATGGATAATCCTGAGAAACTCTCATGAGAGCTTATTGTCCCAAATGTAGTGTCATGGCCCATGCTTTTTAATGACACCCAATAATGACTTAGGAAATTAGGATTTGAAAAAGCTGATCGGCATCAAAATAAAATTGGCAGATTCATTAAAAAAATCTTAAAAAACCTATTCCTAGATAAATTCAATGATGGAAAAGAAGATGATTAATTTGCTTTAAAGTATTCTGACAAATCTCAACTGTAGCAATCCATGAATTATCATTTTATTTCTGTATAAAATATTGATAAGGTTTTAAAAAACATTTCAGTGCACATTTGTCCATTGAAAATATTGCTGAGGTCCTGCAGCATTAAACATTACATACTGTACATTAGAATGGTAACAAAAAACCTGGTTCTCCAAACACCCAGACTTTGTATGGCTCTTTCATCCTGGCAAAAGCATCTTTCCTGTGATGTAGTGTTAAGAGCAGGATTTACAGAGTATACAAGATGATTTTTCAAAAGCAGATTTACTGGATACATTCTTGATACCTTCTAATGTACTGGTACTGTTATATGAGAAAAATGTTTTAAGCAGCTTTCAGCATGACAGTATTTCAGCTGTTTGCCAGGCATGCCACCTGAAGTTTTCCTGTAGAGTCTTTTGTTTGGGTTAAGTTCCACAACTTACCACAGCCACTGCATCACTTTTGAGGAGAGCTGACATGTCCAGCACTACATAGTATGCTATATTAGTCAACAGGTAAATAATAGCTACAATGGGCATTGAAATTGCAATAGAAAGAGGTAGGTTCCTGCAAAAGGAAAATGGAAAAATTATTTCATGTTATTTAAATGTGAAGCACCTAAATAGAAGATTGTTCCCACATTCAAGCATTTGTGAATGGATACCTTCATCATGTCTTATAATCCATCATTTTGAATCACAGGTTTACAAAATAACATGCAGCCATGTATGAAGCAATTCCATAAAAAGCTTAGTTTGTTGCTTGTGTGTCTGTCACAAGTTCATAAAAAAACAACCCTTAATGTAAATTTAATATAATACACTGTCTGTTATATGCAGCAATTTAAGAGAGCTCTCAAAATTGAGCTTTAAGTGCAGACTTAGGTATTTTCTTGATTGTGGCATTTTTTTCCTGACCCATAACCTATGCATGTCCCAAGACAAGATGGACTATAGCATCTTGAGTGGCTGATGCACACAACTCCCACAGGGCTGACATCCCTACAGAAGGGAGGAGGTTGTATTTGCCCATGAATAGTAATGCTGAAGATCACATCATAAAAGCCATAAATCTGATGCAGTCTTACTCTACTGGTGGCAAAAAATGTCTTGGAAAAATAATTCTGCCTAACTGAAAAGAAGCAGGGAATTTTAGAGGGCTAGATGCACCTTTGCTTTTTCTTGCTTTCAGCAGAGATATGTTCTCCTTCTTTAAAAGTTGTATGTTAAAATGTAAGATGTAAAATACATATATACAGGTAAATGATTCATTAGTATGATACAACTGATAAATGAGAAACAATCAGAAAGTACTACTTGCTCCTTCATTTGAAAAAAAAATAAGGTTCCTGAAGAGAAAATAAATTGACTAATTTCCAATCAGAAACAAATACAGAGTGGCTTGTCCTGCCACCACCTGCCAGTGATTGAAAGGAAAAGCATGTGTTTACCTCTCAGGATTCTGCATTTCCTCGGTGACATAGTTGAGTGTGTCCCATCCTGAGTAGGAAAAGAGGGCGGAGTAGAGAGCCAGGGCGATCATCCCTGGGCTGGAGGCTGAGCCCTCGAAGGGAGCTCTCAGGTTTTCTGTTTCCCCTGTACAAATGGCAGGTGCCAATTGCCTGTTACATTTCAAGGACTGCAACTTAGAAGGGCACTCCACCTGGAGTGTCAGCTAACCAAAGGAAATAACCCCCCACTGCATCCAGGTTTCATTACTGCATCTAAAAGTGCACAATTTACATTTTTACTCAACAAACAGGAGAGTTTCAGTGAGATGTTCAGACTACAGCTAGAATTGCACAGGGAGAGAGCAGAACATTTTCATGTTTGTTATTTGGATGTGACTTTTGTAATGCTACCAGAATTCACAGAGTCCTCTTCTGACATTACTGAAGGAGGGAGCCATACCAAGGGCATGCAGGACTCTGTCAGCCAGGATGAGGTGCCTGGCAAACCCAATTTCAGTTCCTGAATCTGTCTCATATTTCTTCCTAATAGCTATGTTTTTATTTCCACCAGATTAATTAGTGGCCACTAGAGGGGGACCTCCTTTAGCCATGGGCGTCAGTGGGATGCTCTGACCCACAAGGGTGCTCCCCAAAATTAACAGATGAGATTAAAAATCTTTCCTTTCGAAAATCTGCTGTAGTTTAGCTCCATGAGATGGCAACCTGCAGAATGCTGCAAAATAGGTGAAATGTCAGTGAAACTGCATTAGCCTTCACTGCCTTCCTGGAATGGGGAAGAAAGGCCTTACTGAGTTTGCAGAAGAAAAGCTGACTATCTAATGAAAATGGAAGTGGGTTAAGTATTAAGGGAAGACAGTAACATGCTGAAACCTCAATTAGGAAAGAAAGTAATGTCTTTTTTTTGTAAAATGAAAGCACTGATTCAACTAAGGAGCTTATAGGTACTACAAAAGCAATTCAGTCATCGAAGAGCTTGAAACTGAACCAAAGAACAGAAGCTATGAGATGTACTCATACTTTGGAGAAGAAAATGGTTGGAAGGTAAAAGAAAGAAAAATAAAAAATGTTCAAGAGAAGTTTTTTGGCTTTTTGGAGGATTTTTTTTTTTTTTTTTTTTTTTTGTTTTGTTTTGTTTTGTTTATTAGGTTTTGTTTTGTTTTTTTGTTTTTTTGTTTGGTTTTTTTTTTTTTTTTGTTTTTTTTTTTTTTTTTGACTTTTGGTTTTTGTTTTTTTTTCCTAAAGGCAGCTCATATCCAAAATCAGATCTATTTACAGTCTTTTAACACAAGCAGTGTATCCAAGCACATCAGCAGGAATATGGCAGGGCTAAAATATCATGGCTCTCCTTTTCATTAAAACAGCTGCTGAGTTGAAAAGGGTCATTGACTTAATCACAGCTTCCTCCAGAAACCTACATCATTCTCCTCCCAGTCTTTCCTGTATTTAAGTGCTCGGTTCTGCTTAAACTAAGCAGAGATGAGACCTTTACTACCAGTAAAAGCTCTCAGCATTTTGTGTGCCTCACCATAATGTTTCCTCTATGCTTTAACCCTCCCCGAGGCCACAGAGCACAGCAGAGGGAACAAAGTGAGCTCTGTGTGGGACCAGAGGGAGCAGCCCTGGGTCCAACAGCTCACCAGTGGGCAGGATGGGAGGCAGCTTTGAAGGAGGCAATTTGAAAGCAGGGGCAATGCTGCTACAGAGGTGACATCACAGAATCACACTTTTGCAGTTTTATGAGGGGAACTACTCCTTCATGCAACTGTGACCCTTAAGCAAGGCTTCTTCTCTGAATCTTCACATCTCTGCTCTTGGGACTGGGTTTGGTTGTCCAGGTTTCTTTAGACTTCAACCAACTGGTGATAATGGACATGAAGAATCATGTCTAGGCACTAGACATGTCTAGTGTCAGGGCACAGAAAAGCTTTCCTAAAATCTAATGGAGCATTGCAGTGTAACAACTGATGCAACTGCAGCCAAGGGAAGGAGGAGGCCAGAAAACTTGGAAAAGTAAACATGCTTGTTAGGTTTTATCAGCTAATTTAGCAGGAGAAAAAGATAATCCCTAAACTGAAGAGGGGAAACCACCTTTATTTCAACTGAATAAAGATAAAATCATTATACAATTTAAGAATTTCCAAGGAAAGTAAAATGTAAGAACCTTAGTAATCTAAGCAGCAGAGCTAGAACTGGAAGAGTTCACTGTGCCAGAGGACCAAATTAATAAAATCAAATCTATTGCCATATTCAAAGCTCAGCGGTATCACCAGAATAAACTGCTCTCCAGCTCTTTAGTGTGCTCAGTTCAGTCCAGTTATTGCTGACAGGAGGTGGCTCATCTGCCCCGTGATGCCTCACAGAAACACCATGCCCCAGTGATTCACAGAACTGCACTGTTACAGTCTTCTCCTTTGTTTCTAGAACAAACACACCCTCCCACAAATCCCACCTACGACTGACCCTCTCTGGTCACCTCCCTGGGCAGGGTGCTGTGGCACCAGTGGGGTGGGGTGGGGGGAGAATGGGGTGAGAAGCAATACAATTTCTGTTTCCCTGTCCTGTTATAGGACAAGTAATGCATGAGTCAAACACCGAGGCTGACTTTGAACTAGACAGCAGTAAAGTGATGTTAATTCAGCTGCTGTTTGCTATTCAGACCAAGCAGCACAGGACTTGACCTGAATAATTAACCCCCTATTGGTTAACAAGACATAAAATACATCTGATCTGCCTATGGGGGACTTCTTTATTCCAATAAACAACACTTCATTTGCAAGCCTTAAGGATCTCCCTACATGGATTTTGAAATAATTTGAAATCATCCCTACATGATTTTGAATCATATATGATTCGTTGCATAGAGTTTAGGTAAATGAAAATGATTCTTACCTTTGCCAATTTTGTAAAGGCCAACAGATATCACCAAGATAAGAGCCATAACTTTTGCATATGTGAAAATGTCTTGTACACGGGTACCCCACTTCACATTAACACAATTAATAAATGTTAAGGAACCTGCAGAGAAAAAGAATATGTATGAAAGGAGCACTGGATGCTTAACATCCCTTTAGTCATATTTCAAAACCATCTTTCTAGATACCACTGCTCTTTCAAGGAGTAAAACTGAATCAAATTTCACCACTTCAGGACCACTCAGACTTATTAAAATGAAATACCTGGTTTAAAATTTACACAATGGTTTTCTTAAGAATACTGTTTTCATGACAGTAGGTCAGATAAAACACATCATTTTTTGAATCTTAGGACTAACTCCTTCTCCTTTTAATTAATATTAACTCAATTAATATTGACTTAATAAAAATAAACTTAATATTAACTTTTAATTAATACTAAACTCAACAAGAGTTGTTTACATGCAAATGACAGTTCTTTTATTCTGTATATCCCAAATTTCTTCATGGTGAGATAAGTTCTAGTTTAGGTATAGAATAAGGACAACTTCTGCACTAAAGCAGTTTGCATGCTGTGGACAAGATACTGAATTGAGCCAGGCCTGAAGATTGCACAGCACTTACTTACAGAGTTCTCTCAAGTCCCAGCTCTGACAGAACAAAAATAACAAAGTAGTTGGTTGCAGAGAGCAGGTGGATCAACCAGTTTTCCTTTCCTCCACTTGCCATATCCTCTGCCATCAGGTTTGTCCCTTGGCTGGCAGCAGGTCCAGCCAGGGCTGAGCCTTGTGCCCATCTGTTCTCACTCTAGCACACACACAGGACATCACAGGCAACTTCTCCCCCTTGCTATCCCATGATCCAAAACAGAGATAGATGAGGAAAGGTAATGATGTGCATTGGTACCAGGTATGAAGCCCAGCTGCTGGAGAAGAGGGCAGAACAAATGTGGCACGGTGACCTAGACTGCTCTCAAGCACAGATCAAAGTGGGCTATTTCTTATCTAGAAGTCTCCTTGGTTTTTGTTTCTGTTTCCTTGACCTGCCTATAACCTATACTTAAGTTTTGAAAGGAAGAAAAAGGGTTTTGCAATGCTCAAAACAAGAATAATTTAGAAATCATTCTACACAGTAAGGGCACTAGCATGCAACCACACATGCTCAAAGAACTTCTTGCCTTCATTTTATAAATGAATCTGTGCAAGTGACAGTGTCCTATCAGCCAGTTAGGCCAGTGAACCATAGGCATACATGTATCTTTAACCAGCAGTCACAATTTATCCCTGACAAATTCTTGTAATTCTCCTCTTCCCTCTAGTAATGCCTTCCCCAAGCACAAGACATCCGAATAAAAGATTATTAGTTCCTAAGTATATGTTTTAGATAGGTAATAATTATTTTCACAGAATGCAAAGAAATAGAAATATAGAAAAACCTCCTCTGGCCATGTAAAATTACAGTTCTTAACTTCTAGCAATCACTACTTACATATACAGGCAGCTGCAATCAACCTGACTGCATTATATGGAGGTTCACAATGGGGAAAAATTGGCTGGACAATATAGTTAGCAAATGTGATTGCTATCACTGCCTGAGTTGTTGGTTCAATAATTAGCAAGGAAGACCAGAGTCTGATGAAGGCCACAAAGGCCCCAAATGCCTCCAGAATATAGGCATAACTGCCTCCAGATTTCAGGATGGATGTTCCCAGTTCAACGTAGCACAAAGCTCCGAACAGGGAAAAAATCCCACCAAGTGCCCAGATGACCAGCGAGAGTCCATAGGAAGCACTGTACATTAAAACACCTCTGGGTGACACAAATATGCCAGAGCCAATCATGTTCCCTACAATTAAAGACACTCCATTTAGTAACGTGATTTCTTTCTTCATCTGCATTTTTTCACTTGTCTCTGCCATATTGTCCATTTCAGCTTTTGCATTCTTGGTTCTGGACTTTTTGTTGCAGCATATTTGCCAAGGGGCTGGCATCTTCAATTCACATTACCTGAAAACAAGAGGAGAGAACATCTTTGTTAATGCATGTGATATCAGAGACCTTGATAAGGTAATTAACATACAAGGCATAAATGATACAAAGAACAGCTATTTTGACTGATTTTATCTTGCAGTTCAGGAGCAGCACACTAGTGAATGTTCTTAATTTTCACAGTTGCATACCTTTTCAATGGATAAATATGAGGCCACTGTCCTTGGTTAGAGATTCTGAAGCTTTGGTTAACTCTGAATTCACAATTATGATTTGTCTTGAATTATAATTCTACGTTACATTACATTGAGGAAGAAGGAGACACTGTATCCCTGGAAACACAGTTTGAATACAGCTGGAGTGTCCTCTACAAGAATACCTCTTCCTAAAATCTGTTCTTATCCCAGAAATAATTCTAATTTTATTATTTTTTGTTTCATCAAATGACATTCACTTGAAAACTGTTCTGCTGGAGAACACCAGAGAAAAGAGAAAAAGGGCCTCAAAACCTCTAATCTCACAAGGTAAATGTTAATGTGAGGGTAAAAAATGAGTTTTACTGCTCCTAGAGATGAGATTGCTGCTGCAGTGAAAAATGCAGCTTAGCTATTAACCTCACTTGACTTCCCAGGAGAAGCCACTAGCATTCACAGGGATTGAGTATGGAACATTCTGTCCCTGGAACACTTCTGTATAAGAGAGTCCAACAAAACATGCCTGTAAAAGCATCTCCCTCTGGCTCTCAGGACAGGGTCCAAGAATGCTGGGAGCTGGGAAAAACGACCTAACTGCATAGCTCCATGATCAGCTGGCCCTGTGCACACAGGCACAGCTCTGGGCTGAGCTCCCTGGGGATGAGGAGCCCAGGACTGCAGTGATTGTCTCACTTCTTGGGTCCTGCTGATGTATAAGGGTGCTTAGACCAAAGGCTAATTTTGGTCTGTCTCAAAACACATTTGTTTCTCCTTCCCTCCCCGCCCTCCACACACATTCTAAAGCACTTCTGAAGATAACTTCCTCAAAATCCTGTTACCTAGATTCAAGTTCCCTGAGTAGAACAAAGCTCATCCATGCAACACTGGCAAAGCAAACCCCATTTGAGTACAAATGTTTACACATGACATTTACACATTACACGTGACTCACAAATTTATGCTGTTAAATCGTGGGTCGGTGGCCAGTTTAAAACAATCTGCCCATCCCAAACTTCCTGAAAGGTTTGCTTTCCTTTGTAAAATATGGCTGTTTTAGCAACCCTTAATATATTATAATTCTATGTGTTCCTTCCCAGCTTTTTGGATGCAACTCACTTTCCTAATTGATCAAATAGCAAATGAGGCCTGATGAGTATTAAAAATTAAAAGATGCCAAACTCTCTTTAAAGATTAAATGCTTTTCTCATCCTAATGGCACTTTCTCTAACCACAGGAACGCTGTGGGAGCACTGGAATAAAGTTAAATATTAACTCTTGTCAAAAGTGTCCTTTTTTTTCTGACCACCTTCTCTCACACAAAAGTGACTTCTCTTACTTCTCACATCATCTCACTATGAATAAAAAAACATCATCCTGGTTTGCAGGGAGAAATTCCATGCATCCAATACATCATTAATATATCTTCCTTTAAATTCCAGATAAGCCTCCCCTGTTTCCTTCTGTGTGACAGAAAGGAGGAAAAAAAAATCCAACCCAAAATACAGGCCAATACTTCCAGAACCTCCTGTCTCCATTTTTGTTCTCAATGGCTACATGAAATATCAGCAGAAACCCCTCCCATGATGGCAGCTGTTTGGAGAGTTCATCATGATAGTAGCATGCTGAAAATCTGGGCATAATTTTTTATTAATACTATTTTTTCAGCATAGCTGGTTTAAAATCATCTTGGGCTTCTTATGCTTGATGTACAATTTTAATTTTTTTTTTTTTCCAGATTTTTAAATGCAAGCTCTGGTTGTGAGCTGAAATGCACAACTATTTCAGTCTAGTACAGATGGCCTGCTAGCTAAAGGGAGTTTGATCATTTAAACTGGCAGTGCTACTGAAGCCTAGAAGCACTTTTACAATCTGCAGCTTTCATGAGGCACAAAGGTAAAGTTGAAATTATTTTCTTAAGTAACACAATGTTCTGCGTATTTTTCTCTTATCTCTTGTGCTACCAAAAGATTATTTCTGATTTCTAAAAATGTGCAACCGGTGCTGTGTAGGGAAGTATTTCTTCCATAAATAAGTGACTGCAGATGAAACCATTATGAAAGAAAAATAATTAGAAGAAACAGTTCAAAATTCAGTACTTTGAGGCATGTCACATTAGCAAAACTTTTACCCAGACCCTCAAATAAGTCCACAAATAAGTATGGTCTGAGAATGAAAGAGTAAGAGATTCAGTTTCCAGTTTCCATAACCAAGATGCAACTTCACTGCAATTAATTTTTATCATCTGAAAGTAGAAATTTTTGAACACAATATTTTAAATAGCTTCTGCCTGTCCTCCACCAAGACAACATTAGCATTTCTAGCAGCTTTGACAGTGCACTGATTTAATTCAGTGCCATACCAATGCTGGAGCAGTTACTGATTTCTTTATTCAGGACTATGTCTTCTTAAACAAACAAGATTCACTGAGTTCACTCATGCTTGTTCTCAGCAAAGTCTTCATGCTATTGAGAAAATTAGTGGAATATAGGAAATAGTCTCCTGTACAGATCTCCTTGTATAATAGCATAAGAATAACTTTTTTTTGTCAAGTGTATAAAGAATTTACTTCTGTAAATTCCAGGCAATGATGGAAATTATTCAAGGATATGCCCAGTGTCTGTTGTCTAACTCTTTATCTCATTTATAGCTTCTGCTATTTTTTTCCTACTGAACCTGGTCAGTAGTCCTGTTCTACTGTTGTCACTATCCCTTCATCCTCATGCCATGATTCCCCTTTCTGGGACCATCACTGTTGCTTCTGCCTCAAACTGGTGTTCCAAGAAGCTTAAACTGAGGAGCTTATGTGTTCAAGAATGCTTCAATCGGTCTTCTCTAAAATATGGACATATAGGTCACATTTTGAGGGTCCATATAATCCAAGTGAAAGACAGAAAAAGCTAACTGAGAGAACTTATTGGGGACAACCATCAGAGCTCTAATAAGGTGATTTCTTTCAGGGGTGGCCATTTTCAGTTGTAAAATCCTATATTATAGTAGATGACAAATATTTATGGTGAAGCTTCTAGCACTCAAGAGTGGCTTCCTGAGACCAGAAAGTTTTAATTTATGCAGTAATTTAAAAACTGAGGTTCTTTGCATCCTGCTTTAAAATATTTGGGTATTGTGATGATAAAACTTTATGGCAGCAAAAATACCAGTACAGTATTTTAGTGTGGAAGGGGCTGAGAGCTGGTCTGTGAGCAAGACAGAGTTAATTGATAAGGTCTACTTCTAAAAGGAATTTTACCAAGGCTGTTGGCATGGAGATAGAGAAGAGAAGAAGATAAGCAAGAAGAAACCTGCAGCTGGAAAAAGTATTTTAGAAAGGTTTTGTGAAAGTTAGTTGAAAATAGTGGTGGAGAGTGTTTTGCACTAATGAACATTGTGTTGATCTATTGTAACCAATGAATAAAATGTAAACTTTGTGGAGTGTATGAAAGACAGCAAGCTGTTATAATAAACAGAAAAGAAGCCTTCTGAAGTTATGCTGAGTCCCTTTGTGTGGCATGTCCATCTCAACTGTGACATTTTAGTAACTCTTGAGCATGAAGTCTGAAGAGCAAAGTATAAAAGCTTTCTGATGCTAAGGAAGATCCTTGCTGTCTTGCTCCCATGGAGTGGAACAAACAGAAAGAGCTATTGGTTTCTGGAATCAATGTGCCAATGTGCCTGAGAGGATGCCCAGGCTGAGTGACACAGCTGCCAACATCTGCCCCTGCCTTGTGTCAGCAAGTGACCTCTGCTACACAACTTCAGAACCCTATTCTCATGCAGATCTTCCTTTTCCTTAGGGACTCTCTCAATAAATGGAGGGAAATTTTCCTCTCAGGGAAAGAACAATGCCTTGAGAGCCCAGACAGACATAATGACCCTAAATCCTTTGCAGCTTCATGTTTACCTCACAGCTGTATGTGCAAAGAGCAACAGAAAGGACCTTGGAGACTGACACCTGAGAAGTAACAGTAACACCATATACAGATAATTCTCAATAGCTCATTTCTTACTTAATCCACTGCCAAATGTCACACAAAAGTGAAGGAAGAAGGGACAAGTTGATAGTAGGTGAAAACTAGAGCTGGAATCAAAGACAGTTCTTCCATAAAGGGCTGGTTTGGGAGGCCAGGATTTTCTCAGACACTTTCCCATTCTTCAGGGGTCTACATTTCATGGTGATTGCTTCCTTCTTAAGGAGGTAAGTCACCTTTGCCAAATGATTCAGCCAGGCTTGTTCAGGGAAGTGCATATGTACTTGCACAGGAACTTACAGCCTTACAAACTGCTCCATAGCCTTCCAGAGGGACTGAGGTGTTTCTACTTGTTAGAGCATTTAGCAATTCTCATCCTTTAATTTAAGAAATATTGGTAACTCAATAAGGTCTCAGAGATCAATTACTGTTGACTTCAGCAGATTGCCTGCAGGGGCAATTTAGGAAGCCAACTCCTATGAAAGATGTTGGAACATGCTGGACATCACATTTACACCTAATTTCATGATCTTTTCTTTTTGGTGAATTTTGCCTACCTCCACAAATTTTCTCCATAATCAAAGTGTACTATGCCACCAATGAACCAGGCAAAGTCAAACCAGCTAAGAATACTGATCAACATTTTCTAGCTTCAGTCAGAAAATTAGTGAGATTAAGAATAACATTTAAAATTAAAAGCTAGCACATTTTAATTACATGTGTATTAGAAATCAATATGCATGTAGAAAGCCATTGCAAAAGTCATGGCCAATCTCTTATTTTCTCCAAGCACATTCTGGGCAATTTTCTCCTGCCTGTAGAAGGCTGACCAAAAGTTTAAAAAAATCCAAACAAATATATTTTATATTAATAGCTATTGGAATATGAAATCAGATGAGCAAGCAGTTTTCAACATGTGTGTAGTTAAAACTTCAAAACACTGAGTATGAGCATCAACAGGTCTCAAAGGGAGTATTCATGGCAGATTGTACTGTTGGACATTTCCCAATGAGGAAAGCAAATAAAACAAGATTATGCAGTATGAGGAAACAGCATAAAATAAAATACTCTTAGAAATTATAATACTAAAAACTCAACCAACAGCAGCAAAAAATCCGCTTTGATCTCATCTGAAGCAAACATTTCTCACTCAATAGGAAACAAGCATACTTCCATTTGATTTCTAAATTTAATGTTTATAAAAATATTTAATGAATTATTGCTTCAGTACTCCAATGCACTGCTATGGTCATTGACTGGCTTTCCCACAGGAGGGACTTGCTCCACCCCTAGCACTCCATCCCTACCCCAAAGCAAATCACAGAGGAGATCTGAGAGAAAAGCTGCTGTAGCCCAAATCTAAGGAGGGGTTAAAAAGAGAAGCTAGCAGCTTACCAGAGGGTAGGTGATATGCTTGCTTCTTTCAGCAGAAAGGCTGCTGTAATAGAACAGTGCCTCTCAGGCTGTTGCTCTAAATAATGTCTCTGTTTCACCAGGATGGGTAAGGTAGCACCTTATATGAATAACCTCTTGTCTCACTCTGTTTAGCCTTGCCTTACCTGCTATTTTTACTACAGTAGCATGGATATTAAAATCAATGAGAGCTTTCAAGAAAGATCTCAGACTCTCCTGGAATGTGGTTACTCCAAACAGCCTCAGCTGAGGTCATTAGCAGGCAGAAGCACACAACTGCTGCTCTCTATTTCTAAGAAAGTTGTGATAGAAATATAACAAAAGGAAAGTTGGGGGGGGGGATCCTTCATCCATGTGTCACTGAAGCCATGAATAACTAATGCAGTCTAATTCCTTCATGCTGATTTAGAAAGCCGCAATGGAATTTTTCCTAACACTACACAGAGGTTTATTCTGCTGGCATAACTTGCTAAATCAGAAAGTCTTTCAGAGGGAGTAGACTAGCAAAGAGTTGTAGTCAACTGAAAGTCATAGGTATTATTTATTTTCAAACAACCAAATGCTTTTCTGTTTGGTTTTTTTTCTCAGATTTTCTTCTAAATTTAATCTATACATTGTTAAATATTAATCAACTCAATTATTTTTCTTATCTTCAGAATTATAGATCTGTGCCTTTTATAATAATTTATGACGTGCATGAGACACAAAACAGGTGAATCTGGTGTTAATTTTAATTCAATAAGCTTTAAAATAAATCTAGGATAAAAATAAGCAAAGAAGTTATTTACCCAGTGTATTCACTTAGTCTTCTGAAAAAACAGGTTGTCCTATGATGTCCTTTTCAAAGCCAGTATGGTGTACAGCATAATGTCTACTGAAACAAGTAAACATCCAGAAAATAAAATCTGGGATTTTACGAAATAAAATATTAACAAAAAGTTAATAAATGCAAGAGAAATAACTTGGGATTTTTGTTTTCCGTGAAGAATGATGTACTCGTGCCAAAGTTCATCTGGAAGGAGCTGATCCAGCAGGTCTTGTCACTAGTCTTGTCACTAGAGCTGAGGCACCAGATAACAGCACTGCATCAGACTGGACCACTAATCCACATTTGATCCATATTTGAGTCCCAGCACAGATATCCCTCCAACGGCTTGAGCAGTCCAGCTAGAAAACAAGTGGGAGCACAGAATCATGGTGCACGTTCCATTCTGTAATCCACAGTGACCAAAGGGAATAATAAAAACAACACAAATCTTCCTTTTATAAGCCAGTGCTCCTCCTGCTCCTTCGTTTTAAAGTAACATGCATTTTGTGGCAGACTGAAGCAGGTATGCAGTTAATGTTTACACAGAAATGGCTGTGCTTCTTAAAAACCCTATTCGAAGCAGGTTTAGGACAAATTCTTTGAAGAAGCAGCTTTCAAGCTGTTTTATCTATGAAGGATGAGAGCTCTTTAAGTCTGCCTGGAAAGATTGCACAATTCCAGCTGCCTGCAAGCTTGTGGTTACGTACATTATAATGTAGCAAGAAGCATTTTGGCAATAGGATTGTTTTGAAGGAATGTTGTTCCTGGTTGGACAAACAGAGAGGCTGAGCACCATGTTCATAAATCAGAGCCTCTGTCACCTTAAAGTCTTTTCCTTCTGCCAGGGCAATGTTAACAACTATAGCCTAAAGCCCAGAATGCATATTTTCAAGAATGTGTAATTACTTTCACTCTGAAATTTGAACTTGAGTTTGTCCTGTTTCAGATTTGGGGCACCAAACTGTTTTTCTGGCTGTGTGTTATACTGAGGGACTCTACTCTCAGACCACCTTTATATAGTCTGTTTATCCTACTCCTGAGCCAGCCTCAGCCCTTTGTTTCAAGTCTGTAGAAGCTGCATGTTGGAACATGAAAGAGTCCTTTCTTCATTAATGTCTCCCATATTTTTATTGGTCTGACCCTCATGGTTACACACTACTGGATATTACTAGATTTACAGGAACAGCACATAAATCAACATTGAGCAATCATAAAGCATGCACTGTGCACAAAAAGGATTTTTCTTGAACATCTATTCTGCAAATACAAAATCTAGTTCCTTTGCTAAGGAAGATTACATTTAATCTTGCATTTTAAGTAAGCAAGATGGATAATGTAAACAAGTGAAAGCGTTTGCAACAAGTTTTTCTTACTCATTTTTACAGTATTTCAGGATTTGATAAGAATTTTTGCAGTGAGGCATCTCCTGTACTTACTGTTCACAGTGATTCTTCTTAGTTACATATAAACATGCATTTCCTTACTGAACAGCAAGTTAAGGCATGCTTGCCTGAATAAACCCGTGACGTTTTCTGGTTTCTTGCCCACACTTCCATTACTGCTCAGGAAGGCTTTTCATATGCTGCACTGGAAACAAGACTACCTAATTATTTCCAGAGCCCTCTTCATTCATACCATTGCTCAGCTGCAGCAAACAGCTCAGTGGTACCCCTGCCAAGTCTCTGCTTCCTCCTGTTCTGTAACTCTGTGCCTCAGCCAGCACAAGCCCCTACAGTCCTCATCCACAACAGATGCACTCACACTGAACCCTGACTGAAAACACACTGCCAAACACCCTCTACCATTAGCTGCAAGACTCTGAATGACCAACAAGGGCCACGATCTGTGTCATCTTAATAAAATCAGATCTTTACTTACTTTGCCATGAAGTTAATGCAGGAGGGAATATAGCTCACAGACCAACAAACTTCTTCCAATCATGTTAACTTCAGGTATGGGAGCAGAACACAAGGTGCAGCCACTACTAAGTGACAAGGTGCTAAAAATACAATACAAAATCTAATGCCAACAAACACAAAATAATATGTGTAGTCCTATGCTTCTATTTTCCCCTGTGTACATGTACAAAGACAGTTCTACATGCACATTTTGAAAGGCTTTCAGTGACCTGCAAAGACTCAGAGAAAAGCTTTTACTGTCAGTAAAAAACATCAGCAGTTTTTCCCCTTGGAGCGAAACAGCAGAAAAATCTGTTAGGAATTGCAATGAAGAAGTGAAGAATGTACAAAATACTCTTAAAACAACTGTAAAACAAAAGTGACAGACTGTGGCTCATATTGACTCCCATGTCTGTCACTTCCTCACACCCTTCACTCTGCATGGCCAAGCACACAACCTCTACCTCTTCATCCATGCTGACCCCAAATAATTCTCCTTGTGCCCTTGTCTGTATCTCTCAGGCCCCAACTGTGGCTGCCCCTTCCCCCCTTTCACTCAAGGAAATCTGTGTGTGCCTAACACATTGGAGAGGGTGGGTTGATGCTGCCCAGAGTGGTGGTGTCCGATGGCCTGGGAACATCCAGCTCACACTGCACAGGGCTCTGAGCAACCCGATCTAGTTGAAGATGTCCCTGACCACGGCAGAAGGGCTGGGCTAGCTGACCCTTAGGGGTCCCTTCTAACCTGAGCTATTCTGTGATTGTACTTCATCATGGAGGGAGGCTCAGGGTCCAGGGAAAGAGGAGGGAGATTGGCCTGAGTTTTTACTCTGAATGGCCTCAAGGTTTCCTTGGAAGGCTGGGCTTTGGCTGGAATGCTCATGGCCTAACAGATGTGGGCATATTCAGACCTAGGGGTAGAAAACTACTTTTCCTGCAGCTGTGCCACCTCAGGGTGATGGCACATGAAGAGGAACAGCCCATAGTGATTGCAGCAGTGTGACAGAACCATTCCTGAATGTGACTCCATAGGGCCATATTTAATATTGCAGTTAAGAGGAAACAGGCTAGTTCTGTACTGACAGGCAGGAGTCAGCAGAGAGACTTTGAAAGCTGCAGGATGCTCTTTTCCCTCATGCAGCTATCTTATAGTGGGTCCTCAGGAAAGTTCCTAACACATGATGAATTTTGGACACACATTGAAGAAACCTTACTTTGCTACCTTGCAAGACACAAATCTTATTTTGAGCACCAATAATGAACAATTGTGGCTTAAAATGTGATGTGCAGTGAAACACACAGTTCTGGCACCAGCTTTCCTCAGAGCTTGCTAGACACCATTAGGTCTGCTCTAGGAAAATCACAGACATTCATTGCACCATGGTCCTAGGTTCCAGCTATGTAACTAACTTTAATTTTACAGCCTCTAGAGAGAGTCAGGATAAAAGGCAAATACGCAGTTTATGTCAAAAACTTACTTTATTACAATTCTGAATCCCTCCTAATTTTAGATAGCCTGAGCAGAAATTGAAATTATTTATCAGTGCTTGCACAAATAATCTGCCTGTGTGGTGTTCTGACAAATTAAAAAATTCTTTTTACTAGTTTTGAAGTCATCTAGATAAAGTCAGTAAGGTCTTGTGAAAAAATACCACATACCTTTTCCTCTCAGGTGGCCCCATTTGTGCATCAACATGTTAACCATCCTTCAGACAAAGAAGGACAGCAGAGATGTGATCTGGAGAAGGTTAAGGCAGGTCATAGCAGAAGAGACTCCTGCACATTACTTCCAGCATGGCAAGGCAGGGCACGATTGATCTTTGCACAGAGCCAACTACAGCTCATCATGTAAGTACAAAAATAAAACTGAGTTAAAAGTTTGCTCTAGCAACATGACATGAGAAGTATTAATGGCAGATGACAAAAGTAAGGGGTGGTAAATGGCAGGTGACAAAGGCAAGGCAGATGATGAAGAAAATAGATGAAGTGGTTATAACCACACAATTATAGCTTTTCTATATCACTTCTGAGCACAATATGCTCATTTCCCTTGGGCTCCTCTTTGGACTAACATTTTTCTTATGCAGTGGTCTGAGGCACTTGATCTGGCAACAAAATGGGAAAAGAAACCTAAAACAAAACAATAACAAAATCTTGTAAAAATGCAATGTAAACTTCCTACCACCTACCACTTCTCTCCTGTAGGCACACCAGCATGGCTTAAGGAAGAAGAACAGCCCTGGAAAAGAGCACTTTTTTCCCCTCCTCTGTGAGAAAGAGCAGATGGAAGGAGAAAAACAAACATGCCACGTTAAGATGAGATGTCTCAATCCTGTGAGATGAAAGGAAAGGATGTGTATAAACAGAAAATACGTAAAATGGTGAACTTTTAATATTTTTGTTATGTATAAACAAAATAGTTTTACAAAATTAGTCAACAACCATCAAGTGTTTGGCTTTATGATTGCACTCCAACTTATTAATTGGTCACTGACCAAATGCAGGCTAGAAGAACTCAGGGTCATTTCTGAGACTCTGCAAAGGCACAGTAAAGACAAAGCTGCACATGTATTAAATACTACATAGAAACAAGAATCATGTTGTAAGAAATATTTACATGGTTTCATAAAGAAAGAATAAATTTAAAGATGCAGTCTTTGAGAATTAGATACAATATCTGGATAAGGCTGAAGTCCTAGCTGTTTGTTATCTTTCAACTTTTGTATTATAATTCTGGCAAATTCCTCTCCTTGGCTGTCTGAAGTATCAAGCAGTTGTCGTACTTTTGATGTCCTTGTAGGTTTGGTGCTTATAAGTTCATAATCTTCTTTCATGAGCAAAAATCTTGATAGAAGAGCATCCAGTGATTGATTCAAACATGCTTCAGTCATCTGATCAATAATTTGTTCTCGTTTACTTTGGATCCACTGATGAGCTACATTCTGTTGTATGGTTTCCAATACAAAATCTGAGATTGGAAAGGATTAGAAAAAAAAGGAAGGGATTGTAACTGTCTGTCAACAAATATTGCCACAGAACAAAGAACAAGCTGAAAAAAAGCTGTTAAAATGTTCCAATTTGACAAATTTGGTGGTTAGAGTATTTATTCTATCTGAATCACAGAATAATTTAGGTTGGAAAGGACCCTCAAGGAGGTCATCTGATGTAATAGCCTGCTCAAAGCTGGGCCAACTTCAAGGATAACTCAGGTTGCTCAGGGCCTTGTCCAGCTGAATTTTGAGCATCTCCAAGTGATGGTACTTCTGCAGCCTCCATGGGCAACCTGTTCCAGTGTTCAACCCGACCTGGTACTAAAAAGAGACAGGTGGTAAATTCACTTTCCAGGGGGATTTTTATTGAAAATTACTGAAAACATCCCTGTAGTTTCCTGGTATTTTTCTCAAGATGAGGTTTCACACTGTGAGAAAGTGTTGATTCTTGTATTTTCAGAAGAGGGATGGTACAATAGATCTTTATAAATTTGCATGTTATTGTGTGGCCCCTCAAAAAATATTTCTGAATAATTCATCATTAAAGTTTATTTTTGTTAACTTTTTTGTTAAGTTTTTACAGTTATTTGATAATGCATTTGGCTCCCAACTAACACAGAGGATCATTACAGGTGAGATGCTGACACAGTTGCTGCTTCTTTCAGCCCCACCACTGCTAAATGGGAGACTGGAAAGCCTAGAATCTGAGAAGTGACAGGCAACAAGGCGACTAAATCTGAGCCAAGTTTTTCTCCTGTTCTGCTGGACTGTAGCACTGCTGCAGCAGTAGGAGATAGGAGAAATAATATGAGCAAAGGGAATGGGATAAAGAAGACTCATGGCAGCAGGAATCTAATTAAGAGGAGAGAAAAAAACCTAGTAGCTACAGGCAGCTACAGTAGCTACCTGTACTTGGTCCCATTTTACACTGTTTTTGCTTATTTTGTAACATAAGTCTATAAAGACAGAATTACTTAATTTTGCATTCCTAATTTGCATATGTTTTGTTTTCATTTTGCAGGCGACTAACAGTTCAGCTTCCATTTGATACAGACATCCATAACATACATTCAATGTTAGAACACTTAATGTGGGTCTTGGAATCAAATGATGTTTGCTGTACCTGAAGGAATTGGAGATGACTGCAGCACACAGGACGCAGAACTGGAGGCATCTGAAATACTCTTGTCAGATGAGAGAACAGTACTGTATGGATGCACAAGGAGTTTGGCACTCTGAGTTACAGACAGATTTCCATCCATGCTCTGACTGCTGAGAGAGTGTAGACACCCAGAATTTCCATCTTAGACAAAAAGAAAAAGGAGAAGGAAAACAAAAAGCTGTATTAATTGTGTGTTCAAAAAAAAAAATACACCCATCAGAGACTATTTAGAGCCATTTCACACAAGAAATCATAAGCCAACCTTTACATGATATGTAACAAATTAGTCCTTATACTCAAATTCTGAGTACATTTATGTTCTTTATATTTTACCAGGGCCTGACTATGGTTTGGGGTCCTGCTTTATTTTAAAGAAATATTGGGAGTATAAATCTGGTAGATGTGAACTTTAATGAAAAAGCTCTGTTTGACAAAAAATTTTTGTAAGGACTAGAAGAACAAAATAAATCCTTTGAGTATTTGAAGAGGTAACTAGAAGTCAGCAGGAAAGCAGACTAATTTATTTTGATGACATTTGGCAGTGTAACAAAGGTGAAAATATTAAAATAAAGATTCAGGTGGGGGAAAAGGACATGAGGAACTGTGTGAGAAGTTAACATTCAATGGGAGACCAATAAAAGCTTTTTGTAGCCCATCAAAACAGGATATGACTTCATGAAACCTTAATGTAAACTTTTGCAAATAATAGTAAAAAGAATTTCTATCAGGTGGGAAGTTTAACAGTTTCTAGTTTAAGGATATTTTTATAGTAGAAAAAGATGACAGATACGAAAGCAGCAGTGGGAATGTAACAAGGAAAAGATAACAAACAGCTGATGAGAAACAAACTACAGGACCTATGCCTAACTGTGTAAATAGCTTTGATTAGACTTTCACAGTGTCACTTGATAAAGACACAGTAACTAAGATATTAACAAAGAACCAGAGATGCAAGAATCAGATGAGCATCTAAAGGCACAATGAGGTAGCCCCATGGACAACTCAAGATTACCTGTCCAATGGGGAAATCTGAAGGTGTATTCCCAGCTCTTTCTTGACCTGTAGAACAATATGTCTGTAAGTACACAGAGCAGTAATAGGAAAATGTGGAAGAAATTCCATTCTCAGTATTTTAAAATGATGGACTAGAACTCATAGTAACTAGCATTTTATTTCATGAACAAGAGAGAAAGTTGGGCAGAGCTATGTATTGTGAAGCAGCATTTTGAGTATTTAGCAGTATTGTGAGACATTATCTACTCCATGAAAAAAGGGGATTAGAAGACAACCACTGTGAGTGGAAGATCATTTCAGGAAACTATTTCAAGCAGCTGTGCTGGGATAGATTGTTATACATTTTTAGGCACTCATATTTAATTTCATAACATAAAGACAAACTACTGGGGTTGTACTGGTATGAGAGAATGACCTTGACCAGTGACCACAGTATAAAAAAAATACAATCAAAAAATCACACAATTACTTCTGTTGGAAAGACCCTTGTGATCCTCGAGTCCAGCACTGCCAAGTCCACCACTGCCCCATGTCCTGAAGTGCCATGTCTACACATCTTTTAATTACCTCCAGGGCTTGTGACTCAACCACTTCCCTGGGCAGTCTGTTTCAATGCTGGACAACTCTCTCCATGAAGAAATTTTTCCTAATATCCAATCCCCCTGGCACAACTCAGGGCCATTTCCTTTCATCCTACTTCTTGCTGCTATTGCTTGTCAGTTTAAGAGGCCCCCATCAGGCCACATTCTCCTCTCAGGTAGTTGCAGAGAGCAAAGAAGCAAAATTTCCTCTCTAAGCCTCCTTTTCTCTAGGCTAAACAACCCCAGTTCCCCCCAAAAAATGATAGTGAGGGCTATTCAGATGTCATTCAGGAAAAAACAGATTGACTTGAATTACTCAAAAAGAATGTAGGTGACTTAGAAGACTGGAGTAACAGAAATAGAAAACAAAAAGAAGGAAAAATATGAGATCTAGACTTTCTGTTTCAAGCTGGGGCTAATGATTAGAAGCGAGATGAGGAATAAAAACAACCCCTAAGTATTCATTCTGTAATGAAGGACCTTGTGAAAAATTAAAAATGAAATTATAAGATATACTAAGTAAGGGGGATTTCGTAGACAAGAAGAGCTTGTTATGTCTCTCATAATACTACATAGCCTTAGTTCAATTACTTAAGTTACAACATGCACCAGGAGGACTAGTTAGGATGCTACAAGAATAAAGAAGCTTTTTTTAAAAGGGATTTCAGAAGAGTGCATCCTGTTCATCCAGCAAAATATATTAAAGGATTACTCTCTGTATCAAAAATGAAATGGGAAGAAGGAAAAGAGCTGTTTAAAGAAATACCCAAGAAAAACTCGCTAGGAAAGGGAAAAAAAAAACATTAAAGATGAAAAGAAAGGCTAAAGGCTAAAGACAAGTCTTAACTCTGAAAAAGCAATTTTCTGAAAAAGCATTCTGACTGTACTGATGGAAAAAACAAGAATCTATAGTCATTAACTCAGCTAGACTCTGCCTTGGTGCTGTGCCAAACTCCTCTCTTGCTGACAGCTACCTGGAATACAATTTTCACCTGAAACAATTGCATCTGAGTTTGAAAAGCAAGAGGAATGTCAGTCTTGTCTTGCACTACAACACTACCTGATGTAGCTATTGGCAAAGTAATAAACAACACTTCTGCAATAGGGTTTTGTAGGCACTATTTTCACAAGCTTTACAGTATCTATATAAAAACACAATAAAGTCTAAGCAATGACTCTATAAAACCACCACCAGCTGACCAATCAGATTAAATGAACCAACAAATTTTCACTGATGCCCTCCATAGGCAGACACAACAATTTATAACAGGAACCAGTAAAAAGAAAGGCTGATATTTATCATTACTTTATGTGATTGTACTTACAGCTCTCGTTCATGTTCAAACTAAAACTACATATTCTAAAATTCATCACAACATACTTATTAAGCTAGATAAATACCAGTTATTCTTCATCTCTGAGGTTTTTGTGCTGTATAGATAACTGCTTCAGTTAAGGTACAGCCAAAGTGCCCTGAACTTGCTTTCTCCATTTTCTCCAGGTCCTTAAGCCTCCCATAATTTATTTACCCAAATTCCTCCTGTATTTATACCTTTCTAGTACACTGAGTAGAAGTTCAAAATTGTGTGTGTTCAAACAGGAGCTGAAACAGGAACTGCCTGTGCTCTGCCACTTCTACCAGAATATCTCTGGTTTTGCAGCACCTCGGAATACGTATTGATTTCCTTATTTCATAGCAGTGAAGTCAAGAGTCTTGTCTGCTTTCATACTCCTGGGTCCCTGCAATGCCAGAGGACACTCCATTCTTTTGAAATATGTTTACATTCTGTCAAGGGAAGAATCTTAAATGCAGTTTTGGTTTCACAATGTATTGCTATTCCATCTGGGTTCCATTGCATTTTTCTGGCTTCTGATGTCAGCAAAACCTCAAAATTGAGTTTTCTTGGGTAATTTTGCCAACTTTTATTTATAAAAGGACACAGCTACAAAAGGTCCGTGTAGATACTTTTGCAAAGCAATCTATTAAAGACATTTTTACTTACTGAATTAAAAATTATCTAGAAACTTGCACTGGAAACTTTGAGTATACTCAGCTTCTAGAATGTTTTAAAATGTGTAGGCTTCTACATATAGTTCACAAATAGTTCACAAATTAAGGAAAAAAAAATCAATTAACTAAACCGCCAAGAGTGTGAAGGGACAAGTTAGCTCTGCACTCACAATTAGGATACAGAAAATAGGAAAACTGAACCTGTGAGCTGTAGAGATTTCTCAGATGATAGGAACAGAAAATCAGAGCTGAAAAACTCTAGTTTTTTACCCAGAGCACAAAGTTTATAAAATACATTTTTTTACAGGCATAGAGAGACCTGGCATTTCTGCACAAATGCAATGTCACAGTACAAATGTAAAGCTCCAATGGCAACTTAAATTTACGTAACATCAAGATTATCTCACCTGATGAGAGGATATTACACTGGGGAATAGACTTGAATTTTGATGTATCTGGAGAGATGCTCCGAAGGGGAAGTGCATCACATTGTATGGAGCTAGAATATGTTGGCTGTAAGAAATACAGGTGCATATTGAAAAGGCACATTAAACAAATATGAAGTTGCAATATTTTTTTACAGAGAACCTTCCCATCAGCATGTTTTCTCTGCTATCTAAATGCTCAATAGACAGCACAATTAAAATATGGCAAATCAGAAGAAATTTTGTAATCCCAATACTTATGTATTTTCAAAGATGACAGTAATTTTGTATACAAGTTTAACTACTAGTAACAATTGCTGGCCCTGCACAGGACCACCCCAAGAATCATTTGCCCAAGAGCATTGTGTAAACCCTTCTTAAACTCTGCTGGGCTTGGTGCTGTGACCAATTCCCTGGGGAGCCTGTTTCAGTGCCTGATCACCCTCCGGGTAATGAACCTTTTTCTGATACCCAATCTAAACCTCCCCTGGTTTCACAGCTTTGTCACATATTTAGAGCTTTCCTTTATTTAAATACCCTTCTAATTTCTGCATACTCAGCCTTTTCTGTCTTCACTTATATGGCTTTGCATTTGTTACACTCTGGCTCAAGTAATGCATTTTATGCCTTTCCTGACTGCACAGGAAAGTAAAGTGCAGAACAACTCCTCTCACCAAGATAAACTTCCTTTAAAATCTCTCAGGATGCTGACATATCAAATGCAACATGTAAAGTATTTACCTTTTCAGGATTCAAAGGTATATTTAGAGACATCTGCTCCACATTTGCTTTCTTTCCACTCTTGTAAATACTTTGTGATTCATATAATGACTGGAAGAGAAGTATTTGTCTGTATTAAATTTCTGCTATAAGACAAGAGAACAGTCTTGTACAAACTCATATTTCAACCAGATACAAGATTATACAAAGGAGACTGAGGAGAAATGACAAAGGAGATTACACTTCTTTTAGCAAGTGAAAGTTACCAACTCACTTGACCAACTCATGACTGTACAATAGCTACTTACCTTTGATCTCTTTAACAGAATTACTGCTTCCAGCAGAGCTATTTCATCAAATGTTCGCAGAACTGGCTCCAGGTCTATTAAACATTCTGAACAAGGGAAGAGTACTTGGTGAATGGTTTGAAGTGGAAATCAAGTTGTCAGTGTACTAAAGTGTCTTTCTCACATTTAGAAAAATAATTTGTCTACTGAGACATGTCAAACCACATATACTGCTAAAAGAGAAGCTGGTTGCTTCTCTTAAACCGTTCACACCACCAAAAGAAACCCTGTCCTGACCTGGCCACCTGATCACTGTGTATCAATAGAGATCCAGGACGGTGCTGGATCGAAAGTCTCACATTCACAGAATGGAGATATTGGAGAGTTTGTTGTTTTTTAAGGTTGACTAGTTGAATGGAACCAAACACTATAAGACCTCAGAATGTGTTGCTGTCTTCCCACTCCAGAATAGGTGTTAAAGATCGATATCAGAAAAATAAACAAACACACACCCAACACAGCAATATCCAGAACACTTGCTTAAGGCATGAGGCAGGGCCAGAGAAGATGGGATAGTCAAAGCACTGACCTATTACATCCAGGGAAAGCAAATGACACTGGCCTCAGTGTGTCTGCGTCCCTATGCTATGGTAATTGCTTAAGTTCCCCATCAGTAAGCTGTACTTCCCCTAATTTTGCAACAGTTTTGCAACTTCTTCTTTCTTATTATGATAGTAAAGTAGTGGCAAAAGCAATGCATACTTTTTTTCAAAGACCACCTTACTACACACATGGCACTAAAAAGAGAATCCAGGTTAGCTCACACTGCAGTACACTTCCCAGATAATTTTCCCTTCAGTGTGACCATACACTTAAATTATTTATTATTTTTTTGTTAATTGGCATAGGAAAACAAAAATGCATATGGAAATATCAGGGGTCTATTTTTTTTTTTTTTTTAATTTTAGAAAATATTGTATTTAGATACATTTCCCTGAAAAAAAATCCAGTTCTTGCTTGATAAAGCAGATGGAACAATAAAAGATAAAGTGTCAGTGAAAGACTTACACTGAGATGCAAATACAAGTTGAAGTCACTACAGCTTATCTAATGTGCAATGGTTTGCTGGTGCTGGTTGGGTGCTCTTAAATCCCACAGTACTCATTTTATACTTCACTTCTCCCACCCACCTTTAAAAACCCCAAATTATCTTGAACAATAAGCAAAAACCTCTGAACACAAGCAGTTAAACAAAACATGCTGCTTTTTTACAGGTAAATAAAGTGATGGTAAAGGCACAAGACTCCAACAACCAACCTGGCTTTATGGCACACACATAATTCCATTGATAAAAGTTTGTTTACAGACATGAAGGAAGCAGCTAAGCACCTTATAAGCAACAAGATCGAGAATATAGATCTGACATCTTTAACAATTCCCTTTCACAACTATAACCTTGCTCTGTAAGTACCATGTTCAACAGAAATCTGGCAAGGTAAACTCACTCAAGAATGATGGTCTTTCATCTGGGTTTTGTGCCCATCCACTTTCCATCAGTCTTATGATAAGTCCTCGATGAGGAATGTCCATTGATAGACTTCCTTCACTCAAGTCTAGTCGCTGTCCCTGTGACACACTGTACATTATCTGCAAGGGGTTTGTAACTTCTGTCAAAACAGACATTGTCAAGTCATTAGAAATATATGCAACATAAAGAGCTTACTATATAGGAGGAGTAATTTGGCTTGCAGACATAGAATTTACAGCTCATCAAAATAAGGTTATGCTTCTTAATTAACAAAAAGGTATTCTAATGAAACAATACTACAATTAAAGAAGAAAAGGATATTAAAAAAATAGTCTAATTGGAAAGTATTTCAAAGTGTTCTTCAACAAGCTTAAAAGTTGAATTATTAGAAAGTAACCCCTAAAATTAAGTCCCCAGGTTTCATGTTTAACCTCTAGGTAAGGCAGGAAAAATAAATTAAAGGAAGACATGGCCTTACCTTCAAATGGCTGTCTCCTTGACATCACTTCCCACATGATAACTGCATAGCTGTTTACAGTATAAAAAGTACAGAAGATGTTATTTTAGACTACCAACACTTAACAACACAATATGCTCAGCTTTACATTTTCTTTTAAACATTTTGGTAAAATAGTCCTGCAAGCACACATAGGACTGACTATAGCTAACTAAAGTGATGACATGAATATGAAAACTAGTTGGTGACTTCATCTAGAACTAGTTAATGCTGTTATGTACAGAAAAGATCCATGGCATATAAACTCCTATTGCAAATCTGTATCAACTTGGCTCCATTAGTATGTTGTGAACTAGGTACATGGAGTTTAAATCTCAGCATGCAAATTAAAGTGAGCCCCAGAGAGCCAACTGCTCTTGTAGTAACTGCAATATTCTGGCATCTTCCCAGGATGGACTGACACTCTCTGACATTCCTAAGGGAAGCTGGGTATTAGCAGGGAGGATGACTTTGACCCACAGCTCTATCCCAACACAGTGTCACAGAGATAGGTAAAATATAAACTTGCAATTAGGATGCCCACTCCAGCTTCCCCCTTCCCCCCCATTCCATTTATGCTTTCAACATTTGCAATCTTCTCCACAGAAAGAGATGTCACAGCATTCACTTTCCAAAAGAGACTCTTGGGAAGACTACTCTGAAAGAATGCCAGGAGATTGAACACTTGTGCTTACTCAAACCTTTTGCATTCACACCAACATGAATGGCAAGTGGTTCAGTGAGTATAAACGTGCCCCATCTTCAGTAAATTAGTCACTCTCTTCAGCCATCAGGATATACTAGAAAGAGGTAACTTTAAACAACTTTGTAATTTAAATACGGTTAGCTGATTTCATTTAAAAGCAGCTTGAATTCTCAGTCCTTCTCTCCAATTTTTCTGCACATACTCTACCATATCTGAATGAAGTTCTATTCCATAATTTATCCTGAAAGGTCCTAATATTAATCCCATCACTGTATTCAAGTATCCAGTTCCACTACTTGGACTTAGAAAAGACAGTTCAGGCTAAAGCTTCAGTGCTTCCATAACTTCAGAATACACACAAGGTGCTGACAAGTGTGCATTTCCATGTTTTCAGTCCAAGTCTTTATAAGCATTGTGACACTGTTATTCCAGAAAATAATCACCATGATCAATAGCTCTTAAGGCTTGCTCCCCACCCTTGGTATGAATGTACTGAGCTTCCTTCCTACATCACTAGGAAGTACCAAATTTTGCATATAGGTTACATTTAACTGCCTTAGAGCACTGTACCATCTGACAGCTACCAAGTAAGAATTCAGAAAAATGAAGAAAGAAACAAATAACTGATGCTTAAAATCAAATCATTGGGCTTTCCTAACTATTTATTCTGTTTACATTCTTTAATGATAAAATTTACTCATTTAGCTTTTAATAAAAGCAACCCTCCCTGTTAAAAATTCTGCTTTTGATCTATTCCTGAAAAGTCCATGCAGGCTGATGTTTCTGGTAAAGCAAATCATCCCTTTTTTAGAAATTAAGCTGCTTTACTGCTGTTTACACAATTTGTTTCTTTAAGAAAGATCCTTCCACACAAATTAGCTTCAATATCTCAACAACACTCAGCTGTGATCAATTAATTAGATATCCACAAGTTATTCAAATATTTATTAATAATATCTTTCATTCAACTTGGAATCTTTCTACAGTTAAAGATTATTTTCTCAGTTCTACAACACTGCAGCATTCCTCTTCACTCTGTTCCTGTTTTCCTTTCTTATTTCTGCTTTGTAGCATCTCCTGATTGTGACCACAGAACCTCCTGTGTGGCCTTTCTGGTGGTCCTTCACTTCTCTGCACCTTAATATCCTTCCTTCCTTGAACATCTCTCTTTCCAATGTTGCCTTAGTTTCTCTTCTTTCTTCTCACATAATCTCTTTCCTTCCCTATTTATCTGTTTTCTACACCCTTCTACTGATGTGTTCTCACATCTTCTCCTATTTGGTTGTTATTCCTCTGAAAATAATACTTTCTTTCTAAGAAGCATTTGTCTTCTTC
Source organism: Oenanthe melanoleuca (assembly GCF_029582105.1). Taxonomy (NCBI): domain Eukaryota; kingdom Metazoa; phylum Chordata; class Aves; order Passeriformes; family Muscicapidae; genus Oenanthe; species Oenanthe melanoleuca. Next base: position 25,374,467 of record NC_079335.1, read on the forward strand.
ATCTGCACCCATTTATTAGGCCACCAGTCAACTCCTTCCTTCCCCTTAATACACCTTTTTTTCTTTTAATGTTTTCCTTATCCATATCTTCCCTTCAAAGGGTAAGGAAAGCAGGTATCTTGTCATCTGTATTCCTTGGACAGGATTATCAATGAATGCCACATGCTTCTTAAGGGTAAGGGATAATTAAGGGAAATAGTGGTTTCCCTGGAAGTCAGTAGGACCCTCTGAGACTGTCACCTCTCCCCAAGATACAAACATGTCAGAGATCAGTGGAGGTAAATCCAGAATGATGGATGGACTTTGTCACAGTGATTGGCCACTTCATGCCTCTTCAATATTCCTATGCACAAGATAATTCCTCCCAAAATCCTTCAAGTAATCTCTGAGCTCTCCAAACCATTTCAGACCAGCCAATTGTAACTCCAGTATCCTCAGAGAGATTTCCTTTTGTTATATGGCTCACCACCACTCTATTTACTATTCTGCTACTTGTACTCAGGACTGCCCAACACAAAACAACTACAACTTTCATACAGTAAATTATTCCTTAAAGAGATTACTGTAACTACTTTCTCCAACCCCACTATCATGTTTTTATCTACCTCCTTTCCAAAAATACATTTTCTTCTTTCCCCCAAGTACATTCTGAAAATTATGTTATTTGATTACACAAATTATAAGAGTATGTGATTGACTTGATGGTGTGAATGGCTTCCTTCTTTCCCTGCATTGTCTATATGTGTACAGTCATTTACAGAAACCAGCCCCCTACCTATTTCTGTAGTCTCAGCCTAATTATGGAGCATTACACTAGTCATAGCACAAAATAAGTGAGTCATTAAATCCAGCTATCACTCAATTCTTGTTTTCTCAATTCATTTAGTCTATACAGCTACTATATTATCATTGAAAATAATAAAATCTAAGTTCATTAAGTCATATCTGAGCTCAGATTTGAAGCTAGAGAATAACAGGAGTTACCTGTAGATATCATGTTTCACACTTGCCCGTGTTTTCTGACTGGGGTTGTAATCCTCAGGTGGCATGTAGATAATTGTCCCTCCTTCTGGCAAAGAGGATTCACTTCGTGATTGTGACATGGAGATGACACGCCATTTGGACATGCCGAAATCTGCAATCTGGAAAGGTCAAATCAGTTGTTCTGAGAAGAAAAACTGGATTTATCTGCTGACAGTTGTTAGAAATTCCTGAAATACACCTAGAAGCAGGGGTCACCCAAAGCTCTTAACCTGACACACAAAAAGCATTCAGTTCTCCTAGCAACAGGAAACATCAACTCCAGTCCATAAAGCATTCCCACGTCATGACTCATGCTATCCCTATAGCAATGCCCTATCCTGTTCTTTTAAGGAAGAACTCATGTACTCTATGGCTGAGGAATCTGCTGAAGATGGCTGTGATATGAAGAAAATCACTTCCTTGTGTTAAAAAAAATACAAGCAAAAAAATCATTGATTACTTGTAGCTCCCTGGTTGTGAAGAAAGCACAAGTTTAGTATAAATCATAATAGTTGTATAAAACTCAGCTTGCCAGTACAATGAGGCGGTTCCTCTCACAGAAAAAATTTAGGGCACTTCACCTCATTCCCAAAACTATGACGTATTAATCTTGAATTAATAAATTCGATATTTTAAAATTCAGTGCCACAAAAAGTTGCTGAGTATTTTCTTTACTGTGCACTCTGGGCCTTGCTTCTTTCTACAGACACAGTGCATCTACATGTAAAAGTAACTGACTTTAGCTTACATCTTCAGACATCCACAAGCCAGGGTGCCAGATACCAGATTAGGTTATGGACAGAGAGAGAAATATTTAGCAGAATACACCTGCTGGCTGAGCTGCAGCATCTGGCATACATGGGAAATAAGCAGCCACCTACCAGCTCTGCACTTGTCCTGCATTTGTGTAATAGCAAAAACATTTCCAAAAAAGATGTCTATGCAAACGCTGTGGCAATTAAGATAACAGAAACAAGCTTTCTGAAGAGCATACATCAAAATCCACAATGAAAAGTAACCTTTCTTCTCTACAACTCACTCTCATCAAGCTTTCCTCATTGTAATTGGTCTTAACTCTTGTTCATTCAGTAGATCAGGGACAGATAGAAGCACTCTGTGAATGATGTTACTTTTATACATAAGCAGTATCTCTTCTATTTGGCATGCATGATAATCTTGTTTGCATTTCCTGTCAACTGTACTAATTTAGAGAATCTTGCTTCACTTAAAACCCTAAGGACACTCCTTACAGGAGGCAGGGCAGGTATGCAAGAGTAAACCTCTTCCCTTCAATTGCCTCAGCAAAGAAACTGTTGAGATATGATCAGGCAGAACACCAGGCCACACCAAAGTTGTTACGGATTAAAAAGAGAGTGGATAAAAAAGTGACTTGGACTAGTTCCCTGATCAGGTTTATCAGGAAGCTCGAGAGCTGGCAATACCAGCACAATTGAGTGGGAGGAAGTATGACCTGCTGAGGGTGTGAGCGGAGACAAAGCCATGTGAGGGAGGCACTTTGCTGCCAAGAAAAATTTCTGTGCAATGGAGAAAGAAGAAACCAGCAGCGGATCTTTGCTCAAAGGACTCACAAAGAGCTCAACTTACAGTAACAACTGAAACATTCACTTCTCAAGAATAAATGCAGTGCAAAATATCTTATTTCCATTTACTTGAGTAACACATTCTATCAATAATAAAAAAGAGCTTTTTGAAAAAAACAAGAAACAACAAATCTAACTCCTGCAATTATGGAAGCACCTAAACATTTTGTCAGAAGTACTTTCAGTCTCTTTTTCACATCATGGCAGTGATATTTCAAAAAGGCAGAATTAAAGTTTTGAACTACTGATACTTCTGCATGTATGTTTGCTCGTTTTTAATGAGCTTCACAAAAGCCAACTTCCAACACAGTACGATTTCACAGTCTTGTTTTACATGTTCTTCTTATACTATACCAACAGAACAGATATGTCCTTATTGCATAATAAGTATCAAATGAGCATTAATATTTGGATTTGACCTATCAGAAGTAAACTGTCAGACCATTTTGAGCAGGAACACTTTCTATTTTCTTCTCAGAAAGTGCCAGATGTAGCTACCCTTGGAAGGTGGACAGACAAGAGTTTCAACACTTGAGAATCAGCTCCTGCTATAGTAGAAATAGCCCAAATTCTCTTTCTGGTCTTTTCAGACAGATAAAATCCACAACTGAGTAATACAGAGTTTCCAAAAGAAGAATTCCAAAGTTCTGTCTGCAAGGATAGAAGAAAAAAAAATCCACCATACAATCACATCCTTTCTGCATGGCCACAACCTCACCCTTCCTCCTTTACAATAACAAAAACACTTTCACTCATTCTGGATGCTGAAGAACATGGAATTAAATAGCCCTACCTTGACGTGAAACTCATCATCCAGCAAAATGTTCTGGGTTTTTAAGTCATGGTGCAGCAATGGAGGATTCATGTTGTGCAAATAGTTCACTCCCAAAGCAATTTCATAAAGAATGCGGAATCTCAGGCACCAGGGAATGTCAGGATATACATCTTTCTGCCAAGATAAAACCACAAAACTAGAATATAATCATCTGTTCTGATCTAACAGCACACACAAAGACTTACTGAAGACAACAAGAAGAAAGCGACTTGGGCAAGCAATAATCTTTTAAAACATACATTACACAAACTCCATAAGAAATTGTAACAGAGCATTAAGATTCACTAGCTGTTAAAAGAAACATTATAAAAAAATAATAATTTTGCATTGCTATGATTCCATTCCCTAGAATTCATATAGTAGTTCATGACTGCTATACATGATGTTGAGCATTTACTACATTACTCATTCATATGGAAATATGAATTACAGAGTAACTTCTGCATGAAACTGCATGAAAACCCATAATTTATGAGTCCTACACAAAGAATAGCAAAAATCATATCTTCAACTAAGACTGGGGCACAAAAAAACTGTATTCAAACTATGCACAAAATACTACCCTTATAAATAATAATACACCAAGAAAAATGTAGTAAAACTCAACTGAAATCTTAAAAATTATACTGACACTCATGCCTTTATGAAAAACACACGGTTGAGCTCTCTAATACACATGAGATGTGTATTGATTAAAAGTGGAGAAGAGACTTTAGTGCTGTTGAGACACAACTGCAGTACCTTTTCAGTAGCAACACTGCTCAGGCCAAGCTAATGGGAGCAACTGAGAATTCAGAGCAGAAGTTACTCAGAGAATAAGATCTTGTAGAAATATTCATACCTGTTTATATTAGCAATATTTGGTATCTATAAACTAAAGCAAAAATCTTCTTTTTTTTTAAATATTCAACTCATGGGAAAAAAAATTAATATTTCTATTGGCAGTAATTCAGAAACCCAGACTGAAGCAAGCATTTCAGAATCTAATTAGAGAACAATTGAGATTTTTAAAGTGACTGTATATAATAATTCAACATGAAGCTCATTATAGGTCATAATATTAAAGGAAGAAGTTTAATAAAACTTAAGTCAGCTGAGTTTAGTTGTCTTTTTGACATACAGAAGGTCTATCTGAGCACCAAAAACTACTAGGGATAATGACTGTCTTCTAGTGTGAAATACTATAAATAAAATACTTTTCTATATCAATTAAGTCTGGAAATTGCAATCCACTTGAAAGCACCCAGGTATCATATTTAAAGACCATAAGTACACTTACCCCATGCAATAACTGGTTTAATGACCCATTGGTCATGTATTCTGTTACTATCCCCAAAAATTCAGGCTCGTTGCAAATTCCCAAAATTGGCAGAATGTAAGTAAACCTGGCTTTGTGTAGTATCTCTGCTTCTTTTAGAAGATGGTTTCTATCACTTAAAGAAAACAAGCAAACAAATAAAATACATTACCATACCAGTACAAGGAAAATCAAAGCAAATGCTGGGTTCACTATATTCTCTGTCAATTAGATCCCTGTATGCAGTACCACCACATTTTCATAATTTGATTTCTACCATGCTGTTTTGAGAACCAGATGGTATAATACAAATCAGAATCTGCAAATGCATAGACAAGACAGCTTCCCTGGTTTTGTTGTACCACACAAATCTCTTCCCATCACACAATTCACCCATGTTTCCAGTAAATAAAGATACAGTCAGAACTTCCAGCTTCCACCATTCCTTATAACCATAATGGTAACAACCACCTGTATTTCTCCCACTTTACTGAACACCTTCAAATCCTGAATTTTCACTCAGGCCCAATATTTTTCTCCTAGAGAGTGGAGATTTTAATACACACCATTCTCCAATCATTTAAACTTGGTGGACTCTGATGTACACTAAAACAATAGGGGCTAAAGAAATGCACTTTTGGCTTCTGAAGGAAAGGAAGTTCCTTTCTGAAGGTAAAGGAACAATTAGCTATGCTTTTTTTCCCATAAATTATTCCCTACTTTGAATCACACTCTGGAGAAAACATCCCCTAGACACACAGAAAGAAGGAACAGAGCAGCCTCATGATGTTTGAATGCCTGAATCTGACTGTGTGCATCCACTCTGTTACCTCAAAACTCCTCATAAATGTGGGTTTGATGCATCTTTACAAATTCAGACCTTGCAGCACATGGATTTGAAAGGTCAAATTTTATTTAGGATTCAGTACGATCCCATCACTAAGAATGGAAACTATGTGGTATACCTCATATCTCAAATAGTCCTGAAAAAAAATGAGTTCCTTGTCAATGAGGACAGTTGGACCACAAAGCATAATTCAGTGCAAAAAGCATTTATATCTTATACCAGTGGAGACTGGTACAGGTACAAGTACATGACTAGGACATTCAAATACAGGACATTTACAGCACATTTAAGATTGATCCTTTGGATGTGAGCCAATCTGACTCAGAAGCAATAGGGCTGTGCTGGGGCCAGGACTGCCCACCATGATTTGCTCAGCACACCATTCTGCACAGCACAGCTCAGGGATGAGAGCTGGCTTGTGCCCATTGAGCTCAGGGCACACCTCAAAGCACTCAGAGCAATCTGGATCCATCAGGATGGGTTTAGAACTTACAAAGGAAAGGCTGTCAGAATATACGAGGGAAAGAAGAAGCCTTGTGAACTAAAGCCTGCAGCTCTTAGCAGCAGGAAATTTTGAATTTAGATGGATATGAAATTAAGGTCCTTTTATCTGTGTGATGGAAAAAGACTTACAGAAAACTCTCAGAAATTATAGAAGTAAAAAGGCAGCCTTTGAGACAAGCATGGGATGGAAGACACAACTCTATGCATTCCTCCCTGTCTCCAGAAATTTCTAGGTTTCAGGAAGTTCGGGGTTTTCCCAGACAGTAAGGCACATTAGCATGGGATTCAGCTGTGGCCAGGAAACAAATTGCAACATACTGAAGTCTATTCCTGTTTCTGTCAGTCACTTCACCTTTGCTCCACGCCAGAAGGGCACTGAGTAATGCCTAAATGAGCACATTCCCACAACAGCTTCCCAATGGCTTTGCTCTTTGGCTGTTCATACACCAGCCTGGGATGCACAGCACACACTTCCCACCTGGGGAATTAATGGCACAATGAACTCTTCCCTTTTCCTGACAACACTTACAGGCAGGGCATTTTATATTGCCTACTGTACAACCAACAAAGCACTTGCTGCCAAGACTCAGGTGTAATGGAGTTTTTTACAGCTTTGTGTCTGATAGCATTTCTGGGCTTTGCATGATATATGGTAGGTGACTGAATTATTTTGATTACCTCACTTGCCCTCCTAATCATAATTTCACAGGTTAGATGTCCCACTAACCCAAATTCTTGCAAGGTTAAAAATAGCCTTGGTGGTTTCTCCCAGCTGTGTTCTGAGGATAAATGCTGTATTTACAATTAGCTGGGATTTAAGCAGACATTAAAAAAAAATCCCAAAACAAAAAACTCCCCATAACACCCATTCATCCCCCCCCTTCCCCTGCTTATCAGAAAAACACAAGGCAATTGAGATTCCATTTCTGGCAAGATTCCATAGATAAAGCCTGTGTGTATACACAAACCTCAGCAATAAGAGTTGAAAGAGCTTAAAACAACTTGTCTTATATTCAACTGTATTGAGTCACGAGACTATAAGCCTTTCTGAGTGAAGCTATCCTACCTAAAGGCCTAATACTAGATCAAAGAAACCTGAGGCAAAAGCTTGAAGACACCAAGATAAGACTCAGAGGCAGGTTTACAGCCAGATAGGCTCCAGACAGTCTAAGAGGCAAATTTGCATTGACGCCTTAACAAGTTGGGACTATGGGGATTAAATAAGAGAGAGATCAATGAAAAAGTACAACTTGCTGCCTCCTTACACAGAGTGACAGCTCCTGTAATAAATATTCTGCCACTTGGGTACCTGGAAAACGAGGAATCTGATTGTTACATGGAAAATTCCAGTCTGACAGGGGGACCTGCAAGCCTATTATTTTACATCACCTTCTCTCAGTACTGTGAGATCCGGGGGCAAAGAGTAATTTTGCGTTGTCTCAGAGACGCTTCTTCTAGAAGCAATCTCTAATGGATAGAAGAGCATACTCCCTATATTCCTCTCTCTATGTAAATACCAAATCCATAGTAATCACTGTACTTTAATATCGTGCTGGTACTTCAGCAAAATGGTTAGCAACCAGCAGACCCAGGAAGAAGCCAATCTCTCTCAATCCCACTGTGAGAAAGGCTCAAGAAGCATAGACCAGAAGAAAAAAACTCCAAGACATACAACTTAGTGTCTCACAGACCGAGACCGAAACCACCCCTTTACAATAATCGAAAGAGAGGAAGCTCCGGGGCCGGTCCTTGCTTTCTCTTGGCCCAAGATGAATCATCCTCGCGAGATCCCCTTTCCCCGTGGAATTAAAGCAAGGCTGCCCACCGAAACACCAGGATCTGATCCACAGACCGCAGAAACCAACTCCGGCACGCTCGACCGGCACCTGGACCCTTTCTGGGGCTGGCTCAGGCCGCCGACCCCTGCCCACCCCGATACCTGTCTAGCAGCGGCCCCTGCAGGCACTTGAGGGCCACCGGGACCCTCCAGTCGGCGTGGCGGGCGGCGGACACGGTCCCGTAAGCGCCCCGGCTGATGAATCGCAGGTCCGGGAGTTTGCTGGAGGGGATGGAGGGGAGGCCGTAGCTGAGGGCGCCCGCCCGGCCATCCCCGCCGCTCATGCTCGCACTCCGCCGAGCGCAGCGCGGCCCGCAGCGCCGCTCCTCCGGCCCCGCTTCCTCGCTTCCCCCGCACCGCCCTGCCCCGCCTGCTCTCCAGTTGGCCAGCAGCTCTCTCCTCCTTCTGCCCCACCGCCGAGGCACTTCCTCACGGAAAAAGCGTGCCACGGTTCGCGGGTCGGGGAAGGCGGAGCGGCCGGGATGGGAGGAGCGAGCCGGGGGAGCGCGGTGCCGGCGGTGCCCGAGAGCCGTGCCCGGCCTGGGGAGCCGCGGGGCGCTGAGGGCGGCGCGTCCCTCGGGCCCTGGACGGAGCATCCCCCGTCCCGTCCCGTCCCGTCCCGTCCCGTCTCGTCTCGTCCCGTCCCGTCCCGTCCCGTCCCGTCCCGTCCCGTCCCGTCCCGTCCCGTCCCGTCCCGTCCCAAGGAGCATCCCCTGCGCTGGAGAGGAGGAGGAGGCAGCGCCCTCCGCCCGGGCGAATTCTGCGCTCGAAAGGTGATGCAGGATGCCAGAGCCGAGCGCTGATCCCCGCAGGGAATTCTTCACAGCATAGAATCGTAGAATGGTGTGGGTTGGAAGGGACTTTAAGGATCATCTAGTCCCGATTCCTCTGCCACTAGACCAGGTTGCTCAAAGCCCCATCCCGGTGTATACTCGTTGCTCAAGCGAAGTGAGAAAAGCTTTGTCTCATGCAGTCGCTTATCTCCTCCGTGTTTGTCCTAGGAAGATTTTTGAGGATAGCGGCATTTCAAAAAGGTAATTTCGAAATTTCCAGTAAGTGCAAGTTCACCCTTGCCCCTCCTGCTCATAGCGAGCTGTCTGACACGCTGATGTATTTATGGCAGCTTTATGCGGAGGCTGCACAGGAAGCTTTTGCAAAGCCTGCTCTCCAAGCCAAGTTCTCACAGACTAACAAAGTAATTTAATTTAAAAGTGGAAGTTTCTGGCTTTCCAGAAGGAGTGACAGTTCCATAGGATGAAGTAAAGGTAAATAGAGCAACTCACTTGCCTTTCCATGTGTGTGGATCAGGGGCTAAGTGCCTGTGGCTTTTCACCTCTCTTTTCTCCCACTCGTGGATATGGACCAGAGAATGCGGGAAAATACCTAAGTTTTCAAACTACAATATGTTCAATATTTCACAACGTTCATTTTAAGACATGTCTAGGTCCTAGCACTTTGGTAGTTGTGTGGCTTTTCCAGTTTTCTTGTATCTTGGATGATTTGTATCCTCCAAATGCTTCAGCATTATGAACATATGAGCAACCACGTAAAGCCACCAGTGACTTACTTTACTTTCAGTTTTCAGTTAGTCCATTTCCTTTAGAAACACTAGGTGGTTTCCCAAAACTGTGAGGCAATGTTTGCACTATGCAAGTTTTGGGTATCTGTTTATGTATATCCCTCTGTGTATTAACCATGTTGGTAGTACCATTAGTCATACAGTTTTAAATTTGATGTATAAGGAAGATTTTTTTTTTCCCCAAAAGAAAATGATATGCAAAGGACAATTACCATGAGCTTGCATTATAAAACCACGGTGTACATACAGAGTTACAGTCCTTGCCATTAAAATGCCACTATACTGAAAATTTATTTGTGCATCTTGTTACTGTGTGCTGTGTTGATTTAATGTATATTTATAGTGTTAAGTACACTGACTTAAACCCCAAGAAAATTACTGTGATTCTAATAAGTGGATGTGGAGGCAGCACTGTTGGAGCAGTGCCATGCTTCTCTTGTCATGCCTCTTCCAGGTGCAGTGTTCCTGGAGCTGTAGTCCTCCTCACACCCCAAACCCTAACCCTAATGGCAGCTTGGGGGGTGAGGCTGAGATCCTAAGGTAGATTAAACTTTTGATAAATACTGTGTCTAAATGATAGAAACAGTATTTATAGCATGTGGCAGATAAATAACTGCCTGTAGTTTACTTCTTTAAAATTCTAACTTGTGAGATTTCCCACACAGTCTTTTTCATTTTTAAGTGATCTGACTCATCCTTTCACATGGAAATTTCCTGAAGATCCCTACTGATACTGAGGTAAGCAAAGTCCACAGCAAAGAGGATACTTTTTGTGTGTGTAGGATTCATAGTGGTTTGATTAGTGTTGTAATGACTGTAATTTTCTTGAATTTAAAATTGAAAAAATTATTCTGAAAGTGTGAAAGTTATGGCAATGGGCTTAGTCTTCCTTCAGGTTGCGAAATCCTGGAGGGCAGCTAACTACGATATGATACATCATGATGCTGACTTGTAAAACACTTTCCATTCCTTGTATCTCTGTAAGAGATCAAGTAAAATAACAACTGAAATTAAGCACACTTTCCACACTGAGGTGGTATTTGCTCTTTGACATTCTTCCCTGTGGGCAGCATAGTCTGGAAAGAGCTTTTAGATTTCTGCTGTAAACAGGGATTCACACTGATGTTGAGAATAGGGTACAAAATACATATCTTTTCCTGGGTGTCTCCACCTGAAAACCAGGCCTCTTATACATAGATATACATGTACCCTTTTATATTCATGTGTATGTTTAAAAAAATTCACAGTACCTGCATATCTTTATAAATATAGAGATTCTTTTTCTTTTTCAATTTATTTCAGCCTTGTTCCTCTACCAAACAATTTTAGTGCTTTCATTTTTATGGATATTAAGCACCAAGTCTAGTTTTTTTTTTGGGTTTTTTTTTTTTTTTTTTTTTTTTTGCAGTTCACCAGATTGACTGTGTTTTCATAATGGTAGAAATCTGTTGTCAAGACAAGATGGTCAGATTGAACGAAGCTATGGTTGCATGATGATGATTTTATATCTCAAACAACTTTACTGTATTTTTGCTGTTGGAGTTAACCATGATGGACCCTTTTACCTCTTAAATATCCTGAAAAATTTGGGGAAATGTCCTTTTTTTCCTCTTAGCACTTGATATTTATGCTCTGAATTTTAGTTGTGTCTTTGGAGCTGCATGGAAAACCCTGTTTTAGAAAATGAGATTTCATTCAGTAATCACAATGCCTCTGTCCCTGCTTTTTATTTTGTGCATTTGTCAAGCTTTTACATAAAAAGACAAGGGATATTTAGTTATAATAGCCTTTTTAAAAGGAATATTTTTCCTGAATATTTTGTACTATCCACATTGCAGGAAGGACTTTGCTAGTAACTTCTTTAATTGTGTTTGTTCTTACTGAAACAATTATTTTTTTTTTTCTGAAACAATTCAACAGGTGTTTAGATTCTGGCTGAGATCCTGTTTTTCCTGCTGTCACACTGGGAATGTAATGATAGACTTGCTCAGATCTACTGGTGATGAGTGCCACCACCATGGAAACCAACAGCCTTTGAAATCCTCTGTGTGTTCTGCCAGCATCAAACAACCCTTCCTTGTTAGCATGTGCCACACTCTAGGTGGGCCATTCCTAAGCATCTGAACTCTTTTGGAAGCTGTTACCTGTGGTTTTAGATGTCTGTTGACACAATTTTATATTAAGAGAGCTGCATGAAAGTACTTGTATCCAGCTATTACAACATGTTGACACTACCCAGCTGACTGAATCGAGGAGCAGAGCTGCTGAAAGCTTTTCTAGCAGTTTGGAGGGAAGGAGGGAGGGAGTGCTTGGGGTTTGATGCTTCTGAGTCACCTGGATTTTTTAGCATAACCGTATTATGCTACTGTTGGTGCCCATGTGGTGATGACACATCATGAATGTAATATCAGGATAAGCTCTAGTGCTCTTTTGAAGGTAAATGACATTTCCTTTCAGCCCTAGCAATTTAACAAAGCCACCCCACACTTGAACCATTTCAGTGTTTATTTGCTATTTTCATTGAACTCCCTCTTTTCTCCACTTGCTTGTGGGACCTGAGCAACTTTATGGAAGCAGTCCTGTTCCTAGCCCCTGGTTTTGCATGAACCCAGAGAAGCTTTCTGTGTAGAAGTAATGCAGATGCAAAAGGTTGGCAGAGGAGGAAGGAAAAGAGGGGGTGATTTTGCAAAATTCTCTTTAGACACAATAGCACTGTGGTATTCTTCTGTACATGTATGTTAACATGTGGCTTCTCCAGGGCCAGGTGAAGCCCAGGTCCATCCTGGGTGCTGAATATAACAAAATTGTCTTTGGCCATTTCCTAGCAACAAGGACTATTAGCAGGGGATGACTATCATCCATCTAAAATAGAATCTGAATCAGAAATGCCTGTTCAGAGTATTTCCTAATTCCTGAACCATGGAGATTATTAGGAAAGCAGTATTTCTCATGAGCCAAAAAGGATTATTCTAATACAATTCTTACAGAATTATCTCCTGTTGGAAGATGAGTGCCAGGCCTAGGAGCATTCCCTGACACCTCCAACTTTACAAGCACAGGTAGTATTAGGTATTCAGTGGTCTGCTGTGTTCAGGATTAGTCTATGTGCGTTTTTTGTGCTGAGTATTTTCTCAAATACTTCAGTTTCCCCCTTCCCCCTACTCCTGGGTTTTAACCTTTATTTTGCTTTTCAGTTCAAAATGCTGCTCTTCTTGGTGTTTCCCATAAAATTAGTTCAGCTGAAAGAAAGCTGAAAAATTTTCTTTCAGCAGTGAATTCGAGCAAGTTTTTTCCCCCCATTTATTTTCTCTTTTAAAATTTAAACTATTATACAAGTACAGCAGATTTGATGCAAAGCCACTATGTCAGGAGAGGTGATTTTGCCCCTCAGCTCTGCTCTTCTGAGACCCACCTGGAGTGCTGCATCCAGCTCTGGGATCCCCAGCACAGGAAATACATGAACCTGTTGGAGTGAGTCCAGGGGAGGTCAGCAAAATGATCAGAGGGATGGAGCACCTCTCCCACAAGGAAAGGCAAGGGAGTTGAGTTTGTTTAACCTGGAAAACAGAAGGCTTTGGGGTATTTGCAACCTTCCAGTACCTGAAAGGACTGTACAAAGAAAATGGAGAGGGATTTTTTACAAGAGCATGTAGTTACAGGGGAAGTGGAATCTCAAGAGTGTTGGCTTAGATTAGATATCAGAAAAAAATTCTTTACTATAAGGATGATGAGGCACTGGAACAGCTTGCCCAAAGAAGTTGTGGATGCCCCATCCCTGAATTGTTCATGTCCAGGTTGGATAGAGCTTTGAGCAAGCTGATCTAGTGGAGGTATCCCTACTAATGGCAGGGGGTTTGGAACTAGATGTTTAAGGTCCCTTCCAACCCTAACCATTCTATGATTCTATGATTCAAGGCACCTCCTGGAGTGTAGCAAATCTGCTGGGTGTGTAATTTCAGTTCCCAGAAATACATAATGTGTTGGAGCTCTGTCCTCTAGCTTGAATAGCTACAATTCTTTCCAAATAGCTGTCAAGTTGTCAGTCATGACAGAGTCATAAAGGAGAATAACATTCATTACTTAACTACAGGACTGCAAGGCAAGGTCTAGGTAATCAAGTGGATTTACAGAACCAGGTGGGAATGTGGGAGTTAGAAATGTTATACATTTACATTTGCTTTTCTGTGGTTTGTGTTGGCACTTAAATAAGGGAAAAATTGGCATGTTTATTTGACAAAATCTATGTGCTTTGGAGTCAAATTAAGATGCAGCCTATCTGTAAATGAAATGAGGAGTCAAGATTCGAAAGAACTTAGCATATTAGTGGCATACAGGACTGTATTCATAATAGGAAAAATAGCCCCAGTTTCCAGCTCCAGGTTTGAAAACCTTCCAAGGTTTTGCCTAGATTCTGTGATTCAGATAGTCAAAACCTCAGTAATTTTTTTAGCAAGTGCAATTGCTTCTCATTCATTTAAGAGCAGATATATTTCCTGATAAGTATTATGTGGAAAGTTTATGACTTTTAGCAACAGTGTTTATGCTTCAAGAAATTTATAGTAAGCCATAATGAATTAACCTGTTAATCATTTTTTTTCAGGCATAAACACATGTCCTTCTCTTCCTGTTTGTATAAACAATTAGCATATGTCATCTGGGAATAATGTAAGGCATTTTTTCGTCACAAATGTAACAGTTTGTGGTGGGGTGAATCCTAGAAAATAGTCTAAAAAAAGAAGGCCAAAAGCCCCTAAACCAAACCAGACCAAAAAATCGAAACAGTAATTAAGGTGGAATATTTTCTTGAACAATGTATATGCCTGATCTGTATTGAGGGCTCCATTTACACAGGGTACAACACTCTTGCAGGTTCCATTTGTCTGAATGCCCACAGGTATTAGCAAGTCATTAACTTGACCCTTTCACAAGTGTTATAGAGTAGAGCAGATGTTTCCTGTGCCTGTCTTCCATGAACAAAATGACATTTGGTCAATATAGGAAATGCCTGTAAAGTGTTACTGGCCTGGGGTTACCACAGCTCACCTTCATACAGATAAAATCACCTAGAAGGGCTGAGACTGTAGTTGGGATGGAGCAGAAAGATTTGGTTTGGAATGCATTTGGAGTGATCTGGGGAATGAAGGTGTTTCTCTGGAGTGCAGTTCAGAAAACTGGACACATCAATATGATTTAATTTTGTTGGCAATGGCAAAAACATAATATTATCATCTTGGGTAAAGCACATGAGAAGAACATACCCAAAAATCACTCCTAGCAATTAACACTGTTAGATCTTTGATGTCCTTTAGGCATCCCAATGCCATCTCCTGAATCTATTGAATTTAGAAATATGTGAGATAGCTGAAAAACTTTCATTGTACTCAGACATCAGTGTGAACAGGCTCAGAACTTACGTGGTGTAGCAAAACAGTACCAGATTCCATATTTTTCCATTTAAAAATACAGTTTCATGCTTAATAAAACCTCCTAATTAATTTTCACTAAAATGAAGATTTAGCACACCAAAGCTGCATGCATGATAATCAGCTGATTCTTATGGCTAAATGGCTAAATGGAAATCCTGGAAGAAATATGCTGGAATTCACTCTGCTACCCACTCTGTGGGTAGCAAGGCCCACTGTCTGTTAAAATGCTTTAATATACTTTTATATTAAAAAAACTAATCCCTCCTGTTAATAAATGGCTTGCACATCTTGTTCCTTTTCCAATGCAGAGTTCAGACTAAAAAAAGGAAACTCCTACAAAAGATCTAGACTGGTTGTTAAAACTGTTTGAGTATTCATGTTATGGTCATCTGGTAGAACTACATCCCACTTTTCTTTCTTTCAAGTATGTTGTCAGTATTATGTGTTTCACATGCCACCTTGTGGTCTTCAAGCAAAAAGAGAAATTTTGTGTGATTTGGTAAACTGGAAACACATTTCTGTGTAAGTATTTTCAGTAAGTGAAAAACTCTAGTATAGATTCATATCTCAGCAAGTTTATTGGAGCCAAATTTTCAAAAGTTTTATAAAGAATGCCTTTTAAGAGCATCAAATACAAATTAGTTTAGGATGTGATCTTCAAGCTGAATTTTTTATATTGTAGTAGTGCTGTCCATATAGGCTAAATAAAAGAGGGAATATATGCATGATGTGACTCCATCTCTAGCATAGAAGCATGGGCAAGGAAACAACTGTGATTTAGTCAGGAGTACTGACTTTTCAGGAACTGTTGTAATGAGAAAGTGATTCTGGAAAAATCTATCAAGTTGTTATGATTCTAAAAGATTTTCATTACCTAAAAAAGAGCTAATATTTCAAATTGGAAAGCATTGCAGTTTTAAAACAATTAAGAAATTTGTTTTCCTGTTGCACCTTGAGTGTCAAAATGGGAAGAAAATTTCATTTAAGTTTGGTAAATAAGAACCTCTGTGACAAGTTGAGATGGGAAATTTTAGTCTAACCTGTTTCTGTAAGGCTGGAAGTGTTTAAAGTTCTTGTAGGAAAATACTAAAAAAATTTCTTTAATTATTATTTCTTTCAAAGACTTAAGCTTGGGTTAGAAATACCTGTACTTAAAATGACACAGACAATCCAAATATATTTTCTGTTTCCTTAAACAGTGTTTAAATTGATCAAAGATAATTGAAGAGTACAAGGGAAAGAAGAAGAAAATAGGGAAGGAGAGATAAAATAACAAGGAAGAGGACGGGTAAGAAGAGTTTTATGCATCTGATATTAAAAAAAAAAAAATAATCTTCCAGTGTTCTGATTATTCATTTATTATGCAACTGTAAGCTGCCCAATTCTTTTTAAGAATCTACTTGGACTGAAAGGAAGGAGATAATAGATTTAGGTTGGCTTATGTAAGGTGTTAAACTCATTAAAAACTTCTGTGCTTGTGAACGTATATCATCATTCACTGCTCTTCTAAAAGTGCCTGCTTTTTATGTGCTATGTCTGCCTGACAATTAAAAAAGAATTATCAGTCTTTTCTGATATCTAGGTGTCCCATACTTCTCTAAAAAACATGGTCATTGTACATTTTGGAGTACAAATTGAGATTTTTTTTTTTTTTATCCTGTTATTGAGTAGATGCCTGCTTCTAAGCTTTTAGATACCTTTTCAGCAGTCTGTTTTGGTGTCAGAAAAAGAATACAGATGATTAATTGCTTTATTGATGGAAATGGCCAGAACACCTAGAAAGGCACATATAGAATAAATTGAGCTGTAATTGGTCTGTGACCTTTCAGTTCTTTCATGTAATGTTCTCATGGGGAAGAGCTGGCTGGTAAGAGCTGTATGAAGTAGTGATGGAATGACCTTGAATGTCTCCAGGTGCCCATCCAGCTATTCTATCACTGTCCTTAACAGGGCCCAGGGGAGAAACAGAGGATGAAGAGCTCATAGGCTGTTTAATAAAGAAAAAGGAAAGACTGCACATGGAAGCAAAGGGTAACAAAAAGATCTATTATCTACTTCCCACCAGCAGGTGATATCCAGCAATGCCTGAGAAATAGGACTTGGGTATGCATAGTGGATTCTTTAGAAAATAAACACCTAAATTACAAATGCCCCTCTTTCTTCTTCTTTCTCTTAGTTTTATTGCTGAGTACAATGTTAGTATGTTGTAGTTATGTATGTATGTTAGTAGTTGGTATGGAATATCTCCTTGATCATCCTGAGTCAGCTGTCCTGGCTTTGTCCTCTCCCAGCCTCTTGCCCACTGCCAGCCTACTGACTTTTAGGAGTGTGGGGGGGATGTTGGAGACACAGCCTTGAAGCTGTGGGAGCAGTGCTCAGGGGTAGCCAAAGCACTCGTGTGTGACACTGACACCTTTCCAGCTGCAGGTACAAAGCACAGCACTGAGACCTGCTATGGGAAGGTTGACTCCATCCCAGCCATACTCAACACAATCTCCATGCCTTATTCCATACCACTGGTATTCCATACCATTTGCAGCATGCATGTCCCACTTAATTTAGTACAATTATACATCTTCTAACCATCCTTTGTATTTCAATCTCATTACTGAAATCTCTCAGCAACACAGCTTATGCTACATTATTTAAATTATTTTTATACTCAATCTACAGATTTATACATTCTCATGAAGTATTATTCTGGGTCCCCTAACAGATACTTATTATTCTCCCATTCCACTGGCCTCCTCTACTCCTCCAATTGTTTATGCATACAGCCTATGTTTTGGGCCCAGCTGCCATCCTTTTACATCTTTGTACATTCTTTGGGAGCTTGAGAGACACTTCCCTTGTCTCCTGTGCTGCTTATCTCTGTAAGTGCACTGAGGTGCTCCAGGAAGGGCACTATTGCAGGTCCATGCTGGAACCATCTCAGTTGCAGGAAGTCTTTAGATAACTCAGCCTCCTGTGTACATACCAAAGCCTACTATGTTTTTCATCTGCTTCAGGCCCATTGTAAATATCCATTACTTTAGTACTCTCAATTAGTTTTCTTACAGAAATGCCGTAGAAATAATTTATTTCCAATGTAGCTTATCAGGGAATAATGACTGGGAATATCAGAAGAAAGCAACATGCAAATGAAACAGGAAATTTTGTGCATACCATATGAATTTGAGAAGGGGGTTGCTTATCCATATGGGCTGTTATTACAATGATCAAAAGGTTTTCCTTTTCTGTTCCTCCAAAATCTCACACCACGTGCAGAAGCTGTTAAATGTCATACAGACAAAAGACCACTCCCTCCTTTAAATCTGAAGATCAAAGTTTTTGCATTGGGCTCTTAGCATGTTCCCTCGGTATAGCTCTAGATACTGATGAGAGCTTTCTGTTGAAGGCACAGCCTGCAGATGCAGGGCATGATATGGAAGTGTGTTTGAGCAGAGGATGTGTTATTGAGACGTGCTCTGAGTGAGAGCCATGCTTCCACTCAAGCCTGTCAAGAGTTCCAGTGATTTCTGCCCTCACAGCTAAGGCTACATAGCCTTAATGTGTGAGCAACATTTTGAAATGTAGAAATGAAACACACTAATGAAAAAGTAGAGAAGTAAAAAGGATGGGGTATTTTTAGTATAAATCCTGTCTTGCTGTGGCAATGAGCACTGGAAAGGGAGTGAAGAAAGAATCAGCATATTAGGAGCAAGATTCAGTGAGCACAGCAACCACGAGTGGTTCATTGAATCCTTTACTACTGAGTGGTCTCTGCTCCCTGGCTGCCCAGGAGAGCAAGCTGTGAACTTAAACCGTGAACTAAACTGCAGGCTGGCAGTCTGTAATGGACTCAGCTCTGCAGCTGCTGTGGGAGCAGTGTGAGCTGACCTGGCCCTGTGTGCCCCTCGCATTGACTGCACATTGGCATTTACCGTCTCGGCAGGGCTTTCGTGCCAATGCACAGCAGCGTTTAACAGCAGTGACCACTCGATGTCACTATTGTCATTCAAATCCGTGATTGGAAAGACTTTAGCTGTGTTTTGATATTTGTGAGGATGTGAATGTGACATTTCAGATAAGCAGCCTGACACATCTTTTCAAACAGCTGTTTAAATAATCAACTTTATTGAACACTCTCGAGGATAGATTTTTCTTCTGTGTTCTTCAGGTACTTGTAGAATGGAAGTATAAAAAATGTTGAGATCTACATTTCTTATTTTTCATAGAATCCCTTTAAAATGTACACAGGTTAATTTAAGGTGACATCTGTATTAAAAATCTATGGGTAAAGCTTTTACATGTCAGTACATTTTGAGTGACTATCCCTCATACACAAGCACATTTCAAGAGATCTTTCAGTATTTTAATTTTTTATTGAGGTGTTTATTTGATGCAGTTTTAAATATTCATGTACATTTGGTAGTGCTAGAGAATAACACATGACTTTTTGGTAGAACAACTGTACAAAATTATTATCATCTTTGGTAACTATTTGCCATAAATTGCTATTAATGATTGTATTAGAGTAAGAAGATATGAAAAGTTTTTTAAAGTAATCACTCAGATATTATTTCTCTCCTAGTATATTATCTAATTTGCTTTTGAAAGGAAAATCAAAGTAAATGCTGATCAGCTTTTGCATTAGTTGGTCATATTCTGTGTTTCTTAACTTCAGGTCATAACAGAGGGTTTAAGAGGGCAAGGAAGAGATTAAGGAGAAGTCTCTTTCAGAGTGTACTCATGAATTTCAGCCTGGGGAGGAAGTGCCAGAAAGACAAAGCCATCTAGGTATGACTGTCTGAAGAAGAACTTTACAAAGAGTGAAGAAATATCATACACACATACCTTTCTCTGAGTCAGGTTTTTCTTTTATGGCCTCTACAGAAAATGCATGAAGTCTTGAAGACTGGACACTTGTTGACACATATTATTCACTCTTAGCATAACTTGAACCCCTGAGAACTTACCTGCAGAAAGAATGGCTCTGTCCTTCCCTTCCCCTTGGTGCCAGAGCTTGTGTGAGGGAGTTTGTGCTGCCTTTGCCAAAGAAGCTCTGTCCTAAAGAAGAGGATATTTTTATCTATGTTTTCCATCTTACTTGATCACTGGCAGAACAGTTTGGAAGCCAGTGTTTTGCAAAACAAGGACAACCACCAAGGGAAAGGTGCTAAGTGCTGTGGCAGTTTGATGAAACACATCACTTGAAGGATATATTAGAAATAAATTTTTAGTTGTATTTCTAAAAAAAAAAAAAAAATAGTATGAGGACATGCTGAACTTTCTAGACATCTGAGAGTGTGCATTTAAGGAAGGTGTTCAAAATATGAACGTGCTGCTCTGACTATTTTTTTGCCAGTAATAGGAGTTTTAATACTGTTAAATGCTTTCAAAAATAAGGTTTGGAATTCCTTCCATACCTTTTCTTAGTAGAGATGGAAAAGCAGAGTACAATTTGGAAGTACATAACTTGAGACATCTCATTTAAATTATTGAAAATAAAAATAAAGGAAAACCAAAACACCTTACCAAAAAAGCCAATACTTCCCTGCTGAAATGTGCCTGTTCCCTCTGTAGCAGCCATAAAGGATGGCAAAACAAGTAAATACAAAATAAGCAGCCTTGGGGGTGGTGAATCTCACCTTTTTGATATCGGTTTATTTTATTTTTTCATGGAGTTTAAACTCTAGGAGGTGTTTCTATGAAAATCTAACCTTTTAAGGCAAAGAAGATACCTTTTCATAGCTTGTCTTATCCAGATGAGTATTCAGTTTAATTGAGGTACTTATTCTTTTGGAAAAAAAAATTAAAAGATAGTGTGGCCTTATATCTGAAATATATTTTCTCTTCATGATTTAGATAAAAAGCATTGTTTAATAATGATCACGTTTTCAAAATCCTGCAGCCTACCTGTGGTGAAAGATTTTCTTGAGGGAACTTAATTAATGAATCAAGCTGAATCTCCTGCATCAAAAAACAGTGTAGGTGAGGGTATTCTACAAATAAAACTTCTCTACCATAAGCTGACAGATAATACAATATTTTGTTTGGTAGCAATTTTCTGTCAATCATTTTTCATGTACTTGCAGTTGCATCAATTGGCTAAAATGTTCTGATTTATTTTACCTTGGCATCCACTGGACGTGCTGCCTGCAGCACCACCACCTGAGCCCTGACAGCTGACAGAAGCAATAAAACAGCTGGAGGAGCAGGAAGAGGGTATGTTGCATGAACCTGGGCATTACTTAAGAGACATGACTTGTAGATTTGTCATTGACAGGCATTTCAGAGCATTTATGAAGCCCACTGGCCCACAGGAGGTCAATTAATGTTGCTCTGTAATGCCATTCTAGCTCTGTGTATTCACCATGTCTCTGTGTATTTATGCTTCTCAGTGTTTGTGTGCTCTTTCCAGGAAGGTTTATCTTTGTTTTTAGGACTGTATTGTGATTTTCCAAGAAGAAGGAAGTGAGTTTTGCTTTTCTTTCTGTTGACTCCTTGAAGGTCTCAAATGTATGTTGAGTATTCGTTGAAAGCCCTGTGTTCCTTCTAAAAAGTCTTTAAAACTTTAGAATATTTCAGTAGGAAGTGACTTAGAAGGATCATCTAGTCCAAGTGCCAGTGACAACAAATGCCAGCACAGTTTGCCCATGAAAAGGCTTGGATATGTGGGCATATTACAGCACTGAAAAGAAGAGAGATCTCTATAATTATGACCTGTACCTATATGCTGTCTTAATTAAGCCTAAAGCTTTTTAATTGTCTGTCAATAGTTTCTGTAAGAACAGGAGTAGAAGCAGCAGTTTGTCAAATAAATTATCAGATTCTCTTCTCAGTTTTTCCTGTGACTTTTCTCAGTATAAGATCAAGCATAAGGGCTTTGTGTGTGTGTGTGTGTGTGTGTGTGTGTGTGTGTGGGGTGGGGGGGAGGGGGGAGGTGGAATTGGATTTGTTTTGGTTTTTTTTGTTTTGTTTGGGTTTTTGGTTTGTTTTTGCTCCTATACTCTTCTTCAATTTACTGAGTAAGTCTAAGCAAGGGGCACATCAAAGGCACCTGCAGTTTTAAGACTTTTGCTTTTCAGCAAAGTCCCATTCTCTTAAGTATCCACTGACATTATTTCTATTTTCTTGTAGAGTCTGATATGTGAATAACCTAAACAAATATAGATGTCTTCATCTAAACAAGTCAATAGACTCCTTTTATGGTCTGAGTAGAGAAATCATCACCTCTGAATCCATTAATCTCATTCTAAAGTAGATGCCTGGGACACATGCTTCAAAAGGGCAATTCCTGCATTTTCCTGCTACCTGTGCAGTTGTAAATTCAATCTGTTGTTAACCAAAGCCAACTCAAACAATTTATGGGAGGGATATTTAGTTTGTGAAATAATTCAACCTGCAATGGACTATAACTGCTGTTTCCAGTGTAAACTACTCCTCTTGCTTTTGGTAAACTAAATTTTTGGAGACTGGGTTCTCTTCCTAATTATTAATGTAGGAGGGCTTGCTAAATTTTAAAATAGCCCACTGACAACCTGCTAATACTGTTGATTCTTAATGTCTTAGCAGTATCTGGAATATCTGTAGCCTGGTTTCCAAAGACACATTTTCCAGGGCCCTGTATTGTATTTCCAATGAAATGCAGCAGTGGCTTTGCTGTGGCAGCTACTCTGTGAAAAAGGGGATTGTGTTATTCCCTGCTATTCTGGAAGCAGTTGATTAGCAATTATGATTGCTGATGTCCTTGACTGATGAATAAGAAAATATTGTTTGAAATTTAAACTTTCCTTTTCTGTGAAGTATGAAAAAATAACTAATTTCTCCAGTTAAATCTTCTGAGACATTTAAACAGTTGCCTGAAGTGCCACTTCTATTTAACAATATACGAATGTAGGATGGATGTATCTTGCACTAATCTGAGCAGTAGTTTCCATTTTGTCTCAGAATACTTTGTGACAATTCTACCATTAATGCACTTTGCCATTGAAAAAGTGCTGAGTAGGCTTATGCTGCATCAGTGTCGTATTGTTACACACTATTCCACATCTGTCAGGCAGAAGGACATAACTAAGCTACTGACAGAATGCTCAGGCAAGCAGCTTTTTACAAGTGAAGCACTCATGATGATTTAGTGGAGTTATATTCCTTGCTTTGAAACTCTATCTCTGCACATAAAAATCACATTTAAATTATGCCATACTCCTCCAGGCGAACATCAGAATACCCCTTTGGAGGCCAATTTTTCAATGAGATCTCAATTCTTTTTTTTTATTCTGTGTGTCAATAAAGCAGCAGAATTCCCTGAATATTACAGGTAAGTGCTACTGTGAGTTAAATGCTGAATCAACCATTTTGGCAACCATGCCTGACCTGATTTTAAAGACATTGCTAATAGAAATAGATGAAAGTTTACTATTGTTGATAAAAAATTACAATGTGGGGAACTTTCCCTATATATATTTTTTAATTAGGCAGCAGGTTTTCCAAGAAGCCATGAAAGGTTTGATCATGAAAATCAGTTTGGCTTTCCTTCACTGCAAAGGAAATGTCTCTATTCATAACAGAGACTCTCTTCCAGTGATTTTATAGCACCAAAACATTAGTGCACTGGCACTAGGCCCTCAAAAGTACTCTATGAAATGGTTCTTTTGGGAATCATGTCTATGCTAATTGTATAATAAATTCAGGAGTATTTTTAGGACCTGCTATCACAAGCAGTTATTGCCATGACAGCATGTTCTTAAATATTCTTAAAATTTGCAGATTTAAAAATTATTAATGATTTCTTATTATCTCTTCAGCAGCCAAATGGTCTTAAGAGGGTCAAATAAATCTGTACAGAGACTAAGCTGGTATATAGCATGTGTGTAGAATCTGGAGATGTGGATTTTTTCAGCTCAAAAGCAATTTACTAATTCTTCTGCTTGTGTGCAAAACAATTTTGAAATAAGATAGATACTCATATATCACAGCACATGAGTTAGAAGGGACCCACAAGGACCATCAAATCCAGGTGGGGAAGATGTTGTTTTATTTATTTTTTTTTTTTTTTTTTGTCCAGTAATATGAAGGCAGGTCTTACAGGGAGGGAGATAATGGCGCATCAGTGGTTGCCAGTTTCAATGTCAGTGCCCCAGAAAAGGGAAAGGCTGTCGTGCTGGACACAGCCTGGTGCTGAGCACTGTGTCAGGGCAGGTGAGCCAGCACCCAGGTGAGCCAGCACCCAGGTGAGCCAGCACCCAGGTGAGCCAGCACCAGCACCCAGGTGAGCCAGCACCCAGGTGAGCCAGCACCCAGCACCCAGGTGAGACAGCACCCAGCACCCAGGTGAGCCAGCACCCAGCACCCAGGTGAGCCAGCACCCAGGTGAGCCAGCACCCAGCACCCAGGTGAGCCAGCACCCAGGTGAGCCAGCACCCAGCACCCAGGTGAGCCAGCACCAGCACCCAGGTGAGCCAGCACCCAGGTGAGCCAGCACCCAGCACCCAGGTGAGCCAGCACCCAGCACCCAGGTGAGCCAGCACCCAGGTGAGCCAGCACCCAGCACCCAGGTGAGCCAGCACCAGCACCCAGGTGAGCCAGCACCCAGTGCCCAGGTGAGCCAGCACCCAGTGCCCAGGTGAGCCAGCACCCAGGTGAGCCAGCACCCAGCACCCAGGTGAGCCAGCACCCAGCACCCAGGTGAGTCAGCACCAGCACCCAGGTGAGCCAGTGCCCAGTGCCCAGGTGAGCCAGCACCCAGGTGAGTCAGCACCAGCACCCAGGTGAGCCAGTGCCCAGTGCCCAGGTGAGCCAGCACCCAGGTGAGTCAGCACCAGCACCCAGGTGAGCCAGTGCCCAGTGCCCAGGTGAGCCAGCACCCAGGTGAGTCAGCACCAGCACCCAGGTGAGCCAGCACCCAGTGCCCAGGTGAGCCAGCAGCCAGGTGAGCCAGCACCAGCACCCAGGTGAGCCAGTGCCCAGTGCCCAGGTGAGCCAGCACCCAGGTGAGTCAGCACCAGCACCCAGGTGAGCCAGCACCCAGTGCCCAGGTGAGCCAGCAGCCAGGTGAGCCAGCACCTATGTGAGCCAGCACCCAGTGCCCAGGTGAGCCAGCACCCAGGTAAGCCAGCACCTATGTGAGCCAGCACCCAGGTCCCCACGTTCCCCGTTCTGTCACGGCCACGCTGCCAGCTCATCCCCTCCCATCAGCAGAGGCGCTGAGCAAGCACTCGGTATCCCAGTGACGAGCCTGGGGCAGGGTTTGGGAGCTGCTTGCCTTGCCCTGGAAAAGCCTCGGCACATCAATGTCCCTCCCCGGGAGGCAGCAGCTCTCTGCGGCTCTCAGGAGGGAGCGAGTCCCTATCAGCCCCCAAAGTGACACTTCTGACAGAGCTCCACCCTGAACTGGAGTGCAGGGAGAAAGGCAAAAAAGAGGTTTTTGTGACAGCCATGAGCTCCATTATAAAGTAAACTCTGCAGGTGATGGCATTAAGTTACAGATTCATTCTTTTGCTAACATTTTATCCTTCATAGATACTGCTAAATTGTAATGAGACTAAGGCTAAATAGATCCTGCCAGAAAAAATTGTGCGTGATTGATTAAAGCCGGTATATCTTGCTTTATAGATAACATCTTTTATTAAAATAAAATTTTGCAATTACAGCTTCAAGTTATTAATGTTCATAACAGCAAAAATAACATAGACAAACATGCAGTCACAGACCTACATATGCCTTCTCAGAAGATACTGCAATAAGTACATGTAAGCTAAAAACTCTTACAGATAACATTTTAATCAACATTGAAATACATACTTCTATAAAAAAATTAGGGTGCTTTTTCTGCCTTTTCCTTGTCACTGTGGAGGGTCACAGATACAGGCATCTCCTAGCCTGCAGGTGAACCCAACCATTTGCCACAGGAGTGCTCATGAAGTGTTCCCAGGCTAACTGGAACTACAGCACTGCTTATAGTGTCCTTTTGAGAAAACCTAGTCTATTAAAACAGAAATTTCTTCATGCTACCAGCTGCTATTTTGTTTTGGCTTTGAAGAAAATATTGTCTTCCAGTTGAATTTTAAATGCTAACATCATCTATACTTCAAATAATTTGGGACAATGCATATACTCTCAATATTTTTGTGAAATACTTTGAACTCTTTATCACAAATGTTTTCTCCTTGGGCTTTGTATTTTTACTTACATCTCTATGCTTTGTGAACCATCCTGTGGAACTTTTCCTTAACTCTTAAAGTATTACAATTTATCGCAAAGTTTTCATATTGCACGGTACTTCTGATTTATATTGTGTTGACTGAGATGCATATGCTACATTTCATATATATTTTTTAATTGTTACTCTGAACCATACATACCTAGGAAAGCTGATCACATATACTTTCATAATTTAGTGTCTCTTTCAAGGTATTTGCACTTTGGTTTAAATCCAGCATTTCATAAATGTGTTTTTCTTATTTATAGACAAAATATCAAACATCAGTTCAAATGACTTGTATCCAGATGAACATGGTTTTGATCAGAAGTAGCACAAGACCACTAAAATTGCAACTGCAATTAACAAAAAGCTAGTGAATATATCCCTCTCACTTTGGTGGCTTGCTTTATAGCACTGTATTTAAAAGATGCATAAACATTTAGGCACACTCTGAAGAAGGAAAACGATCACTTAATTATATGGTGCTCTTTTCTTTTACTGAGGTCTTCTGGTATCCCAAGAGAAAATTTTCATACTGCTCTACATGCATGCAAATGTGGGCAAAAAAGAATTTGTGCTCTGAGAAGTACAACTGCTCTAGCAATTAATTTAAAAATCTGTGTTTACTATGTGTGCTTTTCTCACATGTATTTTCTATAGTTGATTCTAGAGTGAAAAATCTAAATTGTAACTCTTTCTAACTTAAAAAATCTGTTTAGTTATACATACACTAATTGAGTGGTAAAGTTAAAAATACAACAGTATATGTAAGGTATTATCAAGAAAGTAAGAAATAAAAGCAAAAAACGTTAAGCTAATAGATGTTGGGCACACTAGGGCCTATTGCTTTGCTGTCATATATTTTTTCACAATACATCACAGCAGAGAAAATGCAGTATGTAGTCAGAGCAACTGTGCAAGGAATGAAGGCCATGCTATTCTTTTTCTGAAAATGATAAGATTTCTGCCTGACTGGTTGTCATGCTGTGAAGCTTAATTAAAGTTTATGAAGCACATCAAGATCTTTGGATAAGAGGCATGGTACTATGAACTTGGTAATTTTTTCTTTCCAGCACTAAAGAGTGGAAGACTAAAATACAAATGCTTTGATCTTGACATGCCACCTTCAGTTTGGTTAGAATTAATTCTGCATATATATTTAACCACAAGGAAATACAAAGGGGCTTGTAATTTTTTGCTTTATTACCATTTATGTAAGAGTATTTGTAGTGATCTGAAATATTGTAGTAAACTTCTCTTTGAGTTTTAAAATATTAATATTGATAGTTTTCTTACCCCCTTCAAAATTCACCCTTGAAACAAATAATCAGTATATTTCCACAAACAAAATTCATATTAGACTAAAGCAAGCTCTCAGATGTACTTTTTCAGTAATTTTAAATATTGCCAGTATTTTTTTTCTGGATATATTTTCAAAGGCTTATGCTGCAGGAAAGTTGTAAGAATTGCACATGGCTATGACTGAGGCCATGTTTGTTCGTATATTTATTAACAAATCATACAACTCAGAGTGTAAGCAAGTAGTCCCACATATATTAATCTGGTTGTGCAATGACAAAAAGTTTCATGTGTTCAAGAATCCTGTGGCTGAATATTAATTTTATATGACTCATTCCTTATGCAAACTTGTACATTCTTGGTCTTGGAAATCACCCTCTTCAATGAAGCTCATGTTTTATTATTGGTTTTGGGGGAAAATATCTTTGTGATTAAGGCAACCTGGATAGGACTGAAATTAATGCAATTTGATATTTGCATGCATCTCTCAAGCAAATACAGATAATTATTTTCTAAGTAAAAAGTAAATCAGTCCAAAAAATAATCTTGACTCTTGATTATTTTGAATGCACTAGTTTGACAAATTTTATAAAATTCAGTACAATAATGTTGAATTTTCAGTAATCTCTTAATCTATTATACCTGATGCTGGTATTATATTTGATAATGGAAATACAACCTACAAACTTTTCTTGGTGATGTGTTGACACAGGAAGAAATTATATAAGTGAAAATCAGTTTTGTTGTTTCTTCCCTTGGTTCCACCTAAAGTCAGCGCATAGAGAGTGACCAGTCAAGTGTGACTCAGAATAGATGCTTGATGAAGTTGCCTTAGGCAAAGTAAATACTGCTCTTAATTACAAATCTACTTCCTCCCTAGACCTTGCTCTGTTAGCAGATCTCAGTCTCAGAAGGTCTCTCCTAGTGACAGAACATCAAGGTGAGTTCCTAAGAAATGTAAATCAGAAGCTCATCTTACTGCACTCACACATCTCTGCTAAAACTCTGGCCTTTAATCTTTATTTTCATGGTCTCTTCTTTCTTTTTCCTTTAGAATCAATAAACAAGCTTGGAGAAATTTCTGCTTTGCTTTGCAAGTGTGCTTTCTGTAAGTCATTAGGGCTAATCAAGGTGTAAAGCAAAATCTGAATGACTACATTAAAACAATGGCCAAAGATCTTAAAAAATATCCACAGTCCTGAAAATGGTATCTGAGTGTACTTTTATATGCCAGGAAATAGAGTGTACTGAAGTTACACCACCACACCACTATAACCACCACCATCACAACAACAACAAATTAAAAAAAAGGACAAAGAGCTCATCAGTGGCAAATCTGATGCTTCTGATCAAGCCTCTAAGTGAATCTTTTGATCTTTTATTTTGTACTATGCCTTAATTTAATATTTTCCCTAAAGATTTGTTTGTTTCAGTGTTTTTGTTTTACCCTTTCAAGAATCCTTAGGATCAATGATGCCATTAGTTCTATATTTGTTTTCATTCTCTTATTTTATTGGGTTTTCTTCCCAGCATTTGTCTTCTTGTATTATTTGCCATTTCCAGCACTTGCCTTATTTTACTATTTGTCATTTGTTAGGCAGCTCATATTTCCAGTACTTGTCATTTCCTTTTGCATTTAATTTCAATATTTGTGACATGTCTTTTTTTTTCTTCCCATGACTCATAACTCATTTGCTCCCAGTGCTTCTCCAAATGGCTACAGGATAGAGGCATAGATAGTGTGGAAGCTTGTGAGGTCCAGAGAGGTGGCTCCTCTCATTAATGTACATCATCTTGATTTTCACTGAAGGGCAGAAGAGAACAGAATCATTTAATACACTAGACAAGACAGCTTTCTTACTTTGACTAGAATTAAATTTTTGACATTGGACAATATCTCTTGATTCATTTCACAGTCATGTCTGAAATATCTACTAAGAATTTCATATCTGACTATGCTCAGTAGTGATTTTCAAAATTCTCTTATCCCATTATTAAAGAAAGGACACATTTGTGAATGCTTTTTCCACTGTGCCTATTTCTACATGGAGTTCAGCTAAAGTATAGAAGATTTTCTATTTGTTTGAGAAAGAAAATGGGGAGATCCTTATGTATAAATAACTTGTCAGGTTATTATTCTACAAAGTGTTTGACAATGCCTTATGAGGGTAGTATATGTTCTTATGAATTTGCAGTTAAACCCCCCACAAAAAAACATGACAGGCAACAATTTACAATGAAAAACAACTATATGAGTATCTTATAAAAATCCTTAGCTCTTATATAGTACTTTCTTAATCACCCACTATCTATTTGAGAGGTAGAGGCAGAAACAAGGACTATGTTAGTGAGGAGAAGGAAGATGTAGCCACCAGCCCCAGTGCTGTTGAGGATGCAGTTGCTGGAAGGGTACATGCACTAATCAACTGTGCACCACTCAAACAAAGCAGGAGATGGGGTTTGGATGCTGGAGGGTGTGCAGGATTTCAGCTCCTCTGCAACCTCTGTGCTGGTTTCACCTTATTGGTGTTTGATTTTAGTCTCAGGGAGTTCAAACCATTAGCCCACTGCTACATTGGCCAGCACTGCTGCTTCTATAGACCCCTCAGCATTCTTGAATTCTTTTCCCTGTAGCAGTCTTTTCCTTTCTTTTGTTGACTTTGGAATAGAAAGTGAGCAGTGATCCCCTCCTCCTGCATCAGGTGATCTAGTTCCATTGCCTTTCAAAGCACTTGTATTTACTCTCTCTCTATCTGAACCATGTATTCTGACATCAAGACACATGAGCACGTGAGCAAGCCTGCAGTCCTTGGGAGGATACATGCTTGAACTCTGGAACATCTGTTTTTTTTCTCTTTCCTTAGAAGTAAAATGCCAAGCTGCTGGGCCTCATCCATACTTAGTGTAATTTTGATTTTTTTCTTCATGTCCAGGAAATTCTCTGGGTACCAGTAGATGTCACTGCAGTCAAAAGAAACTTGCCAGGGGTTTTCACTATGAATAAAATTGCTTTCTTAACAAAATACATTTTTATCATTGTGAAACATTGTTATTTCTAGTACTACTCCCAAATGTTTTTATTTGGCAGATCAAGCCCTTGAAAGGATGAGATATGCATCAAGAAGGAATTCAGGATTTAGGTCCAGGTTATTAACTTACTCTAAAAGTCAAGTGGTTAGAAATTTCTCAGCAAAATCTATTTTCATTGGAAAAAAAGAAAATGATTCATCGAAATAGTTTGTTGAAGTGTGATGCTCTAATGAAAAAGTTGTAAAAAGTACATCATAATTTCTCCAGTGTACAGTAGAGATTGTTCAACATTGGGAAAGGAGATCCAAGGCCAAAATACTTCTAACTGCTTTGTTTATGGATACATTTTATAATACAGAGTACTGGATGATCTCAAGAATTCTCTTTTTCCTCACAGACAGCACTTGAACCCCTCTGGTGGAACAGGAGAAAAGGAGAAAGCTCAGGACAGATGAGGTGAAAGAGCATCTTTCCCTTCAACTCTAACCTTCAGAAGGAAAAACACTTTTTAGGAAAGGATAATGTCATAGGTGAGGCTGAGTTCAATATGTTTATTTTATTTTTGCAGTTCTGTCAATGAATTTTTATTTAGTATGGAGAGCTAGTTATCTTGATACTACATTTTTCTCAAAATGAGGATATTACCTACCTGAAGGAATCCATGAACATAAATTTACTAACTCCTTAAAAATGAATATGAGTTCTCTAAGGATCACTCAAGTGCAAAACAGTCCTGGTTTTCCCTGCTCCTGTGGTACAGACTGTGTTAAACTCAGTAAAAAAAAATTCCATCTTCCATGATGATGTTTTTAGTGCAGATTCAATGTTTTGAGGCATGTGTGGATATTATTGAGATGGCATTAGGACATTTCAAAGTTACCAGTAAAAGAAACAGTCCATATGGTGCAATATCTCAACAACTAGCACTTTCTTTCTTTCTTTCTTTCTTTCTTTCTTTCTTTCTTTCTTTCTTTCTTTCTTTCTTTCTTTCTTTCTTTCTTTCTTTCTTTCTTTCTTTCTTTCTTTCTTTCTTTCTTTCTTTCTTCTTTCTTCCTTCCTTCCTTCCTTCCTTCCTTCCTTCCTTCCTTCCTTCCTTCCTTCCTTCCTTCCTTCCTTCCTTCCTTCCTTCCTTCCTTCCTTCCTTCCTTCCTTCCTTTCTTTTTCTCTCGCTCTCTTTCTCTATCTCTTTCTCTTTTCTTTCTTTTCTTTCTTTTCTTTTTTTTTTTTTCCTTTCTTTTCTTTCTTTCTTTTTCTTTCTTTCTTTTTTCTGAAATTGTAGATTTTAATCAAATGCCTGAATCATGATTTTGAGTAAATCTCTGTGCCTCAGTCATTCCTGTCAGAGATACTACACTTCACATGGATAGCTGCATTATCTGTTTGGAGAGAGCATAAGGGAAGATGACTTAATAGTCCAGAAAAGGGAAAACCTGCTGGGTGTGTGGGTGTGTGAGTTTCAGATCCATGAACTGACATATGCAAAGCAAGAATGTCATGGTTGGATTTTTACCCCCACATGCCTGCCTGAAACTCTTTTAAGGTCAGTGAACATCTGTCTTCCGTCTGAATTTGAGCAGTCCAGCTTTGTCCTTTAAAAGTAGAGTGAGTACTTCTCAGTGATACCTTTCTATTTGGACACATCAATAGTTTCTGACAAACAATTATTTAATCACAAAATTGTCTGCCAGCTTTACTTCAAACAAACCTAATTTTGCAATAATAATGCTGAGTGGTAGAACGTATAGGGAGTGACTTGCTGAACAGAAAGTACATTTGTTTAAC
The DNA here is from genome assembly GCF_029582105.1 of Oenanthe melanoleuca. Taxonomy (NCBI): domain Eukaryota; kingdom Metazoa; phylum Chordata; class Aves; order Passeriformes; family Muscicapidae; genus Oenanthe; species Oenanthe melanoleuca. The sequence goes on from NC_079335.1 coordinate 25,406,712, forward strand.
TGATTCTCTCTGTTGCCCAATGTCATCTAGGTTAAAAGTTCCTGCTGTGTGGGCTGAGGGTCATCATGGAATCACATTAAACATTAAAACCAAAGAATGCATCATTTTTGCCTGACAGTGTATTTTCACGTGCAGCAGGCACTTTCCTCTAGGGACCTGCTTTTCAGTTAGAGGAAATGAACCATGCCCATTGCAGCAGAGAAATTGCTGAGTGAAAAGGGATATGTTCCCTGGACAGAGATGTGGCTTTTGCTGGCAGTGCTTTACTGTGTTACATGCCTCATGATGCAATGGTGTAAGAATATAGTCACAGAGGGAAGAAGAGCATTAGACAGACCAACATGAAGCATGGAGCAGTTTTGAGTTTCATACAGGTTTCATACTGCTTTTTAAATGTAAATAGCATTTGTAGTAGCTGTGAAAGTGCACTATTGTCAGGCCTTGGGCTAACAGGAAAAAGAGCAATACAAGATACACCCAGTCATGGCAAAAGTGAAAAAAAAAAAAAAAAAAAAAAAAAGATGTTACTGCAGAGAGCAGTAGATGTAAAAAACTGATACAGTGCTTAAGGTCAGATTTTGCTGCAACAGCTGCCAAGGTGTTGGTGTTGGAAGGTGTTGGAAAATCGCTGGAACTATAGAAACTGTAGTTGGCTCTGTACCATCTCCTGTCTCCTCAGCAGAAGGAATCTCTGCTCCTGCCAATACAAAATAAGTCCTGCACTGATTCTGAGACAAAACAGCACTACTGAATAACAATTAAATTCATTTAAAAACCCAACTCGAAGCATCTGAGTGAGCATTTTACCTGGAATATGTTCCACAATTGTTTGAAGTCATCAGAAAGATTTTTCACGCAAGTTCAGCAGGTGTTCAATCAGATCCTTAGCAGAAAGGAAGATATGACTCTGTTTTTATGGGCTACCATAAAATCAGAGCCAAAGAATGTAAAAGCTATTGGGTCATAATACCTTAATAATAGCATATATGCAATAGAAGGGGGCTGAGAATGTAGTCTCACAAATGTGAGTGCCCTGAAGATACTGCTGAGCAGACACTATAGATATAAGGCAGACATATCTATAGACCTTATGTCTAGGTGTTCTAGTTTGGATAAGGAACAAGAGTATGAATTCCCTTGCTGATCTCAGAGTTCACACCTGGTAATACAGATTGGATTTCTGTGTCTCTGAAACTAAACTGATAGAAATGCTGCAGGAAAATACCTGCCCTCCAACAGCTAATGGGTGTTGAATGAGCAGGATCAGACTAGGCCTGGTTTTCAAGAAAACATTAAAATCTGAATGTGGATCACATCCTTGTCACTAACTCCTCTACCTCCCAGATTCTCTTCTTTTGAAACACACTACAGTCCTGGCAAGCTTATATGGCTTAAGTTCAGCAATTTGGCTCTGATACAAGAGATCTGACCTGAACACCTATGTACAAATTAAGGTCTGTGAGATGTCAGCCTTCATTATAACCTAACTTTCCCCTTTGTATTTTATATCTGGCAAATATCTGCATCACATCTTTTTTTCTCTGTGCTTACTTTTGTTGTAATACGTGTAGACACTATATTCTTTTGTAGAATGAGAAGTGGATGCTGCTCCAGTCTAGAACACTGTTTTCTTTTCCACTGAATGAGTACACCCAGCCACCTTCCTCATTGTCTGGTGAGTACTGCTTCTGCTCTTGTGAGATTCATTCATTAAGAGCAATTTAATGGCTCACACCTACTAATTTCAGTGGTTTGTCATCAGTTGTCCTAAATAACTCTGCCTTCCAGAAGTCAGCTTTTTATATCTAAGGCTGATTCATGCAACCATCAGCTGGCAAAACAGTAAGGCCAAGGACGTAGGTCTGAGGAAAGTGGTACCATGAATTAAAAATTAAAGTCAACTGTGGCATTTGAGAAAATAAGGCTTAGGAGATGATATTTGTATAAGTAACCTGCTACTCACTGTTCTGCCAAATGGAATAAGAAATTCCTAATTTTTTTTTCTTTTAAATCATGATTGCATTTTTTTATTAAGGGACAAAATGCATTTGTGACATATGATGGCTAATATGACTATAAAGACATTTAATAGCAAGTTAATTCAAGACTGCAAATTCATTTAAGCTTCAAAGATGCTTTGCTTTGCATTTGATCACCCTTTTGTTTTGCACAGTGTTGTCAGGTCCTGAGCTGCAGCTTGTTTTCTTTGCCTGTTTCCAAATTCAAGTAATAAAACTCCAACTTTACCAATACAGAGAGAAGACCATGCAAGTCATTCTACTGCTTCAGCTGATACAGCAAAACCAATATGAACCATACTGTGCCCTTCTTTTATGTAAGATTTTATATGAGATTTTAGTGGTTATTTTTCTGAATGATGCCATGGTTGTAGGATAGTAATAATCATATAAGCACTATTTGGGGTTGACAGGGTGAACCTCCTTGGAGAATGAAAGAGAAGAAAAAAACTTCAAGCTGTCGAGAGAAACAGAACAAACTAACTGATAGAGCAGGCCAGGAACAAAGATCATACATGTGATCTAATTCCTACTTTCCCAGATCTGAGAAAAGAGGAATACCTCCAGAAATTGAAGTCTATTTGTAACTCTAGCCTGTGTTTACTGACTTCTGTTGCTTCCTAAGAGGGATGAGGATTCTTCTGTTTGACCTCTTTTCACCAGAATGTGATGCAAAGAAGCACCTGATAGCATTGCTTTGGTGAACTGAATGCATAAAAATGCCAATTAGATTGATTCTGGAATTAAATATGGTTTTCTTAACCTTTTACATTCCCAGAACATACAAAATTGTTTTTTTCTGGAGAAGATCTATAATAAAAAAACCTCTAATTAGAGTTGGAAGCAATGCTAAAGACAAGATCCTTGAAAACTGATGTCACTATCATGAAGAAAACAGAAAGATGTATCACCAGTTTCATTGAGAAGGCACCAAAGCTTATACATATAGAATGAATCCATTAAAAAAAGAGTTGTTAGCTTTGTTAACAGAAACTTTACCAGTCTTTTGCCAAGACAAAATTACAAGGACTTCTGAAATAAGGTATATAATCTTTTTACCCATGCCATTCTGATCTCAATGAGACTTCAGAAAAAGTTACTTGCCTGGAATTCAATCCAGCAGCTCTTACACATTTAAAAGGGATTTGGGCTATCAGATGCCTGTGTGCTAAGCTGGGATTGCTTCAACAAGCCTGAAAAATGTTCTCTACCTGTGGTTCTGCTCTTGGGAACTGTGAGCATGGAAAGTATTTTCAAGATCCTGTTCACACTAACCCTGCATTACATAGGAAAACAGAAATAAAATCACCCACAGTCTGTACACTGCCATTTTCCTACACAAAGTGCAGCACTGTCCAGATGTTAGCCAAATACAATTGCCTCCTTCTAACTTCCTCTGCTCTGCCTTTGTATCAGAGGAAGTTGCAATAGTTTAATGACTGAACCTTAGTCCTGAGTCCAGTCATCAACATTCCTGCTAACATGCTAAATTTACATCTGGGATTGGCTGCAAAGGCCAGACTTTTGGATTCAGCCAGGATCTCCATCTCAACTCAGCACCAGAAAGCAAGAATTTGAGGTCCTGTGGACCTTAATGTGCACTTCTAGCTCATTTCAGGTCCAGGTCAAGAGAGCTTTTTGCTACACCTTAGAGCAGAGCAGAAAGAAAATTCTGCCCTCTCAATTCAGGAAGGACTTTGAGGTGCTGGAGTGAGTTCAGAGAAGGGCAGTGGAGCTGGGTAAGGGTGTGGAGCACAATTCCTGTAAGGAACATCTGAGGGAATTGGGGATGTTTAGCCTGGAGAAGAGGAGGCTCAGGAGGCCCTTGTTGTTCTCTACAAGTGCCTGAAAGGAGGCTGTAGCCAGGTGGGGGTCAGTCTCTTCTGCCAGGCAACCAGGGACAGGACAAGAGGAGATAGTATTAATGTGCATCAGAGGAGGATTGGGTTGGACATCAGGAGGAATTTCTTCACAGAAAGGTTGCATTGGAATGGACTCCCCAGTGAGGTGTGGGAGGTATTTAAAGAAAAACCAGACATGGCATTTGACATAGCAGTTGGCCACAGGTTGGATCTCAATGATCTCAGAGGTATTTTTCAACCTAATTTATTCTGTGATTCAGTGATTCTGTGATTTGTACCTGTGTACACTGGTTTCAACTTCAGCAACCTCTGTTTCTATTGACTGGGTAAGGAACTAAAATATGAGATGTGATACCTAATGTAATTCCTGCTTCCTTTAATATATTCTTACATTCTGTAATCGTAGCCAGCCTGTTGATTTTGGCCTGGAGTCAGCTGCCAGGTCTCAGGTGACAGCTGTGACTGATGACTGAGATACTGGAAAGAGAAACTGCAGCTCTCTGCACCAGGATCCTGATTTGCTTCCTCATGCCCAGGCCAGGAGGGTGGTAGATGAGTGTCACAGCTTACATGCTGGCTCACTTTCCCTGGTAAACTCACAGGCATCCTAAACTGGGGCATTTCCCACAAGAATACTCTGACTCAGCATTCATCTCTGTGACAACTCAGATTCTCACCCAGTACCCTCCTGAAGCAGCAGCTGCCTCAGAAGGTAATTTTGTTATTTTTCTCCCAAAACCTCTCCCAAGGGGGCTTTTAAATATGAAGACTGAGATCTGAGACACCAATTTTCATTTTTTTAAGGGGAAAGAAGTCAGTTAAACATTTTTTCATTAATCTCCCATCTGCCATGTAAAAGGCTTTTTTACAGACACGTATTGTTAAATGTTTTATTTCTTGCTTTTAATTTCTACCTGGCCTTTTATACTCCCCTCCTCATAATCACATAGCAGCTTCAGGTAAAACAACTGAAAACTCAGATGGCACATAAAAAGCTCCCAGCTTGATATAGTATAGGCTGTGTTCTCTGTGCATGATGTTGTTTTATACTTACAGTTCTGTGGATACTTTTCAATACCTAACTGTAGCTATGCACCTTCCTGAGAATTTTTCAAGTATATCCAATGTGTATGAGACCTTTATTAAAAAAAAAAACAAAAAACAAAAAACCACAACCAACAAACAAACACAGAGAAAAAAAAAAAAAAAAACAAACAGAAAAAAACCATGTAAAAATCTGTTGAGATGATTCCAGAAAAGAGTCAGACTACAGCAAAGACACCGAACATCTAAAATAAAATAGCATCTATTTATTCTGACATGTGGAAAAACATGCCCAGGGACAGCAAATCCATGGTAAAATACAAACTGCTTTCTTCACAGAAAATGCAGGGCAGCATAGTGCAAGTTCTCCTAGAATTCAGCATTGATTATTGTGCTAATATGGCCATAAAAATAGGAGCATGTGGCTGGAAGAGGTGGTCTAGGTCATGATCTAACAGACAGTCTGGATCATGTAGGTTAAAACATCCAGAGCTGTGGGCAACTGAGGAAAAATTTCTAGTTCCAAAGGCTGTAGAGACTCTGCAAAGTATCTCCATCACCCTGTACTGAATTTAGGGTTTTACACAGGCTAAGTGTCACAGCTGTGCCATGGGAAGCATGAGTGAGAAACTGAGAACATCTCTCTACTAGCATAGTATGTGTTAAACAAAAAGTCCTTTAAACTAAACCTTGGAAGAAAACCCTCTCTCTTTATCAATAACTTCTTTAACCCTTAGCATCAGCCTGAAGCTATATAATGCACTATGACTCTCAAATGGATATTGAAAACTTCCTCCCTGCAATTATGGTGAATACTTTTCAGTTTCAAAACTGAAAGCAAAATCTGCTTCCCCTGGAAACTAGAGCATCCACCTGGGGAAATCCTCCCATGCTCCATATGTGACATATAAAATGTCTTGAGAACATGTTATAAATTCAATAGAAGCTCATAAAATTCCAGGGTATGTCTCTGTCTATGACATACCTGAAGTCTGACTGCCCATGCCCACAGCCTGGCTCAGAAGCTTAAAGATGGTCACCCCAAGCCATTTGAGACATTATGACTTATGTGAAAAATCTACATAGGTCTGGCAAATACTACTCAGATCTTGCAGAAGAACTTTTCTGGACTGCAGCTGGAGGCCAGGAGCAATGCCTGAGGACATGGCACTAGCTGCTGCTATCTAGGGGACAGAAGTGAGCCACCAATGTCCTAGTCCCAGACATTTCTTTATTGTCTTATATAGCTCTCCCTATACATCAACTGAAGTTCATCTTGAAACAAATTTAGCTTCACTTTCTCCCAGAGCCTATGTGGATACTCTTAAAATTTTGCTTCTCAGGTACTAGGAATTTCCAGAATAGATTTATTCATGATCAATTTGCAGTAATTTGATTTTATGTTAATGCTTAAGACATTCTTTATTTAGCTTAAGACATTCAATTTCTTCAAAGACATATTTCTAGAGTCCTTATTTATCCTCTTCCATTTCCTTTTTTGCTTGGCCAAACAACCTCTGGAAAATCTCATTGTAAGTCTTTACTTAACAATTTCTATAGATTGTTTCTGCTTCTCTTCCAGTTCAATTTTATCTTTTTTGAGTACAGATGACCAGTCCAGCACACAATATTCCAAATGACACTTCTAGCAATGGTTTGTTGCAGTGACACTTCTGCAGTTCCCTATCTTACATTAGCATAGTGCTGTGTGCTTTTTAGCATAAGCAGCCACTCAGTTCTGGAAATGTTTTATAAACTTTGGGGAGTTTAAAATAATAAATCTGAGAAATAAAACATTTAACTTGCAATTTCTGTAGAACTAGGAAGTTGGAAATAGGATTTTTGTGCAGGCAGGACATTTTACATGGGCTGTTTCTTTTGTTCACTCCCCCATTTCCTCAAATGCTGCCAAAGAGATTTTCCATCAGCACTTTGTCATTTCACTGTAAACAGCCCTTGGTTCCTTAGGTTCTCTATATATCAGTAATCGAGGACACTCTTTTACCACATTTTTTTCCTTGTTAGTAAGGAAGGAAGATTTATCTTCATCATGTATTTTTTATCCCTTATCTACAGTCAGCATAATTTGCTGGAGCATGTCTCGTGTAGGTCAATTGCCATAAGCACGGATGTCAAGGTCTGAGACCACTATCAAACTCCCAGCAGACTCTTGAGAGGAAGAGCTGTCACAGTATGCCATGAACCTATGTGACTTCTAAAGATGCATTCATACATGGTATGTGATTTATGCTACAGCGTGACAGAGACAGAAATCCCAGTTTGCAAAATTTAATTGAGAAACCCACCTCACTCACAACAAAACAATGCTTCACCTTGGACTGTCAGGAAATAAAGTTTATCTTTATAAAACAAATTTGGCCACACCATAAGAATATTATAACAAAATTTTTAAGTTGAGTTAAGATGTCTGACTAGGAGAGGAATATATACAAGCTCTTTCCTATCACTAAATGCTTATAGAATCACACCCCATCATCCAAACAGCAAAGGACTTTCTCCTAACACTGTCTGCAGTTAGGTCCAGGGATGTGAAATGATTTTACATTTCAAGTTAAATAAGGTACTTGCAGAGTGGATAAAGCAGGAATAAGTTCAAGCTGGTATAAATTGGTGTCACCTATCTTTCTAGGCACTCAAATATGAAGCAGAGGAAAATCAGGAGGAATGCTCCTAGGAAATGTAGGTAAAATCTTTATTATCAGTGCTCCCCCCAACATGAATATCACTGTTGTTCAGAGAATATTGGTGGAAGTCTTTACTCTTTTCTCCTGCTTTGTTCTGTACATATCCACGTTCCTAATGCTCCATTTAGTGCCTAGAATGTCTATTAACTTTTACCTTTTCTTTGTTTGCAATACTCTTGCTCTAGCCTCAGTTGTCTTATTCTCTTGAACAATTCTGCAGAGTCTGTCATTGCCATCTGTCACACATTAACCTGTGTAAAAATTTCCTTTGGTAAGAGCAATTGAAGGGGTTTTGGCTTCTGTTATCTTACCCCTCACTAACATAACATAGGAATTACATGCAGACTCCTCTTTTTCTTCAAAGGTAAAGACAAAACTCCAGAAGAAGTATTAATTGTACTGCTTACATTACAGTGATGAACCCCAGCTTCTCTTTTAAACAGAAAGTGCAAATATTTCTGTGGCAGTGAAGAATTTCTGCTATTCAGCCCAAGAAATGAAATAGTAAGACCGGTACTAACAAATTGTTTTGGGATAGTGACACAGCACATGAGTAACCTATGAATAATATATTTTTGAGGACCTGGTAATCCAAGTACTGACAAAATACCTCCAGTATTTCTGTCACTTAACAATGTCCATAGACATCATACAGTTATAGACTTTGTCACCTACCATGCAAGTGGCAGGGACTGAAGCATATCTCCCCCATTCCTTCCACACTGCTGCTGACACCCTTGTGGAGGTTCTCAAAAGTCTCTCTTCTGTACTTGGCTGTTATAAGACTTGTCTGTGGATGTATAACGTTCACCTCAACCCTTGACCTCTGTGAATTTGGCTCATGGCTGGAATCCTGGCAGACAGCTACCTGTCAGCAATTTGCTGGAAGGATCCTGCCGTCATCTGTTTCAAGCTCTCTGAACAGGAAAACGAGAGGAGGGTTTTGTATTTCAAAAGACTATAGAGCTCAGGGATGGTTTTTTAAATGGAAATTCAGGCTGCTAGAGTCATTAAATATAGTTCTGCTTCTCTTCTAGACTGTGAGATCAAACAGCCCAGGCAACAGGAGGAATATTTGCTGACTTACGGTACATGTACAATTTTTGCAGATTGGTTGGCTTCATTCTGCAACTTACTATGAAGAGGACATAAAAATGTCATTGACATGTCTGGTTTTGTGCTGAAAAAATCCTATGCTAAAACATTTTCCCCAATCCATTTCTGAACTTTTTCTTCATGGATATTCAAGTTCTAGAATTGATTTTTTGGAATCTGTTGATAGATTTTTAAAGAGACTATGTAGTTTGAAAGTTATCTCAGTTTTGACTTGCTGAACAGTATTTGATTTGAAGGATCTGGTAGGAAAATAATTAATTTTTATGATAATCCAATCTAGTAATGGGGAAAAGAAACCATAAAAAGTTATGCATAATTTAGTAATGTCCAAGACCATAATCCAGAAATCTTGACTCCGTACTCATTACAGAACCAAGATTTTCACTAAATTCATCCAAACACTTCTTTCAATTTAGGGTAGAAATAATAATTAAAAAAAATCCCTGCCTGATTAATGATCTATAAGAAGGAGCCAGTTTATATTCAGTTTATCACATTTCAACTTCACAAAATTTAACCCCCAAAATATGGGAACAGCCAGCTAAGGCAGGAGAGTATCCCTAAACTGAAATTCAGGTATTTTTTTTTAAGGATGCCTAACCAGAAGTACATGTGCTTGTATAATCTTCAGTTTGAGTGGACAGTGCTGGTTTGCTGTAGTAAGAAATGTGGAGTGCTTGGATAGAGTTTCATTACTTAAGTAAATGTCTGTTAGTGGAGGTTAATGTTTTGCATCCAAAGAGTCCATTTCACAATTATACTACTTAAAAGTGGTTAGTAGCCAAAGTAAGAGAGAGAAGATTGTTAACTAATACAAAATATCAGAAGAATTTCTTCCTAGGAATTAAGAATGTTTCTGAATAATCAGGTTTTATAAATGTTTGCATCATTATTTCTTTTATTTTCAATAAAAAGAAATGGTTTTGGTTTTTGTAAAAAGAAAACTGCAAACCAATGGAGTGCTGATGTTTTCTCCATAAATAATCTGAGGATTTATGAGGAAATACTAAAACATGCAAGATATGCATCCTTTAGGTAAAATATACCAAAAGAATCTGCAAATTTTTGAGACTTGGGACTGTCAAGTGTGAAGGACAATTTTGGAATATATCAAAGTGGAAGAATCATAATAAATAGGTATGGGGTCTGGTAAGAAAAGTGCACAATGAGGTCATCACAGCACAAACCCCAAGACACAGAAAAAATCACCTGATCATAAGAATTCACCAGCCTATATAGTTTGGTGAATGGGCCATTGTAAGGATCCTTTCAAGAGAATTTAGTGGCAGCATTTAGTTGACTGACTGTCCTGTCCTTTTTGAGAGATTTGATTGCCTGTGTGAGTGCTACACTATAGGAAGACACTATGAGTTTGTTTTCTAAGCAACACTGAATGTTTGTGCAACAGCTTACATGACGGAAAAGAGGATTTAAATCTTAATGTAAATACTCCTAGCAGAGTTATTCACCTCTTTTGGTGAAGCTGGCATTTTTATGCCTCTTCACAAAGAAATAGAGTAATAGAAGCACAGAACCATAGAATGGGTTGGGGTGGAAGAGACCTGCCACAGGCAGGAACATCATCCACTAGATCAGATTGCTCAAAGGGTCATCCAACCTGATCTTGAGGTCAGGCACTGGACATTTACAGCTGTCTGAGTAACTTCTTCCAGTGCTTCACCACACTCACTGTAAAGAATTTATTCCTTTCATCTCTTTATATACCCTCTTTCAGTTTAAAATTATTGCCTTTGTTACTGTCACTTCAGGACCTGATAAAAAGTGTCTCTCCATCTTTTTTACAAGACTCCTTTAAATATTGAAAGGCTGCATTAAGGTCTCCCCAGAGACTTCTTTTTTTTCAGGCTAAACCTGGAAGCTAGAATATCCTCTAGAAATGTCAAAAAAAGTTCCACTACTATATTTCAGCAAAAGCATGATAGAATAACATGGCTTGCTGCAGTCACAGAACCGTGGGATGAACTTTGGAGGAATTGCACAGACATACATGACCAGGGAGAGCAGTTCTGACTCACTTGAAGCTCAGATGACATCTCAGAGCATGACTCCCTCAAGGTTAGGCAAGCTCTAGTGGAGCAATTCAAGCAAGGACTTAAACCTCTGCCATGAAAATGTACATGTAAAAAGAAACCTTCTAAAGGGAACTGCAGTATCATGGCTGGGAAGCCAAATTGTTTCAGGAACTACACATAAGAAATTCACTATTTATACAGGGTCAGAGTTTTCTATTAAAAATTTAAAACTTAACAAAACCGTAGCCTGCTTTTTGATGTTGAGATCTCACATTATTTTAGGCTCAAGGTCCACTTTGCCCTGAATCATGTCTGGAATCTGAGTTTTGTCACCTCTAGGGCTTTAAAAACAGGCTTTTAGAAATGCTGATCCACCTGCTAAGGAGTAGTGGGTAGGTCCTACTGTTCTTTGTAGGCCTTTGTAACTAAGCATAATGAAAGATATCTCTCTGAGATTGTGTGTGGAGCAGCTGGATGGAAGATCAGAGCTGCTACTGGAGCAGTGCCATCTATACAGAGTGAGAAAGTAGACTTGGCAAAGGGCTCTGCCTGTACCAAGTGGGTCCCACTGGCAGATGAAACTTCAGCAAGCTGTCTGAGTTATTTTATTATGCATCTGCTCCTTGTAGTTTATCAAGGCACCCAGGGCATTGGTTAGTCTGACAGAGATGCGATATTCAAGTTAAATTACACCCCATGCCAGCACTGTCTATGCTGAAATAACAGTTCTTTTTCTCCTATTAAGGGATTTTTATGAGATTTAAATTTATGTGCTATTAGAATTTGCTTTTCAGATAATGCTGCTGTTTTAATGGGTTCACTGAGTAGTTTTCATGTACTTTCTAATCTCAGGTGTCTTTATATAGCAGAAACAATAAGAATGGCAGTGATAATGAAAGCTTTGCAGTACTTACTGTCCAAAAATATTTACATTTTGAGAGTCCTTCTTTTAGTGAAATTTTCACAGAGGATGTTTTTATTTTCTAATGTTCTTTCTGCATTTCAAAGCTTAATGATTTTATTTTCTGAGCCAATAATCCACCTTTGCACTTCATGTGAGATTGTGTACTAAGCAAACCTATTTGCATTAAAGATGATGACATTTTAACAAAGTTTGGCTGTAAGATTTGTTCAGTACTTTTGCCAAGCAGCAGCATACATTGCTAGAAAAGTTCTTAAAAATGCTTTGCAAAATTTTTCTTTTGGTGCCATGGACATCTCTCCAGCTTTTATTTCCACTGTTCTCTTGCACAATGAAACCTTGCTATCTGTTTGCAGAGTTGTCTCATTTATTTGGAGAAATCAAGATATCTTTGCAGGTGTAGAATGGTTGCAGAAATGAGGTTTGCATGCCTGACCACTGTTACTCCTCATACCAGTCTAATTCTTCATCATAGCAATTATATCCCTCCACATCAATTATAGAGCATGTGAACTCTCTCAATCCATACAAACACCAACCTTCACCATGGCCCCTCATACTGTGAAGCCTCTGGTGCTCATCCCTCCTAAATGAGCAGCTCCTGTCATTCCAGTGCCCCTTGCCATATGGCCCAATATAAAATCCATTTTCTAAGCATCAACTCATGCATGCTGCATGGGGTCTAAAACAATCAAGGATCTATTCACTCCTGGCTGCTCTGCATATTGTTTTGGCTGTGACTGAGATAATTTCTGGCCTCACTGTTTCCTCAGAGTGATATGGATTCACCCATATGCATGTCAGTGGGAGCTGCCAAAAGAGTGTTAACTGGTGTTAAAGTTATGTCAGGGAGCATGGAAATGAGCCAGGGGGGCAAGCTGGCAAGTATTGCATATGGACCCTCCATATCCAAAAAATAAAGACTTCTGTGTGTGCAAGCCTGAAAGGGGAATGGGAAGAGGTGAAGGAGACATTTATCAAGAGCAGGTGAGAGTGCTCAGGAAAAATGACACCAACAAAAGGGAGCAGTACTTATGACACTTAAGATTTGTGTTAGAGAGGTCAAGGAGCAGCTGCTGGCTGAGAAGGAACCAGTCACCTACATCATAACTCTGATGCACAGCAGGGTGTGCATGCAAAGTAATCATAGTACTATGGGTATCCAAGGCTGCTTAAGATGACCTCTTTCATGACTGACATGACCTAAGTTAAAATGACCAATTAAAACATAAATAAGAGTTTAATTAGTCAGGAAAATGAGTCAGTTGTTTGGGGCCATGATGACTTGTCCCCTTTGGGCATAGATAGGATAAACATGATAGAAAAGGCTTTAATTGATGACATGAACTAATCATTAAAATTTATGAATTTTTGACAGGATTTCAAAACCCTAAATTACACTAATTTGATACTTGAAAGTTCAAATATATAGAAAAGCAGAATTCCTTACTTTGTTAACACAAGGGGAGACCTTATTTGTGAATTTCTTAGATAAGATTCATAAATGAGTAAAGACTTCAGTTTTGGGTCTGTGGATCCTTCTTTGAGCAGTGACAGTCATGAGATCTGTCCAGAACTAGCAAAGAGGCCAGGCTCAATGGGGCAAATCCTGTGAGGGAAGTCACCTGGGCTAGGGCAAGTGGGCAATGAAAAGAAGCTGATGGGAGAAGATGAACTGAGTGAAGGTCTGATGAATGGATTTTTTTAGAGGTTACTGTGTCTCTTGATTGCTTGTGTGGCCAGAAGTTTTCCAGATGCTAAGGAAGTATTGTGGTGGCTGGCATCTGGGATGTGAATGACCACATTAATATTTGTGAAGTTGCATTGAAAAGATTGGGACTAGCAACTGGAGATGTGCAATCTTATTGAGTGAAAAGGACAATTTATGTTCTGAACTTTAGGGGAAATTTATGGTAGGACATCACCACTGGATGAATAAAAAACCACAAAGAAAATTGCAGGAGTAAGCAGACACCTTACCAGGAACAAGAAAAAGTTCTGCTCAGCAATGCAATTATGTTTAGAAGATCAAGTAGTATGGGGATAATGTGAGACATGCCAAGAACCTGTCTGGGCCAGACTTTGTTCAGGAAATTAAACAAATAGCAAAAGGTTGTTCAGCTGTTTAAATAAAAAGAACACAGGAAGGCCTGAGTCCACTACACAATAATGATAGGACAGAGATTAAAGATAATCTTGCTATGTCCCAAAAAGTAAATGAACACAAAGCCCTTGGAGTCTAATAAGACTGTAGGCTGGAGTTCATTAGCTGTCATTGGTGGAAGAATCAAAAATCTGATGTTTTTGTCAACACCAAATCTTGCATGAACTCAAATGGGATGTTTATCAGTCATTAGTAACTCTAATTATCAGCATGTGTTATCAACAGGGGTGAAGACCTGAATAATATCCACATGAAAACCATCATCAGCTCTACATAAAAATTATTCAAATGTAATTGTGTGAAGAGAAACAGGAGGATTGAGGGGTATTGACTACATGTGTATTGTAGCTTTGGCAAAATCATGCAAATTACAGCTATTTTATCAGTAAAGGAATAAATAACCACTAACAATGTACAGAATATGTACAAACCAAATTTGGATCTCTTTTTTCACCTCTGATTGCCCTTATCTGACAATGTTTTTGTTGCATGGCAGATAGACATACAAGGCTAGAAAAAGTGTTCTTGTTTACTGAGTTTGCAAAATTTTCAGAGGGTGAGAGCATTGACTTTTCCAATATGCAGACTCAGATAGGACTAAAATGTTTATATATGTTTCAATTAGGCAGTGCTTGCTAATTCCCACCTGCAGTTTTTCAGTTGCATAAATACTGAACTGACACTACCAAGTCTGCCTTCTTGTAGCACACCTTGTATAGCAGCAGATTTCCATGCAGAATCAAGTCCCTTTCATTTTCATGGTTTGAACAGAGCATTGGTAAAACTGACATGGTGGTTCCTGTTACCTGGACATGGGGAAACAACCATCTTGGTATAGGGAAGAAAGATAAAGAATACTTAGAAAATGGTTTTTTGAATTTCTCCTTGGAGATGATTTACTGTACTCAATGCATAAGCTCCTACACAGAGAATCAGATCTGAATGTCTCACACACAAGAGTCTGTGTCTCATAACTTGATCTAAAAAATGCTGAAGTGAAATAGAAAGTTTCTTCCATTTACAGAGCTGATTTTTTGGTCTTACAAGTATTTTGAACAGAGCAGGCATGTAAAGTGTGGGGAGAGAAATACCAATTTCCAGTCCTCTGATGGAGTTAGTGGAGTTTAAGAGGCTAAGTAATTGCCTGAAGCTACACTATAAAGTTTATTCCATTGAAGAATTCATATCCAGTCCGAGGATCCTATGCCCACAAGCACATCTATTCACTCAAGTAACATGGTGCTTTTCATTCAAAATAGTTGACTCTTTAGTAGTATAGGCTAATCACAAGTGAAGCACTAACGCAAGCACTGAAATGCCACTTTAATGCCTGTAGTGTTCCATAAGAATCCAATAGTTGTAACTGGATTACAGGAAGCACAAAGAAAAACTCTAGTAATCTTTTGGAAAACAATTCCTAGAATACTTCAGCTTAATATTGGTGCAAAGGTAGCTGTCATTTGAGAAAGTCTATACTGAAACTGGTAAACTGAAAAACTGATAAATCTGAAAAACTGATAAATCTTCAGTAAAGTTCTATGCACCCGAGAATCTGAGAATTGAACTCAGATGTTCAATGAAATATTTTGTCCATAAGAAATGCCCATTTCTTTCCAGGAATGGAAAATTCTATTCTGGGGTAGGAAAGGAGTTATAAGATGACTAGCTTGGTGTTCACAGTAAAGCTTACACAGCTAATGTTAATTAATTAAATTACCTGCAAATTTTACATCTTGATTGCATTATACATAAAATGTTGAGTCCTAAGAGACAATAATGTCCTAAACAGAATATAAAGAAAGCATAGAAAGCAAGTTCATTCCAAATATGCCCTTTCAGAGGACATAAGGCAGTTTATGTTGTTGTGAAATTTTTAGGGTGTTTTATTTTGTGATCAAACACTTTGCTGCTATGAATCCTCAAAGTTTCTGACAGTAAAGACAAAATCAAAAGCTTTGGTAAAATTATGATTGTTGTGTGACGGCCATCATGGTGTAGGGTTTTTGTCATGTGTTCTAATACTGCTTACAGCTATGAATAGTTTTGTTTGGAAAAATAACTATTGTTGACTTGAATAAAAAACTTGTTGATATAAGACAGTGAGACATACATTTATTTGATTAGCCTTATGTCTGTGCTTGTGAAGATACATTTTTTTCCAGTGGCATACAAATTAATTTATAATCTTTTTCTGGAACCAAATAGTCCTAGAAACCTTACACTTAATCTTTCTTGTATTTATGAGGGTCACTTTATACTGCTTCTTCATGCAGCTTGTTCCTGCTTACCTTAATGATCTCTTTCTTTTTTTCACTCGTGACTTTTGGAAGGTGGGCACGGCTTGCACAGCACCAAAGCCTTTTCTGCTTTTCACAGCCCCCCACCAGTCAGGAGGCTGGGGTGCACAAGGATTTGGGTGGGGACACAGCTGGCCCCAGCTGATGAAAGGGACTGTACTGTGTCCTGCTCAGTCTATAAAGCTGAGGAAAAAAAGGGGGGGAAATTTGAAATGATGACTTTTGTCTTCCCAAGTAACCATTAGGCATGATGGAACCCTGCTTTCCTAGACATGGCTGAATACCTGCCTGCCCATGGGAAGTGGCAAATTAATTCCTTGTTTTGCTTTGCTTGACCTATTAAACTGTCTTTATTGCAATCCATAAACTTTCTCACTTTTGCTGTTCCAATTCACTCCCCCACACCACTGCAGAGGGAGTGAGCCAGTGGCTGTGTGGTGCCTTGTTACTGGCTGAGGATGAACCATGACAACCCTCTTGGTGCCCAACATGGGGCTTAAAGATTTTCAGATAACAAGAAGTTTGGTTGGAATAAGTTAGACCAAATTTATAGCTGATATTGCTGTTTAGCTATGAATTGACAGGGTTTTATGCTTGCCATAGGATTTGCTTGCTTGTATATTAGAGTCTAGTGATTCTTAGTGACTGCTTTTTTTGCTTTCACGAAATGTATTTCACTTTGAAAAAAATGAAGGCATAATAACATATCTGACACCACAAAAGGAAAACCCCAAACCAAACTACAAGCAAATCCACAATAAAATGTTCTCTATGTTATAGTCCTCCTTGATTCTTTGATATGTTTACTCTCTTGCATCATTTTTATTTGAAAGTCAAGACCCTTGCAGAGACAAGTATTTGCAAAAATATGGTTGGGTTGATTAAAAAGTGTTGCTGCTGTTTCATTTGTAAAGGAATGGGCCTGCTGAAACCTGCAGCACTGTATGGTAATGTCTAGATTTCATCTTGTGCTTCTAGTGCAGAGCCAGTGGCAAAGGGAGGTTTGTGTCTGCTCCTTTTCACAGAAAACTCCATTAGTGTCTGTGTTCTCAGACAGTGAGTCATCCCTGGCCACGTGAAACCACTGCTTTCTTTCTCTTTGTTAAACACTGGCCTGCTCACATTGTGACAGATGAACCACACCTACCTCATAGCTTGTATAACTTTCTGTCCTTTTTGCTTTACCTCAGCACACACCACACCTGCGCTCCTGTGTTTCTTTCTAGTCCAACATACACTGAGTGTAATGGAACCGTTATAGAAATTTAAAGTGTGAAAAGTTTTTAGGGAGTGGTAACGTCAAATTTTCCATTCCTCAGCAATGAATGGGAAGGGGTTGAACACAAATAGTGGTGTATAAAGCAAGGCACCTGTTAGCAGCTGCTGCTCTGCCTCGAGTCTGCAGCTCTGCCATGCTGACGGATTGCTGCTTTGTGTTGCTGGATGCCCATCAACTTGCTGAAACTGGCTGTACTTCAGGCACTATGTGTGTTTACACTGAGAAAGAAAAATATTTCAACACCTGCATGTTAGAAATATGGAGACACATTCATCTCCGTTTTGGGATGTGATTGCCTTTTGTGTTAAAAAATCAAACACCTATAGCTGTGTTTCAAGGAGAGGAATTAGAAGTACCTTCCTAAAGTACAACTAACTCATGTATTTATCTTGCTTTCATGATTTGCTGTCACTGTTGAGAGAGGCACTGCTTCAATCAAGTGATACACCTGCCATAGTATAATACCTTGTATAGTTAAAATTTCTCTCCTAAGTTATTGTCTGTAGGTAGGTTCCCAGAGTGTGAGAATATATTCAGTGGTGGGTGTTCAGTGTTCTACATTCTATCCCAACCACAGTGTGGTGGCATCCCTTACCCACTTCTGCCCACCCCTGCACATCCTGCTGAGCCTTAGCTCCTCTCCACCACTAGCTTGACTTTTACTCATTACTTAGGGCATTGCTCAAACCTTTCTATAGTGTAGTTTAGGTGATTTTTGTATTTTAATTTTTTTCAATTTTTATTCTTTAGCATTGAAATTTAAATTTAATTTTTTTTTTCCCCTTAGGATTCTCTTTTTACTCACATATTTTTACAGCTATGCCATCTGGCTTAATGTCATTTTTCACCTGAGACATCAAGCTTAGTAGAAGAAAAATGCTTGGAGAAACATCAAAACTTCATCTTTGGCAAGGCTCTGTGCTAGAAATTTGAATTGAACTGCTTAGGTTTTAACTTTGGCTTCATAGCCTTCAAAGAGGAACTCATTGAACTTGTGATTAGGAGTCCTGAGCTGGGTTTCCATGGCCATTTTAGAAGTGGGGGTCTTCAGGAGTAACTAGAAGCTTCTCCCATGTTCAACAGAGCCCATGTCAGACAGCTCCAAGCTGCTGGCCAAGGCTGAGCCCATCAGTGATGATGATAGTGCCCCTGGGATAATGAATGTAAGAGGGGGAAAACAACCTGCACAATTGCAGCCAGAAGGAAACAGTGAGAATATGTGACAGCAGCAGCTCTGTAGACACCAAGACCACTGAAGAAGGAGGGGGAGGAGGTGCTCCAAGTGTGTGCTCCAAGTGCTGGAGCAGAAAATCCCCTGAAGTCTGTGGTGAGGCAGGATGGATGATCCACCACTGAGTGTACAGTTCCAGATGTTCCTGTAAAGGATTTTTCCATTTCCAAGCTCAGTTGAAGGAAGTCTTGGACCATATCTTTGCTTGTTGTTATTAGTTTCAACCCAATAGTGTAGGGCAGCCCTTCAGTAATTTTGCTTTTCAAATTCCTCATTTCAGGGATTTCACAGTTTTTGAAGCTGTAGTACCAGAACCCAAGAAGACTGAATGAGTAAATAGATGCTTACCTGAAGACAGAGGGAGAGCTGTTTATCAGAAAAGTTTTCTAAAAAGTGGTCTCCACGGCCTCACATAAGCCACAACATTAAAGAGTGTAGAGGACTGCAAGAGGCTCTCCTACTCCTGAAACAGCATCAGGTCACAGAGCTGACTGCTCACTGTAATTGAGCACCTATTCATCTGCAGAAGTCTGTCTCAGAGACTCTGAAGTTTGCCCACAAGTGGCTCACCTTCCCTAACATGTGATTGACAACATGGCCCTAGAAAAGAAGTAATTTGTTAAGCTAATTTCATAGTAACATGATAGAGTTCATGATGCCATCATTAATATCATACCCTGTTCATATTTGGCAATTTAAGGTCAGAAAGCCATATTCAAAAACCATTCATTTCAGGCAGAAACAGTTTCATTCCTTAAGACAATAAGAATACCCTTTTAGTCTTACTTATCAAAAAATTCCTTAAATGCACATGTTGGTGACATCCTGTAGAAAACTCTGAGCCAATAAAGTTGTGTTGAAGCAGTGTGAGAAACAGAAGAGAAAAAAATTGCACCACTAATATTCAAGTAACACAAAAGTTACTTAAGGTTGTAACAAAGTTCAAATACCCCTTTAAAGTATTCGAAATATGTCATGGGACACCTACCAAAAAATTTCTTGGTAATGAATAAGCAAAAAGAAAGGCAATTAAACTTACATGCTCATTCAAAATGTTATATAATTAGGTCTTCTGGATGATCAACTGTGAAAATATATTTTATTACCTACTTCTCTGTAAGGATATGAAATTAGTTTTTGAGAAACACAAAAGCTATATGGATGCATGTGATCTGTTTGAACAAAATCGTGGCTTAAAAGTGAAGATTGTGTGCAAATGTTATGTTCCTGATTCTGGAATATGTATGGACAGTATCCTGCCATTTGTTTTCCCATTCAATGGTTTTGATTGCAATGACTTACAGCAAAAAGAGTATCCATCACATCAGATTTTGGACTGGAGTTGCTCTTAGCCTCAACCTGTAAAATAGGAACAATTTTCTTCCTTATTTTTGTCAAGACAGATTACAATTTTTTTCTAGTGATGAATTCTGGCACATATATTGGGAATGGACTACATCATGTGAAGTTTTGTATATGGCTTTTAAGTGCAGTTTGGGCTGTTATGATTTTGTTTGTTTGTTGTTTGTTTGCTTTTGTTTTTTCCTTGACAGATTATCCTGTCTCCAAAGAAGATCTGGATCTTCTGGTATTGTCACATTGATGCAGAGCATCAGTGAACCAAATGTCTTTGGCTTTACCAAAAGACATTTAAATAATTTATGTATGAACTTTGTTTTCATATACCTTGAGGATGCCATGAAAAACAACATGACTGATACAAAACCAGGGCTTATGAAATAGGTAAAATGAAAATAATGAAAAAAGTAAAGAGATTGTGAGAAGGAGGAAGGTGGAGGATGATCCTGGAAGTCTTTGCACAGAGGCTCCTGCACCCAACCTAGCTGGCAAAAAAAAAGGAGAAGCACTGGAGGTGAGTCATCCAGGCTTCTCTAGATTTTTGGATTCTGCACATATGTAGGCATGAGTGTGTGTTTGTGACACATGCAAAATGATCTACCTCACACCACGGGTCCAGCTATGACAGCAGTCACTGAATACAGTCCAAGACTGAACATCAGGGAAGAAATGTTATTATATCTGTTCTGTATGTCAGGCTCATAGTGACATGCTGAAATGTGTTAAACTTAATGTGAAAGCTATAAATGGCAAGTCCATCAAAACCAAAATGAATTATAAAACTTTCACTCAAATAGAAGTGTTTCATTTTTTATTTCTTGTGAAATTTTTTCAGGGAAAAGAGTCTGCTGTTTTGAGAGAGGGATTCAATGAGACAAATGTAGTTATTAAAAATAGCTTGCTTTTTTTTGAATCACGCTTCAGTAACAGGTGTACTTTATTAGTAATCTTGTATTAGAAAAATAGACCCTTAATTGGGTCTTACAATATTATTTTTTTCATTGCATTTCAGCTAAAGCATTAAGATTTGTGTCTTTTTATGTTTTATAGCTCCTTGTTAAAAATACATATGCCACTCCCTCTAACCGTAAGTGAGAAAAAGAAACAGTCTAAAAAGTGCCTTATGACTACAAATCCTCAAATAACTGACATTTAGCACTACCAAAAGAATTAGGAGGGCCAATTTCAGCTCATAGGACCCCAAACTAAATAGAGAAATTCTGTCAGAGCCTGCTGTGCTCAGGAGAGCCAGGGGGAGGAGGTACAGGGGCAACACTCACCTGTGCAGAGTGCTGCACTTCAATCACCTTGCAGGTAAGATCAAATGCAGTCTGAGCTGAGTCCCTGCAGGATGAGAGATCCAGTTCTTACAGCTGCACTTTCAGCTGAATGAACTGGAGGAACTAATAGGTTGTGACAGTCTCTAGGCAGTGGGAGTCTAGCACTGGTGGAAGGCTTGTGCTTGGTTTTAAAGCTTGTGTGCTGAGTGATGGTGAGTGAAGAGACAGACTGAAACTTTTAGGATGTGGTTCTGACTGTTTCAGGAGGAGTTTTCCCTAGAGCATGAAAGCTTTGTTTTCACTCCATGCTGGTCTGAAATTCCCATCCACCTCTCTGGAAAAGTACATATACACTATGTTGCATAAAGTCAAATATATCTGACTAAAACCAATTATTCACAACAAATTGATAGCCATTAGAGTAATTTGGTCCAAGAAACACTTTTAAGGTTCAATGAGTTTATATCTGCCAGGCTTACTCTCCTGAAATATGATAGAACTAATCTTCATTAGAATGCTATCCATTAAATGTAACCTTAACTTTTGGATTGTTTAGGGTAATTATTAAACAGTGATAAAATGATACCTATGCTAATGCTGGCCTTTTATTCCTAAGGCTTGATGCTGTTTACAGATCATTTCAGCTTCAGCTTATGCTGCTTGATTAAAAGAGGTGGTCTGCTACTACACTAATGGACATCATTTATTTCACCTGTTGGAAGACAAAAGACATTAAAATTTTGTTATCTGGAATAAGCCCTGGTTTCATTGCTACAATCCCATAATTACATGATGTTAGAAATAGAAAATAGGAATAAAAAAGATTCAAAAGGAATGCCCACTGCCACCAAAAAGAAAAAAATATCCCATAATTTTGTAGGCAATGAGGGCTTTAGTCTTAAAACATTTATTCAGTTTTTTCTACCTTTTCCCTGGGAATTTTTTTGTCTAAAGAAAGTATATGGCCACCCTTGGAAATAGTTGGTTTCCATTTTTATTCTAAATTTTTCTACTGTAACTAATTAAAGTCTGGAAAAGATGTTATCCTCCTTTTACAGGTGAAAAATTAGGGTGCAAGGAAAGCAACTGATCATCTCAAGTAAATCATCTGTTTCAAAATGGGCTTAAACTCTTCTCCACCAGGTCTAAAGTCTACATGCTGAATTAACCACAAAATAACTCATTTGTTTAAGCTAACTGAACTCATTTGTTAAGATGAATAATTTATCATTCTCTTGCTAAATTGTGCCATTATCTTAAAAAAAAAAAAAAGCTAACAGTTCTGGCATAAGATTCTGTGCTGAATAATGATGATTAATTTTATATTTTTACTGCTCTATTGCTAGCATTTAGGCCTATATTTATTATGTAGAATTTTTAACACATCACAGAATCTTTGGTCTGAATAGATTTTAGAAGGTTACAGTCTTTCTCCCAGATCCTAAGCAGTGTTAATTGCACTTGTTTAATCTCTAGATAAACACTCACATCAGACTTCCAGTGGTGAAAATGTCACATTTCCAGTAACCTATCCTAACATTTACATTGCGAAAGTTTTCAACCACAGCTTCCCTCATTGTCTTTTGAGATTCTTCTATTTACTGCAGTTATGAAGAATATCTCTTGCTTCAAATATGTTTAGTGGTTTGTATGCCAGTAACTGCCTTGCTCTCCTTCCAGATTCCTTTTCTTTAGGCTGAACAACCCAAATTCTTTCAGTCCTTGACACCTAACCATTCCTGTTGATCTGCCTTGGACTTCCACATTTTGTCCCACATCCTTCTTAAATATGGTCTCAGTGGAGATAGGTAAAGGGAAAGGACTTCACACACTGACCAAAATTAAGTGTTCACCACAGGAAGCTATCTCTGTGTTGAGTAGCTGTATAAGTTAGCCATCCAAGTTAGCTATCCTCTTCTCCCTGTCCAATAGTTTTGTCACTTTGAAAGCTGTTCTGTAAATGATAGTGCATGACACAAAAATTTGGGGGAGATGGGGTTTTGTGATGAGAAAAACTGTCATGTGTATAATTCACTTACAAGGCTGAGTGGGTCCTGCTCACATTTTTTACTGGCATTTAAGACAGTGTTTGCACAAATACATCTTTGTTTCCAGGGCCTCAAGCAATTTGAAATTAGCCTCTGTGACTGCTAGCTCTGGAAACTAACCAAGAAAATGGTTCTGTTTAAAAATCTAATAATGAAATGGAACCTAGAGTGCCAGGAATATTTTATAAATGATACTATGCCCTGCAGCATTATTTATCTTCATGGCTGCTATACATTGCTCCCAATTTATCCCTCTCAGTATTGCAAAGATAAATGCCTCAGCACAATAGTTTATTATATATTCTCTCTCTAGGTATACCTCATATAAAATAGAGATGCATTACCCAAACATTGCTGATGGAAGACAATCTGTGAGCAGTTGCCCATTTTTAAAGAAAACAGTGAGTAGAAGTGGCAGAGGATGTTAGGTACCAAATCTGCAGAGCCAGGGCTGAAGGCCAGAAACATCTTGAGCTTGACAATGGCCAAATGACCCAAAGTGGGACCTTGAGCTTCACTGGTTCCTTGAGATTTTCTTTGTTTCTGGTGTCATGTCTTACTCTTAGGAAGGAATATTTTCCATAGTCTGATTAGAATTTTTTCATTTTAAATAGATAACAATGTCAAAGAAAACATTGTATGTATGTAGCAAGAGCTCCCTGATGCTCTATCACACGCCTAAAGTGTTGGGAAAGGAGATAATGAATACTAGGTCAGGTAGCTGCAGAGACCAGCTGTCCCCTAGAAGTCAGTGTAGCTAAGTCCTCCAGTGATCTGTGGAACACACCAAGATGAAAGGTGCACAAAATTTTGGAGAATGATGAGCAGTGTGCAGCAATCAACTATCTTTGGGATAGGAGAGCTCAAGGTTGGCAAGGTATCAGCATATATATGCATAACAAATGTTGCTAACAAAGGTGAACAATGCTTTTAAATTCACATAGGAGATCCCCCAGATCTCCATTCTTGTTTTAGCAAGTGGCTATTGTTGCAATGGACCAGTAGCTGCTCCAGGATTTCTTTCCTTTTGTAGAATCTTTGATGAACCTGTATGCACATGGAAGCTTAAGTGCTTGAAATAAATATTTTCTTTAGAAAAATAAACTGGTTTGGATCTAATATTCTGGTTTGGATCTAATATTCTTAGTCATGTTCAGATGCCTCTGGTTTGTGTAGCCAAGATGTTGCTTTTATATGGCCAAGAGATATTTGCATCCATGATTATTACAACAAATGTAGTTGATTGTGCAAGACTTCTCACCAGCAGTACTTCTTTTAGCATGGACATGTCTCCATTTGGAATCTGCATGAAGTTTGCCTTCTGGATTAGTACATTTAAGTCAACTTAACTTTCCACAAATGAGGAACACACCCATATTTAATATGATACTTAGCCATAAAGCAACTTTTTATTTATTTTTTTTAATTTCAGCATGCTAACATCTGTTAACAACTAAGCAAAAAAACAGGAAAAGAAAGCTCATATCAATTGTAATAAGCAAAATGTTTAAATTCAAGAAGACTGTTTAAAAATTGCAAAATTCTGTTGTAAAAATCTGCATATTTTATTTGAATACTCTGAGTTGGAGCACAAAGGAGTTACCATTTCTGTGAAAAAATGTTTTCCCTCCAAGAGATTATTAATAATTCTTTTGAAGTACATTGTGGTTGATGTTGTTGCTGTTGTTTGTGATACTGTTTGGTTTTTTTCTGGGGATCTCAAAATACCTCACATAAACTAGCTGAGTGCTTTCACAATTGAGTGCTTACATAGCATTCTTTTTTTTTCCCAAATATGATTAAATACATTTATTTACATCAAAGATGATTAATAGATGAATCTTATACTAAAGGAAAATGAAAGTAGAATCCTGAACCATGTCATATCTGTCAGAGGAAAATGTTGCCAAGATATTAATGTTTGATGTTCTGTCTCTCACTGTAGTTAGTACACAAAACCACTATGGCTTTTAAGGAAAAATCATTCCAAAGAAAGTAATCATTTCAGTAAAGGTGATAGGTTAATACAAACCTCTCCACCACAGAAATCTATTTGCCTTTCCTGATATCTTATTTGGAACTTTTGCCAGCACATTCCAGATTAAGAAAAGAAGATTTTTTGCTGGGTCAAAGCCCCAGAGAGTATTGTGCCAGGAAAGTTATCACTATTTTGCTCTCTTTCATTTCCTATTCCTTGCTATTTTTGCTAGCACCTTCTAAATTAGTAAATATCTCACTTTAGGGAGCAAGCTATATGACCTGAAATGTATTAGTCTTTCCCAAAGTGAAAATGCTGAAGTGTAGAGGGAGACATTTTATTTCAGGGCACTATCTCAGCTCTTATCAAAGGGTAAAACCTGCATGAAAGGTTGATATTCACAATTTATTGCCCATTCTACCAGTGATCCCTTTGATGCCATACTGTGGGCCTCCAGCAGCAGGACTGAACTGCCTGAAGAGTCAAACAGCTCTAATGGAGTGACTGCAGAACACACCAGGATCAAAACAGTTCATATGAAGTGGGAGAGAAAAAGCTATTCACCCTCATTCCATTCAACTTCTTCACAGTGCTTGAAACACTTTATGTTTTGAGCATCTTGCTGAGCTCTTGAGTTTAGCAGCTACCAAGGGTCCAAGTAAAGCAGCTAGACATCCCCCAGACACATCCATTGCAGACAGTGCTTGATTAAATCTTGTATAATTGGAAATTTTTCCAATTTTTTTTTTGTTTTACTCTGCATCCATCAGGTACACAGTCTTGTTTCAAAGCAAAGAAGAGCTGTGTGATGGGAACAAAGTTAATGGAGATGTTAACTGTCTCTTAAAAATGCAGCTCCTGGCATTTCTGAATTTGTTTGGTGAATTCTACTGTGGGAAGGAGTTAAAAGGGTTGAGTAGAAAAGAGAAGGGAAGAAGTCTTCCTGATCACAGATCCTTAGCAAGGATTGACTCCTAAGAATGATTTTATACTTTCTGGAATATTTTAAATATGTGGATCTGACATGTTTGTTGTCCTAACATGATGGTGATGTTCTCCTTAAAAAAAAGGGAAAAACACATTGATTTTGTCCAAATTAGATCTGCTTAATAATCTTTGCTGTTTTGCTGCCATATATACCCCTGATAATCCAATTTATGAGCAGCTGCAATGAACTGTTACAATAAAATTGACTAAATGTTTTCCTTCAGCACCAATTAAAAACACATAATAAAAGCAACCAAAATAAACAATATTCTTGAAGTGTAGAATATCTCTCATTTTACCAGATGTTTTTCTTGCTTTCTTTGTGTACAGATTTTTTAAATTACAACCTTACTGACCCAAAGACAGGTATAGGTAATAATCTGCCCTGGAAGAGTGAATATTTGCATCTTGCTAACAACTGGGTTTTAAAGTGTCTTATTATAAAGCAGGTTCATAACTGGGTTATGTAAAGAAAAACTGTTTCTGGTCTCCTCCCTTAGCAGAGATGTTAATATAGACATATTTTCAGATTAGTTGGTTTTCATTGATGTTCAGGGCCATGACTAGATCAGCATATATGAAAATGTATCAGTTTAGATAGTGGTTCTATTTTTGCCATTATTTAAGTTATGTTTCCATACAACAATAACCTGATTGGTAAAACTGAAAAAAGTGTAAAAATTAAATTTGTTTTAAACCCTTTTCTATTATTTCCCTTTAAACTATTTTATAGTTTGTCTATTTCTATTTTTTTTTCTATTTTTCTCTTTTCTATTTTTTCAGATTGGCCACTGAAAAAGGGT
This sequence comes from Oenanthe melanoleuca, assembly GCF_029582105.1. Classification (NCBI taxonomy): domain Eukaryota; kingdom Metazoa; phylum Chordata; class Aves; order Passeriformes; family Muscicapidae; genus Oenanthe; species Oenanthe melanoleuca. The sequence goes on from NC_079335.1 coordinate 25,433,838, forward strand.
GTGTTTCTTTTTTTTTTTTTTTTTTTTATAGTAAACATAGTGGGATATAAAGAATTTATTGAAAATCTTGTAACATCGCCTGAAACTTGTACAGTCACCACTTGTAGGTATGATTAAATACTAGAATCAAAAGTGTAAAACACTTCTAGTATATTAGCATGCTCTCTGTTTCCTACACGTGTGTCTTAGATATGATAAATGAGCATTAGCATTTTGTGCAGAGAGGAGGCTCCACAGAGGCTGAGAGTGTCCCTTTTGTGCTTACCTATGTCATGTGGGTAGAAACATAATTACTGGAAAAAGGCAGCCCAAGGAGTGCCAAGGTAATGAACAGAGGAGTGCACATTATAAATTGTTCTACTGCACACAATTCTTTATTTAAAAAAAAACCCAAAACAAAGTAGACATTCAGAATTCACATTGCTCACAAATTTTTTTAGTTTTGATGTGTTCTAAACCAAAAAAGAATACCACTATGCCTTTTCAAAAATGGATTTACTTGGCAGGGACAAAGATAGAAAGAACAGAAAGGAAACTAGAGATTGTTTGCTGGTTACTTGAAGCAATCAAGTACGAGAGTAAATTAACTGTTTTGTGTAATCTGGAAATGACCCAGAAATATTTTGTTCTGGAAGGGCAAGAATTAATTAAATCATTACATCAAAATAGAGAGCATTTATCTGAGTTATCAGTGTTTTGAAGAATTGTAATGCAACATGGTAATGCAATTTTATTATGACAGCCTGTGCCTGAGGTTAGGGGTTATAAATAATTTGTTGAAGTCAGCATAATGTTATACTAATGCCTTCATTTAAATATAATTTTGGACAATTAGAAAAACAGTTTTTATTGATGCAATATGGTACAAGAATAAAATATTTGCAAAAATAGAAACTTTATTCAAACTTTTTATGTGAGATTTTGAAAGGTCATTAGATTTTTTTGCCCTTTTGTCTCCTTGTCCTGTGCCCATTCATTCTATAGATTAAACTGGTTTATGAAACAGTTTGATAACAGCAGTGGGGTCCAATACACCTCTTTATCAGAGGAAAGATAACTTTAGTTTAGCATTTGGTGTTGAGTATACCCTGGATTACGGCAACACAAAAACGGCAAAAGCTGTGTGAAATGTAATGATACTGAGTTATAACTGACATTTTAAAGGACTGTGTTTGGTAGATTTGCTGCCACACTTTTTTTCTGGGGTCAGAGAATAACCTGTATTCCTGCAATTTGCAGAATCTCAAAGGCCAGGAGAAAATAAGATGCAGGTAAGCAATAGGGGTACAGATAAGAAAATGCATACAATGCATTGTTCCAAGGTCCCATTGTTCCAGGGACCAGCTGTGCCTGCCCTTGCTTGCTGGAGCCTCTCAGGGCACTACAAGTTTGCAGACAACAATTTGGTTCCACAATTTCCATATGTGGGTATGGGCATCTTGGAGACATCCATACCTGAGGGCTGGTGATGGAAAATGCCAACCAGACCCCTTGGTGCCACACACTGGTGGAAAGGACAATGCTTTCCTTAGCCAGGGAACTTCTCAGCCTGGAGAAGGCTCTGGGGAGATTGTGTAGCAGCCTTCCAGTACCTAGAGGGGCCTACAACAAAGCCAAGGGGATTTTTTACAAGGGCAACTGGTGGTAAGGCACTGTAACATGTTGCCCAGAGAAGTTGTGGAAGCCTCATCCCTGGAATAGTTTAAGGCCAAGTTAGAATGGTCTTTGAGCACCCTGTTCTAGTGTAAAGTGTCAAGGAGGTTGGAAATAGATGATCTTTAGGGTCCTTTTAATCCCAAATATTCTATGATTATATGATTGTATTTAATAAGGAAACACTGGTAAATGACTATATGGACAAGTTCAAATCTCTGCATCCCAAAGAATAAAAATATATTAGCAGGTATTCTGCTAGGGATCATGTGTTTTAAATTTCTGTTTTGTGATTCTTTTCACCTTGCAGCCCTTCTTCCAAGAGCTGTATCAACTCTCTCCCCAAAGCTAGAAATGGAAACCCTACCCCAGCTTTCCCTGCCTGCAGCTATATTTAGGGAAGAAATAAAGCATTTATCACGTGCAATGAGAACCACTTTCAATGAATAAATACAATCATGCCATTTAAGTCTGCTTTGTGACATTTATCTCCAAGAGTTTGCAATGATTTGTTCTGAGTGGAGCAGAAGAAGCTTTTCCTTCCTACCTGCCTACCCAAAGGAGAACATGTTTTTGATTTCTATTACCACCTTCCACACAACTGAAGAGCATTTTCTCTCTTTTTTCCTTTTTTAAACATAACAAAGATGGTTTATCTGTGATAATACTTTTCCTGTCATCTTTCAATTCCATTTCAGCTTGCTTTCACCTCAGCTTGCTTGTTCCTGTGATTTTATACATTGGGATCCACTGAGTATCTAGCACATTTACCTTGTATGTTTGTTTCATTTTCTGATGGAGGCACTGAAAAGGCAGAGAGCAGAATTCACTTCTACTTACAGACCAGGGATGAAGCAACCTACCCTTGTGATTTTCCTGCTGAATGGGTTTCAGAATGTTGAAATACTACTTACTAAGCACAGGAAATATTATTTTGCCAACAAGTTTGTCTAAATTAACTGCAGAAAAAAAATATAAAATAAAGCTTAAAATGTTTGTTGTGCCTTTAGAGAGGAGGTGAAAGCTCCATAATTTTTCATTATTACCATTTGCTCCCCCAGAGGTAACGTTAGCTCAGCATTTGCAGCTTAAACTCCTGTTTCCAGAGGTTAACAACTCAGCTGTAAGGCTTCAGACTCAGTTTAACATTTGGCAGAGTTTCTGCCTTGAAATAGTACCTCTGGTACATATATATAATACCTTCTCCCAAAGGGTGTCACAGCACTTTAACACACTGAACTTGAATAGCTTGTTTCATCCATCATCAAAATGCAACTGCTTTTGAGGTACAGTACAGCTTCAGAATGCAGAGTTCTGTGCAGCACTTTAGGTAAGGGAGCAAAGATAATACCAGCAAAATTCAGAACATTTTGGTTTTGCTAGTATTTTAAGTGAGTAATGTACTCTTTTCTCTAGGCATGCTTTTGTAGTCATAGATATGGTACAGCAATGACAAGATTTGAGATCACATTAAAAAGGCAAAGACATTTTTATACACTTTGAAATCTTCCATATCATTCATGCTTGCAAAACCTTTTTGACTATCTTTCTATTCAATTAGATTATGGTCTTACTTATCTAATGTTGCACAATGGAACATTCTTTAAAGTACAATAGAATTCAAGTCTCAGATTAAGCTAATACAAATTAAACATAGCTATAATTGGCTCAGTACTTCCTAATAAAAGATCAATATTTTGGCATTGACATGTGAAAAAAGCAGCTTATTTGCCATTTTCTTATTTCTGCAAGATGAAGTAGTAGTGTAATTGTCAAGAACTTGTCAAGACAGACAGCAATGAACAGTTTTTGCTTTTTCCAGAGGAATGGCATTCACCAGAAATGGAGCCCAAGAGGCAGCTTAGACACTGATATCCTGTTGTGGGGAGGGAAGGGGAGAATTTGTGTTTGTGGATGTACCTTGTCCAAGGACTGGAGTTTGGTCCTGGCTTGCTCTGCAGCTGTATTGTGGATATAGCTCTGGGGATCTTGTGTGCTGAACTTGCAGGTCTCAGTGAAGCCTTAGCAAGACCAATGTACCAAATAATTGCATCTAAAATAGTTCTGAAGAAAAATAAGGAAATATTTAATCTAAGGAGGAAAGTCCTAGTAACTCTCACAGTTCTGCAGCACCTTAATAGATGAAAAATTTTCTTTACTGAGTGCCTAAACACAGCTTAAATCTTTCTTTATGTCTGTAAATCAAAACAGATTTAATGTGGAGGCATAGCATGTCAAAAAAATGTTGAGTCATGGCAAATGAACTTTGAATTGAAGCAGGATCTTAGCACCAAACAAGTTAATTTGCCTGCTACTACTGATCAGTTTATAAAGGTTGTGTCAGCAGGCTCTGAGTGTGAGCAAAATGATTTTGGTTCTGGCCATGGCATAATATTTACAGGTACTCAGAGACTGTGTTTCTGGCCTTGTTTTTAGTGGAATAAATTAAAAAAAAAATTTAACACAATTTTCTTCAACTGAAAATTAAGGAGATAACAGGATTAAAATACCTGGAGTGTTTCTCTGCTAGTTAGGCTAGTTCATAGATACCCCAGATCCAAAATAAAGCTTGTGTCTTGTTGATATTCTTGGAGAGAACATTAAGGTAACAAACACAGATCTATCCACCTAAAAATGCCTTTGTGACAGTCAATTCAAAGGATATTGGCACACTTTGTAGCCCTGAAGCTGCTCATTCTGAGTGACAGGTAAATCAAATTTTACTTTTCTCTTGCAGCTTAATCTCACTTAGCTGGAAAAAAAAATGCAAAAGGGCCACAGATCAAAGAGAGCTCTAGTTGAGAAAAAGACAGGGAAAAAGATGACCTAAATTTTCAAAGTGACTGATGATTTTTGATATTTCAATTCTGGGGCTCCTCCAGCTTAAAGGATCTTGATATTCATAGTGCAGTTGCTCAGCATATTGCTTGAATCCCCACAGAGAATCTTATAAACATCTCTGAATTCATGTTCAAGCAGGCAGGATCTAACCAGAAACAATTTTGGTACAATTTGGAATATTGTATGTTCCCAGATCTTAGAAGCTGAGATTTTCAAAGACTTTCAAATAAAAATATTTTTCCTTATTTTTGTGTGGTTACTTTTTTTTTTTTTTCAGCAGGCATCCATTTCAAAGCTCTCTAGTCCACTATGCTTGAAGTTCCTTGGTGTCTAGGAGCATTTAGTGTGGCTTGATTACCTAAATTCTCCCAAGATGGTATGAGCACTATCTTGTCCAGTGACAGCACTGAGCTGTTTCTGCCTGGCTGCTCTTTGTTTTATAGGGTATACTCTCAAGCATTCAGGTATGTACATATAAATCACACCCTGCCTGTTCCATCCCATGCTGTAGGGGTGGAACAGAGAATTCCTCCTCCCACAAAGGTCCTGCCTGTGTCCTCCTGAAGCCATTCAGTTGGTTCCTTCATGCCAATGCTCTGTTTTCCTGTGATGCTGCATTCTCTGCTGGGATTTCTGCCAGGATAGTGCCTCCAATGATTTCTCCTCTCTGGCAGATGAGATGATGTCCCAGCAGCCTTACCCTCAAGGGATGGGCTCCCAAAAGGGTTTTGGCTCCAGCTCATATGGAGGCTTGTTTCTGCCCTGCCTGCTGAGGCTCAGACCAGTAAGTCCCTGCATTTCCATAAGGAAGAGCAGCTCCTCTGGGCTTCCATGCTGGGGTTGTGGTTTTGCCCCATGAGCCCACATTCCTTCCCCCCTGCCCAGCATCAGCCCACACTCAACACTTTGCCCCTCAGCAGGACTCAGGAGCATCCCCCATCTGTTGGCTGCTGAGATCCCTGCACACTTTTCAACTCTAAGTTCCCCACAAACTGCCCATGGCAAGGTGAGTGAGGTTTGGAACATAAAACCATTCTATACAGCCCTTTTTCATAATAAAGAAAAGTACCTCTCTGCTAAGCTGGCACTGGACTCCACTCCCAGGGATATCAGAAGAGCAATGCAGCATTTGCATGTTTTCATAAACAAAGAAAATCTGGGTGCTTTTTTCCCCCCAGTTTAACTCTCACAAGGACAAAAATGAAATTAATTTTAACCCCAAATTATATGTATTTGAGACATGGTGTATGGTAGAAAATTGTAGAACATTAATGTTTCAAGTTTTCCTACTTTCTTTCCCCCCTCCAAAAAAAAAAAAATTTGATTTTTTTTCTGAAAAATCCAAACAGCTACAGGACTTTTCTTGGTGTTTTTTGATTTTTTTTTTTTTTCAAAGAGATCTTTAAAGTCTAGTGGAACAGCTTGGGACTGCATATAGTGAGTTTGCTTCAAACCTACAAACTCTGGAAGCATTGTGATTCTTGTCAACCCTATGGTGATCCTGTAGCAAAACCTGAAGGGCTTCAGTCCTTACTTGCTTATGCATCAGTGAAATGCTTGGCAATTGAGATATTGCTACAGGAGATAATTTTTGATGAACTGTACTTGTTAATTAAGGAACTCATTCAGCAAAAAACAAGCAAATAATTCTAATGCTAAAGCAACAAGTGCTTTTACAAAATTGTGAATGGATGAAGGCTGTGGAGCTCTCTCCATTTCCCATGAGCCTTGCTTGACACCTAACTCAAGGCTTTGCTTCTTTCATAGGAACTTTTTCTTTTCCAGATTACACTAAGTTGTGTTTTGTTGCTTAAGTCCAGATAAAACCACCTTTCATGGATTACAGAGTATGAATACTAAGATTATTTTACTGCTGGATCAAGGAGATTTTCTAATTCTGCCCTTAATGTGCCCTTTTATTATGAACAATTACAGATGTCTCTGGAAACTGTATGATTCCACACAGGATACAATGGGAGGACTTAATGAGGTGCTTTATGGACACAATTCAAAATTAACTTTGAATTTCCTGGCTTTTGTTGATTTTTGTTGCAACCGTAGCATTTTTCAAACATAGAATCATTACATTAAAAAATAAATCTGTATTTTAACCAAGATTTATTATACCCTGGTGAGATAAACCTTGTTTTTAGTTTTCACTAATAACATCATTCATTTCCAAGCAGCTGAGAAGTAAAAATGAAAAATAAAAAAGAGATAGATCTGAATGAAAAATAATACTTCCTAACAAAAAAAAAAACCAAAAAAAAAACCCAAAAAAAACCAAAAAACAAGAAACTAACAATTCTTTACAGGTTCTTTAAAGAAATTTCAATGAACTCCAAGAATGAATATATCAAATGTCTCATTCTGACAATTTTATAATATACTTTGCTTATTCTTAAGTCCAAGTTAACATGAAAGCATTGATCTGTATTGCTATTTTTAAAGTTTCCTGGGAGGTCAAGGGTCTGACATGCCCTCATGTTTGGCTGCTGGACAGACTTAGAATCACTGACTCTAAGTGATCAGCTACCATGAACCCCTTAGAGGGGATTGCTAGTATATAACTAGATAGATAGATAGATAGATAGATAGATAGATAGATAGATAGATAGATAAATTTTTTTTCCCTGACAAAAAGAGAGAGCAGGAAGACAACTTTCCAGACAAGGGCACTAATTGGAACCTGGTTGCTCTTCAACACATCTAGATGAAGCAGGTATAAATACATAAAGCCACTCACATTCAGTAGGGGTGGCAGAGTCTCAGTTTGCAGCTGATGCTGCCTCTGCACCATTTGGATAGCAAGTGGTGTTTTTTCTTCTTTGAATTTCTGTTTTCCACATTTCATCCTCTGGAATAAACCTGGCAAACAGTCATTTTTATCCACTGGGAAAGAGGTTGTGGTTTATCCCTTTATTGATCAACTGCTTGAAGGCTTGTCCCACTCCTCCCCTGTCAGTGAGACTTCTGTGTCTCCCCTGAGCACCATCAATTCAGCCTTCCTATTTCAAAATACTGTGTTCATTGATTGCCATACCATACTGCTGCAAGTTTTCTTGCCCTGCCTACTGACTTTACTGTTCCTCTCAGTACATATGCCAGGACACAGAGGACTGGGGCCAGAGTCTTGTTTTGCCCTTGCTTTCTTCAGTCCAAAAGCTGATGTCCAGTGTTGCATATCAAATTTCAAGAGGCTTTTTTGCACACCTTTAGTTTATTTCTCCTTTTTGGGAAAGAGTGTGCTCTTAGAGGCTTGTTTGGACTGTTCTTGTCCAGCAATTATTATTATCTGAATATGTCCTGCTGTCTGAATCGGCACCTTTTGGGATCATGACCTCAAATTTGTTTACTTTTCCAGTACATTGCCAAAGGGATCACCTTTTCAGACTGTCATACCTGTTGTCTTTTTATAGGTACCTATTCCTAGCATGACAGAACTCTCTGGGGTTACATCACCTTCCAGAGAAAGGCTCTGAACTTTGTGAATTCCATCATCAATTTTCTTATGATTCAGAGAGTGCTATAGGTCTCACTATCCTGTCAGCCACAGCAGATAGTAAAATCACAATGAAATGGATTGAGGCACAGTGAGGACAAAAAATACTGACTCAGACATTTCTCTACATGTTATTAACTTGCCCAAGGATTTTTCTCGTGCAAGATATGAGATCATGTATCCACACATGATACAGGACACCTCAGATGTAAGATACCTACTTGCCCAAACTGAGTAAAAATTGCAAGAGATTCTGGTTAAACTTCTCTGCAGGATAAAAGTCTGAATCAGCCCCCTTAAGTGTCTGATCTTATTATCAAAGAAAGAGCAGACAGACTTAGAATGTAGTGGGTGAATGGACCACCTAAGGAAACCTCCTACTTTTGTCCTTGAAAGCCTACCTCTCCATTGACTTTGAAGACAGTTGGAAAAAATGAGTCTTAGAAAACCAAAATTAGCTTCTGTGAAAATCCCTGGGGTCTACTCATCCATTTCCAGCAGAAGGATAAAGTTTTAACAAACATTAAAGATTTACATTATTTATATATAGGTTGCAATTACCTATTGGAAAAAATATTTATTAAGAAATCATGTAGAGCTTTAATGAACTGAAAAATCCATTCGAATGTTTTCAAAGAAATTTTCCTTGGATAATGAGATACTTCATTAAATCAGTCTGAGAGTCAGACAAATTACTGGCAAACCAATGCATAAGAGATGACTAACTCTCATATAACAGTGTCACCTAGGCACTACTATGAATAATGCATTCCAAAGCATAAAATAGAAAGCACCTGAATTAAACCCCATGTCTGAGAGCATCTGAAGGCAAAGAGGGGTGAATGAGGAAAGGAAAGGAACGTGAATAATCACTGAGGCTTCTCAATCAACAGAGAGATTTAATCTGTTTGTCTACTTTGTGGAACTTTTCAGACTGCATGCTCTGAATGAATGAAATAAGCCAGGTAGAGTAAAAGCCAATAAAGAAGAAAAAAACCAAAAACAAAACGAAAAAAAAAGCAACAAAAAGCCCCCCAAAAAACCAATAACAACAACAACAACAACAACAACAAAAACAAAAACAAAAAAACAAACAAAAAAACAAAACAAAACAAAAAACAGAAAAGAAAACCAGCAGAAGTAAGAAGAGATGTATTATTTTTTTTTTACTATCTTTTGAGGGTAAATTGCAACTGCCAACTTTCTCTGTGGAGCATGGTGGCAGACGAATATACTTCTTTTATTTTCACAGTACAAAGGTCATCTTCACTTGAAAACCAGAAACAGACTGTACAGTAGTAGCAGCTTGAACTGCCACCCGCAAAGCACAATTAATTTTCTCAGACAGTATTACAAAATCAGACACCAGCAACAAGAATCCTGCTGAAAGGGGCATCTTGGTTTTTCTCTCTTCTTTCCCACCTCCCTTCCCACATGCAGTTTGTTGCTTATTTTGTACTGACCTTAACATGTGCCAGATCCCTCTGTGAGACACTTTCACATGCTCAAGCTGCAGAAAGCAAAACTAGAAAGCTGTGTGATTTTTTCCTATTAATGAATTAAAGTGATCTACAAAGAACCTGACAGATGCCAGAGCAGGTCAAAGATGGGGTAAGGCTGCAAAGCTGAGAAGGGAGAAGGGGATGGGATAGATTACAATTTGCATAGGCAATGAAGAGTGGAGCTATGAAATACAAGACCTAGAAAATGTCCCACCTCAGCACAGGACTGAGGTGTTACCAGATCATGTCACCCTTTGGGAAAATAAAATCTTGTATCCAAAGCAATCTGCACATTCTCAGCAAAAATACTGACAGGTAGAAAGTTGCTGCTTATCTTTGTCAGGAAGAAACAGGAACAGAGAAGAAACCACTCCCATTTTGCTCAAACTGAGCTGTATGGACAACTGCCTGACAACATGGATAGAGGCATGTCTGTGTTCTAGGTGAGTTTTCTTTTTGGTTATTTTCTGAATACATTCTGGTCTCTGATAATTAGACAGAGCAACACCCATATACCACCCACATGATGGGTATGTCATCTCCAGTTTGTACTTTTGCATAGTTTATCCATAAGGAATCACTGCTGGGTGAATGAATCATAAACCTCATCTGTATTCTTGAACTCCCATACCTTCCATAGCAGGTTGGTTACACATGGATTGCTTTTGGGAATGATCTCCTGCTTATGATAATTTATGGAATTATGATAACTTCTCTGATGTGCCCAGGAATAATCTGGGAATGTGTGCTAGTTGGCATAGGTCAAAGGCATGCCAAGGTCTGTTCTCAAACTAATATGATACCTGGCTCTTGTCTGTTCTATATGTTACAATTCTAAAATTCTTTGCTTAAATTTCACCTTGGGCATCTACATAATAATTATTCTCCAGTTGTAATTACTGTCATTCCTCAATAAAAGAGTAGAAAATGAATGGAAATATTTTGGCATATTCTTTGAAGGTTTTGTGGTAGAAAAATTTACTTTGAAACAATTTTGTGGAGGTCATATGGGCTGATCTGCCTCCAGTCTGCAAAGTTACTTTCTAGTTTTTTGACCCAGGATTGCAGAATCACAGACTCACAGTCACAGGATAACTGAGGATGGAAGGACTCTCTGGAGTTCACCTGGTCCACCCCCCCAGCTAAAACAGTTGCCAGCACTGCATGCAATCAGATTTTGTGTGTCTCCAAGGATAAAGATTCCACAACCACAGGAAAACCTGTGTCAGTTCTTGGCAACCCTCAGTTAAAAAGTGTTTCCTGATGTTCAGAGGGAACCTCCTGTGTTTCAGTGTGTTCCTATTCTCTCATAAAAATTCCAATAAAGTCTAAAACCAGTCTCCCTGAAAGAAATAATACAGACTGTTGGAATAGCTAGTGGGTTAAGACATGAATAACAGGTCGGTCTAGATAATGTCTGGAAGTTCTTTCCAAACTCAATTATTTTATTATCCTGTGATTTAAGCTAATGTATGATTTTGCTAATGTGATAAAGAAGTTCTGGGGTCATGTCTTTCTTAAACAGTCAAAAACCAGAAACTGTGATTCATAGCATGAAATGTAATTGAAGGCATCATAAGTGTGAAAATATTTTCACTGACTTCACAAATGGTGTTGTCTGTGTTAAACACTTTGTCAAAAAAAGATGCATTTAAATTAACGTTCAGATAGTTTTCAGAATAAAATTAAAACTTTTAAAATTACTATTAAAATAGTCTACTGATAGTGTGCATTAAGCAGGGCTGGTACATAGACATAAAGGGTCGAAGTGCCTAGAATCACTATGCAAAAGAATGTTTCACATGAGAAAAAATTATTATGAATGCTTCTCTTTACTGGTAGTTCTGTTCCTTCCTGTTTCTACTTCTAATAATACCATTTAACTCAGAAAAATACATTCTTCCTTGACCTTTTATTTCCAGCTATGCTGAACAATTTATCCCAATTATGTCACTACTGTATCTGGTCTCAAGAAACATTGAAACCATATCATCAATGCATTACTCAATTTTTCATCTTACCTGATCTATCAGCTTTTTGTCAATCCTTTTGTTGTGTTGGTCTGTGGTTGAAAAAATAAATTAATTATATTCGGGTCTCCCAGGCATACCCCATTTGACTTCTTTGCAGTGATCCACAATTTCTGGCCTAGCAGAAGAGGCTGTTTCACTTGACAAGCCATTCTTTACACAGGTCAAAGCCATTATTTACTTTCAGAGGAATAACCAAACCATGGAAGCAGAGAGAGAGAGCTGAAGCAAGTGAGCAGCTCTAATTGACTTAAACAGAGCCTGGGTTTGGTTTGTTGGGTTCCCTTGTGAAGGCCCACAGTTGTTAAGCCATGCACAAGTAGGAAAAGCTACCAATTAAAATCAGAGCACATAGAATTGAGGATATTCCAGAGAGATGGGTTTGATGACTATTCAGGGTGAAGATGGGAGTGATGAGATGGAATGAGGAAGATGAGATTACAGGTCCAAGTGCAAGGTGCTGCACCTGGGCTGGAGCGAGTAGCCTGGCAGAATTCACTGAAAGCAGCCCCATGGAAAAGTACTTGGGAGTTCTGCTGGATGAAAAGCTGGACATGATCAAACAGTGTGTTTGCAGCCCAAAAGGCCCAACCATATCCTGGTCTGAATCAAAAGAAGTGTCATGGCTTTACCCCTCTACTCTGCCCCTGTGAGACTGCACTTAGAGCACTGCATCCAGCTTTGGGATAGGACAAGGAGTTTGAAACTAAAAGAGGAGAAGCTTTGATAAGAGGTTGGGAAGAAATTCTTTGCTTAGAAGGCAGTGAGGCACTGGCACAGGCTGCCCAGGGAAATTGTGGATGCCCTATCCCTGGAATGGAAGGTCAGGTTGGATGAGGCTTTGAGCAACCTGGTCTAGGAGATGTCCCTGACTATGGCAGAGGGGTTGGTCTCTTCTAATCTGATTAGTTCTGTGTTTCTTTAAGTGTTATTTTATGACTTACAAAGGCATAACTGGGGAAGCCAGTACAAATGAGATTGTTGCATTTGAAAAATCATGTTCTCCAGGTCTCACTCCATGAGTGTAGCTGATTCACACCTGTGTCCATGTATGTGTGCATGTATGAAAAGTGTAGGGGGAAAGAGCAGCTCATGAGAAAATGCTGAACTGACCAGATTTTAATTTCTGTTATTTTGGGGTCATTTTACTTCTGTCTCTGAGCATCTACAGACAGTTTTTTACACTTGAAAAGTGGGAGAGGAATCTGACCAACAAATGAATTATGTTGTTAATCTATAAATGCCTGAGGGCAATTTGGGCTTTCTGTACATATTCTACCTTATCACTTCTCTTCAGAGAGAGAGAGACCAGAAGTCTTTAACTTACATCTGCTTTCCTCTGTCCATAAATGATTATATAAATTTTTTACACAGCAGTTGTTGCACATAAATGGCCTGAATGAAATGAGCAGACAGACCATTTGCAGTGAGTGAAACCTGTTTCTCTAAGTATTATATGTTTTCTAATAAAGCTTCTAATCTTCAGTCAATAAAAGGAGAGAAAATTGCAGTTCCTGACAAAAACGTGAATTATATTCATACTCACAGAAATGAGGAACCACATTAAAAGCTCCCTGATAAACTAAGTCATATTTTGATAATTCTTCTGTGATATTATCATTATTGAAGAGATAATTTAAGACTGCCTCCAAACCTGAGATTGTAAATACTCTGCCAGAATTAATCCTCAAAATTAATGCCCATCTTAGACCCACCAGCATTTGAGTGGGATAAGATTTTACCTCAATTTCTGCATTTGGCAGAGGAAGATATGGAAAACACTAAGAGATTCTCATTCTCTCTCATTTTGTGAATTAGAGCAAAAAATAAGAGTCAAAATAAACCCCTATGTGAAACATGTGACTTAGGGCATAATACTAATTTTAGCATTTTTAACAACTGAAACAGGATAAGGATAAAAGTGCAGGCAAATTTTGACCTTATCAACTCAAGAAATTTAACAATAACTGACTTCTTATTAACATGAAAGAAGCAATAATAATATTGGTGAAAAGGGAGAGGAGAGGAGAGGAGAGGAGAGGAGAGGAGAGGAGAGGAGAGGAGAGGAGAGGAGAGGAGAGGAGAGGAGAGGAGAGGAGAGGAGAGGAGAGGAGAGGAGAGGAGAGGAGAGGAGAGGAGAGGAGAGGAGAGGAGAGGAGAGGAGAGGAGAGGAGAACATTAAATTTGAGAAACTTGCTTTCTTTTCCAGAAATTTTGATTTTTATGAAAATTTCTCCACTAGACTCTATCTAACCAGCTCTATAGACCACCATAGAAAGTATGATGCAGCTCAACTCTTGCAATTAATAAATGAAATATAAATGGTTTAAATATATAACTCCAGCAAGCAAAAGCTCATCTGCTGCCAATTTGGAAAAGTTTTTTTTCCCTTCCAATAATGTAAGTGCTTCTGACCAAAACTGACAGATATCTCCCAGAAAGTGCAGCAATTTGTTCATATTACTAGCTTTTGCAATACAAATGGGCATATTGATATTGCAGTAGATATTTAGTAGTAGGGATTTATAATTAAATAGATTAATTAAGACTAGGATCTGAATCAAAAACCCTGGTTCCAAAAGCCCTCTAAGTTGTAAAAGGAACTTTACAGTCTAAATCAGAAACCTTGTGCTTGTCACTAATTTTACTGCACTAAAACAAAATTGTCCATGATATTTCATTTCTTTTTCAGCAGTTAATTAGTTTGATTTACAGTGATGATTGCATAATTTAGTAGGCAAAAAGTTAACAGAAATTATGTGTTATTCTACAGCTTTGTCAAGAGTGGCTATTTATGTCAGGGATTTGCTGAAAACTGGGCCTCATTTAATTCATCTGTATTTGGAACTGTGGTGATCTGTGAGGATTTTTTTAAATGTAGAATAAATAGATAAAAAACCCAGCAAAACTTGAAGGTTTTGTTTAATTTCATTGTATTTCATTGTATAACACCATAGCATTTATTGAGATTAACATCTTGTTCTTTCAATCCATGAAATTTGCAGGAAAAGTTTGATACTAATTTGTCAATTGCTTGAACTAACACCAGCTAAACATCACTAATGAGATCAGAGGGTCTGGTGAAGCCCAGTCCTAAAACAGAGACCAGAGCCATGAAATGCATTTTTGTAGACATAATGTGGATCCTTGTAATGTCATGGATCTTTAATACCTTAGTCTCTACTTTTTTCCAGGACAATCACAACTGAGGTTATGCTGGACTGAAACTCTCTTGTAGTCTCCACATCCCTGGAACTGCTGGCACTGAGGTTTCAGCTTCAGCTGAGCCTTTTTCCCTTGTGCAAAGTGCAGTGCCTGTGTGGGAACCTTGGGATGTGGTTTGTGCAGAATGCAGTCCAGGACACCTGTCTGCTGCTAGGATGGTCACAGTGGGCAGGATCTTCCATTCTCCTATAGATGGATTTAGCTGCAGGCCTTGCCATGGGAAATGGACTGAATGTTAGATAGCATCTCTTTGCTTTTATTTAGATAGTTGTAGATAAAAGAGAGACACACAAGTGTCCCAATGCACTTGTGTTATAAGAGCTCAGCAAACTTTTGGAATGAGCAGGAAGGTATTTCAGGTAATGTAAGCAGACAAAAAGTGACCTCTTGACTGGATTAACTGTATTGCCTTATGAGGATTGTACTTATTTATACTCACTTCAATCAAGATCATAAGGTTTCATATGTTTTAACATTTCTTGTGGATCATCTGGGCATCATCAGAACTGGGAACCAAAATCCATTGTTCTTCCTCTTCCTCTTTTCTGACCAGAAGAGCAGTTTTTCTTACCAGATCTCTTTTTCCATTCCTTTTTCCTCCTGTTTTCTGTATATGTATTTAAAAACTCCTATTCTTTAACAAATCTTCTATCAAGGCAAAATATATTTTTATCCTTCATTTCTGATCTGCTCTAGCTGATGTGTGCTATGATGATGATGATTGACT
Organism: Oenanthe melanoleuca; assembly: GCF_029582105.1. NCBI lineage: Eukaryota > Metazoa > Chordata > Aves > Passeriformes > Muscicapidae > Oenanthe > Oenanthe melanoleuca. The sequence continues at coordinate 25,449,318 of NC_079335.1, forward strand.
GTGCAATGACATAAATTGCTGGGTCTTCTTCTTGGAATGAAAATGTTGAAGATTACAGCATTTTTTGCTTTTTTAATTCTACTGTTGAAAGAATAAACAAAACATAACAACTCTCTGTGGTGAGTTGGTTCTGGCTCATGGTCAGGTGCCCACCAAAGCTGCTCTATCCATCCACTCCACAACTGGGTATGGGAAAGAGAATATAACAAAAAGTCTTGTGGGCTGAGAAAAGGACAGGGAGAGCTCACTCATCAGCCATGGGCAGGACAGATTCAGCTTGGGCCAAAAATGGATTTAATTTATTGGCAATCAAATCAGAGCAAGATAATGTGAAATAAATCCAAATCTTATATTCCTAGGTTTGCCTTCACCCCTGGGTTATCTCCTTCAGCCATCCACTGCTCCAGCATGGGGTCATCCAGGGGCTGCAGGGGCTCAGCCAAGGACCTCCATGGGCTGCAGGTGCCATCCTGCCTCAACGTGGTCTTGGGGAATCTCAGCTCTGGCTCCTGAAGCACCTCCTCCCTCTCCTTCCCTGGCCTTGGTGTCTGCAGAGCTGTTGCTCTCACATATTCTCACTCTGCTCTGCTCTGTGGCAATTGCTCCTGCTCAGTAACTTTTTTCCTCTTCTTACATGCATTATCCCAGAGGCACTGCTGCCCTTGCTTTGGCCAGTGGCAGGTCCATCCTGGAGCCAAGCTGGCTTTGGCTCTGCCTGACATGAAGGAGCAGCTCCTCACAAGATGCCCCAGCAGCTCCTGCTACCAAGCCCTGACATGCAAACCCAGCACTGTCTCTTTTTCTGAACACATAATGAGAGGCAGCCAAGTGAATCACTTCCCTCAGCCTGAAGCTTTGATTCCTGAACTTAACATGAAAATGCTCCACTGCACTTTTTTCTTCAGTTTGATGGCAGGGTCACTGCAAATGAGCACAGTGAAGAGGAGCAAGAGTTCAAAAGTACAGTGGTAGGTACAATTAATTCTGTAGTCCAAGAGCTCAAAGACTCATACAAGCAGAAAGCCTGAAGCAGATATTATTTTTGACAAAGAATTTAAATGTAAAAACATCATCCTTCTGTCTTCATTAAGAGCCCTGTGACAACACTTTTCTGGTTTCAGACTGCTGCTGCCAGATGTTAGAGATAAAACTTCATTAGGATCATCATTAAACACTCTGGAAGTTTTTATCTTCCTCTGCTGCAGTGGATGCAGGTCTTACTGGAGCGAGGATATGAGACTGGACTAATCAGGACCTTGAGTGTGGTTTTAGGGCAGTGCCAACATTGCATTCACCTTCATGGGTCTCCTGAAGGCACAGGAGGTGTTTTCACTCTTGAGAGCCCAGGAGATGCTAACTCACATATTTCAAAATACAGTGTGCCCAAGAAACACATACATTCTATTTATTTCAGTGTTTTGGTGACATTTCAGTTACAAAGTAGTCTTGTTTTAGAGCCCCACTTTTGCAGGTTTCATTCCATAATAATTTACTATTGTGAATGGACAGGTTCAGCTTTTAGGAACTGAAAAGTCCTGTTCTGCTTAAAACAGGTTCAAATCCTTAGTTTAATGTCTCTGGTTTAACGTTCTGGTCCTTGATGAAGCTGGAATTTACCTCTATGAGGAAAACCAGGAAGAGGATATAACAGTTTTTCACTTCAGCTTAGTCCTTAAATGGTACAGAGGCTTGGGACAGCTCTTTGCCTCTGCCTGAATTGTATTTAATTGATCTAGTAAAAAAAGAAAAATTAAATTAAAGCTACCTTGAAAGAAAAGTTTGGGGAATGTTCTTCTCAACTAAGCATAAATCAAAAGATAAATATGTTTTGATTTGGTTAAAAGTCAGCTTGTAAAGAACACTGGCTGTTTTATCACAAGAAATGACAATTTGTTTTAGGTGATGTTTAAAATAGACGTGAAACTGCTTGATCTAATTGCAACCATTTGATGGTAAGTATAATTTTTAACTTGGGCAGGAGGTCCCATCAGTATACTTGGAGAGTTTTATGAAGAGCATTTTCTCATGACTAGGTGGGAATTTCTGCCATTTATTACTACAGTTGTGGCAAGGATAGTAGTAAATCTTTATGTTTTATCTCTTCTAGCAGCATAGACACATAATGTCACAACATCTATGTTTATCACCATATTATAAGAATGTTGTAGTTTATAATTTTAATTATTTAGTCTGAAACATTTGAAAGAATAGATGTAAAAAAACTGTGCCTAGGTTTGAACTATTCCCAGTTGTGCTCCTACAAAACCAGTGCTTGAAGCAAGTACTTAGAATTCAGCAGTGAGTTTCTCTAGTGCTGAGGGTGGCATTCCTACCTCTTCCATCAGTTTTAATTCAAATTTGATCAAATTACAATTTCTGATGATATCTTTGGAAGGAATCATTTGGGTCAGATGACTAACAAAATTAAACTGAAATTGTATCATGTAAATTTTGAAGCAGAAATGAAAAATTATATCACAACAAAAATACTGTTTTTTTTTTTTATTTTTTTATTTTTTTTTTAACATACAGAATCTGGCACACTCATCCCCTCTTCTCTAGAGACTTTTCCTTCCTGCCTCCCTTTTATGTTTGCCTTTACCTGGAGTGAATTATGTTGTTCTGCTAACATAAATGAGATTTAAAATGCTTAAAATTTTTTTTGGTCCAGATTTGTTATTTGTTCCATTCTTTAGTGATCATTATACACTTGCTTGATATAATGCTGTTCTTGCTTATAAAAGAACTGTAACCCACGAGAAGGACTCGCAGAGAGGTTCATGGAGGGAGCCCAGGCTGGGGCAGGGGCAGAGTGAGGAGTCCTGTCTCACATGGAAGGAATAGCAGGGACAAGGTGTATGGAACTGACCACAGCCCCCATTCCACACCCTCCCTGTGCTGCTGTGGGGAGGAGGGAGAGAAAATCGTGAGTGAAGCTGAGCCTAGGAAGGGTGGGGGGAAGGTGATTTTAAGAATTGGTTTTATTTCTCATTATTCCACTCTGACTTGGCAATAAAATAAATTCTCTTTTGCCCTAAGTCAAGCCCATTTTGGCTGTAATGATGATTTGTGAGTGATGCCTCTCTGTCTCGACCTTGACCCATGAGCCTTTTGCTATATTTTCTGTCCCCTGTTCAGTTGCAGAGGGGAATGAAAAAGTGGTTTTGGTGGGCACCTTGTGTCCAACCAGAGTCAGCCCACCACAATCTTTTATTAGCACAGGCTACAACTAGGTGATTTATATCAGAGAATTATTGAATTTAAGTATATTAATTTTCAGTCATATTTCAAGATTCTGATAACTGCAATATAACAGCACACAAATGCAACCCGACCTCCAGCTAGCATCTATTACCACTAGAAGTTATTTCTGTGAGAACTGCACCAAATACATGGAGCTCTATCCTTGTCTAATAGGTTGCATTAATGTGCAGAAAATTTGTACAATATGTTTATATTTTATAAGTGTATCTGATTTTAAGCTGCACTTAGGCACTGACTGAGGAATTTTAGTAGGAGGTAGTGTGTGGTAAAAAGTTTTAATGGGATGTAAAATGCTTCATTAAGCATTCTCTAACATGTCTAAGACAAAATGCAGACTGAAGATGTGATGCCTTCAATGTTATTATAATTTCCCTGAGCATCATATGTATAATTACAATCCCAAATGATTAATTTCCACAGTTAAGTGTAAGCAGAAAATGAAGATTTCAGTTTGACTCCAGAATATAAATATATGGCAGTGGTTGGAATAATCAAGGTTCTGATGTTCTGATGTACTTTCTTGCAGATGTTGGGGATCCTGTCAGTGTTTTTGTTCAGAGCCTGAGGAGTGCCAGTGTCACTATTTTATATTTCTTTGAGGGAAAAGAATAAACCTTTTAAAAAGACTGCATTTTGAGATTTGATGGTTTTCAGGCACAAGACCAGACAGCTACTCCTGACAAAAGCCATGTTTTACAAATATTATTTTTCAACATTTTCACCATTTTTATTTCTCATTGCTGGAGGGGAGTAACTGAATGATTACACTGCCTTATAGTGATAAAGTAAGTAGACATAATGAGTTATTCAGATCCTCAGAAATATACCTGGAAGTCGAAGGGTTTTTTCTCTCTTAATGCTTTGGCACACTGCTAAGAGGTGCTAAAACAGGGACTAATCACTTTCCCTTACAGGTACAATTTTAAATGTTTCTATCCATATTTTCTTATGATAACTACAAAACTCAGCTGTATCCATTTAAAATGTTTCTCAGATCTTTCCTATCTTGACACTTATACAGCAGGGACCTGTGCTCGCTCCTACCAGTCTGTTGCATGTGAGTGTGAGATTGCTATGAATTAAAGGAGAAATTGTGAAATTATCACAAACTCAGAGGAAAACAGCAGTGAGCCCAACCTTACAACATTGATCCATAAATGTCAAGGAACACACAAAATATAAAAAATATGTTTATAACAGATTTTGACTGAGGAGTGCTGAGATGGGACTTTAGTGGACATGAAAAATTTACTGATCCAAAGTAGATGTGGGGATGAAACTGGAAGTTGACTTAATAGATCAATGCAAGTCACACACATTTTTGTTAAAAGTCTGTGTAATGGCTAATTTTACAAATAGTGCAGATGGTCAGCTGCCAAGAGGCCAATTGTACAGGACTGGAGAACAGATAAGAACTGAGCCATGGAATAAAGGTAATAGGAATAAACACATGAAGAATTTTGAGATATATGGTCTTGGTTCCTGCACTGACTGCTGCCTAATAAAGGTTCAGCATGACTTTTGCTCTTTACAAGTGTGAATATTTTTGTGCACCTAAGCTCCCTGATAACTAAGATGTGAAGTGAACAGATTTTTAGGAGGATTTTACCTGGAGGAGTCCTGTTTGTATTTTTGTGGGACAAGTGTACTCCTTACACAGAGGAAATCATCAGAATATCTGTCCACTTCTCTGTTGAGTAAATCCAGCTCCTCTGGGTTCCTTGTGGCTTTAGAAATCCAGACAAAATCTAGTCCTGTGTCTAGACAGGAATGCAAAGTGATTTTGGCTGAACTGATCAGCATGAGTGCATTGGCTGCAAACATTGTCCAAAAACGGATAAGAAGTAGTTTCCTTGCATAAAGGTGATGACAGCCAGGAGAGTAGAAATAATTCCTGTCCATTTTATTATTCTGTGGCAATTCAGAATGAAAAGAAATAAGCTGGGATAAAGTGGAACAAAACAACTCCTCTATATATTAAATTAACATTAGATAATTTAGATAATTTAAAACCAAGACTGGTTTCAGTGGTATTTGCAACATATTTGTTATTAAAAAAAACCATAAATTAGAGCTGTAAACAAAGAAGGAGGTTCAGCAATGGCCCTTTTGAGCCAATGATAAAGGTGAAGAAGGAAGTTTTGTGGAAGGGTGAGGAGCATGACTAAGGGGTGGCAGGTACAGCTTCACATTACTTCATTTTTTTGGAACAGCAGCTTGAACTCGTATTCTTGTCTCCAGGGAAGAGCACAGGCACTGGCTGCAGGACAATAGGAAATTTAGGAATGCCTCAACAGTTCTGGGTGAGATTATACCATGCAATGAATTGTTGTCCTGTCACTCTTTAGTCAGTCCCCTGCCACCCTTTTAACAACCAACACTCAACAGACAGCAAATGCTATATTGGTGGTACAGCTGTATAATCTCCAAAATGAAAAGACAAAAGCAACTTGCCCAAAATTTGTTCATGAAAATGTAGTCTCCTTGAAGAATGGAGTCCTCCTCTAACAGACAAATTATGGTCTCAAGTCGGGCTCTCCACATCTGAAATGAGTAATGTGCACTGGAGGATCATTGTTGAGCCCTGTGCATGGCACCCAAACTCATTTGTGAGGGTCACCCCCACGAGCAGGAAAATGTGTGTAGTATACATATATGTGTATACATCTAGACATTTATCATTTCCCTCTTCACATCCAATCTCTTTTCTTTGATTCCAGTTCCTTCTGCTTTTATGTTGGCAGTGGTAATGCCCATGGATGGGGCAAGCTCATAGGTCACTTGAGCTGTTGGAAACTTTCACTAGTGTCATCCAAATAATTCTGTACTTGTTCTTAAACTGAAAGTAGACACTGCATTATTCTTCCCTGAAACAACTTCAGTGCTTGTTCTGTCTTCATTCCCAATGCATTATTTGTATTTTGAACATCCTTCTGAAACATTCCTCACATAGGTTTCTAAATTTCCTTTGGCAGAGCTGGATGCTTTCAGGCTACTTTTAATTTATTTATAGCCATTCAGAGTCTGATTTTACTAAAATACAATTCCTATTTACCTTTTTTTTTTTTTCAGTCTTTCTGTTATTTCAGTCTTGGTATTACACTAATTAATGTATTATTCTCCCTATCTTTGTCCATATTCATTGTATCTGCTTTATTTCTAGTCCCTACATCCACATTACCCTTTTCCTGTACAGGAAGCAATATTGTATTACTTTCAAAATCATATTTCCTTCCTACTTTGCCCCCACTAATATTTTCCTAGGAAATGTCTAGTCAATTAAACTCTTAGCAGAATCATTATACCAAGTTTGATACAGACTTCCTTCATCTGTAAAAACATTTCCTGATAATTCTTTCTCATTCTCTTCTGAAGTTCTCTGGCAGATCCAAGGACTAACTTTTTCCATATCTCATTCTTCACTTAACTTGAAGTAGTTCCTATCGTGTCAGCCAAAATCCTAGTGTCATTTATTTCTGTTTATTCAGTATTCTCCCTGTGCACAAATTTCTCCCTCTCTCATTACTTTTGTTTTACCTCACCCATCTGCAAATTTTATATGTTGGTAATTTTATCTGCCAGTTGATAGCTTGATTTAGGCAACTCTCTGTCATTCCAATATAATCATAATTTTCCCTCAACATATGTTTCTAATACAACAATCTTGTTACATATGTTTCTAGCATTTGTAAAACACATTTATCCTGTTCTTTGTCTGCTCACTTTTTAAAAAATGTATAGGAAGAAATTATTTCCACACTGACTCCATTTACAAACTCAGCACCTTTTTCTCTAACCATTAAAAGTTCTTATCTATTTTGCCTGTATGAACTCTGGCTGTTGAGCCATAAAAGAAATTAAGAATTTTCTATTACTCTTTCATCCCAAACTGTTTTGGCAAAATCAATCCCTTTGATCCCAGTAGGTTGTTAGTTCTTCTCTTTAACTAAGAGGCCTTAAACTGTTTCTTCTCATTATGAAATATTTCAAACCTTATTATCAGTTGATAGTCTACAAGATCAATCTGTTGCCATCTTGATTCAAAAGTTGCCCTGAAAAAATATTTAAATGGCTAACCCAGAGGATTTTTTCTTTCCTTTTCAAGCAGTAACCCATGTTGTCAGTCCTCTCTGGGCATTAATGTCTTCAGTCTGAAGTAAAATTACCTGTCTGAAAATCAAAATATATAATATTTTTCTGAGTTGCAGATATCACAGATATAATTTTTTTTATGAATCAACTTTATTGCTCTCCATTTTTGACACAGCTAGGATCATGCAGAAAGTTTTGGATGTTTGTCAGTCTAAGATCAATCTGATTTTGGAAATTAATTTAAAAAATCGCTTACCTCTCTGTTAATGGCAGAGAGCAGCTGTCCAGCTATCCTGCAGCTGCCCTTGCAAAGTAAAATTCTGGGTTCAGAGGACTGGAATAATTACAGGCTGTCCCTGTTCTGGTCTGAACCAATCTAATCTTCACTCCAGCTGCTTCTGCCTAAACACAAGGCAGCACCTTAACTATCCAAATAGCTGATTAGATTACAGTTTTACCACTTTTCCTAGTATGAGAAAGGCACATTGCACCCCCTATTCAAAAATATACTTGATTAAGGCATGAAGAAAAAGTGATTCTGCTCTAACTCAACAGATTTATAGAGTCAGTCTTCCTCTCCTTTTTCACTTTCATTCTGTGTGTTCTGTTCTCATCTGTTCCACTTCTGTTGCCTTATTTTACAACTACTGCTTCACACTTCTTTTGTCATATTTACCTATAAGCCATGTCTACACCATCTGCCCACCAACCTTCTCCTGTCTTGCTAACCAAGGATGTATTTCATTGCAGTTCTGTAGATGCATTAGCAGTTATGAATCTGCTAGTTAAACTCTGATGATGGTTGACCTAGTGTAGAGAGGGTGAAAAATTGGAATGCCTTTTCTCATCAGTAAAACACCTGCTTCTAAGCCTTCCACTAAGAGAAGGGGGAAAAGGAAAAAAAAAATCAAACCAAATCATTGCAGTAAAACTGCAGAGTGCAAGAGATTGTTTTAGGCAGTGTGTGTTTATTCAAATTGAAATATGCTTTGAGCTCTGAGGATCAGGTCCATAGACTTCAAAGTCCTAAAGGATTTATAAGCTAGATAGTAAGTCTGAGAGTGCCATGTGAACCAGGCAGTGTGTACACAGACCCAGGAATCTGGATGTGAGTGTTTGGCACATGGATGAGGACATGAAACACAACTAACATTGGTCCTTGGCTGTAGGAGATGGAACTGATGAGTGAAGATAACCAGTTTTGCTGTCTCATGTGGTGGAGAATGGGAGAGTTCAGAAGTCTCTGCTACACAGGGTGGACTCTTGTGTAATCAATTTGCCACTTGGAGAACTTTCTTCTAAGGTGAGATATACCTTCCTCAGAACAAGGCAGAACCTAATTATTTCTGGGCTAAAATAAGGATAAGCCGAGATAAAGAAGGTCCTATGCCCAGATCAGCAGATCAATGAAGAAAAAGTTTATTATGATGTAGACAGAGGCAGAAATGTATCACAGCAGGAGAAAAAAGGTAAGTAAAAATGTAAATGAATAAATGTGTAAGACTGAAAAAAATGAAAATATATAAAACTGTGTTGTTGAAATGGATTAAAGATACAAACATAAAAGATTTGTAATAGAGTGAAAATATGAGTACACCAAGAAATATGTTTAAAAACTAGCATTTACCTCTCTTATTACTTCAGCTTAAAAAATAACATGACATCAGTGCCAAAAATTATTTTACAAATGTTAACTTGTTCATCACTTAAAGAAAAATCATGCCAATTGCTTATTTTAGTGACTTTTCACGTGTCTAAGAATTGAAATGGAATTTATCCATTATGTATGAGTATGATTTCTGAACATTCAAGAGGAGATACCATGGCTTACCCTTCAGAATAGAACCCCCAAGGTAATAAATCTGATGAATTTCACTTTACATCTTTAAAGAAGAGGTCTGGGGGCAAGCTTTTGAGGGTATTTATTTTTGGACCCCTTCAAACCTGATACAAAGCTGATTTTAAGGAGACACATGATCTCATCTCACTCAAAAACTAAGTGATCTTGCACGTGACATGATCACACATTTGGTCAAAATCTCCTGTCACCCCATTGAACTAAATGGTAACAGAGGGAGCTTAGCACCTTCCCTGGGAGCTGAGGGGTGTTAACAGGATCAAGTGGGGAATGTGCAGGAGGTGAATCAGGAATGAAGTGTTTCCAGGAAATATCAATGGCTGTTTTTCTCATTCTGTGCAAAGCACTTCAGAATAAAATTGTACAAATTAAGATGGCAATATGAGGCAAAGATTGACTTAAGGTCTGATTGTATGGCTACACATTACCATCAGTTAGGGCTGCAAAATTTGCCTGTAGGGAGAGGTTTTGCTGTAAAGGCCTCACTTAATGATAACTCTCACACCCACTATAGAATATTAAAATGTTCTATGAGCACCAGTATAGGCATTTATAACAAATACAGCTTTTCTTCAAAGTTCAGTTAATATTCCATATCGCCTGTTTGCCATGATGACTAATGTACTGCAACCTTGCTGGTCTGCATTAAACATCAGGAAAATGTACATCTGCACTGGATTTTTTTCTTTCCTTTGTTTCTAAAATGCTGAGTTCTGCTAAAAAAAATTGGATGGAAATCAAATATGAGGAGCTTAGCCAACTTTAGTGAAATGATATCAGAGTTATATTATCCCTTAATGAAACAAGTATAGAGGGCTGATTGATTTATAGAGCAATTTTTTGCACCATTACCTAACTTGATTGTGTACAAATAGTTTTCTATATTCACAATCATCCTGCCCTTGTATTTCTTTTAGTATGTACATTTCAAAAACTGGTGTATTTTTACACAGGAGTGAAAGATCTGAAGGTTTTCAGCTGAACAGTGTTGATGTCATCTGAAGCTGTTTATTGAACTTTAATACATTTTAGCACTTTTCTCTAAGGATGACAGACAAATAGATTCCTTTTTCCTGTGGTGATTAATATCTCCTTGGAACAGAGGGAAATTTCAATGCTTAGTCTAAGTATGCTGTTGCACAGTTATGATATATTCCCACTCACTCATTAAAGGATTGTTTCTTCTTTTAAATAGACTGAGGGTCGTTCTGCCCAGATACATAGTTATCTCCATCCATAAACACTGCAGCCTGAAACTTTCAGAAGTTATTATTTGAAATGGCACTCACCTAGCTCATCCTGATTCCTTCACCTCTGGTTATAGGTGTAAATCTTTCAAAGAAATATTGCTTTTCATAGGGATTCACAGGAATGCAAGATTTTACCTTGAGGATGTGCTGTAGGATTATGACTATGAGACCATCACTTACATAAGTGTCAGATATTCAGATTCTCATGTCTTGCCTGAAAAACATGTATGTCTAGCTCTTGACTCACATCCCTGAATCTGAAGTCATATCAGGAATACTTTTTGATCTATTTTCTCTGCAGCCACCTCTGGCAGGCTTGAATGAGGATACATAAGGAAAATCATGGTCTTGCTCTTCATGTAGAGGAAACCCATGCTCAGGAGCATCTGAGCAGTGGCAAACTCTGCCACTCTAACTCCTCTTGGTTCCATTACTCCAGTGACCAGCAAGCATTTTGTTGATGAGTGAGTAAAACATTAATATAGAGACAAAGAACCCTCAGGGGTCAGAACCTGGAAATTTAAAGATTGGTTGCCTCCATCTTTATAAATTAAATCTTTGTATACTTAAAAGTTTTAATTCTGTTTTGGATTCATAGCAGATCCTTTTTTTCTTGGGAGTATGTAATATATATATGGCAAGGAAGCTTTTTGAGGGGAAAACCTCCTGTTCTGCTATGCATGACTAAATATAAAATTTCTGCTCTCAAGAAATTATTTCCAAGCCATTTAATTATGACACATCCTGTGATTTTGGTGGAGGCTTTCTAGTGCAAACAGATGTTTGAAATAATGGATTTTTCCTTTTTCTCTATTCCAAGAAATCTAATTTGGAAAAAGAGCCCCCTACCCTGGCTGATTTCCTCTCTGTGGGGGTCTAAGTGTTATTGATAGTGTTCTCCAGCACAATGACAATCAGGTTGTTTTCAGCCTCAGATCTTGTATATCTAAGCAAGAGCAGGAAATATTTAAATGAGGGGGAACGGAGGCTATGGTAGCATAAATATTTAAATATAATATGCCAAATTAATTTCTGGGACAATTATATGGATATTACATTGGTTACATCTATAATTCAGAAATTAATCTGGTAAATACTACTTGAGCTAAAGCAGAAATTAACCAGTGTTAGAAAATGCCCAAGTAAACACAATATGATTTACATATTAAAGAACAATGAAATGTTTCTACTCTTAGACCAGTCTAGACACTAAGAGAAGGGTGACAAGCATACAAGAAGTGGGCTGCAACACCATGCACAAATAAGAGAGTAAACCTACACATCTGCCTATCCAAACATGGCACCAAACACTGTGTACCCCTCTTTACAAGTTCATTTTAACATTAGGGACTCCATGGCAAGACCTGCTGTTCCTGCTTCTGGATGCTAAGAAGTGTCCTCCTGGAATTTGTGATTTATGAAGCCAACTCAGAGCCTCACAGAAATATAGCTATTTGCTGTAGAAAAACTAAAAATGTAAAGCAGTAATTCTGACACAAGCACCAACAGTAGGTTCACAGGAAAGCAGTTTGAAGCCTTTTCCACAGACAAAATCTGGAACACTTGGTATGAGGACAGAGATACCTGCTGTGCGTAACACAGAACCACTTTCCACACCAGATTAATGTCCTATTTGGCATCTTTAAAAGAAAAAAATTCTGCTGACACTTTCATGCATGGTGACAGCCAAGAAAAATACCATGAGACCTGCAGAGGTGGAAGTCTCTTACAGACCCCACCCGGCAACAGGGACAACCAGGAAGATTTCCTTAGAGCACTGTTTTGAAGAGTTTCCAGGAAAAAGAGTTTGCTATGAGTGATTATCAGCAAACAAGAGAGTTGCCAGCTGAAAATGATCCAGCCATTTCCAAGTGTATCTTCCCATTGCCTTGAAGGCAGATGTCTCAACACCTCCATAAAACAGCTTCAATGCAGTTTTTTTTTGAAAAAAAAAAAAAAAAAAAAAAAAAAAAAAAATTTACTTCTATTGGGCCAGACTCCTTTCTAATGTACACTTAGTAAAAGGTATCAGGTCTTAGTAAAAGGTATCAGACATTTCAGACTGGGTCTGCAGTCTCCCACCAGCATTTGCCAGACCTGAACAGTATCAGCATCAGGCTGATATATTCAGAAGAGACTTGAGGGTTGAAATGTTAATAGAGTGATGTTATGAACCTGGTGATTTAGCAGAAAGCATCTTCTGTGCTTGAGTGAAACAAAGGAATGTAGTGCTGTAAGGCAGAGATGAGATCCAGGGACAAGGAGCCAGACCAGGAGCTGGAACACAGTGAAAGATGGAAAGAAGTGTGGAAACCTTGGAAAGACAGTATGGTTTTCAAGTGCTCACATATGACCAGAGCAATCTCTTCATTAACAAAAAATCCTTAGGAAGGTGTTGCTACTTTAAGGACAGGAAGAATGGAAGCATACAGGATGGCAAATTCATCCAGACAGCTTTAGGAAATCTATTTAATAAAAATTATCATAATCAGCCTTTGAAGAAATAAATATCTCACAATAGGATCTCTGCATTGATAGCATCAGTTTCTAAACAGGGATATGATTCCTGAGATTTAATGAATGGATGTACTGCATATTGCCTTAGAAACCAAGCAGATGCAGAACTGACTGAAATAGTAAGTGTGGATAAATGTGAGGAAGAGATTGTCAGTAGGAATTCTGAGGAATATGATTAAGATTTCTTATTTTATAGAAGGTAACAGCTCAAAGTTGTCATAGCTGAGAGTGAGAAGACAATGTTAAAAGATTCAAGTGAATAAACAAGGTTGCCTATGCTTTTCAGTGGTTCTTGAAACCAGGATAACATTTTGGAAGGACAATAATGGTCTCAGAAGCAGACTTCAGCCATCAGTAAATAGGTTCATAGAGCCTTTTAAGAGCTTACTGAAATACCAGGAAATGGCATCAAAATTATAAGACTCCAGATGGTTTTTAATTCTTGTTGGCTCTTCCACAATATTATTATATTGTTGTCTGCAGGAGCAGGGCGGGCCACACAACAGAAACTAAATAAAGCTTTTACTCTGTCAGTCATGAAAATACATTTTTGACTTTCAGGTTTTTGCAAGCTTTATTTTTCCAAAATCCTTCTCTTTCCTCTGAAGAATGAGCAATCCACTTTCAAGCCATTTGAGTTGAAATGTGGTTTCATGTGGAAGGACACTTCAATCACAAGTTAAGATGATTAATTGATGTTCATGTCCACAATCTATTGATTGTTTCTCAGAGTACTTTCTAAGACCAAAATTATTGTTTCACCTCCCAACCTAGCATATTTTCTTGAATTTTTCAATTGTACTAATAACTCGGACAGTAAATTTTTGCTACTTTCCTATCAAATATATATTTTATTTCAAAACAAGTCCTTTAAGATGGCTTCTATTTTAAACAAATAAAAGGTTATTAAAAACAACTCTTACCTTACAGCTTTTCTTTCAATGATCCTTATTTTGTTTGTCATTGAATAATAGTTAATGTAAATGTGTAAACACTGTAATTAAGTCCCAAATCAAAATGAACTCCCCATCACAGCAATTCAAGCTGTTGTATAGATCAACTTGAGATGTTGCAGTTTGTAAAAGTACAATGTGAACTCAAATTGTGGATACTCTTAAGGCCATCTTTTATGTACTATGCTGAAGATTATGTAATTCACAGGTTGTTTTTAACAGCTTCTCACCTTCCTTTCTTTTCCCCCTAGTTTCTCTCCTGTTCCAATTCAAATGTATTTACATTTTACCAAAAGTCATCACTTACTATCTTCTGTTCTTCTCTTTCAGACTGCTGAACTTTTCAGATCTAGTGGTTAAGTTTTTCAAGACAAATTCCTGACTTTAGTTAAAATTAGGAGTGTAATTGAGGTGTGTATGAGACCATTTAATTTTGCTTTATCAGGTCTTTTTTCCAGTTTATATTTCCTAACCAATTTATGAGACAGGAGCTGTCTGGGGCTAATAAATACCCATTGGATGAATGTAGCCCCTTTATTTTCATGCCAGTCACATGTTTTGGAGACTCTCAATCTGTGTCATTACTCACTGGGCATTCCAAGACATCCATGTGAATGGATGCTGCCTGTGAATGCTGCACCTCAGCAGCAGACAGAGGACTGTGCAAGCTCCCAGACTGGTGCTCTCTATTCCTAGGGACAGACCCACACAACACTCCTGATTTTTTTAACATTCCATCTTACTGGATTGCCTGCTTATGCAGATATTGTTCCAGATCTTCCTAATCACCACAGCTATACAGCTTTTTGTCCATCTTGTTTTCTTTAACCACTGTCTTACTAAGAATCTTTGTACACTAATGACAAGATTGTATAATTTCATCTTTTGCATTTTCAGATCCATATATGGAAGATTAAAATAATTTTCTTTGGCCACCACTACAACTATCTCAAAATATTCAGGCATGTTCATTCTTGATAATGCATGTATTAATTCATAATGTATTATCAATTGAAAATGTATTATCAAGCATGATATCCCTATTTGATAATAAAAGACTGGTTTGGATTTTGATAGCACTCTGCTGACAGTTGAAAAAAAAACACTCAAAGCAACTAATCACTACTTGGATGTTTTTGGCTACTTTTACTTATCTTAGACATTTTCCCAAGTGCCAAATATATACAAGCACCTTTTTTTCCTACCAACACTTCTGTCAACTCAGAAAGGATCAGAATGGTGTCCCTTGCCACAAGGCATGTAAGTATTCCCAAATAATCTGCTCTCAGTCGCTGTTCTTTCTCTGTGTTGTTGTTCTATTTATTCCTCCATTATTGCACCTCATTTTTCATCTGTCTAATAATCCTGTGGGACAGACCCTGCTTAAACTCCTATTACATACTGCCTGCAAATTAAAGATGCAAAAAGCAATTTCCATGGATGTGGAGAGCTTGGTATAATAAATGGAAATTCACAAGTGAATTTGTCTGTTCACTTCAATTCACTTAATTAAACTAGAAGGAAGGAAAAAGTATAGAAAAGCAAACTAAAGGATGCAGTAGGGGGTAAAGATATGAAGCAAAGCAAAATAAAGAAAAAAACCTGCTCAGAAGCATCAATGTAGTTCCCAAAAACACTGACTATAATTGAGATATATAGATATATAGATATATAGATATATAGATATATAGATATATAGATATATAGATATATAGATATATAGATATATAGATATATAGATATATAGATATATAGATATATAGATATATACATATATACATATATAGATATATACATATATACATATATACATATATAGATTAGATATATATATATATATATATGGATATATAAATATAGTGACTCCTCTGTCAGAAGCAGCAAATTGAGCCCCAGTTGAGCTGTAAGAATCCCCTTCTGATGTTAATAACACCTACAATGATAATAGTTCCACAGAAAGCTTCTTAAAATTGAATGCAAAATTTGAAAATCATGTTAGCCCTATAGGTGTATGATGAGCCATCTCTCCACACAAACACTAGATTTTACAACTATGTATGCTAAGGGTACAAACACATTTGAATATGCTTGGCTTAAAAGGCTCTCAGACTTTGTGACCTGGCCTAGGTCATGAAATGAATCTGACTGTAGACATGAGATAGATAACAGTGATGTTAGGTTCAAAATTCCCAGTAACATCAGTAAATGTGATAGTGTCACTTTTGCCAAGATCCAGACAAGGAAGATCACTGCATAGAATCTGTGAGTCAAGAGACATTTTTTCCTAATTCTTATGAGAACAGAAAGTTCATATTGCATGTCTTGTTTCTGAGATTAAATGTGCAGCAGAGTGCTTGCCATGGGAAAACATATGGAAATATATGGAATATATAATCTTATGTCTTCCTTTCCTTAGACTTTGCTTAGGAAGTTGCAGGAGGACTTTGCTTGGCTCAGATCTTGTCCACCTTTGTAAGGAATTTATGAAATATCTCTAAGTTTAAAATCTGCTGTTCCATAATCAGCAAAAAATTTAATTTTGATACAGTTATAAATTCTAGATTGTTTCAAATTTCAAATTCATAACATCCTCTACAAAGATTACAGATGAATAAAACCATTTCCAAGTGACTACATTAGGCAAATTAAGGAATTGAAATTATATTTTTGTGTTCTGATATGCATTTCTATTAGGTAAGAAAGAAAAACTAGTGCATATTCTGCATTCTGGATTGCCTGAGTCTTAAATGTGTCATTTGGGAGGTAGTCCACTGACCAACTGAAGGTCTACTCAAGAAAATCTTATTTTCTGCCTATGCCTATCTATGTATTTTGTAAGTTCAGGTGCATCCAGTGTCATTATTATAATGTTTCCCTGAAGGAAGCTCCCAACTCTCATGGCATTCATTTATTTAAAGCATATTCTTATAATGGCCACCTCAATGTGAAGCAAGTGTCCTTGGCTCCCAAAAGCTGTCAAAGGGGATGGCATGTTCTCTGCCATGGCTTCAGCACTGGAAAGAGGAACCAGAATATTTTTGGTGGAACTGTTCTGAAAATATGTGTGAATAGCTTGGATGATCATGTTAGCTCCTGGTGTTAGAATGTTAATGATTTGCTGGAAATTAAAATCTTGACTCTACAACATTTTCTACTCTCCACAAATGCAGCATTCATTTCCTGAATTATTCTCCTGGCTTGCAGGCAGGATACAGTTCTTGACAGCAGGCATCTGAAAATGCCATGACAGCCCAGTGATTTATAACAGCAGAGTGAGTCAGAGAGGCTTCTGGGCATCTCTCAGACCCTGACAGGGAAAGGGAGGGGTTCATGACTTCCATTCTGAAAATTTTCTCCACCCCTTATTGTGTGAGAAAATGAGGACTTGGCTCAGGAACTGAATCAAGTTGATTTAATTAAAATGGATGCAATTAAAGTATAGAGTTCTTTACAGAAACTTCCAGGTTTCCAAATCAGCATGGGCTCCCTATGGACCTGTTTGAGGGAACATCTTAGACAGCAGGGTGGATGGTTCATGAAGATCACCAGGACCCAGCACAAGCTCTGAAAACAATGGCATTGACAGCACAGGGCTGAGGGATACCTGTGTTCAGATGACATGGAAAGGGGCAAATAGATAGCCATCAATCTGATGTGGCAGCAATGTAAATAAAGACTTTTTTCCATTGTGTACAAATATAATGCAGCTTTCTCGGAGGAGCAAGATCTAAAAAAGAAAAGTATAGACATAGCCAAATAGCTGTCCTCATCTGTTTTCTCATTCCCCTTCTCTTGGTGCAGGCTGTTTCACAGACAGAAAGGCCTTTTAGGACTAAGAACTGCTTTTGCTGCTTCATGGTCCCCAAAAATTTATTAGCACTTTGGAAAAAAATCTTAGTGCAGATAAATTTGTCTAGTTATTACTTTGGATAAAGCTGAGATGCTTCGTGACACCTATAGACTTTTCTACACTCATCTCTCTGGAAAAGTGGCACGAACTCTATATTCAGCACTTTTCATAGGAAAAAAATCTTGTGGTGGGTCCATTATGAAATTAAAAAATGCCTTTAAACATTCACTGTATAATTAGCTGAGATCTGGGCAAAGATCTTGCCAGATACAGTCTGAAAGCTAAAAATCATTCCTGGCTACAGTTGTCAGTTTGAGAACTAGAGAAATTTTGCCTCATAATGAAAAATTATTCTCAAATTTAGAGCAGTCTCCTTTCCCACAAGTTTCCCACAAGTTTTGGTGATACCACACTGAGATGGTCAGGTTCCCCTAGACATCACTGACAAACCCCCAGCTGTATTGCATTTACAGGGCTTAGATACAGTTAATCTCAATTTATTCACTCCACTTCAAGCATGGGTGTAAATTACTCTGAACTGGTTTTGTCAGGTTCCCTGTTTGAGTCTCAAAGTCAGCTCAGCCCAACATAAAGTATTTGTCTGAAATAAGGGAGGTAAATAACAGCCTGGTGGTACCAGTTACATGGGCTCAGAAAATCTGAGTAAAATGAAGCCAGATGAGGTGTATCTATGAATACACAGAACTACCAGTTGTTTAAAGTGTTCAATTCAAATGGTTTTTTTAATATCCATTCATTTTTGTGAGGCCTCTGGTTTTCTAAAAGATTGATTAAAATATAGCTCTGTATGGACAAAGAAGTTTTTCGTATTATTCAGTCATTTACAAAACATGATTTTTGAATGCTATCCAAATCAGGCACAGCAGTATGGGCCAGTGAAGTAATTTTTTATCTGATTTTGCAGTTAATCTAATTTTTTTTTTTAGTGCAGCTCTGTTAGTGATATGGTATTATGTGTTTTGGCATAATCCTTTAATCAAAATTCAGTTTGGAGCCTCTTATGTTTTCTTTTTCCAAATTGTTGTATATTATTACAGCAGTATTTTTGAAAGATGGGTATTAAATGCATCATATATAAATATTCCTATTTTACACATGGGAGAGTTAAATTAAGGACTCAAACATTAATTCAAATTCTATAGTATTAGAGTGAAATTTAATCTGTTTCTGAGATATGGTAACACAAACATAAACCAGCAAATTACTACTTTTCTCTCACATGCTAGGAGAAAAAGAGTATCATCATGAAAACTTTGACAGAAAAATGTATGGATATCAAAAATTTTAGCATAATAATAAACATACCTTAGGATATATGATGCCTCTGCAACAATTCCAGTAATGTCATTACAAGAGTTTGTGCTATGAGTACTATAACACAATATCATTAGTGAGAGGAAGCAGAGAGGCTGCTGACAAACTGTCTCCATTTTAAGCCTCTGCTTTCAGGTTGCACATTTCTGAGCTGATATTTAACTCATTGGTCTCTATGGATTTTACACAAACTGTGCAGACTGTCTGGAATATTATTGTGGACTAATATAAGTATAATGGAGAAAAAAAAAAAGAAGAAAAAATATATTTTCCAAGGATGAAGGATTTTAGTCCTGCACTGAAATGTCTGGGGGCAGAAAATCTGGTAGATGAATACAACTGCTGGACCAGAGGCTGTGGTTTCCTATTCTGTGAGCAAGGGTTGTTGTTTTTTTTTTTTTTTCCTCACATATGAAGCTCTGTGCATAGCAGAGGGATGCTTACTCTCAGGGAACCGCAGAAGGGAATTTTTCCCTCTGGCCCTTCTAGTGCCTCCTAGGTCTTCTGAAAGATCAGGAAAATACTTCCCCCCACCCCCTCTTTGTAGGTTCCCAATAGCCAAACTCTCTTGCTTTGTTCAAGGTGGGAATGGTGAAGGAGCTGATATACATGTACCAGTGGAGCATCATTGCTTGTCCTGAGAAAGGCTATAGGCTCAGCAATGACCAGGATAGAAGAACTTCTGCTCTCAGCTAGGAGGGTTTTGATCATGTAGAGAGTGTGGGAAGAAAGGAGCAGGGGAAGGAGGACCTGCAGTGGTGCTTTCTCACATATTTAAACTTGTTGTGGGGTGAAGGTGACCAGTTGTGAGGTCAAGGTCCAAGCTGAGGAAATAAAATGAGGTTTGGGATGTACTGGACCTTGTGAGAAATTGAGAACATTATATAACTAGGCAAAGTAATTACCCATGTTTGTGAGACGTGGTCTGTGTGAAAAGACAGGCAAACACATTGTTATCTGGGTCAGGAGCTGGCTGTGGTGCAGGAAGAGAGAAAGGAGCTAACTCCTTAAGGTATGTGCTAAATGCCCATTATTTAAGTGTTGTGTTTTGAGAGGCTGCATGGCCATCAGTACACAATTACATCTGTACTTTTGGAACCCATTTAAGACAATGTCTGGTTTCTTTTAGAAGCACTGCCAGCTGGGAGTTGTTCTGAGTCCTGCCTGTTACTGGATGCCCTTGGAATTAGATACTAAAATATTAGGCTGTAATAGCCTTGCTAGATATCTGGAATCCTGCAGATTGTATCTCTAGTTTTCTGAAATAGCCATTTTCGCTCACCTAGGTTCAAACTGAGGACAGCAAAGCTTTACAGAGCAGCAGCAAGTGTAATGCACCTTGATCTTGAGTTCCAAGCACTACCACGCTGGTAATAGCTACAGCATCAGTGGAAAATAATTGTCAGAAGAGAAGTCACTGCAGGAGAATGTCAATGGTATCCATTTAAAATGAAATATTTCTTTGCAGTCCTTAAAAGAACTACAGTTAGGTTATAGACAATTGTCAATGAACAGCTTGAGAGCTGCAAATTATAAAATTTTAAAATATTTTTTTTTAATAGAAAAGAAAAATTACGTCCAGATGTGAAACCTTTTATAAATTGTCCTTTGGTTCATAAACTCTTTGTTGCCTGATTCTGCTTCTAAATCTATCATGGTTAATACAACAACAGGAAAAAGGGTGGCTTTTTAAAACAAACAAAACCTTTTTTTGCAGAGTCTGGATTTAATTCTTTGTTAGATTGGGTACATCCCAGTTGTTGCTTTCTTTGTCCACTGTTATAAATTTTAATCAGTAGTTTATCAGTGCAAAGGAAGGTGCAAATTCCTATCAGATGGAACAGGAGAGTGGCATGTTTGTCTGTTTTAGCAGAAATATCCCTGTAGATCCTCCCTCAGAAGTCCAGATACATCTTCCAGTGATTTTATTGGTTACCTTGCAGCATGAACTGCAAGAAAAGTCTATCCAGCAAGCCAGGTAATGTTCAAAACACACAAATAAGTATGTAAAAAGGACCCACAGTCAGTTGATTTCCATCAGCAAAGCTTCAAAAGGTTAAGTTCCCATTTTCTTAACCTTTGAGTAAAGCAGATACAGAGACAGGAAGAGGGATCATGCTCAGTAACTTCCTTTATTTTTGTTTTATGCTTCATCATGTCAATGCTACTGAGATGGAGTTAAAAAAGACTACCAAAGTATCAAGGCACAAGATAATTAAAGAAGTCATGTGTGAAGACAGTTTGGAATGAAAGGATGTGCCTCTATGGAACTGCCTATTCCCTGTGCTCCCCATCCACTGAGACTGCCAGTGCAGTTGGGTACCTAATCACTTTTGAAAGTCTGACCACATCTACTTATTTTGTTTATAATAAGTTTATAATATAGTAACTATGCAATAACTTTAATTAGAAGAGACCACTGGAGATTCAAATAGAGAAAGGGGGGAAGCTGACTTCTAAACCAGAATGTTTAGCCCCCATTCTTCCTTTAAATTTTTTTGCAATGGTGCATTACCTGTTGTTTGCAGATTAGCTGTTCAGTGGAGGCTGGGAAAACTCTGACTTTAAAGCTTAAGCTAAAAATCAAAATTTTCAAAATTTATAACAAAGCTAAGACATTAATTTACATATCTACAAAAGTCCTTGAAATAACCTCTTACACATAAATTGAAATTCTGTGGCCTGTTTCTTGTCACTGTAAGGACAAGAGGAATACAAATGCACAGGATTAGAAACACAACTCTACAATAAATAGTAAATGACACGATAAAAAATAGGAATAACATGAAATACATGGTCCCCCCATGGCAGAGTGATAACTTGCAAATACAGTTTCTTCACTGCTGTTTCTTCAAGGCAGAGCTTGCAGAGGCAAACAGCTTGCTTCCTAATGGACTGTTACTTTGCAGGCCATTAGTGTGGAATTAATGAAAGCAATTAATTTCCCATACTTCTGTAATAACAAAGGAAAGGAAGAGCTGTCCTCCTCCCACAGCTGATAGCTCTGTTCCTGTGCCTAGACCACAGACTTGGAGGGCTGGATGATTTGGGTTCTGTTCCCACATCTTCTGCAATATTCTTCATGACCTTGGAAAAATCATTTGCTCTCTCCGTGCCTTAAATTCCCTTTTCACAAAAGGGAATTAATTATGCTTCATTGTTTCCAGAGAAGTGTCATTAGGCCCAATTAGTTAATGTCTGTGAAGTGCTTTGAGAGCAATCTTTTGACAGATGATATTCTAAGTGCAAAGCACCACAGTTAAAATATGTAGCAGTCTGGCTTGGTGTTATTTGTTTAACACAAACAATGATTTTGGCAGCCTAGAAATGCTAATCTGATGTATTGCACGAAGATAAGATAAAATTACATATATTTGGACTCTGATTCAACTGGACTCCAAATTACATGCCTTAATGTGAACACTAGTTAGTGAAAGTTCTCTATGCAGTTATGCATTTAATTCCCTTGAACTGAATTCTTACTCATCATTAGTTTCTCTCACCTCGAATAATTTCCTGAAGACTTACCAAAAGTAATGTTTTTAATTGGTGGGATCATCAGGAAAAGTGGTATAGAGTAGGAAGAAATTATCAGAAAGAGACCAATCTTTGAAACTTCAGAGTGTGTGTTTAAAAGATAAGATCAGAATTAGGAAAAGGAAAGATCACTTTGGAAAAAAAACAAACCAAAACCAAGCCAACAAAACCACAGAGAAAATATATTTGAAAGCTAGAAATATCAAAGCAGACAAAATTAAAATCTAGCTAGTTACTTGTTATTAAGACCAGTAAGAGAAAAGACTTCAAAATTTGGTGGAAAGAACCGATAAGACTTGGATGCACTGGTATAGAAGAAGGAAAAAAAGTCAAAGATTACCACCTATCTTTTAGATCTTAATGGCAAAGAGGATGATGCTTATAAAAAGAAATGAAAAAAGTCAAAGGACAACAGACAATAAAGAATCTTGTCAGTGATATATCAGCAGAGACTTTCATCAACAATTTTGTTCAGGAAAACATGGACACTCTTGCAAGTTTGTCAAAACCCTCCATGAAAACAAAGAAGTTGTTGCAGCCTGGAAAGAGATAGGTATAAGATGTAATATTCAAATATCAAAATCCATTTTCAGACAGGTTAATAAACAGAATAGGTATGAGGTGATCTGGTTCAACAGCATGCTGTAGGCTGAAACTATGCAAGAATATGGCCCTAGAGGGTTTTGGAGGTCCATACTGCACTTCCCACTCAGCCTATGCTGGGCAGGAAGTTTAGTGCATCTATGGAGAACATTTAATGGGATCATGGACTAGAATGACATTTATTGTCTTCTACATGTGCTACTTTAAAAGTATTTTTTGATTATAGCTGATCAAAATGGCATAAGTAAAATTCAGCAAAAAGAATGTTACTTTCACCTATTATGATCTGTAATGGGTATTGTCCCATTTGTTGCTACACTTTTATTTGCAACTTATACATTTAGTTAAATAAATTGATTTTGGATAAACCCAGCATTTAGCTTTAATATATGCCTTAAGGTTTTGAGCAATAGCATGTTTATGTTTTCAGAAGACTTTTTTCTGCATTTCTGCTTAAAAGCCAAGGAAGTACAAGGCTGAGATCTTAAAGAGCAGGTTTGGTGCTAAAGGGCAGCTTTGGAAGTTGGTGCTCTGTGATATCTCCTGTGGCTTGAGGGGCAGAACTTGAGAGGCAAAGTGGATCATCCAAGCTCATGCTCCAAACATTTGCATCCTGTCCCTATAGACTGACTGATCCAAAGGATTAATGGGATTAATGATCTAACTCAAGCCAAACTTTGTGGGTATTTTGCTTTTCTTTTATACAAACAGTCAGCCTGTGCAATCAATAATTCAATGAATGTGCTTGTAAAGTATCTCCTATAACATCTGTTGAACCTGTTTTGGAAATAAAAGCACTTTTGTTTCTGCTTTGGCCATAAATCCAGGTTCAGACACAAAACTCCTAATGTGTTTACTACAAGGAATTATCAATTAATGTAGTATCCAGACTTTGCAGAATGATGCATATTAAAAAGAAAAAACAACAAAGAAAAGCCCCAGTAGCATCCACTCCCACTAAAAAGGAAAACTCCATACTTTTAAGCTTTTTTCACTGACTTCAGGGGAAGTCTGAAAAGCTGTTACAGACATCACTGACTTCAAGGTCAATAAAAAGAATATATTGGAAAAAAAATCCAGATTTTATGGATTAGCTATGTTCATAAAATAAATACCCATTTGCAAGTGTTTATTCTCACATAGTTTAAATATTCAAAAGAAAGAAGAGTCATGGAAAAAAACAAAACAAGAGAAAAACCCAGCTTTTTTGAAACAACACAAATTTCATTCAGATACCTATAACCACATTTTTCATCTGGTGTATTCATTGAACATCCCACACACATGCTATTTGGCCCCAGTCAGTGTCCAGAGTTGTCCAAAATGTTAATGACACTTCATTTTCAGAAAATTAAGAATTGAATGGCCCCTGTCTGTTTTGTAAAGAGAAATAAAGTGATGTTAGGCCATTCCATAGCTGTGGAATCTTTACTGATTGTCTCTAAGTACTGTAATCCACATACAGTTGTCTGAAAGCTGTTGGCAGATCAACTTTTTCTACTGAACTCTCAGTTTTAGGTTTATACCTCCTTTAAGGCCATAAAATGCTCTTTTAATTTCTGTGTTGACCTTTGAATAGTTACAGAATGGAAGTATCACTCATGATTGGGAGCTAAGGGAGCTAAGGAGACACCAGCTCAGAAATGCACCTTGAAATGCTGATTTTCCCCACATTATTGTGTATAACTTTCTTATTAATATGCACCTCTTCCATTGTAGAGAGTGTGTCTGGTCTGATTTATAGGTCTGGGGACTCACATCCTTCCTTCAAAATTACTTGTTACCCCTTTGTGGTCTGATGGCTGGGGAAGTACTCAAAGTCATCAGGGTCTTTAGCATATTTTGAGCTTTCCCAGAGAACTGAAAGTCCTAGGTGCCATGGAATATAATATAAAATAACCACAATCTGTGGTCCATGGTAGTAATCCAGAGCCCAGTAAAATTGAAGACAGCTGCTGGTGCATTTTTATTGACTTCTCCCTAATCAGACTCACAGAGCAATGGTACTTCAATATTACATGTCTTGAATGGGGACAATATATTAAGCTATTCACCACTAACTCTGACATCCTGTTTTGAATCTTTCTGGATTCCCGAGCAAGAAATAGTGCTTACTTAACTTCCCATTACACTTTTGGATAGTTTCCTCTAAAGAGAGCAAATAATTTACCATTTTTGCTGCAACTTGCCCTGCTAAAGCTTTGCACTGGTAATTTAATTCTATATTCATTTAGTTTGAATTACACAGGGAACATCTGCAACGATTCCTAACAATAACTACATTTCAAGACAATTACACAGTAATAACTAGAGCTGCAGAATGATGTCAAAGCCAGAAGAGAAAAAAGACAAGCACACAGACTTTGTGCATGAAATTAAATTTTGTTCTTAATTGGGAAAATGCAAGTTTATCAGAGAAAGGTCTTTGTGACACCACATGCATGTACTTAATACATGTGTTTCTGTATTTGCTTCAGCATTTTCTATTGGCATCAGACATTTACTTTCATTACTGGTTCTCTGAATCACTGATGAAATGAATTTCCAAATTTCCTCTCCTTCTTAGCCAATTCCTCTTAAGAAGATGAAGACAATGATAAAAAAAGACCTTGTGAGATTTATCTTGTCAATCTTATGGAATTAAGAACTCTGGGAGGCAGGAACTCCATTCCCTATATTCTATACCCTTTTTTTTGGAGAAGGTTTTTTTGTTGTTTATCAAATAATTTTTATGCTGCTGTATAGTCATCTAGAGGATGACAGACATAAACGTTCAAATTTTATTTTTCCCTTTGAGAGGGAAAAAATCCAATGCCTTATATAGCACTTCTGAGAAGACCTACTTTTTTTCCAAATCTTAAAAAAAATTCTAGTCAGGATACTATCAATATAAACCACAAAAGTTTTGATTTTTTTCTGTGTTTTATATGTTTTCACCTTTTCTCATAGCTTAACAGATATATTGCTGATCCTTTCAAAACTGTCATCTCCTCTAAGGAGCAAGTACACTCTGGTCAATGGTTGATCTCCTAGAATGAGGATAACTCATTCAGCCCTCAGTCCTTGCCCATCTGAATCTGTCCCTCAAAATCAGTGCCCCCTGCTCTCTTCACCCTCTATTGGCAAATCCCCATCTCCATCACTCAGTGTGCAGTTGCTTATGAGGAATCACTTCTGCTGGGTGTCAGGAAGCAGAAATGTGCTTTTCTGCAATTTTTGTCCATGTCATCTCTTGTAAGTGAAGAAAAGAGAAAGTGCTGGAAAAATACAGAGTAAGCACTGCTTTCAGTGCCATAACCAAGACTTCTTGAGGGTACAGTACTGTGAGAGAAAAGTCATTTAGAACTGAAATCCAGGGGTTGCCACTGGTTTACAGCCAAGATGAGATAAAAGCCAGCCCCATCACTCATCCTGTTATTGCTAAGAGCAGAGTGGCATTTGGAAGGGAAGTTTTTCACCTACAGAGGGCCCTCAGTCAGCTTAGAAGGCTTCAGCAAACTCTGAACGTTTTGATTCCTAAAACTTGAGAGGGGAAAAGGTCCACTTAGCTACGATTTTGAAACTCCAATTCTCTGGGTACCCCTAACTCAAACCAATTGCTTAGCCCTCAGCCTTTTCCTTCTGCTCTTCTTACAGTGCCATGACTGTGACTGCATTTATCCTCAAGTCTCACCTGAAAATAGTTGTTTCTTTTGCTACTTCTTTTGTCAAAGTTATTTCTTTTTCTGTGAAAAAACTCAAGTTTTAATTAAGAAGATGATACTGAATCAGTGTAAATGCTAATTTTTCCTCATCTGAATGAACACTAGTAAACCAGTGTCAATAGTTAGTAAGGTTTCACTGCAAAATGTGTCAATATCAGCTTCCAGGAAGATAAAGGAAATTCAGAGAAACATTTTTTTAAAATTTTATAAAACACAGAAAGCTGTATTTTTAAGTTGGACAATTGTTTAGCTGAGCAAAACTATACAAGAGGAAGCACCAAAAAGCTTCTGAATTAGCAGCAGTAATACCTACTGCAGTATTAGTGTGAAGTTCAACTATAAAAATGGAGATCTGATAACATGGCTTTCTACTATCAGTTTAATTCATTGGAGTAACAGTGTGCATACTTATTGTAATCCATATTTTTAGATTGCTCATTAACATCACAGTGACTACATGTTAATCCTTAGCAGGAATATCATACAACAGACATCTGACCAAAGCTTTGATAAATTTCCTAGGAAAATTAAATGAAAGAAAGATGTGTTTCAGAGTCCATTTTAATATTTATATGATGATCTGGAGTTGCTCTAAGAAAGGGCATAGAGTTACTTGTGCTTGTGAGATGCAGGGTAACATGTCAACCAGAACTGATGCCATCAAGTAGCTTTTAAAAATTGTAAATGGAGGAAGCAACAAATGGTTATTAATAATAAAATGAGTCATGTTTAGTAATTAATTTTTGAAGTCTTTCTGACTAATCCAGTCCTTTTTATCC
This sequence comes from Oenanthe melanoleuca, assembly GCF_029582105.1. Taxonomy (NCBI): domain Eukaryota; kingdom Metazoa; phylum Chordata; class Aves; order Passeriformes; family Muscicapidae; genus Oenanthe; species Oenanthe melanoleuca. The sequence goes on from NC_079335.1 coordinate 25,477,060, forward strand.
TTTCAGGGAACAATCAGATGCATTAGCACATGAGTGTTAGAAGATACTGGTCGAGAGCAATCTAACCAAAATGCAAATTGATGGAAAGATTTCCTGTGGTAGGGTTGATAGGGTTGATCAGCTCTGTTACAGACATTTGTTTTACATCTTTGCTCTTTCAATCATATCAGACATTTGGGAAAATTAGCAATGGGCTTGATGCTTTACAGTGAGAAGCTATTTACCAAAATTGTTCCTACTATGTGGTCCAACAACAGTGGTCTTGGGGAACCTTTGGTTTCCACACACTCCTGTGTGTGGTCATAGCACACATTTCATGAATTGGCCTTGTGGATGGAATTCTTCACCATTTCTAGCTCTCCAATACTCTTCTTAGTAGTTGCTCACCTTGAATTCTGAGGTGTGTCTTCATTTCAGTGTACGAGGTTCAGTAAAGAAAACTAAATCCCAAAGAACCTTTGGCTTCCTTATTGGTCAAAACAGGTCATATGTTTCAGAAATGTAAGAGCAAGGCCTGGAAGGAACTTTTCATCATTTGTCCTGAGTTAGCATTGTTACTTGGTGATGCTACCATAAAACAAAGAGCCTGCCAGCTTTTTATCATGAAAGGATATACCTGAATCTTGCACATTCTGTCATATTGAAATGACACAATTGAGGTCCAAATATCTTTTTTGATTCCCAAGTTTAGCTTAAAAAGCGTTTTACTGTAAAGGGAAGAACAATCTTGCTTTTTATGAGCCTTATGTGCATGCCTGGGCAGGATATTATTTTGTGGTGCTTTTGGCTTGCTTGTACCTGTTTAGAGCAACATAGCATGTAACTCATTTAAGAGTGCTGTGACAGGGGCTTTCTATCTCTTTCTGGGCCATTTTGCATAAATGGGACTATTATCTATTGGTAATCTGTGGAGCCAGGACTACTCTATCTGTACTTTGGATATTCCTCAGATAGGAGGACTTGACTCATACAAGATTTTTTCTACTCCTGCCTATTCTGAGCAGGAAGGGAAGTCTTTACTTGCACCTTTGTACCAGAAAAAATGGAAGGATCTTTGGCAGGAAAAGGGCAAGTAGTTTCCTTGAGGAAAGCCTGAACTTCTGACAGTTCCTCAGTAATCTGTGAATTTTTTATACCTGAATACTGTGGTGATTTTTTTGTGGGAAAATTTATGGGCAGCTTTGCAGAATAAATTCTGGAGAACTTCTATTTACAACAGGAGTGAATACATAGAAGAATGATTTTTTTTTTTAATGAAGATTTAAATTTTTGTTGCAGATTATTTGCTAGTAAAAGTGAGTTGTTAAAGTCACACAGCTTTACTAGACTACAGTTAAAGGCTGAAGTTATCTCAAATTATGGGAAAACAAACCAAATGAAAGTAATTAGATTAATCATTGAAAGCACTTAAGGCCTTAAATCTTTGTTTTACAAATGTCATCTTCTATTTTAACATTATTGTGGGAGCTACCTGCCAGACAAGATGATCATTTTTCAAAGACAGCTAATAAAATATGCAAATGTTTTTACAATAACAAGCAAAAAACCTTGAAAGAAGGCAACCTTAGCATAAGTAAACATAGTGTAAATCTATCACAAAATATCCCAGAGACTTTTTCCTCTTGGAAAGATATAGCAACTGCTTATGTTTGTTCTGATAATTTAAGGTTTCAAAAGGGTTTGTGCAATATTGAGTGTTGGTAGCTTCTTTTTTAGTAATGGTTAAGAACCACGTGTAGATTCATCTAGAAGTATGAAAACAAAGATCTGGAAACTCCATAGAAAGTAAGATCTGGAACTGGATTTTGCAAGTGGCCTTCTAGTATATGATGAGAAACCAAATTGCATTCACCACTGTGAAGGATCTTGGGTTCAAATCTTGGACTGCCTCACAGACCTCTGAAACCTGGAAATACCTTCTTTGTGTGACTAGCTTTGCAATAAATGCTTTTATTAGAAATTTGTGCCTTGGAACTGCAAAATAATACTATTTGGACCTTTTCTTTGCCTCAGTGAAAATGCAGCACTTCTGTGTTGGGGAAGACTAGATGCAGGATAAAAGTTGTGCATGATCACAGATGTTCTGATCAGGCTGGTAGAAAACAGAAAAATCTAATTGTAGTGAAAAATCAGTTTGTCATGATTGCTGAAACTTGTCTGACTTAGAAACACCTACTGAGTGCAAATCACTGGATCAGAGCAGGAGACATGAAAGGAACTTTTATTCCAGACCAAGCCTCTCAAAAATGAGAACAAAGTTATTCAAAAGCGGATGCATTGATGTAGATCTTAGACTGCACTGCTGAGCCATTCTCTTTTCCCCTTAACTTGCTATTTCTACCTTCACCCATAATAAAATAAGTATGAATGACTGGATGCAGAAAAGGCCACCAGAACTTCAACACTTCCATTATGTTGCCTGTTGGGAGAAATTCAAAGACAAAGGGTGAGAGGCCTGACCCACTGACTGGACCAACAAATTCACCTGTCTCTGAGATGTTTGTTCATAATCCAAAATTTTACAGTGGTGTAGGAACTCTCTGGTCTGTGTCTCATCATATAGATGAGGCTACCCTGCATATTCACATTTTCTTACATTATTTTTAATATTTATTTTTTCAGAGTTATCTTTTCTCAGAATATTCTCATCTGGAAAAGCAACATGAAAGCACTTGTCAAATTTGGAAGAACAAATGGATTAGATTTTTCACAAATCCACTATTGTCTTTTTTTTTTTTTTTTTAATGTAAGGGATGGAGTTTTCCAAGATGCACAGAATTTTCAGGGACAAGTATTTTTTTTTTTGTGCTTTATGTCTCTTCAGTACTCCTTTGTTTCACTCCCATAAATTATTCCAGTGAAATGACTTTACAGCAGCAGAATATGTCACTCTTTGGAGAAGGAAACTTCTCTTTGAAGGATAGACTTCAGAAGAGGCTGGTGGTCTGACAACTTGAGAGAGTCTATTCCTTTTTATGGCTTATTTTTTTGGAGGGGTGAATGACTTGCACCTTGAAATGGTTATTTTCAAGCACATCTATTCCTGTAGTAGATGAAATTTTATTTGCTCTGTCTGTTGCTCTGCTTCCAAATGGGGTAATATCTAATTTGAATGTTTTCTTATAGGTTCCTTTACATCTTATATCCTTGAGGCATTTTCTTACTTGGTACCTTATTTGGCAACTATTTTGCACGTATAAACTTCTTGCCTATATCTTACTCATATTTTCTAAAATATTTTATTTTTTCCAGAGTTGCTATTCAAATTTTCACCTTACTTTGCCTCCTTCTGTTGGCATTTAGTTCTATGAGATTCTTAACTGGCTATTGCATATTGACCATGCAGGCTGTGCTGCCCTTTAGAAGTCTGATGAATTTCCTAACTCCATTCAGTGGAATATGACTCAAATGGCTCATTCCAAGCTGCAAATACCTCACCCACCAGGACTTCAAATGGTCTGGTTGGAAAGGGAGGATGTAGAACTATCACTCAAACTTCTCCTCTACCTTCCTTTGAAGGGGAATGGTAATGAGAGAGTGGAAAAACAACTATAAAAATATTCAGACTCTAATCTACATACTCTTTTCCAACCCACTCTCTGGGCATGTAAAAGTGACTTTCCTTAACAGAAATTTTCCAAAGTCTCAGATCTTTGAGTGACACAGCCCTCTCTTTTCAGCTTCACAGGTATCTGCCTGCACTTCACATAATTTCAGGGAATGTTAGTCCCTTGATTATGTCAGTATCTCAGGGAAACAATTCACAGTGTTTCTGTGCCCTTGCAGTTTCATCCTGTCATTTCTGAAAAGTATTGCCTTGTACCTAAAATGTTCTGTTCCTGTTCAATGACTCCATGATACTTCCTGTTTAACAAGGGACAGTAATGGAATGCACAATTAAAATAACATTGCTTGGCCACTAAACTCTCCAGCCATCTTTGTAACATTGCTTTAATTGCATGAGCACAAGGCATGTCTATTATTTGGGAATATTACAGGTGTTAAACCAGTGAGATAATGATGAAGGAGTGAATGCCTTGTCTTTGCTAAACTGAAGTGAGCATTCTCCTTAACTCCTTCCATGAGAATTATATCCAGGTTTATGTAGGTCTCTCATGTTTCATTACAGGCAACTTTCAACAGGGTTTACAACAGAACAAAGCAGAATGGAATTGAGTAAACAGTTGGGTTTTACAATGACTTTCTGTTGCTGGTGTTTTAGATGTTGGTCATGCAACTGCTCCCAGGCATGCTGGGCTTGCTGCATTTTCAGAAAATAGTCCTTACCACAGTATTTTGCTCAGAACCTGCATGGCTTTTGTTTAATATCTTGAGATGCAGGAGGACTATTTCAACCCATATTACTCTACAAAGTATTGAGCTATTCAATCTGCTTCAGTACATTCCTTTGTTATCTTTTTCCCTCAATCCCAGTTCTTAAGGAGATGCTCATATATCTGAAAGAGTTCTTCATTTTGTCATTGCACAATATCACTATTATGCCTTTTCTCCATGCTAATTTGTTATTACTGTGGCTTTAATTCACCAAATACCCTGAATCATGCTTGGCATAATGCAATAAGGGGAACTTTGTGCTGTGAATCCAACTGCAGGCAAAGAGTCCAGGGTAAGGCTCTAAGTGGAAACCCCAACCTCAAAGAAAGTGAAGAAAATTCAACAGCGGTAACTAACGGTGCAGACTAGAAAAGGGTTAATAGAAAATTTTGTAAAGATTTTCAGCAAGATTTTTCTTTTTGTAGAAATCAAGGATGTGGAAAAACTCAAGAGTCACACATCTGAAAATGTCAGCTGTGCAACAAGGCAGTATTTCATTACGTTTCCACCAACAGGGCTCAGAAGAGGTCATAAACTTTCCAGTCGCTGATAGCCAGGGCTTTAAAAGAGCTTAAGGTTTCTGTAATCATTTTTGTAAGCAAAGTCCAAGGTTTCTAAGTGTGTATACATGGAGACCAAGGCTTAATAACCTTTTTCAGAAGTTACTTGGCACTTTAAATGCCTCAAATTCTGGTGTCCATTTTCATGCACATCAAAGGACTTGAATTTTGAAAACCATTGAGATAGAAGGATAGACTTTCACAGTGCAAGCATTCAAGAATTAAGGACCCTAAGGTGCATTTTCAGTGCTGACAGCACCGAGAGTTGTGTGGCAGTTTCTCACTATTTCTGTTGCTCTCTATGCCCCTTTCAAGTGTAACTCTGAATAACAGCCCTTTCTTGTCATGCACTCCCAGTGCCCTGAACCCTTCTTCTTCCCAGTGCTGGAAGCTCTGTGGGGAGGGAGGGAGGGATGGAAGTCAGCTATGCCATCCCTGGCTCTCCTGGCAGTGCAAGACAAAGAGAAAGGTCAGTAAATCTGAATCTTTCTGTGAGGCAAAGATGATGCATTCCCCTGCTTACTTCTCCAAATCCATACAGACTGCCCCTGTGTGTTTTTCTGCTAGACCCAAGAATTCTTATCTCCCAGCTGGGAGTGGATATGCACCCACACATCCATTTGTCAGATTCATTGCCTCATTTTATGCTGTTAATGTTCTTGTTCAGATGGAGTTATTTCCTGCTGCTCTATTACAGATGTTCCTTATGCCCATTGTTTTTTCTTAGTATGAAGCCTTGCAGATTTCATTTTATCTTTAAAACACTTATATCTACTTGCTTGTGTCTTCTCTACGTGGTCCATTTTATACCCATGGCAGATTCATAATGTAATATTTTTGTACCCTTTTAAATTCTAGTTGTTGCAGGTGCTACCAAGGGTACTAGAAATATATAATAAGAATATTATTAAGAATAAGAATAAGAATAAGAATAAGAATAAGAATAAGAATAAGAATAAGAATAATTCTCTCACCTCCTTTCAGGAGGTGTAAAATCCCATGATTTTTCACTATTTTTTATAATTTAGAAAGATGTTTCAGATAACACAGTCTAATACAATGCTACCCATTTTTAAAATAGAGAATCCTCAATGAAACAGCTTTTTTTTTGTGTTCAGACAACTCAGAAGACCCTACATTCTTCTGACCACTCACTTGATCTTCTTTATGACAGCAGTTCACTGTGTCACTAAATATACTTCTGAACATCAGTTCTTCTGTTTTTCACCCTTGAATTGTTGCTGTGGTGATGCTCACCAAAGCTTCTGTCAGAGTGTCAGGAAATACCAGAGCTTTCAAGGATGAGGGTCATAAGCTAACATAATGTAAAGTGTCATCTACTGTTTTCCTACAGTATCTAAGATTGTTTTAAAAGATTTATGTAATTATCAGTAACTGGTTTCTTCTATATTCAAGGTCTGTTTGCAGTTAATTGGCCTCTTAGAATCATAGAAAGATTTGGGTTGGAAATGACCTTAAAGATCAACCAGTTCCAACCTCTCTGTCATGGCAGGGATTCCTTACATTTGGCTCAGATCTTGTCTTCCACTGCTCCATGTAGAGTGGAGCAGGTTAAAAAGCCTCCTCTTGGTTATTCATTTTCTTTTTGTCTGAAATACCGAGGGCATTTATGTGAAAGACTTCATGCTGACAAAATCTGAAGACAGGACTTACATGGCAAGCCTTCCAGTTCTCTTAAGGACAGCAACAAATTTTAGATGTCAGGAAGCGTGGGGAAAATTGTAAAAATTGGAACCATTGTACCTAGCTATGATGGAAAGCAAATATGAAACATCATGAATTGAAAGTAGAGGAGTAGCTGGGAGTTAGACTTTCCCTCAAATAAATCAGGACCAAATATCAAAAGATCAGTAGATTTTTCTCCTCATGGATAAAATAAGCTCAGGCCACTATTAGAAACCTTGGAAGAAACTACTGTAGAGAACTAGAAAGAGAGAAGTCAGTGGCCATAAATATTCTGACTTCTCTTTCTTATTTATTTAAGCATATTTTTTTACCTGTATTCTCTGTTAAGATTTGATAAAAGATGACAATTTTGTGGCTTTTTTTAATATAAAACCTTTTAAAAATGCAAGCTTAGAAATGTATACTCTCTTCTAGTTTCAAATACAAGGAAATACATCTCCCATCATTTCTACTGGGATGTGAAGATTTTAAATGAGAATTCCAAGAATGGAAAGAGTAACAGTGAGGTTAAGAATGGCTGGTTTTCCTTATGCAAAACTCAGTGTTTATCTCCTCAAAGAGCAGTGCAGGGACAGCAAAAAGACTGATGTCCCTTTAAATATACTGTTTTCAATCTAATTCAGACAATGCATCCTTGGACCTTAAGAATCAGAAAAATTGAGGCTTAACTTGTTCTGCATCATTCAGGTATTGTGGACTTTCCTTGAAATTTGAAGATGCCAATGCCTATTTTCTGTGGCATCATTTTTAATAGACTTTTGATAACCAATATTTATTTTTTTTTTTAATTCAGGCATGCTAGTTTAAAACTAAAGACCTGTAGCAGACCTTACTTTTAGAGGAATCTTAGATTCCTACACTTTGTAGCATTCAGCCTAGCTCATAATCTGTATGATTCATAGAGGAAATTATTCAGCTATGGAGGAAAAGCAAAAGAGTTGAGAGAAAAATTCAGACTGTAAAACAAAGCAAAAAGAAATCAAACTACAGGGATGAAAAGAGGGATGTACTTGGGTTTTCTCTGAAAATGGGAATGGATTCAAAAACATTAAGGGAGGGAAGTAGCCTGAAGAGGACTGTGGGACTTAAAAAAATGTCAAGAATAAGTTACTTACCAAGATAGCATATTAATTGTGTAGTTATTTGCTTTAGTGCTTCCAAATAGGGAAAATAGACAGATGTTAAAACCCATTATTAACTACCAGATAAAGAAGTTGCAAAGAAAATAGATACTTTGCCATGACTTGTGAGGATAGACAGAAATATCCAGCAATGAACAAAACTCTTCCCAAAACCCACCTGAATATTCAATAAATAGAATGTACTCCTTGGGCTTCCTCTGCACAGCCTTTGGTAAGCAGGGCTTGCTTAAGATGGGGCCCAAGTCCCTGGATCAGCAAGGGATCAGCTGGTGGTGCCATTCTGCACATCACTTCTCTGGGACATTGCATTTCTCATCCCAAAAGGCAGCAGGCTTGTACCAGATTTTAGCCAGGTGGATGTAGCCAGGTGGATGATGAGGGGTTTAAAACCTGTACAAATATAATAATTGTCCCAGAGTACTGTGCCCAGTGTGTTAATAGCAGAGAAGCAAAGCCAATTCCCTTTCCACTGTAAACAGAAAACAGTTTGGTTTTTTAACAAAGTCCTCTATTATATTTCATTGCCTCAGCCTTTGTTTTTGTGACTATTTTGTTGAACAAGGAACAGAAAAAAAGCTAGAAAAATAATTGGAAAATAATGTACCAAACCAGAATTTAGAAAACAGGTTCTGATAAACATACTGCACTTGATGCTTTCACTTGATCTCTTTGGTGCAGCTATTTGTTTTCCTTTATCAGCTTCTCTAAGTACCTCTGTTTCTGAGACCTCCTGCTCCTCTGCCCAGCATTTGCAGTCTCCAGAAATTTGTGGGTACCAGGAGACTGTTAGCTTTATGTTTGATGAGGAAAGCTAAATAAGAGTTGTTTAATGTTGTCTCCTGCCTCTTGTTGACCTTTTCTCAAGAACTGAAACCTGAAAGGAGCACAGTTGTTTCTGAGCACTGACGAATGCAGCTGTGGAGCTGGGGGAAGACAAAGGCCTGGACTGTAGAGTTAAAAGAAAAAAACAAAACCCTGGTGTGTTATGCTTTGCTCCTGCTGCTGAAGCCCCTGTATTTTAACTTTAATTGTATGCAGCAGCATAAAGCACCTTTTCATCTCCTCTTCCTATTTACTTTCCCTAGTTCTCTTCATTTACCTGCTACTGTTTTTGTGCTTTGTCAGGCCCAAGTGTCTGTAAAGGCAATCACCATAAAAGAAGATGAGTTTTGTTAAGCTCTCTAATGAGTTCAGAATTGAGCTCTGGATAGGCAGCAAATCTCATATGTGTAACGAGCAGCAACATTTGGTTTGAAGAGCACTAAAACCTTCACCAGTCAATGAGCTGTTTCTCCTAAATTATTTCTGTCACCAGGTTTTTCTCATTAGCCTGTACTTGCCTATGTAGTAGCCACATGAAATTACTATTTGATAAGGTGTTTATTAAGGATCTTGCCTTGTTTTCTCTTCCTGAGGGCAAGAAGTGTTAGTATAATCATCATTTTTGCATGCTTCTGATAGATATTTGCAGCAATCAAAGTAAGCATTTGGTGAGACTTAAGTAAATGTTCTGCCACAAGAACCTGACAAACTCTTAAAAGAACAGGAAATGTATTCTATAAATAAAAAGCTTAATTATTATTTGCATTGGTCCAAGTTATAGACTTGTGGAACAATTTATTTGATCTCTCTGCTTTTTCTCCAAGCATTCTAAGAAGCAACCTTAGAGTCCAGAGGTCAGACACTTGGCACCTACCTTTACATTCACTGGTTCTTTTTGTGGTTTCTGGGCTGCAGGTTGTTTCACATTGGGCACTGGAATTGAGTCCCTGATTGTGGGAGAAAGGAGATAATTTAAAAGGAATTTAATTGCATCTGGATCTAGCCACTGCTCTATACAAGAATATCAGTGATTTGCCCTTTTAAGCATTATGGTTCTGTAAACAAAAAATACTGAGAAAGCCAAGAGTGTAGAAGGACTGTCTGGAGTTTAATATTGTTGCCCCAGGGCTCTACAGGAAATTTTGATGTGATGAAACAGAAGGCATCCCAGTGGCCATCCCCTCTGTAGACTTCACAGCACTTTCTTTACTGTCTTTCACTTTTGAGGATGTCTCACACTTTTCTAGGTTGTGAGGATAAGAGCAGGAATTCCTCAAGTCATAGAGCTAGAGAGTGCATTGTGATTTCAATGGCCCTTGTGCATCCACTGCTGCCAGCAAGGAACTGTATGTCTGACTCATATATAGAAATTTGAAACAGAAAGATTTTTTAAATAGATAGTAATAGATTTTAGATTAGAGGAGCTGCTAAAATGTGCCTGTCTGAATCTTACACTGATCTTTATATTTTTTCTCCATTTTCAGCTTGTATTTTTCATTAGTTTCACTGGGACAATCTAGTGACTGACAACAGCTTTGCTCATTTCGATTTATATTTTCACAAAAGGAAATAAATTGGTTCATTAATCAATGTTAATTGTTTGTTAGACCCCCAAGGAAAATGAAACATTCAGCTGATTAATCACTCAGGGAACTTTTCAGTGGCCTTGAAATAGTGCATTACTACATAACATTATCAACTGCTGTTTTGTTCTCTTGTTCTTTATTACTGATATGCAAAAAGCCATCAGTACATTTAGAAATTTCTTCATGAGTACACAGAAGAGTTGAAAAAATATAGCCAAAATTATGCTTGCTCCAGAGCTGCTGGAGGTGCTCACCTGGCCAGATTTTAGCAGATGTTATAAATAATGCCTGGTCCAGTTTTCATTTCTGTGAAACAAACAGATTCTCTTCTCTTTTTACAAAAGTGAAAAATGGACGAGGTACTGTTTCTTAGCAAAGCACTTGGCCACAGAGTGTGTAGTTTTATATCAGAAATAAAAGCAATTTCACTCTGCTTTAACATGTGTTTGGCAAGTAAATACAGGGTAATACAAAGGTCAGAAACTTGCAAAAAGTTTAATTCCCTTTTCATTTAGGAGAAAAAGTGGAAGGGGAGCAGTGTTGTTTTAGACAAATAAATTGTCACTCATATGGTGCCTTCACTTTAATATATGTTAACAGAAAAAGAAAAGAGGAATTCATTTTTAATGAGAAATAAATAACCTCAATATTAATCATATTTAAGATGCATGAGGATATTGAATCACAAATGATCACAACTAAGTGAAGCTCTAGGGAAGATGCACCCAGCTGCCTCTCTGAGGTTCACAGTGAAACATCAAGAGACAGATAACACAGGTTGCCCCAAATTAAACTCCATTTAGATACATGTTAAATAAAAAACCCAAACACAGAGCATAAGGTGGTGAAATTTGCATCCTGGAGGCTTTCAAGCCTCAGCTGGACATGGCTCTGAGCAACATTCCTCAGCAGAAGTTAACCTTATTTGGAGGTTGGTTAAGAGACTTGCAGAGGTCCCTTCCTACCTAAATTATATTACAATTTTATAATTCAGAGTTTTGAATGAATGAATTGAAAATTCAATATAAACTTAAGAGTTGATTCCAAATTATTTCATCCCACAAACATTGCTTTCTTCTGATATATGTGCTTGGCAGGCAATTTCCACCATATTTCACAGACAGGAAAAAATCCTCTTCTCTTTTCTGGATTTACTGCTAAGTTTCTTTTTTCTGGTTTTAGAAAAATCAAACGGTACACAAAATAACTGGGATGTTTATTTATTTATTTTTTTAAAAAATTAAGAAAATATTTCAATTTCTAGAAGTCCCTAATCCTTGAAATTACTAATTACTTTAAATCCCTAATTACTTTAACAGAAAAAAAGCTCATCATGACTACTGGATATTTGTGACTTAAGAAGACAGAATTCAAAAGCTCCTAATTCCTGAATGACATTTTAGTGAATGACTGGAATTTAAAAAAAACCCACAATTATTGATTGCTTAATTTTTAGATAATTTATTTAATTATGCCTTTGAGCAGCTTGTCACACAAGTCACCACATGAATAATAAACTGCCATATATAAAACAGTTACCCCAGACCTCAAAATGACTCATCTTAAACAGCATTTCAATAGGGCAAGCTATTTATTTGAAGAAAATTAGATAATAGATAACAGATACCTGTAGATAACAGATTTTTGGGATAGATAAAATGAAGAAACATGCTTCACATAGAACTTTTAGGCCAAGGCACACATTCTTGTCTTCTTTCCCAACCAAAATGTAATGAAATAAGTTACTCATGTATTTGTGACAATTTCCACACAGAAGACTTACATGAAACTTGCTAAACTACACAAGACTATAGAAATTCCTCTTATGCTATGTTATGGAAAAAAGAAGGACAAGCCCAAGGGTTTGCTCTGCTGAAGGTTTAGATGCAACTTTTGAGGCTAAGGCTGATTAAATATTTTAAATAAACTGAATAAAGATGTCCAAAAAAATGCTCATCAATTACAACTGATAGGCAAAGTATTGTTGTGCCTGAGCAGTGAGGTTTTGGTTGTGCTCTGCTCTGACTGTGGCACTGTATTTTTATCCTTTCATGAGCTCCCCTTCCATGTGGAAGCAGCCTGCAGCCTGAAGCTTGTCCTCTGCTCACCACTCAGGAGCCAACAGAGGTGAAGGTGATGGGGGCAAACCAGACCAGGGCAAGAACCAAAGAAAAACACAATTGTCACACTACATGTGGTCTCTTACCTTCCCTACGTGCTTTTTTCTATCACCTGCAGGACTGTTTCTTGTAAAAAAGGATCTTGCAGTATATTTATCAGTGATTCTACATTTGATTGCTGTTGAAAAAAAAGTGAGTTTGTGCATTGTTATGCTACCACCATAACATTATTTAAAAGGACAATGGCAAAGGTAAAAATAGCTTCTGTTAGAATATGCTTCTTTTTATGTGATGCAACAGCTCCAGATGTTATAAGTAAGGGGATTTTTAGAGCCAAATTATCTCTCACTATTAATAGTTACTTGTTTGTCTTGCATCTTTCTCATCAAGGACAAATAAAACACATAGGTCAGCGTCCCTTCTGAATTATCTGCAGGAGGTTGGCACAAATGTCTCCATCCATAGTGTCACAACACTGCAATAATTCGGCCCCAAACATGGCATGAATATATTTAAATACTAGACAAAAAGTATTTTAATTGGAAGAAAAGATAAACACTTTAGGAAGGCTTATTAGTGACCTCATCCCTGAGGAGTGCATGAGTTCTCACAAAACTAAACCACAGCTTGACAGCATTCCTCTATATGTGGGGGTAAGGATTTACATAAAATTTGAACAGGATGGAGTTATAGGTGACAAAAGCTACATTATAGGCTTCCATTAATCTAGATCCTAGCACAACAATTAACACTGACAGATAATTTTGCTTGTTTAGATAAGAAAGACAGTTTTATTGGCTACATTTTATTGTCCTAGCAGCCGGGTATGCTGCAGCTCCTTTTGTCTCTCTGTTGTTGTCATCATCTTTAACCCCTGATTCTCTGATATTTAGTGTTCAACTCTACCCCAGCTGCTCTAATACTACACCTTGCAAAGTGGATCAGACAGTGTAGATTCAGAGGTCCATTTTTTCCACTGTCAATCAATGATGAGTGAGACTACTGATGATTTAAAAATGATAAAATCTAGTTTTATGAAATTACCTGTCACCTTTCTGGCTATTGTCTGAAGTTAAGCAATTCACACTGGTACAGATTTGAACTGACCAACATTCCCAAGTCCTTTATAACAGAAAAATGCCTTTCCCATTCTAAGCAATATCAAATAAAATCTGTCAGTGTGTTCTCAGAGAAACGTGCTTAGTGTTCATCTATCTAGGTATGTGCTGAAGTATTAATAGAACACTTTTATATTTTGCTTATGAAATAAATATTGCATACACAGAGTTCCTTCATGCAAGAATCTCACATATAAAATGTTTATGCATCTTCATGTTCATTCTCTTGTTTTACATATTTGCTTCATACATAGGATGGATATTCCACTAATTTACCTCCTAATTCTGGTCACTATTTTCTACTCCACCCATATACCATAGCTGTTTACCTTTTATTTTGGAAAAAAGCAAGAAGAAAAAATGTAGGAACAAAATCTCTCCTCTTGAAATAACCTGTCTCTCTTTCAGTGTTCACTGTATTCATCCTATTCCTTTTTTCAAAAGTCAACTGATTTTCTGAGGCTAGAAGTAAATAGAAGGGGTGTCAGACATTTCTAGACCTTTCAGCTCAAAAAGTTACTGGCAGAGGCATTTCTTTTCAGAGCCCAGATAAAGCTGCATGAGAACACCTAAGTGTTCTTGACTGAGTAGAGCAGAAAGAGAGCTCTTCACACACACTTTAAAGCTACAGCAGAAATCATAAAAGCCCTGTGTATATTGTAGTAAACAAATGCATCTGTAATAGTGCCTTGGGAGAAATGGAGCACTCTGGAACACGAATCTCAGTTATTCTAAAGTATTTGATGACAAATCCAGATCTAACAACTAGAACAGAAGTTTCATGACACTTTGGGTAGGAGTTTATACCCTAAACATGAGCATCTACTACAAATGTAGATTCTTTAAGGCATCCAAGGCATTATATACAGTTGGTTATTAACAAAACATGTGCACTGTGGAGTGATGGCAGAGAGGCACCTACCTTAAGATAATTTTCTTCTGTGTATTTTGTACATGGTTCCTTACAAATGTTTGTACCAAGGTTTAACCCTTCCTGTTTTAGTAGGACATAGCTTGTATTTATTCCAGGCTCATGAAATGTTCAGTGACTGGCTGTGTGAATTCCCCTTGTTCTACTAAACTCAAGTACACACAATTCCATACCTAGGGCCTCTCTAACCCAGTACAGTAGTGAAGATCTGAAAAGGGCATTTTCAAAGGTTTCAAGATCCTTCACATCCTTGTGTGATGGGTAAACAAGGAAGCCTCTCCATCTGATGCCTTTCTGGTTGAGGCCAGATGTGTAAGGCAGGAATAAATCCTGTAGTGCCAGAGGGATATCTGTCAACTTGCATCTCCAGATTAAGCTAAAGCTCCTCTCTCTTTGTGGTTTTGGAGATTCAGTGGGAGGAAGCCACAGAAGGATGGATAGTAAGGAGTCTGGTGAAGTCCTAGTCACCTGCATTGCAGCTGCAGTGTCTAAGTGTCTCTTGTTTCAGAAAAATTTTTTGTACCCATTTGGATTCTCCACCTCTGCCCTTCATCAACTTTTACCTTTTTATGGTGTTTATTACAGCAGTTTAGATTTAGGCAACACAGACCTAAAGGGTGAAGAACTTTCAAGGCAGAGCAGCATAGGGTACTTTTCTGTATTCAGTCCTGATGTAATGCTTTAAGATTTGAACCTTTATATTTTTCAAATCCTGTACTGGATTAGTGCATAATTCTAAACTCCAAGTGAAGAGTTAGCCACTGTCTACACATCTTGGTCAGGCAAAACAATCCTCTAGTTCTGAAACTCAAGGACACCCTACAGCCTCTGGCCCCAAAAAGTATAAACAAAAGTGAAGTGGGAGGAGAACAAACTGGGAAATATGACTTCATTACCTGAAGCCATAATTGGAATATTAACCCCTAATGTATAAACAGACCAAACTTAAATCTATCTGAAAAGCTTATGACCATCATCCATTTTGGTGTAACCACTTGGGAGCCTTTGTCTGCCCTTAATAACCTGAAGGCCCTTCACTAAATATATCCACTTTTGTATTTTTGTCTGGCCTCTACTTCTAGATAATCCTGAAAATGGCATCAGTTCCTTTTGTCTGACTGACATTTCTGTTATTTAATTGTTCTTTGAAATAACAGAGACTGAGATACTCCCCAAATATGTGTGAAAAATCAACAGCTCTTCAGCATTTTTAGACTCATTCCTCAGCTTAGAAGTGCAAGAAATGAGATTTATTTCTTATACAGGGTAGTGGCCCTCCATTTCATAAATAATTTTAAGACCTCTCCAATGCCTCCCATCAGCTTGAAGTCAGAACTGAGGTGTTGGAGAGCTGACTAAAATTGTTCAAGCAGTTCTAAAACTCCTAGCCAGCAATTTCAGTATTATATCCTTTGGCCTTATGAAAGATGTTTTTTGATATACATATAGATATATATACACAATATAATAATTTATACACTATAATAACACATAGAACACAATAGAGAATATAAAATACACTCCTTATATGTATTACATAAAATAAAATACAAAATGCATGATACATGATATATATATAATATATAATTTTACAGAAAAATATTTTATTTATGTTCACCAGACTTTATTTCAAAAGCCTCATTTTTTTTGTTATTTAGTGCATTCCAAATAGACCAGTACTTTCTCACATGAAAATGAAAAATAGACAGGGTTTAGTTTGGGAACTGTTGAATGTAATCTAGAATAAAAATTTAAGTAAAACTGTTTTGTTTTGATTTTTTTTTTTTTTAATCCTGAAGCAATATCCAATCCACTGTTAAATGATGCTTCAAGTTTATTTTCTTAATAGTCAGTATTTTAAATGTGGTGATTTAGAGGGATATTGTTGTGTTTATTTGAATAGAATGATTTCAAACAGAATTAAAATTGTTTTTTCTAATCTTGACTACATCCCTGACACAACTGAATCTTTTTTATTTCACAATGTATACAGGAAAATATAAATAATAAAGTGCAATTTTAAAATTTCATATTATATGCAATAATTTTGACACTAGCAGAGTCACTAGCTGAGACAGGCTGCCAAATAATGTTGGTAGAGAAAGATGGAAAAGCTTATTCAATGAGAAGCTAAACCCAAGAAAAACAGATTATAAAAATCAGCAGGTCACTCACATAAGCAACTCTAATGGTGATTGTTCTCAGGGAAGGAAATGATCACTTTTACAGCTAAGACATGATATCAGGGAAGATTCATGTCATTGTGCAGAAATGAGTGAGAAACAGTCTCAGTAGGAAGGGAAAAAATGCAAAATGATTTATGTAAAATTGGATTTGATGGATTTTGGGAGGTCATTGAAACTTCTGCTGCATTTAATTTGCAAAAATAAGAAAACAATAAGCTATCAGCTGGTCTATTTGCCAGTGATAGGCCATTTCTGTCATCTTGAACTTGGAGAACTTTACCTGGAAAATGGAAAATAATAAGTATAACTGAGAACTTTCTGTGTACTCACAGTTGCACGGATAAATTAAAGTAATTGCTGATTTTTCTAAGTATGCACAGAAGTTATTTGAAGGGAGATGATCCTGTTATGGCAGCATCACCAGTACCCAGCTGGCAGCACAGCATGGTGTGCCACCACCAGTGCTGGGGGCAGCAGAACAAAGCAGCAAGGAGACACTAACTCATGATGTACCAGTGCTTTATTCTGGCTGCACTGCACTGGTCTGAGTGACTTCACACAGATTTAGAGGGATAAATCCATGGTATGTCCCATGAGTGAAATTGCTGTGTTCAGACTCATTTAGTCCAGAAGATAGTTTGATTAAGATAAACTTCATAATGGACAAGTCCAGTGTAAAACTCCATCGTGGTCAGTAAAATAAGTCTAAACTCCACATCCTCAGGCACATTCACACATTGTAAATAAGCAATTCTTTGAATTCAATTGCATTTGCTGATTGAGCCTTGGAATAATATAATGTACTTTATGTTTTAGAGACTCCAGGAATGATCAGTAACATTTGTCATTGTTTAGTACTGTGACATTGTATTTTTGAAAGTTTTGTCATTTTCCATAATCAGTGGTGGGAATATAAAAAGGAGGATTTTCTATTTGCATCAATTTAGATCACCACTGCTACACTACTTTTTTGTGCATATGAATTTAATATTTAACAAGTTTTCACTATAGTCAAATTTTTTAGAAGTTGAAATGAGTTGGTATTGGGGTATTTTGTTTATGATTTTTCTTTTCTTCTTTCCCATCCTTTCTGTAAAGGAAAACAAGGGACAGAAAAGGTGGAAGAATAGGTTTGTGAAATAAAACCACTTCTTTACCTACATTCTAAATGAAGCTGACCTCTGCTAGAAAACAGACCTCTGAGAAAAAAATCATGAAGCAGAAGATCTGACTATACTGACCTCCTTTGGAAATTAAGGCCAGAAATGTTAGCTGCTCTGTAATTAGAAGGTATGATGTGCAACAGACCTTGAAGCCCTTTGTTTTCAAAGTTTGGTGGTTGTCAGAGGGACTATCACAGTGATATGTGTTTTGAAGTAAGAACTCTCAACTGTCTTTGTGCAAAAAAGAATTTCCGTGTTTATTGATAATCATATTTAAGGGTCAGAGGAAAGGTTATTATTGAATTATTTAACACATATTTTCACAAAATTGATAGTTTTTTTTGGCAACCCAGAATCAGAATATTAATCTCTATGACTAAGAGAAAGGTATTTTAAACAAGGTGGAGGTTATCATGTTGGTGGTAGAGGTCAGTGACCTTTATCTCTGGTAATCTTTCTGAAGAACATAGGTCATCTAATATAGTTAAGTCCCTTCTGCCTTTTTTTTTTTTTTTGTATGATCTTTCTGGTATGCACCATATTCCTTCAAAGATAATTCTTCTAATGTAAAAATAGGTCAATGGGCATAAACTGAAACATAGCAGGCTCTCTTTTTTCACTGTGAGGAGGGTCACACACTGGCACAGGCTGGCCATGATGAATTGCATCAATCCTTGGAAATATTCAAAAGCCATTGGGATACACTCCTGGACAGCCAGCCAGCCAGCCCTGCTCAACCAAAGAGTTTGGACCAGACAACCTTCAGTGGTCTTTTCCAATCTCAGCCACCCTATGATTTGATTAAGATATTTGTGTTTACAAAAATCTATTGTTAATCTCTCTCATCTTTTGTAAATCAACAGTGACTGTGAATTTGTTAATAGTAGATATAAAGAATCTGAGATAAATCTTAGCCTTCATAATATAGTTTGACACAATCTCATTTTTCATTTAGAGAACTGTAACCTTACACTAGCTTCTAGAATTTATCAGCTTCATTCTCTGAAACCCTGAAGTAAACGATAAAATTGCATCACAAGAAAATGATTACATTTTAGATAATATCTGCTGAACTAACAGATGATTGTCATGGGGTTTTTGTGTATAAGATAAAGAAACCAGTATTGCTGCTGTCACACTTTGCAGGCCATTCCATTTCCAAAATATATCCCAACCATGGCATTTTTTTAAATCAATAAGTTTTGGAAATTGTAGTCAAAGTGAATTCTGTTGTTTGCTCAAGTTGAAAGTTACACACTTTTAGCATGTTTATGATCAAACTTTGTTTTAAAGACTAATAGATCTAATCTCTTTCAAATTTTTTTTTTTTATGGGAGTGAAAATTATATAGTAACTGCACTTACTAATATCAGAGTTCTCTCAGTTTTACTGTAGTAGTATTAGCATCTGATTTGAAATGCACTGATTTTTTTCAGAGGTTCTAGATAAATCACAATGTCAGAAAATGTTTATTGCTTGCTATTCTGCTATTCTGGAGCCCCTTTCAATGAGAAAAAATTATCTCCACTAATCTGGTAACAGATGTATATTGGTGAGAATCATGTCTTATTTGAAGCATGTAGCATAACACAGATTTTCTAAATAATTAATGATCTGGAATCTTCTGCTTAGGCAACTATTTTGACAAATGTCTGAATTGAAAATATATAGCTCACTAAACAAAAAAATGTGCTAGCAGAGGTTTTCCATCCTTCCTTCAAAAAGAAAAAGCCATGAAAGGCAAGGAACAGACTCAGGTCAGTTAATGCATTATATCTTTGAGAGAAACCCTACTGGAGATTTCAAATTAAGTTTGATCTACCTGTTGTGATTCCACTTTTATTTCCAGATTTCATGGGACAAATAATACCTCATATCTGATACTCAAATACTGAATAGTTAATTTTTTTATTATTTGAACACTCTTGAGTGCTGGGAATGGAGGACATTTCACATAAATGGTGTGTTAATTATAATGAAAGTGCCTTCCTTCCAATGTTAGAAACAATGGCAAGAGTGGTGAAGGATGGTAACTCAGCTATGATTTAAGGCTACAGATGTGGCATGAATACACTGGACCACTGAAATGGATTCTTCATGTGTTTGTTAGTTAGATTCAATAACAGAAGTGTTAAGGAAATGGAAAGGAGGCACCCAGTGGTGCCTGTAAATGAAAAGGTAAGTGTTCATTAAGAGATAATTGCCTGACCTTCCAACTTGAATAATGACTTTTTCTAATAGTGACTAAATTACAAGACTGATTTACCTAAGGGTGGGAATCAGAGGATCACTCCTGAATAAACATACTAAACACATCCTAAACAAAGAAGAGAAATGTATGTTTTCATCAGGGTATTTTTTTGCAAAAAACCAGTTGGCAAAGAGGCTGAATTTCTATTAAGAGAGCATGTTGGGGCCACAGCTCACAAGCTGCTAAACTGGTGTCACACTCCAATCTCCACTAGTGCCAGCCAGTGCCAGACTGCAAGAAAGTCCAGCTTGAGGAGAGCCTGTGACAGGTGTGGCACACCACGAGACAGCTTGGATGCAACCACACAGCTTGAGGGGAAAATGGAATTCAGTCTTATTTTCAACTACCATAACACTTGGACTGAGGACCAGGGAGATCCACCTGGCTGGCACAGGACCAGCACAGAAACCCTTCTGTGAAGAAACTTCAATTGACAATAATAGAGCTTCTGACCTGCTGCCTCTGCATGTAGGTTGCCTGCATCTGGAAACTGTTTTGAGAAGGATTGTAATAGATTCATTCTTCAGCAGGATCTAAATGAGAGGCTTTATCTGAACCACTTCAATCCCCACCCTTGCTACAGTTTGTCCTCACACTCTTGGCATGTTTTTTCCACTGTTGACATACTCTGCTTGTTTCAGATAAGACATAACTTTGAATTATGGGTGAAAAGATGATGAACAGTCCGAAGAAAGGTGGAAAGAAGGTCTATCACTGGGTGGGTGGGGTGTTGGGAACTCATTCAGAAGGTTCATCAGGCAGTCTCCCAGACCTTGGTGCTCATAGACAAATCTGTAACAGGTGTTTTTCTGAAAACTTGATTTTCTCTACCATTCTCCAAGGGTCACTTTTCCTGAAGAAACCAGTCAATTTATGCTAATTGTTTTTGATATTTTCTGTGTCTTTTATACTGTGTTTTCTTTCACAGGAGGTGCTATGATATAGGCAATGAAAAATTCCCACACTTTTTGTCAAATTGTGTAAGCTATGACAGACTGTAATTTACTATTCTGAAATACCTGCCCTTGTTAGAAGTCAAAGTACATTGTTAGTCTAGAGCACCAGCATGTGAATTAGCAGCTTTGCAAGCATTCACTACCATGTGTGCTAGTTGTCTTCCATAAATAAAAGGCTTTTTAGTTGAAAAAGATTCACAGAGGGAGTTTGTTCAGCAAAGTATACATAATCTCAAGAAACATACACACAGACACATAAATCTGAAGGGATCTTAATGAAAAACTAAGAGATCTGAAAATAAAAATATGTTGAAACAAATAGTGTCCTTTGGCATTAGCAAATTTTCTTTCTGTACCTTCCTTTATATGATTTATATGATGCTCAAATTTCAGTTTGGATGATGATCAATGTCAGATGGTATTTCAAGTCTAAAACATGACAGACAATAAAGTAAAAGTATCTTGGGAAAAGTTATGCCAGCACTTTAAATTAAAGGGCATACCAGGATTATATGCTTAAATGCAATTCCTATCTACTTCTACATTTTCTTTCTTCAATGAATTTTGATGGAGTGAGAAATCAAATTTTTCATTGCTGTAATTTCTAGATATTGGGATAAATATATTTTTTTCTGAGAAAACTGAGGAGAAGAGCTTGGGGAAAAAAGCCAGCTTGGCTATCTGAAAGAAAAGTATTAAAATGTGTGCAAAAGCAATCAAACTCATACTAGTTATTTCTTTCAGTTGCTGAAATTTTTACACAAGAATAATGTACTTACAATTTATGCATATTTATGCAGTGCATAAGTATCACACAGAATTTACTTGCTAATTTTGATGAACTGCATTTCATCCCCTGTGATTTTCTTTTTCCTTGGATGGCCATTATGATCCTTTTTGGAGAAATTTATTTCATTATGCTCAGAGAGGTCAAGGTTACACAATCAACAAAAAATATAATTACCATAAAACATTGCTGTGTTGTACTTGAGTTTCTCTATCTTTGCACTCAGAAATTGTGTTTTAAAATGCCCAGAGTGCCCAAATGATTTCTGACTCAGAAAACAAATTCTGTCATTTCAATGGCTTATGACTTATGTTTGCAGGGAAGTTACTCCCTTTGAAGTAAGTCAGAATGTGCATTCCAGCACAGACTAACTTCCCAGTTAAGTATTCAGTCTTCTATATGGGATTAATGTGCTAGAAACATCACACAGTAAATTTGTAACCTGTGAATTTGTAATATTTTGTGTGCTGTGTATGGATCTAGAATGTCATTTATGTGAAGGTTTCAAATTAGAAATAACAAAATGAAGATAACTGAAGAACATGTATTGGTCATGAGGATGCTGGATGCCATATCATATTTGAAATGGGAATGGAAACCCACACCATAATGACACCAATATAAATAAGTTCCTGGAGAACTTGCTCAGTGGTCACAAACAACAAAAACAACAAACTGCATAAAGCAGCTCACTTCAATTTAGAAGAGTAGAAAATAATATCAGTAAAAGAAAAGGTAGTTTTCTTACCACATGTTAAAACCACAAGGCCAATTCATGACAGAGAAGTATTATTCTGAAGACTGGGAATTTCTTTAGCCTGTTTATTTGAGTGGGAGAAATAAGCAGGTAGAAAACAGTACAGATAAAAATATGTAGCAAGACTGATCTTAGCATATTGATGATCTGATTGTTAGGAAACTAAGGTTGTGGTAAACTCAACTTCATGCCCATAAATCCACAGAAATGTGGTCTATAATTGTTCATAATCGTTCTCTTAAATAATATTGACATGAATGACATAATTTGACAAGAATGCTGGTCTTATACATTTAATATAAATGCCTGGAATTGTGAAACTACTAGCTAAGATCTTTTCTATATCAGAAAAATCTCTGCTGTGCTTTCTGATAGATTCTTTAAAATTCTGGTTTTCTTTAATTGGTGTTGTCACATGGGAGCCAATTTCCAGTAGCACTTAGAAATATACCTAGTGGTTGTCATATTTATCTTTATTATATCTGTACTGGGACATAATTGGGCAGCAGAGGGAAGGTAGCAAATTGTTTGCATGTGTTGCAGACATTTTTACTTTAGAACTTGTGTAAACCCTAGGGACAGTTTAGAAAATACATCCACCAATACAGGTGAAAAAACATAATGATAAACACACGAGATTTCTGATACAGTTCTTACAGATAATTCTTTATTCTCTGTCTTTCAATTCCTACAGCTTAGTGTGCATTTTTTATTAAAAGAGAAAAGTCAGTGAACTGAGGTCTTCTGGTTTTCTGGAATTTTATCTGTTTTTATCAAGTCTTTGTCATATACTAACATACTGTTTAAGAGAATGATTTTCTAAAGGGTTGGAAGAGATGTTCATACAAACATATTCTACAGGGAAGAAGAGGCCTATATTCTTTCAGCATGTTCCTTGAATCAGAGCATGAAAAAGTGATTTGCCTTGATCTATTCATTTTCCCTGTTGAAAATGGGTGTTTCTTTCAATACATGGCTAGAAGTAATGGGACTCTGATATTCCCTCATATCTATCATGGGTGGTCAAAAAGCACAAACTTTTCTTCCCCATAGGCTGAAGTCAAGTCATATTAAATAATTTGCTACTGATTTGGAAAGTGACCCAGCAGACAAATATCTAGATATTCCTCTTGTGTCAGCTTTCTTTCCAGCTACACTGAACTTTACTGTGAACCCTGACTGTCACAATCATAGTGTAAACAAACACCAAATCCAGAGCAGACAGTGTGAAGAAGATTTTAGGACACTTGGATCTCATTTCCCACAAGCTTTTGAGAACATACAGAAATTCCTTGGATTCATGGCTAATGCCTTGTCAATATTCAGTTCAGTCTTAAGCAAGTTACCTTAGTTGCCAATAGGAGTAACAATAAAAATCAGAAAGGCAATTAATATCTAACTTTGAAGACTAGGCATCTGACACAGAAATTATTCTTTCAAATAAAAGAAAATTATTTCTCATAGAGTTGTCCATAGGTTTTTACATATATATTCTTAAAATACTGAGAAAAAAAATAATTTGCAAGGAAAAGTCCTATAAATAATTCTAAAGTTGTAGAGTGAGCCTTAGAAATTTGCTATAACTCATTATTTAGAAGTAAGCAGTCTTGATTGCGCTCAATGGTCTACATGGATCTTTTCCTTCTCCTTTGTGTCAGGTAATTGAATAGACCATAAAAATCAGAAAACTGAATGTTCAGACTTGCTTGATAAAGTTAGATTTCTATAAATATTCCTCAAAATGTGTTTGAATTTAACATTTTGCTAACATCACTGCCAGGAAGAATGTTTTATAGGATACTGGAAGAAAATAGGAAATAATGATAAATAGAAACATGAATATGTCTAAAGCAGAATTGTTATTTTGTAGGAGCAATAGATTAATTCAGTCATATTCTGCCACATGTGTTGATTTGGGCAGTATATTAGTTTATGGGTGCTTGATGGTGTGCTTCTCACAGCTTCTTAGTTGCAAGACATATTTTTCTGTCTGCTTGTATAAGCATGGATGCTTTGCATCCATGTTAATATGTAGAAAAACCTTAATGAAAAAGTTGAAGTCCAGAGTACTTCCATTTTAAGTAGAAATTGAGTAATAAAAATTAAAGAAAATTTTGAATCACAAAAGGTTTAGTTTCCCTTATCATCATCCACATGGGCAGTCAGCAATCATAGCATGCTGAAGCAATATTAAGAATGGATTTCCTGGAAAACCAACTTCTGTCAAATATGCAGTACTATTTATTTGCTTTAAATTGATATCTAGTTTCTTGATTCAGATTAAAATCCTTCTAAAACAGTAACAGCATAATAAAGTAGTCCTTGATTTTAAAGTTAGGGAGATCACCACTTCATTTCCAGATAGGATAAGTTAATTTTTGTTTTTTTTCTGTACTCTATTTTTCCCCAGATAATACGTGGAAGAAAATTCCTTTTTCTTTTATAATTAATTCCTTTTATATTTTAATTATCATAAGACTTGTGCAGAGCCAATTCTTTCAGATTGGTGGAGGAATTCAGATCTACAAATCCCTATTTCCCCAAAATACCATCTATGAATGATAACGCTGTACTATTTTATATTATTATTCTCCATTTCTCTTTTTCTTGTCCATTTTTTTTTTTTTTGTAGGTAATCTCAACATTTCTTGTTGAAGTTCTTCCAAGTCATACACCTGAGAAAAGGTTTGCTTTATGTACAATCTGAACTTTTCATTCTGAGTACTCTTTTCTTGGGAGAATGAAGAAGTATAGTTTAATAGAAGTATAGCTCAATTCCTGGGGTTCAGAATAACCTCTAATATTTCTGTGAAGATTTATTGCTCATTTGATACTGTGCAATTATATTCTTGTTTGTACATAAAGCTCTCATGAATAAACATCTATGTTTATGTGCTATGTTTATTGCAAATACTCATTTAACTACAGAACTGATGGACTTTAGTTTATAAACTATCATTTTGAATGTTCACTGCACTTTGTACATCAAAGCAGAGAACTGCTGACCTAATCAGCTACAACAGGACTAAGACTATGAAGGAATATGAGAAGTGGGCATGAAAACAGAGATAAAGAGGTAAGGAAATTAAATAAATAATGAACAAGAAAGAATCTAAAATAAAAGTCTTTCTGATTATATCTCAGAAGTGATATTTATTTTAAAAACCAGCATTTTGGCTTTAGAAATAATGAAGGCCCTGATGAAATTATTGCACATTCTATATCTTGTCCTTGTGACCCTTCTTTTGCAAGCAGAATATGAAGCTGTTAATTAAATAGCTAGGTACTTACATTGTAAGTTGATTTACAACATTAGGAGGTACATGAATTCCTAACTTTGCTCAGCTCAGCCAATTTCAAAGTGGTTTCCTTTAATCTTCATTTACTGGAATTTCACTCTAGCTCTAGCTAATATTTATGGCAAGCTGCCTACTGCAGTGATGGGTTGCTGCACCTTTTGAAGGATCTAATATAAGCTTGGCATTCTTGATTTCTAGAGCAGAGATGGAATTTAGATAATATATGTGGCCATGAAATTAATAGCTATTGGATATCAAAACACAGATGCAATACTAGTTAGAAATTAGCTGGGGTATTAGTATTTTATTCAACAATTCAATAATATTTGACATAAAATATTAATATTTTATTTTAAAATTATATATATATAAAGATAGGGCATCCTCATACATAAGAAGAAACAATATGGCCTACTAGGTGTCTATTGAAAGAATTTATTAAAATTCTAATGGCTCTCCTATTTCTAGATTATTTGGAAGCATTTCCAAATTCTATGTTTAATCTTTTAGTGAAAAGGCATTATTGCTTTACTGGACATATTTTGGCAGAATATTTTCCCTGTAAAATAATAATAAAAATAATAGCAATAACAATAATAATAATCATCAGAATCATCATCATAAAGATGTTGTACTATTTGCAGTGATGTAAAGTAAATCTATCCACTTCTATAAAAAAACTTGTGTGCAGGCAAATTTAATTAACTATGTCAGGTTTCATATTGAATTATATGAATGCCTCCATAGAAGTAGTGTGAATCAACCTATTTAGGTGAATCAGCTTTGCATAATTAGGCAAACACTTTTGTACTTGGAATGTAAAAAGAAGTCTCCTTTCCTGATTATGGCCTCATAAATACTCCACTAAACTCTTGTAATAAATTCACATTGGATTCTTTTTCCAACTCATTTCCAACAGTTGTATGACTACCTATTTATTATAAACCTTCAAGGCTATTTAAAAGTATAAGAGTCAATACTTTTCAACACTCCTTTGTTTCTTTATTTCTCTGTATGTTTTGCTTTAACTACATCAAGGTCATTTACTGTTTATTGCACCTGTGTTTAATACTGAAATAGTCTCTTAATGGCCAAACAACACAATAGACACCATAGTTTCTGAAGGTTAATTGTGAAAGCTGATAGTATTTACTACAGTGATTTTTAACATCAAAGCTTAAATTAAAGAGACAATAGTTCCAGCTCATCATCTCCAGTTGTGCATTCATTCAATTTCCCCATATATTATTGTGGTGAGACAGAAATAAAAAAGAGGAAAAAAAAGCTTAATGGCTTGGGATGGAGGAAAGGAGTTGCCAGACTTCAGACCAGGCAAAATTCAGTAAGCTGATGTGGTGCCACATTGCTGTATTATATAACTGACCAAGATCACCTTGCCAATAGCAGGTCAAATGAAAATGTTAAAGGGCATGCACATTTATGAAAGAAACTAGATGTGACTAGACTTTGCACTGAATGTGGATTGATATCTACTCTGCAGACACCTAAAATATAGATGCTTCATATGTTGTTAAATGTGTAGCTTAGATAGGCTATTATTACAATATTTTCAAATATTCATACTTGTTTCCAAGGCAGTTCAAGCCATGCACCATTAATGCCACAATTCAGTGTGAAGAACACCAAGCTTGCAGTGATCATGTAAGCTCCAGAAATGAAAGTAACATAGCCATAACAGCACAACTAAATAGCAAAGACATGGATGTACAATGTCCTGGAGTTGTTCTTAGGAGCCCTTAGCTCCTTCCTCTGCACAAGGATTCACTGGGCTGTGGTAATGCAGCAGCTAGATTAACATTTGTGCCCAGTGTTACATGAAAAATGAAACTTGGGCCCTTGTACAGAGGCCAGTGAGATTGTGGTTCAGTGAAGATATAGGTTAGTGTGAGAAAACATGATTATGTCAGTGGGAAACCATAGCTAAGGCCATGGTCCCTTTGGATTTTTTTTTCAGCTATGTCTCTAAAAATTATTTTGGTGTTTTTGGAAGCTGATGGCAATTTGCCAGAATTTTTAAAATCATATCAGCCTTGTTAAAATAAAAATCAAGTCAAAACAAAAAATTCACAATATATCAACATATTTAACACATTTGCAAAGAAAGTCAAGCTCTTCCCTCAGCAATCACATCAGAAACAAACTTGGTTGCAAGTTCTTCCAAATAACCCCCTCATCTTTTATTGAAAAGTTGTTTGTAGGCTCATGATGTTAGGGTTAACATAATTTTGTATGAGGCTGTTAAGATTTCTGAGCTCAGTCTTTCATGGTCAATATTGCCAAGCTCTGTGTAACTAGGAACAGAGCTGGCTTGTTAATCTCATCCAAAGAGCAATGTTTTATTTTGGAAAATATGACCATGAACACACCATACATTTGAGATTTTACAGTATTTATAATTTTATTATAAATTTAGACTGAACAAGACCATATTTGACGGTCAGTTAGGAAAACTGAAGGTTAATGTCACTGCTCTGAGCTAACCCTGACATTTGCTAGTTTCTTTGGATTTCCTGCTTCCTCCCTTTCTTCTCTTCCTTCCACTTGTTCTTTCCCTCCCTCCATACTGTGGGAGTCAGGAAGAAGATATATTTATGAGTGACCTGGTCACTTATCTTTGTCTACTGTAGCCTTAGCAAGCAAGGTCAAGGGGTGGTGAGCAGAGAGTGACAGTAAAGTAAGCCATGGTACAGAATAGGAATTCTTCAGTTCAACAGACAAGTAAAAAAAAAAAGTTATTTCCAATTAAAAAAATCCCAAATGTTATATGAGGTATTCAAACTCAAAATAGCACATATCACTCTCAGACAGCAAAGGGAATTTCTAGTATTTTAATAAGATTTCATCAGAACAGTAATGAATTACAGACAACACCAAGCTGGGTGTGAGTGTTGATGACCTTGATGGTTAATGGGCACTTCAGAGGGAAATGCATGCTGTGGCACTTATGGACACATTTCAGTGGCAGACTCAGCACGGATAAGTTTACAATTTGACTTTATTCATCTTAGGGTCTTTCCAGATCTGACCAATTCTATGTTTTTTATGAGTATATGAGTTATTTTGCCAAAGCATGGGAAGCTGGAAAGTAGGGATACTTGTGAAACAGGATGAAAAATCACACATAAAGTTGCTTTCAAGCAAATATTTTAGAGTCAAAACTCTGTGCTAGATTTAAAGTGTTGAAATGACAGATTAGAAAAAGAAGGTGAAATATTTTAGGTATGATATTAAAAAGAATCAAAATACCCAGGAAATCACTTGAAATCACCAGGGAAGATGAATACCTGATGCTTCATGATGTTTATTTTAGAATGCATGAGAATTGAAACATTGCTGTGTTGATTGTATTTGAAGAACAATAATACAATACAGAATTCTCTTATTTTCTGATGGTTATGTATTTATATCTGATTTATCTTCATAGTAAATTTGTGCTTTCCCTAGTTCTAGCACCATGTTGGTTATATGAATAGATAATAAAAAATGAAAACTAAAAATAATGGAAAATATGTTTCAAAACCTTGTGTGATATATAGTCCCAAATAATTAACTTTTTAAAAAATTTACAATTAATTGATAAAATGTGGATATATATACAAATATAGATTGAAAGGAAAATACACCAATTCTGAG
Source organism: Oenanthe melanoleuca (assembly GCF_029582105.1). Lineage (NCBI taxonomy): Eukaryota > Metazoa > Chordata > Aves > Passeriformes > Muscicapidae > Oenanthe > Oenanthe melanoleuca. The sequence goes on from NC_079335.1 coordinate 25,506,434, forward strand.
TAGTCTAAAGGATATCTCTGCTATTCCTATTCCTGGCAAAAAATATGGATAGTCTAAAAAACTTACTTTGACAAGAATTCTTAAATGTCTGTGAGAAACCACTTAGATGCCACTTAATAAAGTAATAAACTGCTTATTACTGCCTATATGCAGTAATAATTTCATACACACATATTGGGACTCAATTCTTGCAAAAATATTAAATAAAGCATTCCCAATGAAAGCATTTTGATTTTTCATTAATAATTTCAACTGTTTATTTTGTGAAACTTTGTGAGGCACTGAGTAAACTCAGCCCTTATGTAAGACTCTGCTTGTAAGTCCCTTTCAGGCAATTCAAAGACTCATTTATTTGAACCAGTTTTTTGATGTAGCCCTAAATAAATAGAAATTGAAAGATCTCAGTGTTATAAGTTCATACCCACAGAATATCTTCAGTGACTTGTATTATTTCTTTATGCTAAAAAGAGAATTAGTACAGTGTTAAGTGGAAGGGAACATAGCAGAAAACACTGGATATAATTTTTGATATAAAAAATGTGACCTGTCTTTACAGTATAGCCCATTAATTTCTTAAATAAATGATAAATACCTTGACTGTGATCAAAACCATACAAATTGCTTATTTTTATCTGAATATTAAAGCAACTCTAACCTAGCTTTTGGCATTTCTGAAATGCTGTCTTCCTTACATAGTCTGACTTAACAGGAGGCACACACACAAATTAGTCTTCTGAGATGGCTGAGCTATCAACTCAGTGAAATTTTCTTCATTAATCTTGTAGTTATATTATTTAAAAAGCTGAATTGTTTGTAATACCTACAATGTAATGCAGGGGAAGATCTGATTTAGGGATTGAGGAAATTAAAACTTTTGCTAAATTGTGTCCTCTGAGAAAACAAATCTGTCACAATGACAGATCCAATCACTTTCTCAGAACAAAACGTTATCACTGAGGACACAATAACATTATTTTTATTTCAGAATTTCGTGGTCATTAGTTTTGAAGTGTCTATTGAATTTAACTGAGGAAATTATTTTGCCTTATTTTGCCTTTGGAAAAGTGCCAGTGAATCAAATATTTGACTCTGCAGAACAGTGTCAGTTGTTCTAGAGAGGGTCACTGGCACCTCTGTGGTTAATTTAACTGTCATCAAGTTAAGATTCTGCAAAAACATTTCCATTTCACTTTTCCCCCAGATTTGATGAGGGATGTTTTCTCTCTTCCTAGAGTACTCATAGCTTAATATTGTTGGAAATGTTTTCTTCCAACTCTCAAACAGATCTGCAAAAGTAAAGTGCTTTCACAACAGATTCAGACTATTTCTTTCAATGTGTGGGATGAGTCCTATGTTTTAGATGATTGTTTGTTTTGGGATAATTTGATTGCATTTTAAGTGCATTTTATTTGCAGTATGAAAGCTAAATCAGCTGTATTTAAATAGAATATCAGAGTTTTTATGAGTGTGGATAAACTTTTCTAGTGCATAATATAGTTTTGGTGTGCCATAGGTGCAGTACCTGAGAAATGGGACAAATGATCTCAATACTGCAAAAAGCTGGATAGTATACAAGGGGAAAAAAAGTCTCAGCATTATCTCTGTGATAGAAAAAAACCCAAAACCCTATTGATTTTTTATGGTCTCTTTTCCCTTGCATTCTTTCAAGAAGGGGACTCTTGCTTTGTGGCAAATTTAAAGAGCATATTAGCATGGTATGACTATGTTATGAGACAGATTGGAAAGGAGTTCTGCAGAGTAATTACAGTCAGAAGGTATAAGGCAACAAAACAAAGTGGGCTTTATTAAAAAATAGAAATAGCTGAGGACCCTTTCTCTTCCTCTTAGCAAGGTTTGTTGCCCAACCATCTCCAAACACAATTTTGGTTTGAGAGCAAAGTAACTGGTATTTCACTTTTCAAGGGATCAGGTTTGCTTTTGAGGGAAAAGTTTCATATAAGTCACTCAAGAAAAGCAAGGTGAAAGGCAGAATGCCTCTGTGAGAGGGGATAACCTAATACAGAAAGTAGTTCATTAAAGAAAGAGGGCATTTTATAACCATAACTGCAAAAATAAACATCTATGGTAGCATGAGTGAAGTTTTAATAGATTAGGTGTTTTTTTCTGATGTGGCATTTCAAGACTTTCTATCCAAGAAATCTGAGAAAAGAAACAAAAGCACTGCAATGGATATAAGGTAGCCTTCATTGTGATCATACAAGTGGAGCAAAAGAATTTCTGCAGAAATCAGAAGCTCAGAAAATTTAGGGTTGGAACTGTGCACTCTGCTGGAAACTCGTATTGATAATATATAACATGGGAGTTACCACTGAAGACACGATTTTATTTCTTAAATAAAATCTTATTATGCCATGTGAAATCCAAATTCCAGAGTTCTAGGAAATGCTGATGTGGGGTATATCAAATGGTGTGTAAATGCTTGGACTAGTCTGTTAAAAATTTATTTCTATTTTTGTATATCCAAATTTAGTTAATATATATCTAGATTTGAATATCTGTAAACAGAGGGAGCCCAAATCAGAGGCTCATTTTTTGAACCTCTGGTCTAAGTTTCACGTTGTTTTCTGGCTTCCATCCAAATTCTGTAGCTAAATGTTTATTTACCCAGTACATCTGACAACTGTTTTTCACACTTTGTGTGAAGTGGCACCTACTGACAATTCCTATATCTCATGCACAATGTGATGCTAAGTTCCTTGTGAATATCTTTTAAGGCTTACATTATCTTTTATTTAATTTTCTGAGGTCCCTTGAAAACAACTTTTGTCTTGCATTTTGATTTTACACAGTCAGTTTTGGTTCCCGTTTTACATTTTTTCTTTATGTGACTGATTTATGTGGCCCTGTTTCAACAATTACTGTACAGTGGTTTAATTTAAATATGAAGTATCTTTGCCTCTGCTCCTCAAATCTAATTCTAATTCAAGATGCAGTTGAAAACAAAAACTATAATGTCCCATGTGTAAAGCAGATAAAGAAATATGAACACTGAAATAATTTAAGTTAAGCAATCTTTATATAAGCATTTTTCTGTGGCTTGAGTTGTGCCACTGTGCATATCTTTTGTGATGCTAGCTATTGTGTTGTGACACCATAATGGATTTACCCAATAACTAAAGCATCATATTTTAAAGAAAAGGCATAAGACTTTAAAACTTTAAAAAAGGAAAAGGGTACTTCTAAAGCCATTGTGTGATACAGCAATACTGCCAGTGTATTAAGGGTCCTGCAGTAGAGGTAAAGTATTTTGAAATATTGCATGTATTTCTGTGCCTAATTCATTTACAAATTGTGCCTGATGATCATTAGATTTCTGCTCCACGGCCCATGGAAATTCTGCAATGTTTCCTGAGTGTGCAGCCTATTCTCTACACATTCATCCCACACATAAATGTCCTTGTTACTCACTCAGAATTTGTAATGCTAGCTAAGATACAGCAAACCATTAATAAAGATGACTTTCATGCAGATCTATCTGGAGCTTTAATCTGTTAAATTTCAACCAGAATTTACATTTCCCCCTCTAAACTTTGTGAAAGAGAAAAAGTTTAGTAGGTTTTCAAAAGCACAGTAGGAAATTTCCACATCTGTAGGTGTTCACACAGCTTAAATAGAGCAAATTTGTGTGATTTATCTGTCTATTCTACAATGCTATAAATGGTCAGACACTCTAGGAGGTACACTTGCAATGTGAATTTATTCCTTCATAATTTCTTCTTGCCATAAGAGAAAGCACATAACTCTCATTCCACCTGTCTTCTGTACATTGAATATAGAGCATTAGAAGGACAGTTATAGATAGAGACAAATAAAACATGGATTTCTATTGCACAAAAATGTATATTCACTTTGATATGATTTCTGTCAAAGTATCCATAGAGCAGGGGAGAAGAGAAAAATAGAGAAGAAATGCAGAACAGATTTGATCAGATGGATTTGAAATTAAGCAACTAATGAGCATTTTAATTTTATATGCAAATGCATCTGGAATGCTTGGAGCTCTGCCTGGGAACAGATGATGAATCAGTTGAGAGTTTATGGATCAGGATTATCTGGCACACCAACATGGATGGTGTTGCAATGTCTCTTACAGATTGCCTGGTCAAGAAAATGAAGATAATGAGGTCTAGTTAACTCAAAGAAACCTTTCATTCACTGTCTCTGGTTATTGGGAGAGTCTCTTACAACCTGGATATCTTCGGAGGGACACCAGAGCAGGATGCAAGTGAAATTTCTGGAGTATACTGATACCAGCACAAGGAGCTGACAAAGGCAGATGTTCTGCTTGACCTCTCACTTACAAAACAAGGAATAACTGACATTAGGATGCATCAAGCCAAGCTGGGGGCTGATGTTATTGCAAAGGCACTCTTGGTTAACTTTATCAGGTTCATGGAGTTTTAGAGAGATCCTGAAGATCAAAAGAAAACTGCCACTTCTATTTTCAAGAAGGTCAAAACCAAGGTTATGGAGAGCTATGGTTCTCAAGCTATAGCTTGTCATGCTAACCTCAATCTCTTCTAAAGTGATGGAGAAAATAATCCTGGAAAACATTTCCAAACACGTGAAAGACAGGGAGGTGATTGGGAGGAGTCAGCGTGGATTTATGAAGAGGAAATTATGTTTTATGAATGGGATTGTTCTCTGTGATGAGAGGACTGGTGTGGCAAAAGATGGATGAGTACTTGATATTATTTATCTCACTTTTAGAAGAATTTTATTGCAGTATCCCACAAAAGCCTCATAAAGAAACAGCTGGGTATGTGGCCAGATAAGGAGAGTGACTGAAATCTGGATTGAACTGATTGTGACAGTAGCATGAAGTCCAACTGCCTGAATCTACTAGTTACCAGTGTGCACCTTGGCCAAGTGCCAGCTACCAACTAAATCACTCCATCACTCCCTTTCCCAATGGGCAGCAGAGATAACAAGATGGAGAACAACCTGCAGGTAAGATAAGGCACTTTTATTACAGTGGAAGAAAAAGAAATAAACAAGAACCTGCACCTTCATGAGATACAGAGAAATAAAAGGTCAATGTCTACTTCCCATCAGCAGCGATGGGACACAAATATTGAAGAGTCACAAATGCCCCCCTTCCTCCTCTCTCCCTTAGCTTTTATATCTGAGCTGACATCATGCAATATGGAATATCCTTTTGGCTAATTTGGGACAGCTGGCCTGCTTGTGTCCTCTTCCAGGAGCTTTCCCATTCCCATCCCCTTTGGTGGGGGAAGGATTGTCAGAGGGACAGTGCTGCTGGCAGTAGCCAAAACACTGCTCTGTTACCAGCACCCATGCACTGCCACTGCACAGCACAGCACTGTGGGGGCTGTGAACTTTATGTCAGTCAGACCCACCACACAGTAATAGTCCACAGCTTGTAAGTCTGCACCCAAGGTGTCAATTCTGGGCCCTCTACTGTGTAACATCTTCATTAATGGATGACATGAGAGAGCCCATGCTCACCAGGTTTTCTGTAATGGAAAATTAGGAGGAGTGGCTGATATGTCACTGTTGTGTTGCCATTCAGATGATTCACTCAACGTGGTTGGAGCAAAATGAAGTTCAGTGAAGAGAACTGCTAATTCTGCACCTGGTGTGGAAAATCCCTTTACATTAGTGCAGGCTGGGGGACAGCTGACTGGAAAGCAGCCTTACAGGATCCATGTGGCCAAGCTGAACATCAACCAGTAAAATGCCCTCACAGAAAAAGGTGAGCAGCACCTTCAGTTTCATTAGGGAGAACATTGCCTGCAGTCTGGGGGAGCTGAGGAGAAGAGATTTCTGCTCTTAGCCCTGCTGAGACACACCTGGAGTTCTGTACCCAGCTCTTGACTCCCCAGTCTGAGAGAGGAGCATATTGGAACATGTCCAGCAAAAGGTAAGGAAGATGATTAAGGGATCTGAGATAACAAGAAATCTGTAAATATTTAACCATGAAAAAGCCCAGGCAGAATCTTATAAATGCTTCAAATTGGTGTAATTAATGCTTCAATGCAAACAACTACATATATAATATTTCAGGCTCCTGTATGGACTAATTTTTGAAATACAAAGATAAAAAAACCAGATAGATTCAAATTATGCCACAGAGCATGTAGTTAAACCTGTGTTTTCTGCAAATTGAGACTGGAAAGATGCCAGAAGTGGACAAAAGGAGGAGATAGGTAGATGTTTTCAGTGGAATGAATGCTGGCTATTCTGTTGCCAGGGCTGATGAAGGTGAATGTGGAGAGTTGGCTGAAAATGCCTCATTTTACACAGCTGGAAACTTTGTGGTCCAAATCTTGTGGGCATGTGGTGGTAGAATTACTCACCAAGTCTGACACAGGGGGCTGATCCTGTGAAAGGCAGGAGAGAGTTGAGTGTAATTAGGTTTTTGTACAGCTATTTTTGGACCTGTTTGCACATTTTGAAGCATATTTGACTGAAGTGACTGAAGTGTTTCAGGCCAGTAACAAAAAAGACATGCTTGTGGATCCTGAAAGGTCCACAGTCTTTGACTTAGTGTTAACTTGTTGAGCCTCTTTAGAAATGCCAATGATTTGGACAGGAGCTGCAAAGTGGTTTTCATTTAGCTACTATTACTTAGCAGGTACTGAGGCTGGGCTTCTGTGCCTTAATGATACCTTGACATCTACATCCTTTCTTTGGCTTTTAAGATTTCTCAAGAATATGACTAACTAAAAACACACAACTCATTTTCATTATTATTTACACCTGGATCTATGGCACCGGCCTTTTCTTCTGCTTAAGCCAGTACTAAGTTCTGCTTTGCAGTTATTTTCATCTTAGCCATCATACTCAGAAATGTCTTGTTCCAATAAATCCTCCTAGAAAGAGTGTTATCTATCCATGCTACTGTGTGTTCCTAATTTAGTGCTTGTAAGGAGCTACCAACTAAATCTCCTTCCTTATCCTCCCTGGACAGCTCCCCTTTGCTGCTCTTTGGGAATGTGTATTCTGTGCAATCAGAGCCTCCATCCTTAGCAGGCCTGACAAGCAGTCTGTGTGTGATCTCCACCAAGGCTGGCAGCATGAAAACAACAAGAGAACATCTAACGCAAGAAGCTGATTTATTAAAAGTGTTATTTTCAAGTAAAGTGTATAAACTATATTTAAAAAATTATTTACAAGTGAACAATATTTTGTCAGATTACTGTCCTGTGAATAAATACAAAATGGTTAATTTCTATGTTTCTGATTAACTTATTTCCGTTCAATTTGAGCCTTGAGAAGATACAACTTTTATTGGTTTGACTGTCAAGTTCTTTCTTTTTAAATCTTCCTGTACATTTGTCTCAGCAAAACTCCTTTTTGCTCAGTAAAATCCTCTATTTTTTTGTTTTTGTCACTAAACTCTTGACTACTAGGTCTCTTTCCACCTGACCAGGTTGCATAACCTTCTCTCTCCTGCACTGAAATGTCTAATGCATCTTGATTTTCCAGGTCAACAATCTTTCTTTTGCCACTGTAGTCTAAATCCTTTTCCAAAGCCAATTGTTCAACTGTTTGCTGAGAGCTTTATTGCCAATTTTTTTCCTGCTTTTTGAAACTAATGACATTCTTTGAATTTATTCTTCTTTCAATTATCCCGGGAAAGAAAAAAAAAAAAGAGAAAGAACAAAAGGAAGCAAGAAGTAGAAGACTTTTATTGTTTAAACTTTTAAGAGGTTCTCAGTGGGGCAGAGATAAGAAGAGTGAGAGTCAAAAAAAGGCTCAATGCATCATCTACTCATTAGTGCCCATGAAACTCCATGTTGCAGGGATGGGGCTGGAATCAGAACCTTGAATCAGAACCTTGAATCAGAACCAGAACCAGAAATCTAAACCCGTGGTTCTTCACCCAGGTAGACACCTGGCAGATGGCTGTGTATCTGTGCATAAGCTGGGTGGAGGACAGAAGAAATTGGGCTCATATTTGAATAGAGGGAACATAAATGACAAATTTACACTCCAGCTATACAAATTTAAATATCATTGACAAGATACACAAATTTGGAGTATGTCCCAACACTAAATTAATGCTTCTGTGTGCAGATGCAGAAACAAAATGTACTTAATTTGAAATCCTGTACATTTCAGTGTTCTTCTCCCTTTCTCTCATACATATTTACAGTTTTTTCACTTGCTCCATGTTTTTCTTCAAGGCATTTTCTAGGTTACCAGCTAGGTCTGTCACAGGTTGTATATATCGAGATAAACATCATGCAGTACATTTTCCATTACTTTGTTCCTCCTCAAAAAACAGCACCACAAATTACTTCTCTCAGAGATGGATGGGGCATTTTAGTTATCAGCAAAGTCTTCAACAGTTCTCACCTAGGAATATATTCCTAAAACCAGTTTTCTGCCAGAGACGTCACTAATTTCCATAGATATAGCAGTGCTCAGTCCATAAGGCAGGGTGGAATTTTCTCCTGTGCATGCTCCAGGCTATTACAACATTTTAGGAGTTTCCTGAACTTCAGATACTTTTCTGTGTGAATCATCAGGCACTTCAGCTGTGAAGATTCTCTTCTGTCTCAAGACCTCTTTTCTCCTTGCCATCTCCATGTGTCAGTGGCTGTTGACTGTTCTGAATTTCCTAAATTGCTCAGCTCTGCATGTCTTCTTCCCTTAATTTTTTTAATAATTGTTCTTTTTATCAGCTTACTTTCTGCAGAATGACATATTATTCTGTGCTTAAACTTCAGAACCCTTTTGGCTACTGCTGTTATTATAATTTGGCAGACCAGCACACTAAAAGCATTTTGCACACTTCAGCCGTGTTCATTCACCTAAAGAGTTCACAATTTAATTTAACAAGGAAAAAGAAAGAGCTTGTCTAGTAAGATTTGGGGAGAAACTGCTTTGAGAAAGAGACTACAGAAGAAATGTAAATGAAGAAGTACTTGGACAGTAGAAAATTTTGGAAAGAAGGCCTGACCAGTATAAAAACAATGAAATTTCCATAGAATGAGGAAAAAAAGGGAATCAGGAAAATCAGCTGAGAAAATGAAAATATAGGTTTAGATAGAAAAATCTAATGGAGTGAGAGCATTGTGATTTTATATTGCAGGCCTGTCATTTTGGAAAAAGGATGAAAAGTTAGGACAATTTGATGGGCCAGGGTGTGGTCAGATATTGGTAGGGCTGTTGACAGACATGTGGATGATGTAAGCATGGAGACAATGTAGATGGCTCATCACCAGCCACTCCCTTCTCCTCCTGCTTCCCCAAAGGTTACCACTCCCCCTTCAGATTTGCTAGTATAATTACATACATAGCTGTCCCCAGCCTGATTCTGTCAAAAGAATTTGGTTTATAAGACCTACTAAAACACTTCTCAGTGAGGATTTTGCAAATCAAATCATTCTGACAGAACTAGGTTAAGAAGCAGTTGTGCTTGTAGGTCAGAGAGTGCAGCTATCTTGTGGAAGGGAGACAGGGCATGGTTTAGTGCCTGTGTACTAAGTAGGATAACATTTGTTAATTAGGTAAGAATAGAATAATATATTATTAATATAAGAAATAAATATAAATGGGCAATTTCTTAGGAAAAATAATGAAAAAAAGTGAAGGTCAAGACAGAATAAGATGATGTAACAAGAAGAGAGCAGAGCACTAACAATGACATGAAATCTGTGAGATTAGAAACAGAAGAGAGATATAGAGCAGATCTTTTGGGAATTTCTGCATAGTATGTCTCTTTTGAGAAAAAATCAATGTGGCTGAATGTAAGAAGGGCCACCCTGCAACAAATACATGCAAATGGCCACCACTGAGGTTAGAAAGGCAGCCTTAGCAGTGACACGTTGAGTTTCCATTTCTACCATGCTGGTGTTTGCTCAGCTGGGTTTAAAAGGATTGTTTTAGAAAGTATTTATGAAAGAAAATTGGAAGAAGAAATGTATTTAATCTACTCTCTGGATAACAGCCTTGCACTACATATCATGTAATGTGTGCAACCATCCAGGCATGACCCTGTCTTGTTTATCCACTCTCCACAGTGCTCAGCTTTGCAATATTCATCCATCCCATTAAGAAAGCCAGACATCCTGGAAAATGCTGATTCTGAAGATTTCTCAGGTGTCCCTTGGGGTGCTGCATATCTTCCTCACAACATGTTAAGCTCTCACATGTATTCCCACTGAGGACAAAGAAGGAAATTACAACTGCATCACTAACTTGCTAGTTATTATGCTAGGAAGGCCCTTCTGAGACCTCCATCCTCCTTAATGCCCTGCATTCTTCCTTGTGCATCAAGGCATATGGGTCTGTTTGTTTATCTACTGGTCATTGCTAATGGAAAAACAGAAGGAATCAATTTTATCATCTAATACACTCCACAGCCTGAGTGCAAAGTCCTTCATATATTGTATAACTTAGGTAAATCACATCCAACTCTTTTGGGGCTAACAAAAACACAAATCTTACCTGGAATTTTACTCCTTGCCAAGCTTATGTCTCTCTTTTTCTTCCCGGAGGTGCTGTAGCTGCTTAATAAAAAGGTCATAAACAATATTTCCTAGCAACAATGAATACTTTTTTCAAAAACAGCTAAATGTTTTTAAGTGAAACAGTTACAAAGAAAAACAGTTCCCCTGAATCTGACACTTCAGGAAGTAAACTAAGAAAAAGAAAGAGTATTGCTTTAGCAGGGAACTTTAGGTTAGGTGTTTGCTTAAATATCTTGCTGAATTGGAATCTAAGAAAATAATAAGCTATAGAAAAGACTCCTACTTTTAAGCTCTATTTAAGATAGCAATTATACAATCACTTTAAACAACCTAAAAGGCATGAGACAATCAACACCCTCTGTCCCATCTCCAGCCATGTCTTCCTGTTGAATTTAAGGACTGGCCTTATTCAGGGAATTAATCTGAATGAAAAGAATTACCCAATATTTCTCACAGCCTCCTTCCATTTACCAGGCTGTTTTTTCAACCTAATTATTTTCTTGGTTTAGTTTAGCATTCAGTGTGGGTGCAAAAGGGTAGCAGGAATTTGTGGTTCAGATTAGGGGCTCCAGCTACAGACATCTAAACCTGCATGTCCACACCTGACTAGTAAAGTTTTCTGTTTGTTTCAAATCAAGAGCATGAATACAGCTATAAAATCCTCAAAAAAACCACAAAAAAAAAAAAAAAAAAAAAAAACCAAAAAAAAAAAAACTAACCATTCAGGATTTTGGTATAAACACACAACTCGTTATTAAGCAGAGGAGAAATATGTATAATTTACTGCAACAAATAGATGCCTACTGGGAATTTGTTATGTAGTTTTTGGAGATGTTCTGTACATATCCAATAGACTAGAATAGCCTTTTCTGAGAAACTAATTAGCTGATCTCAAGAGATGGCAATGTCCATGTGGAAAGCTGTCTCTGAAAGGCAGTGAGTATGTCACATCTGGATAACCCTTTCCACTTCACAATATTAGAGATGGAAAAAAAAGACAATTTCACAGCTAATAAACATTTGCTTTTCCAATTGCAGGAGCTTACAAGATAGCTGGGAGTCATCTACACTTATACAGCATTGAAACAGGAGGTTGTTGCATTTAAACTGAGATTTCTTTGATAAGATTTGAAGTGAATTAAGATGTTTGCATTTTTCTCTCTGGGTTGGTAGGTAATAGAGGGGTGAAAAATATTTTTTCAGACAATGATTATGTAACTGATTTGATTGGCTTAAATTTTTAGACTTCAAAGTATAAATAACCATTAATGTCAAAGACATGTGTAGAAGCTGATGAGCTTAGCTCAGCTGCAACAGTTGGCATATAAGCACTCATTATATTCATTATACCTATGGCTAAAGAAAGTTTTAATTAATTAGTGTTTGATTATCCCCATGGGCAAAAGAAGAAATATGGATTATATAGGTAAGAAACCTCCAGTGATCCAGGGGAAGAAAAGGGGAGCAAGTGCCATGCAAGAGGTCAGCCCTCACCTATAGCACTTTTCTAAATTTCATTGTCTTTTGTCTCCCAGCTGGGCCAAACTTGCAGCCAGTATAATTATGTGGACAAGTAATCATCAGGCATCAGACCAAGCCTATAATTTTCATTGTTCACTGTTGCTGCAAGAAGCCAGTAAAAATTAAGCACATTAAGTCATTGAACATTTCAGCTCTTTGATCTGCAGTTACTCTAGCCAGCAACTAAGCCAGGATTTAAAATCTGCCTGTTGGTGTCAGAAAAGATTGATTCCTTCAGGTACTTTCTAAGAGTCTGTATATGTTCACAAGGGCTTTTGTCCAGGAAAGCACTTGAGCTGAAGTACAGACATTCAGTTAAATAAGTACCTAAAAGTCTGCTGAATCAAGGCTAAAAGTAGAGCTATGTTGAGTTTAGTCTTTTGTAAATTCTAGTGAAGATTTGATTGTATCATCTCTGTATTTCAAACCAAGGAGCTATTTAGTTGACAGACCTTCCTGATCTTTCAAAAGGCAGTTTGAAATACAATGTCAATGATATCTTTGTTCTTAGATGCTGCTAATATGGAACCTTCTCTGTTCTGAGGAGCATATCAGCTTGCTTGCATTGCCAGAATCTTTAAGGAGTTAACTAAATCTGAGAAAAATCATACCTTTCTTGTGATGGAGATCTGCCAAGCAGTGATGTTTTCCTGCAGCTGGGCTTGGCTTCCTGGCAGGTGGTGATCACAAGAGAAGCTGGAGTTTTCCCTGGACTGTTTGGGTTGTTTGAATTTGTTCCAAAAGGACATCAGACAGCACCACTCAGGGTGAATCTCAGCTCTCTGTTTTATCTCACAGCATCATGAATGATGTCAATGGAGAAAACACACACATGAAACAAAAAGCAAACAAAGAGGATCAAGCAAATGGCTTTGATCTTAATGTACAGAGGTGAAGTCATCTACTGTTTAATATTCATGGTGCATTTTAATAAAACAATGGCAGATTAAGACTCCAATTGCTAAAGAATAAATTTCGTCTTAATCAAGTCAACATGCATTTTTTAGCAGCTAGAAAACAAGGAGACTTACATCAATTTTTTATTATCACCTTCAGGCTTCCCTTTTTATTCTATCCCATGTTGTAATCCCCATGTAAACTCTGATAGATTATGTCAGCAGCTAGCAGAGGGCTGCTTACAGTTTGCTATCTGCATTCATCTTGTGTTGCTCTGCTTCTGTTATTGGAATAGATGTGAGGACCAATGAGCACCAAGGAATGTACATTTACAAAACTCAACAGTGATAAGGTTCATCAGCTAAAAGTTGATACTGGCAAAATGAAGCATAAATCAGGGATAAAAAGAGGGGGAGGGGGATGGGAAGGGGAAGGGAAGGGATGAAAGGGAAAAGAGAAAAAAGAAAAGAGAAAAGAGGAAAGAGAGAAGAGAAGAGAAGAGAAGAGAAGAGAAGAGAAGAGAAGAGAAGAGAAGAGAAGAGAAGAGAAGAGAAGAGAAGAGAAGAGAAGAGAAGAGAAGAGAAGAGAAGAGAAGAGAAGAGAAGAGAAGAGAAGAGAAGAGAGAGAGAAAGAGCCCCTGAATTATAAAGTGAGTTGGGGTAAAACCTACCAAAGTCTATATATGCTGGGTTTTAAAAATTTCTCTCACTCTTTTGGCATTTATGCCATTGATATTGCTGTATGATTAGTGGCATGTATCAGGAGTTCAACTCTACTTGTTGGCTGGGATAAGTATGTTGCTTTTGCTGTGGAGAACCTTAAGGTTTAAGTTTCTTTTACTGTTACAGATGGCAAAATAAAGTTCTCCATTACCATCTCAAGGGTTTACCTGCAAGTCTGTATGATACATCATTTTTCTTTCTCAGTTTTCTGCAGTTAACAAACTGAACAGACATTTGCTCCCAGAGTACACCTAAAAAATTTCCAGGTATTGGCACCTTACTACCAAAATCCACCTGATATTCTTCTATAAGAAGAAGAATATTTTACAGCTGTGGGAGAGACACAGTATGATTCCTGAGAGTGCTGGTTTGGCCAAAGTAAAGGAAACTTAATCCAGTGTTTGCATATCAAATGAATGATGGCAAAGGATTTCTAGTGCATGCTGGCCAAGAGTCATGGTTTCATTGTGTTACATGCATTCCATCTGAATTAAACAGTCAAACATTTTTCCATGCTGCACAATACTCAGTGCATGTAGCATTTTAATTTCCAAAGTGTGTCTTATAAACATTAACCAAGTAAGCCATATAATATGCTTGTGGGATAGTTAATTGCATATTACTATCTTATTTTGCTAATACCTGAATTGAAGGCTAAGTCCTGAGGCTGCCTGCCCCAGACTGTGCATTAGCAGTATTAGAAACCGTTCTCACAATCCATCACATGTAGGTTGAATGTACTCTCTGGGACATTCAAATGCTGAATTCAATTCACAGAGCAGTGATGAAGCACCAAAAGCACAGAAAGTGTTCCAATAAGGAACACAGTCAGAATCAAGCAGCTCTGACACAGCTTGGTTCATAGCTAAGACCACTCAGGTTTAAAAAAACCCAATGAATTTTGCACATTCTCTAGAGAGATTCAGTCCTAGTTTCATACTTTGAAACATTAGTCATATACCCACTGCAGTAGACTCCACAAAAAATGAGTTGGCAGTGGCTTTTTTCCTGCTGTTTTTACCTCTTCTATACAACACTCTAGTGACTCATATACTTAAGAAGTTTTCTCTAAGCCAGAAGTCAAGTGAGAGTCCCAGATCTGATGCCCTCCTTCATCTCACATGATTGAAAAACAACATTTTCTGGGAGATTGTCTTACCCCATAGTAACTGCCAGTCCTGGGGGAGGAAAGACTTCATATGCCTTTTTGGATCTTTGCTAAAATTAAATAAGATATGCATTCTTTGTGTATCTATGTATTCCTTGTGCATTTGCAAAGCCTTTCTTCAGTGGTGGAAAATCCCAGGAAAAGTTAACCTAAAGGTGACCGTGGTTGATTTTGGTATCTGTGCTATTTCTCTATCATGTTAGTGGAAAGAAACGTTAAAAATCTTTCTAAAATGAAATATTAGTTTCTTATCTGCCCTGTCTACTGATGTAATGTTTCTGTGCAGTCACACAGCTCTGAGACAGAGACCTCCTTCACAGCATCACCTAGTGCTGTGTCCCAGTCCAGCATTGTTGATTTAGCAGGACAAAATCACCCAGACATTCTCATCACTGCTAATTTGATGTTTGCAAAAGTATTGCCAAGGGATTAACTTTAGATTGCTTTTCTATTAATTTTTCCATATGGTATTGAAAGCCTATTGACATTAAAGACTTTAAGAGCTGATTCTGCCAACCAGATTTTCAAGAAGTATTTCAAGAGAGCTCACATCCTGGGAGAAGAGAGAAAAAATGGGTCTGGGTGAGACATGATTAATGTTGATTTTAAAATATGTTAGAATACCACCTTTGTGATTCAACTGCTGTATATTTTGCTGTGTAGAATGAGATTCTTTCTAAGAAACTAAGTTAAAAATTCTTTCCTCTGATGAGACCTTATTTAAGATAACTTATTTATTAGTTTTTCAGTTATTCATGATAAACCAGAGCTCTTCAATTCCTGAATGGATTGTCTTTTCTGCAGCTGTAATCTGTTTTAGTTATCTGTGACATACCAAGCCAGGACTCAGTGCTCCTTTGGCAGTGAAGTGCTATATCAAATACTCTCAGGAAATTCATTTCAGAGGTGCCAGCTCTCAGCACTGTCTGTACACAGAGCCAAAGTGCTTCAGCAGAGACTCAATCTCCCACTCTGCACATGCAGCTAGCCTGAACACCTCCTCCTACTCAGGATTCACAGCATAGAGCCTTCATCTGAAGGGGCTTTGTGCAGGAGCAGCTTTTTGCACCCTTAACTCGGAGCCCAAGGGAGCAGCAGCTCTGGTTTTATGTGGGTTCTGGTAAAAAGACATATGTCTGCTGGTGCCTGCTTCATCTTCCTCGGATATGGCATGGCAGTAGCTCTGTCTCTAAGTGAGAACAGAACTTCTTCACCAAGGGAGACGGATTATCCAGCCATACAGGAAGAATTCACTATCTGAGCAGCTCCACTTCACAACTGTAAATGAAAAAGCTGGGCACAAGAGTGCCATGGGCCAGATCTGACTAATGGACCATGAATTGGATTATGCACACTCAGATAAGCAAAACTCTAAGCAAGAAATTTAGGACTGTGTATTCTCAGCTTGAGGAGTAGAGCACATTAGCTGCAAGATTATTCTGTAACCTCTAGGGAAGCAAGCCTCCTTTTCCCACTTGAAGCCAATTTCTGCACAGAAAGTGACACAGAATTTATGGAACCTGAGGAATAGGTAGAGGGACCCTAATTCTGCAGGTTGTTAGTGGAGCATTCCCCAGCACCAAGGGTAAGTCAGATTCATTCCCTGCTCCAAAAACCTGCATATGTATTTTGTTTTGGATGAGGTACACGAAGAGCAGAGGGAGCAGACATTACCCAGCCTATTAGCTGTTGAGCTACTTAGCAGAACACTGAAATTTCTCTTCTGAGATTTTTACTTTCAGGTGTATCAAAGCTACAAGTTTGGCAGCTTTCTCTCACTTCCAGCTGTATTGTGCTGACTTCATCACACCAAAATAACTACCCCCAGAATTACTGTATATTCATGTCTTAGTTGCAGAAAATGTGAGACTGAGCATCAGTATATGGTATATGAGTATGCAAATGCAAAGCTAAATGTGCTTGAGAGGCCTTTTAAAAGAACTGCAACCACTGTAAGGGAAAGAATTATCCCTCCTCCTCACACCCTGACAGAGCTGCAGTAGTTGGAGGGAGAAACTGAGGATAAAGTACCTGTGTGTGTATGAACATAAGGCTGTTGGTAAAAGACTGATTATATGGATTCTCTGTCTTCCCTGCTACAGACACCCCAGCATTTCATCTTTTCTAGACTACTTTTCACCACCCCTTTGCTTTCTCAGCAGCCATGATTAGCTCTTTCCATTTCCTCTGTGCTGCTTCTTTCTCCAGTCAGCTTGTCCTTGGATCTCTGTCAAAGCCTCTATTTCCATGGCAATGGGTCTGAAAGGAGCAAAGATGTAAGGAAAGGAACAAGAAGAGTGACTTCCAGGGAAGGGTCTATCTTCATAGTCTCTACATCTCACACATAATTTGCTGTTCTAAGCTCTCATGCTAGTATACATATTTCAAATTTTATACAGGAATGCAGTTTATCTGTGATTACAGTAGTTTTATTTAGTAATTTATGTAAGATGCAACTCTTCATATGTTATTTGGATATGGGGCTGAAAAAATTAAGGCTTATCAAATGGTGAAAGATATATCTTGATGGCTAAACAGAGAAAGCCTTGGAATAGCTTATAAAATTCTCTGAGTTCTCATTTTGGCTCTATAATTCTGTGCTCTGTACTCCAGAAAATGACCTACTTTCTTTCTGCTGTCTTTACAATGACAGTAATATTTTCTTACTTCACAAAATGACTGCTGAGAATGAAATCATTAACTTTTAGTGGCCCTTGTATATACACTGTCATGCCACAATGAGTTGTTTTGACATGATCCCTATGAATTTAGTATTATTTGAAACTTTATTATTAATATTAAATTAATTACTGTCAAGACAGTTTTTTATTACACATTATATTAATAATAATAACGTAATAATAAGTAAAAAATAATGGAAATAAATTGTTTGGGAATCAATATTTCATTATTTTGCACTTCTTGTCTTTGATATCTGATTCTGATATCGACATTTTTGTTTCTGAAGAACTCAGTCTAAAAAAGCTGGAGTCTCATTTATATATAATTTTTTCCCTTGGGCAAGAAGAAATGAATTTTAACACAATAAAACAAATTAGGATATATTATACAGTACATTTAGGAAGCTAATTTGAATAATCAAAACTTTATTAAAACCAGTGGGAGTCTTAAATGAATTAACATATATGGGTTTTAAGTCAGGTCCTGTAGTGTCTTTTCTGCTAGATATTTGAACTTCATGTGTGCAGTCAAGAGGCAGCAGACACTTAAGAAGAGAGAATTGAAAAGAAAGTAAATTGAAAGGAAAAAGAAGGTTCAGAAGCCACTGAAGAATTAATAAAATTGTTTTCTGCTTCCTAGGACAGGCAATGCTAAGACAATTTACTGTTTTTAACACTATCCTCAAAGATTGCTCAGATGTGTGAGGTTTACTGAAATGAAAAGAAGAATTTACAACTGGGCTATGAGAGATCCTTGGTGCTGACAACTCTCCAAAGACCTGAATGGATTGTATTGCTACTCCTGAAATTTAAAGATCAGAGCCATGAGCCTTAATGAAGCTATTATAGCTTTCATTCTGGAAGATGGAGGTTGAGCATTCGAGCTTTTCTGTTTTCAGTTTTGTGGGGTTTTTTTTCCATCTACTACTTCCTTTCTCTTAGGGCCATGGTGCATTTTCTGCATTAATGGAAATCTTCTGCTGCTTTGGAATAGAAATAAACAATTTTAAGTAGAAGAAATGCGTTGTCAGCAACTTCTAAAATTAATTCTGTTTTTTTTTTTTGGACCAACAGGATTCACCTTACCATGTCCTGCTCTGAACATGAGATTTTTTTTCATTGTGAAACAGCAGGCTGAGGAACCCAACAAACAGGAGCTGGCTACACAAAAATAAGCAAAATTGGAATATTAAATTCTTTGAATGTCAGAGAAAAAAAAATCTACACCACATGAAATTTCCTTTCTCCATTGTGCTTGATTAGCATATTACTGAGTTCAGCCTACACCTGCTTTTCACTGTCCTTAATTTCAATTACAATGTGCTCCTTTGTGTTGCACCATTTATTGCTAAATGAATATAGTTCTAAGGATGTGCATGCAGCCAATTTATTCATTAGATATATTGTAGTGGAATTGAATAAAAGGTTTTATTATCAATCTCCTTAATTTCCAGATAGGATTTAGTGGAAATCAATATTAGAGAATGCATAATTGCTAAATCTTCTTAAATTAATAGACTCATTCATTAAGCCCCCCAAAAATACTTAGCTGGTATTTCTTGTGGCTTTCTCTAATTAATTAGCAAGTGGAAAACGATAGTGAGCAGAGCAGCTTTTGGCTGATATGGTGAAATCTGAAGACCAATCTTGAGGCAGAATTAATTTGGATACATATATACAGTATTTCACCAGTAAGTTGATTATAAGAGAATGTACTGCATAAGTAGACAAATGGCAGCTGTATGCTGATGGCAAAAAAATCCTGTGCTCAGGAGATGGTTTTAAACAGCTCAAGCTGGGACCTGTAGCCATACATAGACACTAATGAATAGTAGTCAGTTTTAAAAGCTTTGGAATTAAATATAGTGCAATCTATCTGTAGGAAACTGCATGGCATGTATGCAGCATTTGTGAGATTTTCCTTTCTGCCTATCTAGGCAAGTTCTCTAGGTCAGAAAGAAAGGAAAAAAAAGACACTAAAAGAGGCTGGAAGAGAAGAGCAAATGATGAAAGGCTCTATAGGCAGGTATGTTATCTAGGAGCTGTGGGTATTACATTGCCCCAGAATGGAAGTCTTGGTGAAGAGGAATACACCCTCATGAGTGCTGACACTAGTTTGTTGTCAGCCTCTATTGATTCTGCTGTGGGCTTTAGCAGTTACAGGTCACCTCCTCCAGAGAACCTGTTGTGGTATCTCAGTGGAGTTTAGACTGAGCTTGGAGTTTCCAGTGTCACAGCACAAGCTGGTAGGAGAGAACCTTGTTGCGAGCAAATTTGTAAGTTATGCTACTTTTAGCTTGGAGCTATCTGAAAAAATTAAAAGAAGTGCACACTGAACCCCCAAGAAGAGGCCTGCTGACAGTAGCTTTCTCATCTCAAGTCAGACACATTCCTTCTTTTTGCATAGCCTGCATGGTTCCATACTTTATTACGCTTAGTGTGTGCAAGTAATGCTTACTGTGACTGTGTCTAATGACTGAGCAACAGAACATGCACATGGGTACTCATAGGCAGGGCACATAGGTGAGTGTGGCTCCTTCACACTTGCCAGAGGAGAGGTAAAAGAGGAGAAGGATATTCACTCCCACCTGACAAAGTTCTTAGAAATGCCTCTGCCCAAAATGAGACCATATGCCAGTGACAATAGTATGGGATTTATTTTATAGTAAGTAGGGGAGGGAGAGAGAGAAAGAGAGAGAAATGGGAAATAGGTGGGGGAGACAGAAATGAGCAACAGGGGCAGAATAAGGAAAATATCACCACTCTGTGGATCCAAATGATGCTCCATTGATCCTCTCCAGCTGGTCTTCATGGTGACGAAGGTCCCCTCAAAAGGCAGAGAATCCAATGGGTTAAATATACACTCAGGCCAGGTAGGAAAATTCAGGCACCTCACTGAGACAGGGGAGTTTGTCATTGTCTCTTGCAACAGACTCTGGATTTGTTGCATCACCTGCAGTCCTGTGGTGCAAGGCTTCAGGAGGGATTCTGGGGGGAACTTCGAGGAGCTCCCTTGTGTAAGGGAGGATGGATTCACTGCCCCTGAGCAGAGGTTACAATGCACCAAAACTTCCTCACCTCACCTTGGGTGGGGGACAAATCTGTCAAACCTGCTCCCATCAAAAGGGTCCATGGGCTACAGCCTCCCCCACCCCGAAGCAAGACAAAGATGATTCTTAGCACAGCTTCTGGGTTTGGCTTGCATTCTTTTCCTCATTTACTTGTTTGTTTCAGGTGATTGAAGAATGGGTTTTCCCTTTATCTAATCTCAGCAGTTTGACATTCAGTGCAAAGTCCCAGACAGATGTCTTCAGGGAGTTTTCTTGGGTTATAGCTTCTTTATACACTTTTTGTTATGATAAGCAAATCTTTATATCAATATCTGAGGCATAAACTATTTCAGTCCCTGACAGCGTGGTGACAGAGAAACTGCTGCCAGCTGTACTGGGCTGCTGTGCTGCCCTTGCTCTGCTGTCTAGCTATACATCACCTAGGTAGTATCTTTATTGTTCTCCCTACAAACAAAGTGAAATGCTATTATACTCCATGATCTGAGATGAAACAAGGTGCAGAGAAAAACAAAACACTTCCAGCATGAGGCCAGAATTTCATCACAGTTAGCAAGCATATTGGTTCCTGGCTAGTGATGCTGAAATAATGTGGCTACATTTCTGTGAACTGCCTTGAGATAATACAATTTCAAGTCTTGAAACACAGCTAACATTACACTGACTAAGAAAGAAGAAACAGGTCTGAGGAGCTCTGTATCACCCTTACAGTGCCCATCATTGAATAGATCTGTAGCTGTGATAAAGATCAGTTTGCTAACATTCATTCTCCACTATCCACTGGACATGTTGAATCTGAGGGGCCAAGGACATTTCCTGAATTCATGCTGTGACAAGGCTCAGGTATCAGTGTCTATCTCCTGCAGTTTGTTCCCTCCTGAAAGAAAACCTGGTAGCACTGGAGGGGAGAGGATTAACAAACCTCTAGGGGTCAAGACTGCAGGGAACTTCATTTATACCTGTGCTACAGTTCAGATACCATCACTGACTCTCCAAATGCCAGCACAACTTGAAACACTATTGTTCAGAATAAGCCTGCTAAAACCAGTGACAGGCACTGAGTTAGCTTGATAGGTGATTATTCTTTGACAATATATATGGAGCTCAGGTTTGGCTAATATGTATCTCCTAGACAGGCACATGACATTGTTTTTGAACTACTGTTTTTTGCTCAATCAAAGTGTTTCAGCTTTTTTTTTGTCTGATCATAGTTTGATATATATCACCTACTCCTTCAGCCTGGTACTGTTTTTCTGTTTGGGCTAAATACTGATTACTCATTTGTTGTTTTTCCATGTTTTTAGTATTTCCAAGAAACTGCTCATTATAATGCACAGAAACTCTCTTCATGCTAAAGGATTGATTTGCTTGTATTAGAGTCTGTTGGAGGGAGCTAATATTAGTACTTGTGTTTTGGTGCAGACCCCATGAATCTTGAAAGATCTTTTCATGGATTAGCACCAAGATCCTTTCCATTTCAACTGGAATAAATTTTGAGCCCTGTGTCTCAGTACTTGCCACAGCTCAAACATAAACTGAGCAACAACCCCCAAAGTAACATCAGCAGTAAAATTCTGGGACATAAGCAGAGTGTGAGATAATAATAGAAAAATAGATCAACTGTTTCAGCTAAGGGTACTTTTGTTGCCATTACACTGGATTGGTACGAGATGATTTTCTAAAATCATGCTGATTTCCCACTGCTCCAGAATTCTTCTTAGAATACATAAAAATGAATTTAGCAATTGAGCTTGCTTTTCAGGATGGTGACAAGTTTTTTCATTCCTATCTACAGCTTAGTTGCTTTATAGAAAAGCCTGAGGTGGAGTATACTCAGGAGTGTCACTTTCCTCCAATTGCACCAGATTCTCATGTGATTTATTGAAGTGTAGATCTGATCCAGTGCTTCTGCCATGAATTATACTGCACTAGGCACTTGGCATCATAAATGTTACTGATTCTTTTGATCAGTGAGTGTCAGAGTAACTCCTCTGAATAGCTCCTGCTTAGGAAAACCTTCACACAGCTCAAAGTATCCAAAAATACCATGTCCAATTCCCTTGTGTGTTTTTGTATTTCCTTTCATGCCATCTGAGAGCCCACTAGTTCTGGAACTGTAATGAATCTTATATCTATTCCCTTCAGCTTATTCTTGTATAAGCATAAAGGCTTACCCATAAATTGATGATAAAAAAAGTGAGAATAAAAGGTAACATCATCAAAAGAATAGTTCCTCTCTTTCGGTTTTTCAGTCTTTAAATAATGTATAAATTACTTATTAATTAGTTTAACAATCTTCTCATTTTATAGCTAATAAACAAGAGTAAACCATTTAAAAATATTTTAAAATATATAAATATTTAAAAAATATAAAAATATAAAAAATATAAATATAAATATAAAAATATTTAAAAATAAATACAATTCTACAGATTTTATATGACACAAAGAAGTTATTTTGCATTTTTTTACTGTTATCATTTTCTCCAGGTACAATGTACCTTGTACCATTCTCTTAACAAACTCTTCATTAAATTCCTTTGCAAGTAGCTCTGTTAAGCTCGTTTGCAATTGTGCTGGCATTTAAATTCAAGACAGTGCTAAACAAATCAGGCTGCCTAGTGTAAAGATTCCCAGACTTTGAATAGACATAAGAATAATTTCAGCAACAGATTCTGGAAAAGAGAGTATGGCCCCAAGTGTATTAGAGATTAGTACTAATGCCAGAGGAGAAGATGGTTTCTGCTTCAAAGTATTTTTAAGAAAGCTATTGCATAAGAGCTAAAAAATAGAAGTAGGTGCAGTGGGTAGAAGTTAGATCAGGGAAAAACCAATGAGACTCTGCTCATCCATACCATAGACACTGCTCCAGTCCAACACACTTCCAACACCAAAAATATTGAAGATTGTTTAAATTTCAGGAGAAAATATCTATTTACTAGAAGTAGTAGATTTATTATGAAGTCAAAGAATTAAACAGGATTAAGTTTAACTGCCACAGTTGTTGATATTACCTACAAATTCTCAAGTCACAAAGACTTTCCCTTGGTTAGCTGTGCACAGGGATGGGTAGACACCTTCTATTTGGACTGTTAAAGCTTTAGAGGAGTGGATGAATTGCAAGCTGATTTCTGCTGGCATTGCAGAAAGGGAGAGCATCCAATAGAGCATCCTGAATTAAGGCTTGTGCTGTAAAGTGACAGATCATCAATATTTTGGAAAAAACCCACATCATGAATTGACTCTTGTGTTATAAAATACATTTTTTGAAAGTCTAGTATTCAATTGTGATATTGTGATAATTCTCCTCATAATTTATGGAGGAGAATTTGATTGCACTTTTTTATGCAGATGGGAGCTGCATGTCTTGGCTGCCAAACAAACTTGCCTTCTGACACTGTACAAAATGTGGCAATTTTTTTCTTTCTAGTAAGCTTTTAATTTCTGGCATTTAAAAATACAGTTATTAACTGATATGATTTTATGTTTTGTTTTGTTATTAAAAAAATCTAGTTTGTAATTTGAGAAATAAAATTACTAAGTAAATTATTTTATAATGGCATTATAGAAGAAAAGGAAACCATATGCCTTTCAATCAAGCTACTAATTTTTGGTTTCTTTTTTAGTAAATGCAGCCTGATTTTAATGTTTGTTATATTTTTAACACAAAAAAATGATAGCACATTTGCATTTTTTTCCTTCACCACAGACACATTATTACATATGCTGGCTCTGATTTGAGGTTTTCAGAAAGTATAATCACCTTTTATTCTTTCATGTGAATAGAGTCAACCTCTGTGTAGAGCAATGCTTTCACTATTCTTGGAGATGCAATTTTCAACTTGCATTATTTTGAAACAATAAAAGTACAGAATTGGAAATTAATGTTTTTAAGGTAGAGGAGGTCAGGTTTATTATTTCTTTATATGTGAGGAAAAGTTATTTTAAAACTGTGTTTTATTTGCTCTGTCACTTCTTGTTTGAAGTGGCACAACCTTCTAATGTATATGTATAAAATGTTGCAAAACAAAACCTGTCATTTCCTGAGTAATGTGGCTTTTAGAATGCCTTTAAGGACTGTGTTTTATACCCTTAAAAATCCATCCAAATAGAGCAGTCAATTCTGTTTGTAGCTTTGAGAAACCTTATGAGTCTAGGCTTCAGATAAAGCTCAAGGAGATGAAGGTAGAATGAGGCAAATTTTCTGTTGTGTTTATTTGTTAAATTTCTTCTGGTCTAAGCTGAACAGACAACCAAATAACCTAGACAAAAGATTTTCCTAATTTTCCTGGGAGCCAGAAATTTGGATGAAATTTTTGTTTTAGCAAATGCTGATACACTCTTTCAGGTATGACTATTGGTGAATGTATGCTCACTGAAATTGAAATTTCTGTTCATTGCTCATTTCTGCTATTAGTAGAATTAAACTTTACAAGAACAGCCTCTAAAGTAGACTGGGATCATGTGGTTTGTGTCTGTAGTTAAATCCTGGTTCCATGGTAGACCAACTGAGACTTCTGGGGTGGCAATGTGTACCCAAACCATGGATGTTGAGACTCTGGCACTCCACCCCTGGACAGGGGGAGTCAGAAATTCCTGTATCCTGGTCTTGAAGGAGCCTATATGGAGGTCTTTCTGAAAAACACCAGAGTCACAGAAGGGACATCAGGATCTCCAGGTCTCTAACCTGAGTCTCTAACCTGCTGGGACCTGTGGCTACCAGAAGATGGCTTGAGAATGGGGAAACTGAAACCATCATACCATTATCTCAGTGTGGTGCCGATCTGTCTTAAATTATGGGATATTGAGGCAATCCAGGAAACTGTGGGAAAACTGCCTTGCCCTGTATCAAGTCTTGTTAAACAGTATATTTCTTACAAAGCATACTGGGTAAGTAACATTTTCCCATGAAATGAATTTGATCAGAAAGTAGCTCATTAGCTACAGTTTTTAAAGAAACATTTTGTGAAATGGAGAGATGCCAGAGTCCAGTCAACAAAACCCATGCATTGTATTACTGAACACTGCAGTTCTCAACACTTAGGATAAAAATGTTGAAATTCTCCAGATCTCCGAAAACATAATTCTTATCTAAATAGGTGGAATTTTCAAGTGGAAATCTGTCCTTGAAATTCCTAGGACTTTGTGGTCCTGCTGTGAATATGTACCTTTGTAAACAGTAGGAAGAAAGTGCATCTTAAATCTCCTTTATGAAGGCTAGAGCACTGAGACACTCAGGTTTCTCCATCAAAAATAACAAAGAGGTATATGTCTTCCAGAACTAGTTTCTCATGAAGGATTAGAAACTAAATCAGGCCACAGAGGGATTTTTGACTTCACTTAGCAACCTTAACCCCAAATAGCTGAAATACCCCAAATTCTGGCTATGGCAGCCAAAATAGGAGGTTACTGGCAGTGTGAGACTTGGCTTCAACTCCTTCCTCTCCTATTTGAATTTAATCACTGATTTCCCAAGATGACTTCTCAGATGCAGTTTCAGTTTTTGCAGCATCTCCTGGCAAAACACAGAGCGAGCAAAGGAACACATGGTCTGGCCAAGACAGGGCAATAGGATTAAAATCAGTCTAGAATAAAACACTGCCAGTAGTGACAGTATCCACCTGAGCAACAGTAAATTTAGGAATAAGGAGTGAAGCCTGTCTTCTCACTTCGTAGCAATGATACAATCACTGAATGCTTGATAAAGCTAAGGGAAGGAGAAATGCCACCAGTCTTTTGGAGAGGCTGCTCTTCAATATTTGTCATCCAGCAACACCTATTGAAATCATGCTCTGACATGATCAAGAATCCAAGCAACTCATTTAGTAACCTGGCAGGAGTCAGGAGGTTTGCCTATCCACTATGTAAGGGATTAGGAAGTCCTTGTGTATTCCAAAGCACCCTTAGATGACCTAGAGGAGTTTACCAGTGATCACTTTTGTCTACCTAGTCTAGACTGACAAATGGAGGATCTCCAATGGATGAGCCAGGAGATTATGGACACATCAGTCTTACTCCAGTCCCTGGGACAATTATTAAATGAATCCTCCTGGGGGCTGCCATATGTAAGATGAAGCCCAAGATTGGGAAAAACATTTGGATTCACCAAAGGCAAATCTTGCTTGACAAATCTGATTGCCTTCTGTGACAAAGTAACCTTCTCATCCCAGCGTCAATGGGGTGAACATTTTCCACCTGCATTTCTCCAGGGTTTTCAGTGGGGCTTCCCACAGCCTCTTCCTGGAGAAACTGATGTATTGTGATCAACCTCTGTCTTTTTATAGGGCCATGAGTTTGCTTACTGAAAGTGTTACATCCCTATTCTGTATAACATAAATACTTCTCTCTTTCACAAACTACAAACTTGTCATCTGTCCTTAGAGGATCAAAAGTGAGGCTTTTTAGCAATCCCATGTGAGTTTTAGCACTATTTCTATGAAAACAAACTTGTGGATGAGCAAAATGGTATTGAAGACAGGCTCGTTTCCTGCATATGTCCCTGGAGTCTATTGCCCAAGAACAAGGGTAATGTGTTCCTAAAAGTTTGTAGAACACTCATGTTTAATGCAATATTAATGGAATAGTTACTGCCTTCTGAAAAATGAAAAATTAAAATAGGCAAGTAGGGTGGTGAATGCAAAAGCAATGTGAAAACTATGCAATTAGCAATTGTTAAATTTTCATGACAAAGAATCTAATTAGTGATTTAGCATAAAGTAAAATTCTTACAATAAAAGGGAAGTTAGATTCATCACTAAAGGGCATTTTATGATCCTAAACCACAATGTAGTAATGTATCTATGTAAAGTCAGAAAAAACTCATTGTGTGGAAATTTGGTTACATTCACATATTCACATGTGTATTTTCAAAAAGCTGCTTAGACATTATTGAAATTATTACTATGTGAAAAACAGTCAATCATTTCCAGTGAATCTAAAAACTGAAAATGTTGGGAATATTTAAAATATATTACACAATAGAATTTCTAGCATTTCTAAGATGAGAAATATGTGCAAGTTGGAAAAGCATACTGAACTTAATAACCATATGGAGTGTGCATTTTGTGTTTAAGTGACAGCATTTTAAGCTGGAAAAGAACATGACAGATTGATGGTAGGAAATTTAGCAGTTTTGAGCTGAAACATACATGTCTTGTTTGTCTTTCCATTCAAGAGATTGGGGTGCTGTGAGCCCACAGAATGCACTCAAGCTCTCTACAAAAGAAGAAAACTTAGTAAGGAGGGATCCAGAGACACCTGTCCTTGATGTTTCATTAATATCTTGGAAGACTGAATGGGAAAAATTCTCATTAAATCTGCCCTTGACCCTGATCTGAGACAGACTTGAGGATGCTGTAGAAGTAGAAATCAGAATCTCCTGACAACTAAAAGAATTATATGAAAAAAAACCAAAATAAAATTAAATCCAAAGAAATAAGGTCCAAACTCTAATTTTAGGAAAAAATCAGTAAAAATATCAGAAATGAGAATGATAAAGCAAGTAAATAATGTTGAGGAAAAGGATCCAAGGATCATTGCTAGTCTAGTTTCTCCTTGGACAGGCTGCCTATGGATTAACAGAACCAAGGTTCAGTCAAGACAGCAGAGAAATAGGACAGGACTCAAAGCATACTAAATAGCCTCAGTACAGAATGAAGCTTCCTCTGCCCAGCACTGCTAGACCTCTGTGTCCAGATCATGTTAACAGAGTCCAACACAAAGCATCCATGCTGTGCTGAGGTCTACCAAACACTGCCTCTAAGAAGGAGTGGAGGAACTGGGGCTGTCTAGTCTTGACAAAATAAGATTAAGTGGAAAAATTATTCTGGTTAAAAAGTATTTAAAATGTCAGCTGCAAAGAATTTTTTCACAATATTAAATTAGACAAGATATAATAGCCATTAACCTAGCTGAATCAAGTTGAAAAAATTTCTAAATGGCAAGATCAGTGAAAATTCATCAGTCTGAGAAGGGGAATATGGGCAATATTCCTCATTGCCTATTTTTAAGGACATCCATCAGGAGTGATGTAGACATAGCTAGTACTGCCCAGAAGTAGAAGGATGGAATCTCTTGGAGTTGTTTCCAGTTCCAATTTTGCAAATATTTGAAACTATTAGGAATAATTATTATCATGCAGACTTTGCTTAGGGTTATTGAAGATAATCCATCCTTGGTTTTTGGAAGCCTGTGGTGTTTGAGACTTGCATTTTTATATTTCCATGTTTAACCTAAAATTGTCTAGTGATAACAGATCCTCTGAAAATCGTGGGCTGTAAAGGAAATATTGTATGACTTCTGATAAATTTCTACGTACTTGTCAACCTTCACTGGGTGGAAAAGCAGTACATACACTGTGGCTTTAGAAGCAGGCTTCATTTCACATACAACCAATTAATTCCCTTTAGGCAATAAGCTTTCCAAGGAAAGCTGTAGTTTGAAGGAATGTTTGAAAAAGTAAGGAAAAAAATTCAATCTCATTTCTATCCCTAAAACCTTTTCTAAACACAGAAGAAAGTAACTGCTTAGACATGCATATAAAATTATAAACATAAACAGAATTATTCCACCTTGACCCTCTTTAACTCCATATTGGAGGAATTTCTGCCACTTTACTTTCTCTAAAGATGATGATTAAGGTGATGGATCCATATGCAGATTTAATTGTGAAAAAGTTTCACAGAACAACTCAACCCAGTAGAAGAACTTATACAATCTCTACATAGAAAGAGGGTTTTTCCTTACAAACACAACTTAAAAGATTTGGAAGGGTAAAAAAAATATAATCTACTCAAATATTTCAGCTGTCTGGTATTTGCAGTTGTTAACAGACCCTGCAAGAAATAAAAAGGGATTAATGCTGTGCATTTGTACAGTGACCCTCTTTTTAACATGAAATGAGTAGATCAACCTGCAGGGTATGGTGATTATCCATGGATGAATTAGCTCCCTGAGCAGGTCTGAACCAAAATTCTGTCACAATTTAGGCATATACTAAATGTTTCAGTGAGATATGGCGTGTATGTACCAATATTACATCAGTATTTTTTTAGTTTTAGGCAAGAAAATATATCTGTGCTTCTGAACATAATAATGTTAACTTCTGATGTTTTTTTAAAACCTAATTTAGATAACGGTCCTATTTTTACAGTGCTGGGTTCATGGAGAAAGAAGTTAATGAGTTTGATAAGGAAAATTATATTGAGGTCTATGAGTTCATCTATCCATCTACTGAATACCTGTCTTCATTAGCTGATTCATTATATTCAAGTGATTTTCCAAACCCTTGTCTACTAAAAGGACCCTCAACATTTCACTGCCATTTAGAAATTTCATCCTGGCATCAACCATTCTGATATGGGGAAATTTTACTCCCAATTTATAAAGGATGAATGCTGACAGAAGCAATGAATTTAGTAAAGTAAGTCATTCATCCAAGATGACAAAGAGAATCCATAGCAGAATACAGTACAGTAATATACATATTCCCAAGTCATTCTAGTCAGAATCCAAAATTTCTACACATGAACATGAACATTTTTCATTGAAATGAAAAATTTAATATATGTAGTGAGCATTTTCTTAATGTAAGAAATGGAACTCAACTAAGTTCAAAGGAGAAGCAGGTTAATATTTTTTTTAAAATATTATTTAACATGCTTAGTATCTAATGAGACCGACTCACTGTTGCAAGTAATAAAAGCCAAGAAATGAGCAGGATTAAAAAACTAGTTATACAATAATGAAGGGTGGTTGCATTAGCTCAACTAAATATGTATGTGTCTCTGCCTATGCAAATACACTTTCTATTGACAGAATTTTGGGGAATCCCAGATCCTGTATCTACACCCCAAGAGATCAGCTCTTTACAGTTTCTCTGTATCTATGCCCCAAGGGATAGGCTGTTTGGAGTTGAATAAAAATTGCACTAGAATTTGGAACATACTCACTAGTGGATGACACAGCCTGGAACAGAATGTGATGGACCTCTGATGTGAACTGACACAGATCTTGCTTCCACTTGGTGGCAGTGGTCCCTCCTGATAATCTACACCTAAGTTTTGCTGTTTATAAAGTCACCTTCTTTTATATTCTTTGCCTACCCCATATCACTGTGGCTTTTTAAAAATAAGACATCACTTTACAGACATCACTTTTTGTAAATTGTCACAACAATACAGTAGGATACCACCTCCTGATAGATTTGGTACCTAATATAATGTCATTCTTCTTTTGTTTTCTGTTATTGAACATGCATGATAAATAAAGATGAGCAAGGATTGCTATGAGAATGTTTCAACTTCAAACAGTACTTTAGTTTAAGGCCTTACACATTCAAAATTGTGTGTGGCTTGTCTTTCTTGCTTGATTCCCAATAATTCATTTCAGATTGACAGCTGTTAAAAGATGGAATAAAACGGCAAGACAGTATTTATATCTTTTTTCCCCCTCTAATTTCAGGCTTCTATATATATATATTTGTCATATTTGTTAATACTGTTAAGTGTATCTTAAATACTGAGAAAGTCCTGGGAGTTAAACAGTGTCATTGTTATTGAACACAAAAAGTGTATTATCAGTGGTGTTGGCATTACAGTGTGCTCTCCTGCATGGCAGTGGGTGTCCAGCTGGATCTCCCCTTGAGTAGGGAAGGGATCCCTGTGCTTCTCAAGATGAGTGCTCAACCTTGAGAGGCTCCTTATCCCATCAGGTACTTAGAAAGTGAATTGTGACCAAGCATGCTGAAACTCTGAAATCTTAGCCAGGTGGAATAAAGGATTGATTGTGTATAAATAATTGTTTAGACATAATAATTTATAGACATAAACAACCATTGACCTAGTCTGGAATGAAATCCAAATCCAGACATGCCTAAACTTACCTCAGAGAAGTAGTTTAGAAGGAATTAGGATCCTTTGTGAACCTCATAACTCAATGGAAGGGTGTCCTTGAGAGTTTTGTCTGCCCCTGTGATTTATGCAGTAAACAATGAGTGTGCCTTACTGTGGAATCTTGTTAAAATACTGTTGCATTTACAACTGAACTTTTTAATATCATTAAAGTTTACTGTTGCCTCTCTCTCGAAGGGAAGTGCACATCTGCAACAGTTTGCTATGACAAGGAAGGCAGTTTTTAATGTTAGTTTGCTGTGAATATCCATCTACCTTGTAGGTAGCAAGGAAAAAAATCTTCCAAATTTTATCTGCACAAAAGAAGTGAAGAATGAGTCAACAATTCAAACTGAAAGACCATGAGATATAAGAAATAATTAGGAAACATGCTCCCCACACTTGTGAGTCAATGTAATCACTTACAGGAGGTTGCAAGTTACATTTTCTGCACCCTCCTACCTTCAGATCCATGCTGTGATGCAGTGTCACTCATCCAAACATATTTAATGCTCCTCTATCATATAGGCCAATTTTTGCTTCGTTTTCCACTGAAGAGCTTTAGTGAGTGACCAACTTTGTGACACTCCTCTGTAAGAATTCCCTTGTGTATGTCTTTCTCAATGTGTCCCAGATGGTTTAGTATCTGAACATGGTAGAAGCTGATGGAAGCAGATGTGACCTAAAACCTTCCAAATTAAATAAGTGGAGAAATACATTTGCTTGTGTTATTTGTTTATTCTCTTGTTGACTTACAAAAACTAATCAAATAAGGAGTAGTTTGCAGGTATTGGTTTGTGGCCAATGTAATTGGTAAATGATCTTCTGGAAAAGGAAAATGGTTAAGAAAGAAAGATTTCAGAACCCTTCAGTGTCTGCCCCTTTAATATCTTATTGCTAGGAACTGAATATCTGCATCCTCCACAAATGTAGGCAATGATAACCTTATGATTAACATGACAGGACAGGCATTTCATATCATTATACGTAAAGCTCTTTTCCATACTCTGTGGTGCTCAGCTTCTGCCTTGCTCATGAGCACACTGTGACTTTACTTAGACCTGAGAGGGAGCAACCAGGTCTCTTATGACAACATTTAAAATACATGTGCTTTACTGCCTGGACAGTGTTGTGTCAGTAGCTTATGGGCAGATGCATGTCCTATAGGCAAAGTGAGTCACCCACCTAACATCAATGGTCTAAGGGCTATCCAATACTAACCATTGGGTGTGATTTATAGCTGCCTGCAGTGTGCAGTAAAAGAAGTGACTTGCCTCCTAGAGGTACAGAGAAAAATGTCTATTAGCCTAATCCTTGAATTTTTAGACAGTTTTATTTAAAGAAATCCTGTTGTTCACTGTCATGGTCATTGACATTCCATACCATTTTTATTTTTTTTTTAGACAACATGAATATTTTCTAGGAAATATATGAAGCTGTTTCTGACCTGCAGGTTGTGGGTTGTTGTTAAACAATGGCTGGTATTCCTCAAAATCCTTTTTTTTTCTTTGTTCAATTCAATGACTGAAATTACTTGTTTTAAAGATTAAGACCAAGGTCTTTGTCTTTGCATGGTATGATTTTTAAAGAAAAAGTCAATAAAATATCTTGTGAATCTGTAATGTTTTAACAACAAATACTATGAATATAAATCCTGAGCAGAATGAAAGTCTGCTGTAAAGCTGACACTTTTAATTCTGTGATTAGATTGCTAGGGACATTAGCTGTAGAAGAAACTCAGTTCTAGCTCCAACAATTTGGTGGTAAATGTGTCTTAGCTGTAAGTGGCAAATGGAAATACTTTCTCAGAAAAATAAACACCTTGAAGCATTGCGTGACTCACAGGAGCACAAGCAGAGATTTTCACCTCTATAGTGCTGCTGTGACTTCAAAAGGGCAGCTGAAAGCTGTTTGGAGAAAATTATTTTGGACATGTTGGTAGAGATTTAACAGTGGTTTGAAGTAATTTAAAATGGCTGTGTTGCTGTTGCTGACACACTGTGGGGGGGGGTGGAAAAGATGCTATTTTGGCAGTTCCCCAACTTGGAGAACAAAAACTACTGCAGCACCCTTTTCTTATGAGCTGATTTTGAACAGCAGACCTCATTGATCAGTTTGACTCACATTGTCTTTGCATTCTTTTCTCCAAAGAAGTGTGCATCTGGCTTTGTAGCACTTAATAAGTTGTATTTTTATCACCTTGGTATAAATACAGCCCTGTCGAACTTGTCAACATGTTTTACTGTGATATTCGTGGGCACTTAAGGGAAGGAAACATATTTACACCTGTCATAAAAAAAACCCTGTCTTGCAAGTTTCCACCCATATCCAATCTTCCTGGGTATTCTGCCATAAGAAATTGATTACTGTGAGAAATTTTCATCACCAATCCAAGATTTAAGAGGTTGTGGACTGTTTTTGTTTTTAAGATTGATGGTAGGTATAGGCAGATACTGAAAGACAAGTATCCTTTTTTTGTCCCTACTTCTTCCTGAATTATCTCTACTCAAGATATACAAGCTGAAAAATAATTTCCAATACAGCAGAGACAGTGTGTCATCATTACAACCACTACAGAAAAGATTCTGGAAAAAGTGATAACCAAAGCTTTGGTCAGCTTTTGAGGGACCAGGGATAAAATAATGACTTTCTCATATGTACATCACATGATGAAAATATCTTTTATATTTGGAAAAGTCAGTTTCACTTTTACTCCCTTGTATTCGTTGCAGTTAAGGGATGTGGGCAGTTTTTTCAATGAGCTGGGTCTTCTCTCATATGTTTGTTGTCTTCTCAGCACCTTGATGCCATCAGGAATGCTCTATGGTGTCTGGACTCTGGGGTTGTGGGGTTCCTGAGACAGTACCATGGCACTTGCTAGCTCTGCCTACAGCACAATCAAAGCCACTGCTAATAAGCAGTCGCTGAGATTGTACCTTCACTTTTAATCATCAATAACAGAACAAACTGGCAAAGAGTTATTTTTTGTTTTTCAAGAAAAAAACTATTCAGTGGTTTCAGATAGTGACAATTTTCAAGGACTGAGAACAAATTGTTTGCATTCCACTGAATGTCTCAAGATTTTCTCAGAAAAACAGAATTTGATTCTTCTAGTAAGCTTTCAAGAAGCCATAAGTTAGGTTGTCAGATAATTCTGCTAAATTTAAAGACCTGTAACTGTCTGATTGATGGACACCACCTGGTTATTGTGTCAACACCTATAAAACCACATATAGTGATGGAACAGGATTCTACCTTTGCAGGGTTCCCAGAATGTCTACTTCAAATACTACTACTACTTAACACTGATCAGCAGCCTGCAACAAATTCAGCAGCTGAACTGCACAACTTAAAAGTAGCAATTATAATAAGCTGAAGGAAGAGAACATGAGAAATCAAAAAAGGCAGCATGTTGCCAGTCTTAGATAGTGACTGTGGCCTAATTAAAGAGAAAAACACCCGTTTCATGATCCCTGGTAATTAGACTGAGAAAAAAGCCCCTTGCCTGCCCCTAAGTCTGGCTTAATTCTGGAAATCACAAGAATTCAGGGCACAGCAACATAAATCAAGTCCTCTTGTCAGGATCAGTGTGGACAGGAAATGTGTGGATGTCTCTTTGTAGCCAGTGTGGCTCAAGCACGGAATTAAAGGTTTCTCCTGAAATTACACTGATAGAATGATTTGCTCATTTTCCGAACAAAGGTTAAGAAGATAAATAAAAAATATAAAAATTAAATAACAGAGGGGTCTAAATGGGTATAACTGTAGAAGAAGCTGTTATACTTTGTTGTTAATGCCCATTTTTCCCCACCATTTTTATTAGATTTTTTTCTGAAATGACCAATCCTGTAAATGACTGCACTCTTTTGCTGCTTGTTATTTTCACTCTTTTCAGTTCTGATTGAATATTGTTGGCACAGATCCATAGCAAACTTCAGTGCAGTCTTATGCACCTCCTTCAGCACCAGGTTTGGATCCCAGCACTACAATCTGAGCTGAGCCATGGAGCCTGACTGCTCTTACAGTGAACAGTAGGCTACAGGCTCCTTTTGCCAGCCAGGCTGATTCAAACAGTCCAGCTGGGTTAAGCACCTGTTATCTATTTTCCTCCAGGAACTGAGCACTGGCCTGATTAGACTTTCTTGAAAAAGCAGCATTGTCAAACACCAGTCATGTCAGTTGCCATCAGAAAGATTGCCTCAGAGGAAAATGTTTTAATGCCACAAATACCCCTAACCACATATCTAGCCATGTGTTTCCCTACATTAGCTCAACTTTTTTTTTTTAATCTGCTTCAGTTTATTTCCACTTCAGGCTGGAGAATTAGGCCTACTTGCTGCTGTCCCAGTATGTGTGCTGGTTATGTATCAGACTCTGCTGACAATGCACTTACATGTCACTTTTTTTCCTTCCTAAGGCAAGCAGGCTTAATACTGAGCAGTGCATCATAAAAACACATACTGCAACTCCAGCTTTCCATAGATTAATTCCAGCTGGTTATTTTTGTTGGTCTTCTTACAGCTTTAGTATTAGGTCTGGGTTTTCTCCCAGATGCAGCTGGAACAGCCAGTTGCTTTCAGCAACAAATTGCTGGCAAAAAGGAGAGAAATCAGTAAAAACATTGCAGCCAAAGTTCTCTAGCTGATGCCACCAATTCCACCTGTGAACCACACTACTCTGGATTTTGACATTCAGTATGTCCCAAACAGTGGACAAGCCACAATCTTAATTCTAATGAAGTAGTTTGTTACAGTTGTCTAAACTTTAGTTCTCTTTTATTTCTAGATGATTTTTCCTGTCCAAGTCTCCTTTAACTCTGCTGCATATATTCTAATATGGAGTGTTAAGTAGAGGTATACATCATTAGAGAAACTTTCAACCCTTCTTGATAAGAATCTAGGTGCTGATGAAGTGGCTGGAAATGAAGTACTTGTGTGTGTGCTTGTGTGAGTTAACTATAATTATGTAGCAGCAGCATGATGTCCTGCAAGCTTTATTTGAAACACAATAATCTGGAATGAGGAAAATCATTGTAGAGAGAAAAATGCCATTACTGAATGACAGACTAATTGCTTTCTGAAGTAACTAGGCATTCATTAAAAATCTCAACTCCAAATGTCAGTTGAGCAGAACTCTCTTCAGTCAGTGAAACCTAAAATGAGCTCACTTCCAAATCATCATATTATGGTTTAATTCAAATACACATTAAAGCCCTGATCCAGCAAATCATTTAAGCATATGTGGAAGTCAATGGGATTACCCATACATTAAAATTTAAGCATATGTTTAAATACTCTGGTGTACTAGATTACCCTATATTTTGTTCTCTCTTCTGCTGGCCAAAACTTTATTAATCTACTTTCATTTCCAATCCCATTCTATTTCCTCTCACTGGAGATTAGTAGCTTTCAATTAACTCTGTCTGAAATTTCCTCTAGAGCAGGTATACATATTTCAACATACCCAAACCTCCCAACTCTTCTGCAGGCCTTGCTGCTGTGTGTTTGACATCAGTGTTCATTGAGCTGGTCACCAGCACTGTTAGCTGGTTTTTTAGGTGTGCTGTATTACAAGCCCCTTGCACTGCTGGGCACTCCTGCACCACTCAGCTCCACGCTGCTCCAGCCACTGCTCTCTCTCCTGGAGGGCTTTCAGCACTCTCTTGCTGCTGTCAGTTGATGTTCTGATGTCTTTTTTGTGTCTTGCTGGTACATTTCTTTATAATGAAGAAGAAAAAGTTTTATATATTGTCTTGCGTTGCAATATAGGATGTGGCCAGGAATGTGTATTCTATCACCAGTGATTCCTTATCTCTGTGGCACATATTATCTGCTAATGGGCCATCTTTAAAACCAGGTAGGGCAATCATCTTTATCTTTTCCACAACCCATCCTCCCTCCAGGAAGATATCATCTGCTGCTGGGCCCATTCAGTCCCACTGTATGACTGATAAAATTACATCATCCCACTGGGAGATGCTCCAGCCAGGGAGAGGAGCCAAACATTTCCTGCCTAGATAAAAACTGAGATTTTGGACAGCAAGTTACCTTCTTTCCACTGGATTCCAGAGGAAAACTGGACCTTTTCCACATCATCCCTGGACCTTCAGAAGAAAACTGCACCTTCTACAGGAGCACTGCTTCAGCTGAACCACATCTGCCACAGCAGGAGGATGCAGCCACCATTTAATGGGACTGCTACCAACACCCTGACTGACTGACAGGGCGTCAGGTTGTATTCTGACTCTGTTAGGGTTGGGATTGTTCTTTGTAATACTGCATTTGTATTTTAATTTTCCTGATAAGGAACTGTTATTCTTAATTCCCATATCTTTGTCTGAGAGTCCCTTAATTTCAAAATTATAATAATTTAGAGGGAGGGGGTTTACATTCTCTATTAAAAAAAAAAAAGCATCTGCCTTTATTGGCATACACCTGTCCTTCAAATCAGCACATATATTTATGAGTAAGACCCTACATAAGAGATGAGGGTTAATCCCATGCTCACCAGCATGGGTGAGATATTTTAGTTAATGACCAAACTGGATGAAGATTTTATAGACTTATATAACTGCCCTAGGAAAGTCTAGATCTCTGACATTTTATAAATGCCCTATATTCATTTGCTTGTCATGTTTTTGAATATTTCCATCTCATTTCCATTTTGTTCATAAGACACACAGACTTTTTATTACAGAATATCAAAAAGAGGCAAAAAAGCAAAGCATAGAAATGAAGCTTTTAGAAATTCTGGGTAATGTTATTTGCTTTATTCTGTGTGTAGTTAGAAAAAATAGTATTAGTGTTTGCCTTGAAAAACAAATTTTATTCAGCCAGTGACCCACCTTAATAAAAAATTAAATTTATATGGCAAAGACAGAATATGTAAAGTTTAATAAGACACATTAAGCCTGCAATGAAAAGCTGACCTATACAATATTTATGAAAAAATGTCCAGTATCTCCAACCCAGAAGAAAGGATTCCACAGTTGCCTTTAGGTGATAACTGTGTCAACTTGTTATGTGGTACTGAGTGATGAAGCAGGACAGGGGCAGCCCAGTGTGGAGAATCATGAGGTTACCACCCTGGTGGGTAGGTACCTACCCTAGGTCATTTATGGTATCTGACACAGGGGGAATTATCTGCTAGATGGAAACGTCAAATGCAAAAAAGAAAAAAACAATTAAATTTTTCAAATTGAGCTACTCATGATCCACATACTTCTTTTGAATAAAAGTTATGCTGAATGAATGAGTTGCATCTCACAGTTCTGAGGACAGACAGGCAAGGGAAATACTATCACAGCTATTTTAAGGTTGCCTTCATTTTACATTGCCTTCAGCACAGGACATCAGCCTGGAAAAGTCCAACACCAATCCCTCAATGAGTTCTTGCTTGATTAAAAAGCAGTCTGTTATAAAGAATGGGGGAAAAAAAGGAGCAACTCTGAGTTTTGCAATTCTCACAGCTGACTTTAAGGACTATAACAGGTTTCTACACCTGAGTTGGTTTTGTAGGCTTCCATCACAGAGTTTTTGTTAGCATAGCCAGAGGAGTTCAGGGT
The DNA here is from genome assembly GCF_029582105.1 of Oenanthe melanoleuca. Taxonomy (NCBI): domain Eukaryota; kingdom Metazoa; phylum Chordata; class Aves; order Passeriformes; family Muscicapidae; genus Oenanthe; species Oenanthe melanoleuca. Next base: position 25,545,410 of record NC_079335.1, read on the forward strand.
ATGATTCATGTGACAAAATGTAGGTGTCTTCTTTAGGCAGAGATAAACTGTGTCCTGTTGGGTGGAAATTCTGGAGAACATGTAAGTGAGTGTCTCAGATCTAAACATCTGTGTAGCAAATACTCACTGACAAGAGTCAGGTGCTTTGCTGGTGACAAAGACTCATCACAGACTAGAGGTGTGAGGATGCAGAGGAAGATTCCTTGGCTAAGAACAGAGCTAGCTCAAAAGGAAAAAAAAAAAAAAAAAAAAAAAAGAGAGACAGAAAGTTACAAGAAAGCAGTGTGTCAAATTTTTCTTCTAATTGTATTCAACAAACAGCATCATCATCAGTAATTGTGAGACTAGGGGAAAGGTGGAGCACAGCATTGCTGGTAGAAGACAGAAAAGCAGAGTCCCTCAAGGGTTTATATGGTGACCACTGCTGTTTTATATCTTCATTAATGACACAGATTGTCATGATGACAGGGACTGAGTGCAGCCTCAGCAAATCTGCAGTTGACACCAAGCTGTGTGGTGTGGTTGACACATGTGAAGGACAGAATGCCAACCAGAGGAATCTGGACAAGCTCAAGAAGTGGCGCCATAGGGATCCCATGAGGTTTACCAAGACCAAGTGAAAAGTACTGCACCTGGACTGGGGCAATCCCCAGTATCAACACAGGCTGGGGATGAGCAGAATGAGAGAAGCCCTGCCAAAAAAGACTTGGTGTGCTGGTGGATGAGAGGCTGGAAATGAGCTGGCAAAGTGCTCTCACAGCCCATAAAACAAAATGTGTCCATAAAACCAAATGGCCAGCAGGGCAAGGGAGGAGATTCTGTCTCCCTGGTCTCCTCTCACAGAGCCCACCTTGAGTACTGCATCCAGGTCTGGGGTCCCCAGCACAGGGAGGACACTGATGTGTTGGAGCAGGTCCAGAGAAGGATCACCAAGATAGAGTGATGAAGCACTTTGTGGGCAAAGGCTGAGACAATCAGGATTGTTCAACCACGAGAAGGAAAGGCTTTGGGGTCACCTCTTGAAGCATTACAGTACCTGAAAGGATCCTACAAGAAAGAGGGAGAGAAGCTTTTTTCAAGGGAGTTTAGTTACAGGACAAGGAGAAATTGCTTCAAACTGAGAGTGGTTTAGATTAGATAGTAGGAAAAGGATCTTTACTGTGATAAGGGTGAGGCACAGCAACAGGTTGATCAGAAAAGTGGTATATTCCACATCTCTGGAAGTGTTTTAGGCCAGGTTAGATGGAGCTCTGGTAACCCAACTAGTGAAAGCTGTCCCTGACCATAGAAGGGTTTGAAATTAGATGGTCTTTTAAGTCTTTTCCAAGCCAAGACACTCCATGATTCTGTGAAAGAATCCTGGAATGCAGGAACAGAAGAATCCCACGGAACAGAAGAACCCGGAGTCACAGAAGAAGGATTACAAAGTGAAGAGCAGACTCAGCCAGGAAGGTGGCTGGCATGGCCAGAAGGCAGGCACCACAGAAGGTAGATTAATTTGAGATAAGAGACAATTTACAAATATTCTCCATCATCCTACTCTGCACCTTTAAGCTTACTCTATACTTTTATTTTGGCTTACCCACGAGTGAAGCCTTCCCCTTTTCTTTCACATGCTGCAAATTGAGTGTTTTATGTCTGTTCCCTTCAGCATCTTCCATTCTTTTGCAGAGAAGAATATTTTATTAGTTTGGGAGTGCTGTTCCATGCATACATGTTGTATCAATGCACCCATTTGCATAGAATTAAAAGTTAGTACTAGACAGACTTTCCAATTTGGAGAAATGGAATGAGCTCCTTTTCTACTACTACAAAATGAAATTACATTTGAACTTCAGAGATCTAGGAAGGCAATAGATGTGGTAAAACGTCGTCTTTATGTAGAAGTATGACTCACAATACAAGTTTGATTAGCATCAAAGACTGTCCCAGTCATGTCTGGCAGAATGATGTTTCAAAATTTGTGGATCAGAGAGGTTAAAAAACTGCCAGATGCTGTCTTGCTTTCAAGGTATTTCAGCTGAGGAAACAGGATGAAAAAGAAGGAGCTGGTTCAGGTCTATCCATCCTCTCCACCTCTCCACTTGGCAATTTCCTTGTGTTAGTGGGACTCCTGAGTAACAGGCTACACCAGCCTGCTGCCTGCCATGTGTTATTGTGGCTGTAAGCAGTGGGAGGAACAGGAGATATGACCTTCTAAGGTTCCTTGCTGGAGTGAAATGCATTTGAAACTCTCTACCTAATGTACTGAAAAGATTTTGCCCCTGTAAAGCAGCATGTGTGCCCTTTGCAAATTAATTCTACTTTGGATTTTTTCATCCATGCAAAAGAAAAAATATCAAATTTTTAATTAGTGAGATGAACATCATTAAATTCTGCCTCAAGTTGTAGTTTTATGGCAGGATTCAGACTAATAGTTTTGCTCCTTTCTTGTGAGTTCAACATGATCATATAAAAGAATAACTGTCTGGGGGGCAAATATGTCCTTTCAAGGAAAATGAATGGTCATTCATTCTCATTCTATAAATCAACCTTCGTGGGAAAACAATGTTGATCTGTTCAGCATAACTGCTGGAGGTTCACCAAGTCTAGAAAAAGAAACAATTTTCATATTGAACACTTTGAAACACTTTTTTCCTAACTGTCTTTGTCACACTTGTTTGCTGTGAAATCAAGTTTTTTCAGTGCTGGAACAAGAAGTGCTAACTATCTCCAGCTCTATGATAACGGTATCATATTAGTGAGGAAAGAGCTGTCTGCAGCTAAAGCTTAAGCAATTTCAGTCCAGAGGAAGGATTTTGACAAGTATTTTCTAATTGCCATGTTGGTTTGATTTGTTGTGTTGTTTTGAGTTTTCGTGGGTGTTTTTGTTTGTTTGTTTGTTTCCAATGAAGCTCTTGTTATTCTTTTATTTTTGTAAATCTGACTTGATATATCTGAATTTCAGAAAACAAAATCTTTCTGGCGTTTAGGAGAAGTGACCTAAATACTATAAGCAGAAATTACCAGCCACTTTTAAAGGATATGCTTAGCTTAATCTGAGAAAATCATGACATTTCCTAGTAAGTTAGGGGATGGAATTGATGTACACCAGAAAATTTATTCCAAAGAAGGTAAATTAACAAATAAGGACACAGCCATGCCCCCCCCCCACCTTTTTTTTTTTTTTTTTCAGTGACTGTAATAGAAAAAGAACTATGTTAGTGCATAGCAGAAAAGTCTTTCATATTCTACATCTTATTGAGTGCTATTACTGTTTCCAAGTTAGGTCATAAGTGGGCACAGCTAATGAATTTGAGGGTTGTGTCTGTAATAGGGAAGTAAATGGGGCCAGGATGTCACCCCTGGCATGGAGGCCAAGTGGCATGGAGCTGTAATGCCAGCTCACTTCTAAAACAGCACAGCCTCATGTAAACTACTGACTGGGAACAGCCCCCAGTCTACACTAAGTCCTTACCCTGCCCAGGGATGGTTTTGGTTACTGTCATTTGTATCAGACCCCAGAGGGTCCCAGGGACCTTTGGACTTTGAAATCCAGTTGCCAGGATGGATTTGCTTGTGCATCCTTTTGTGTTCTGTCCTGCTTTTCTCTGCCAATCGAGTCTTCAGGATCCCTGACTTAGTTACATCATCAACATCATAAATGTCATAATTTAGAGCAAGATGTCTCCAGCTGAGAGGCTAGAGAGTAGCAATTAAATACATCTTCCTCTGTGGAAATCTCTTTTTAATGACACTGAAATATTTTTTCCCCCAACTTTGAGATTGCTGGGATAAGCAAAGTGGTTCTGTTGTCAAGCAGAATATATAATTTCAATTGATTTGCAATAAAATAGCTGAAAACAAGAACTAATATCAGTATTTTAGCATAGATCTGCATATAGTGCAGAACACTGCAGGGCCTCCAAAGAGAATGAAAACAAAATTAACTTTCCTAGAGCTATGTCCTTTTCCCTCTACTGTTCAAGTCTTGCACGAGTTAAAAGGTATATGGGCCAAAAATTATGTATATGGTTGATGTACCTGTAAGACGTTAGCTTAGGTCTTTAAAAAATTTGGACATGGAAAAAATGTAGACACAGTCTTTGGGATTTTATTCTTGAAAATTTTTCCTGTTTCTTTTTTCCTGGTACAATTGTTAGATATACAACGGTGCTTGATTTACTGTTGCTCTTTCAAGTTAAGGTTTTGCCGTATTTCATTTAACTCAGTAAGTAGTAAAACACAAAGCTGAATACCAAGATTTAAGCTTTGTTCCTCAAGGGAGAAATTGAGAAATTTTAACCTAGGTTGATAGTGAAGTTTCAAAATAACTCTATTCATGACTAGGAGTGTAAATGAATAACATGACTAATGTATTACTCCATTCCATTTTTTATCTCATGTACTGAGTAGGTAGAGACAATAGGTAACTTGGAATCAAAGTTTTAATATTAAAATATAATTCAGCCATAAACAGAAAAAACATCTGTATTGGTACAAAAATTTTTATTAAGCATGTTTGGGAATATGACTTTAGAGTAAGATCTGCAGTAGGTAAGTTGTTTAAAACTAGAATAAAAGGAAAACCTAAGAAATACACAGTAAGATACAAGTGCAATGTCTCTGAACTATAAATACAAAAAATTCTAGCTTGGTACTGGAACTGTGAAGAATTTTTAGTCCAGGCTACTTTACCTCTGAAGTACAAATGCTTTTGAGGGAAATGCTACAGACAGATATAGTTACAGATCTAATTATTCACATCACTTTCATGATCTGCTTAGATTCTTGACCAATCAAACTGCATTTTCTTACCCTATAAAGAGTGTAGACTTTCATTTCTTATCCTTAAATATTCCACTGCATTTGCATGTGTGTCTAGAATTATTGTGCTGGACATGTATGATGTTCAAAAGAAACATTTGAAAGCAAAAATTCATGCTGAAATATTTTTAAAAAATAATAATGAGGTTTTTTTTGTGATTCAAGTAGTTTCTGTTTTCATGTGGAAAATGGCATAAAAGAATAATTTTCTTCATATTAGTTGACAGCATAGCAAAAAGAGTGAATGAAAAACTGAAGTCTGTAGATTTCATAAGCAGCAACAGAACAAAGATGCATGCTGTAGGATAAAGAAATACACTCTTTATTCATTTTTCTGTGTCTTTAAAGAAAATATATTTTATTTCTTAAATATTTTCTTGAATTTGGCTCATTCTGGGTATTTTGAAGACAGCAGGTAAAATTTCTAAAGAGAAACACTTTCTAGACTTTAGGGTATGACTGATTGTTCTTCTGCAAGTCATTCATTATGCTGAAATTGTGCCTCCACTATAAAAAAATTTTCTCCTATGTAAGTTAGGTAAAATTCACAGATTCACAGAACACTCTGATTTGGAAAGGACTCATAAGGAACACTGAGTCCAACTCTTAAATAAATGACCTATACAAGGATTTAATCCACTTGATGTTAATCTTGATGCTATTAACACCATGTTCCAAACAAATTGAGCTGAATTTTTTTTAAATGTTGGATGTACTAACTAAGTAAGTTGATATGAAAATTGACATTTTCTGTGCATGATCTGACAGTAGAATTAAAACAATATATTTAAAATTTTTGATTATATTTTAGAGAAGAAAATGTATTAAGAGAAATGTGGTGTGTTTTCTTGCACCACATGCAGCTTTGTGTGGCATGCTGTGGATTCCAATACAGGGCATATAGTTTTAGATCCAGTACCAGTTATCTATAATATTTATTAGGTCCATATGTAAATACTCAAAAAAAAAGAACTGACAAGATTCAGGAAAAACTTCCAAGTTATGTAAGACTTAAAATAGCAAACTTTACAGTTAAAGGCAATTGAATTTCTGCAATGGAAGGATTTGAGGGGGGGAAGAATACAGATATTCACATATGTGAGCTCCATCCGAGGACCAGGGAAACAGTATCTCAGCAGATGCTCTGGGAGTCTGGAAGGGTTTTTCTGACATTCCTGATACCTAAAGGAACAGGGAGGGGAAGGGACATGATGGTGATTTCCCTGCACTTGCTTTCTAACAATACACTTGTTGACAAAGTAGACTAGCTAAATGAGAGGAACTTTTTTAGCTTATTTCCACTATGGGAAAGCTCTGCATATTAAACCAGAAGGCTTTTTATATTCTAGCATATTCATTTTCTTACCACCTCTGTCTTTCTTCCAGAGAATAATTTTCTTGAGCTCTGCTCCCAGGTCTGGGTTTTTCCATATGTAAATGTTTGTTGCAGGCTCATAAAGAAGTTGCTTCCCCAAAACATAGGAAACCATCGTTTGATTACCTTGCCAATATGAATTTTTCCTGTCAGAAGCAAAACCCCCATAAGCTTTTCAGGACAGATAAGACTTTTCCCCCTCAATTTATAGACATTAGAATGTCGTGGGTGCATTCTACCTCCAATAAACTTTATAATAATTATTTATCATTATAGTAAAGAGAATGGGCATGGCAGCTAATGGATGCAACATGGAAAAATCTGCCAGTAGCTCCCTTTCTTCAACGGGGGTTTAGATATTGCACTGATCTTTATTGTCAATGCTGAACAGTGTAACAAGGTGACTGTTCTCCATGTCACTGCATCTGAAACAAGTTATAACTTTAAACATTAAAATTAGCATCTTGCACTTCAAAATCTATCCAAATGGATACAACACTTTTGATGAAAATGTTAAGAACTACCATCTTCTCATTTAAATCCCACCTTAGTAATGACAGTTGTAGTGTCTGGCAGAAATTAAAGAAATGTAAGCTAAAAGAGAATATTTGCTTCTGAGCTTTATGGTTTAGGTTACCTCACCCTCCAAACCTTGAGGCAACTTTATCTGCTTCATCTGCCCCAGAAGTCTGTCTTGTATGCCATTCTTGAACACACAAGGAAAATATTAAACAAAGTTTTTTCTTTAATATTTTATATTTCAACAGTGCTGGCTGTAATGGGATTTATGCAGCTTATTTTCAGAAACACATTGCTCAAAGTTGCAAGGTTTTTTTCTGATTGATTTTAATTCACAATCAAGGCACCATGTTCTGAGCAGATATCTGGGGTCAATGCTCTGGTGTTAGGGAGTGGGAATTTAGCTGCTTTTTATAATTCTGGATTATAGGAAACATTGTGGAATAGGCTGCAATTTGAGACCATGGAGTCAGTCCCATCATTCCTTCTGATCCAAATGTATAGATGCCTTGTTGCAACACTATTTGCAAATTTTTGTATTTTGGAAAACATCTTCATACTGTTGTCAGACTGGATGCACAGCTGAGCACTATTACCCTACTTACAGTTAGCTCCTCTGACAAGTGTCATGTTTCTGTTGGCAAACATCATTCTATTTTGCTACAATACATCCAAAATTACAAACAAAGCCTACAGCCCCATGCCAAAAGTCCATAAAATCGGGCACTTGTAGCTAAAATACAATATGTAGGCATTTTACAAAATTTTGCTTTTTCATGTAGGTAATTGGACAGGAATGGGGAAGAAGCCTGAGTAATTAAAATGGACACTCTTTTCTGGTTAATGTTTCTGCTGTAATTCTGAATTTGCTTACCTTTATGGAGACAACATCAGTTCTCATGATTAAATAAGAATCTAATGGAGAGAATCATTGTAGCACATACTAAGCTCTTTACCAGACAGTTTCTCCATGCCTCTGAAGCCAAATTATTGCCCTTGACTTTAAAGCTATTCCCAAATATATAATTCTATTACAGTGAGAGGAAGGGCAAACAGGCTGTGCAAACTACCAGGAGAAAAAAAAGCTTATCTGTAGAGCCAGCATATGTTCCCAACATACCCCTCTCTATTTCCTTTATTTACTTTAAGTTCTCTGTTCTTTCAGATGAGCATCCTGGTTGGTCTGATATTGCAAATTTAATTGTCTTATTTTTGTCCCTGCCAGAATTTTCTTTGTCAAATTTCTTCATTCCTTTCCCATACTCTTTCACACTGAATTCAGTGTGATGAACATTGCTAGCCTATTAGAAAAAAAAAGAGTAAATTTTAAAAAGATTATCAGTGGAGTGGAATATTTTAAGTTTGAAATCCATAAAACCTTGAATTTATCAAGAAAATTTACTGATCCCTGGTTCTTTAAATACATTCACTTGTGCTTCAGCAAAATTTTCCTCTACATTGTTGCCTTCATTCTTCTGATTTTATATTTATGTCTGTGTTATGAATAAGGTCAGAGTAAGTCCTTTTGGCCAGCATGTATAGCATCTATAAAAAGTTTACTAAACTTGAATCAATTTTTGTATTAAAACTACTTCAGTCTTTCTCATTAATATAATTCTTCCTGTTTAGATTGTTAGTGATTTGTCTTTAGCTCTGCTAGTGCATGGCTGCACAATGCAGTATATTCTCTCTCTTAACTGGATGATCTGTGAAGCTAACCAATAGCATACAAACTGCAAATATATCAATTTTATGCAGAACACATCACAATATTAAGTATTAGTGAATATTATATGTATCAGTTCTACTGTTTCTGCTTGCAAGTAGACCTGAAATATTTCACTGCTCATTGGCTTAAAAGTAAGAAGGTTTCTGCACTCAGATGACAACCCTTCAAAATTTGAGTTAATGAAATATTAAAAATTTTTCATTTCTTAACATTAGATGAACTCTCTCAGGTCAGATCTACAGGTGATGGAATCTAAATGCAATCATCTCACAGGCAACTAGCAATAGAACAAGGAAAAATGGCCTCAAGTCACACCAGGGAGGTTCAAGTTGGATATCAGGGAAAAATTTCTTTCCACTGAAAGAGTGGTTAAGCATTGGAACAGCCTTCCCAGGGAAGTGATAAGAGTCATCATCCATGGAAATGTTCAAAAAATGAGTAGATGTGGCAATTTGTCATACAGTTTAGTGAGCATGGTGGTATTCCATCAACAATTGTACTTGATGATCCTGGAGGTCTTTTCTAACATTAATAATTCTTTGATTCTAAAGTACATTTTTGTACTTGACTGAAACAGTGTTAATTTTTATCAGTAAAACATTTTGCTCCTATCTTTGGAAATTCCCATACTGCCAGAACTGTCAGATTCCTCAAGAAATTTAAAGCAATTACTTCTCTTTCTCGACTCAGATATTTCTGTTTAATCATTTCCTTGCCACTCTGTGGTGTGTCAGTAGGATGTCTTCTGCAGCAGCTATCCAGTCTTCCCAGGGAGCAGCCATGAATCCCTTTTCCTGCAGTTTTATGGCTTATGCTTGAATCACAGAACTCTTTAGATTGGAAGAAATGACTTGAGATCTTGCTTGGCTCAAGCAGGGCCATCTAAAGCAGGCTGCTCAGGGCCATATCCAGTTGGATTTTAATATCCCCATAATGGAGATTCCACATGCTCTCTGGACAACCAGTTCCAGCAATTTTTTACTGTGAATTTTTTACACTCTCACAATGACTTTTTTCCTTGTGTTCAGATGGACTTTCATGTTTTCTAAACTGTTGTTATTGTCTTTTGTCTTGTCCCTGGACACCACTGGCTCTCTCTTCATTCCTTGCAATCAGATATGTGTATACATTGATAAGAACCCCCAAATCCTTCTCTTCATCCTGAACAGTGCCAGATCTCCCAGCCTTTCCTCCTATGAAAAATGTTCTAGGCCCTTAATCATCTTCATGGCTTTTGTCCAATTTGTTGATTTTCTTCTCAACCCACGTGAAAAAAAAACCCTAAACAAACCAACATTTCCTACTTGTTTGCTTTTTGGAATCAAACTTTTTTTTTTCCCCTGTAGTTGATTCTTTATTTTTTTCTTTTAAGTTTGTAATAAAACCTTTTTAAAAGACAACTATTTGCATGAAAGCATATTAATAGTACTATAAGTAAAACAGTGTTCAGAGATACATGCTACATAAGTGCTGCCAGATTTTAATTTTTAAATTTAAAAAATCAAATTGTACTTAATTTACATTAATAATTTGATCTCAACCTGCTTCCACCAAATGTTATATTATCAGTGACAAAAAAAAAAAAAAACTTATCAGATTGACAGCTTTAGAAACTACATTACTTTGGGATGTAGCACAGCTAAAGACAGTCTTCAGGAAAAAAAATAAGGAATGAAAGCATTTTAAAAGGCTTTTTTCTTCCTTAAAACTGCCCAGTCATATTAAACTCATGTAATTTAATTAAAACTATCATTCAAATGTGCTATCTTACCATGGAGTTAAGAAGATGGAATGAACCCCTCTTTTGTTTTTTATCTCTTTTTTTCAGAATTAACTACTGTACTTGGGGTTTGCTGATCAGATAACTGAGTGGTGTGCCCAGGTATTGTGAGATAAGCACAGTGGGATTCACTAGGGATGTACTGTATTTCTGCTGGAAAAGCTATTACAGAATTGAAATATTGAAATGTATTGAAATGTAGTGGCGCCCAGAATAAATCAGGCACAGCCTGACTTGCATAGATTTTGGGAACCATGTGAGCTGTAGGTTGGTCATGTTCTGCTCAAGAGCAGCCTGATGTGCACAGTGGACTGCCCATGATGGGTGATTAAAAATTTGTAACAATGGTTTGATGCCAAAGTAGAATAACCAGACAAAAACAGCTGCAGGGCTCTGCTGGCAGCTTGCACAGATCCTCCTTGTTTCTTCATCAGGTTTGGGGTATTAAATGTTGTGCTCAGGCAAGAGCTTAGCATAGGAAATTGCATAATGACATTTAAGTTTACTTGTCAGAAATGGGTGATCTTGCTCTGTCAGAACAGGAGCATGTGCAATAATCATTAGCAGGAAATAACTATTCTCCAGCTAAACAGGCTTCCTAAGGCATATTCTGCTGGAGGAAGGATACTACTGCAAACTCCATTCAGAAATCCACTGCCTCTTCTGAGGTAACTCCTTGTAACTAGAGATGGGGGTAAGTATTGGGTGACTGTCTCAGTGATTTCCTGGGGTCCTGGGAAAGACTTCAAGCAGTGAGATTTCACTGCCCTTTTTAAGGAGGGGGAACGGAAGGAAAATTGGCAGATTCTATGCAGGCTTTTAGGAACTGCTTTTCCTACAGTACTTGGTATAATATGAAATCTAACTCAGAATTAATAAATAGAAGTATTTATTATTTGATAGCTTTACAGTTTGTGCCAGTATAAACTGAGCGAAACAATTTTTAACTCTGCTCCCTAGATAATTTCTGTTTTTTAATCCCTTTGTCTTGAATTCCTCTAAAGGTGCAAACATTTATTTCCAAAACTTTTTCTCCTCTCCATTTTACAATTTCTTTCAGCTGCGTGAACTGACCAGTTACTGTTTAGACTAAGAAAAATCTTCATAACTGCAATTGTTCCAAGCTAGTTCTTCTAGTAGAATTTAAAAGAGACACAAATATACACTTGTTCACATATTTAATATCCATCATGGCTTCTATATCAGCACCACTCTCAGTCAGTCACTGCTTCCCTTCCACTCTAGTATATGCTTACAATTTCTTCACAGCCCTCTTGTTATGACTCCACTGGAAAGGTTCAGCAGCTGTAATTCAGCACAATGTAGATTAAGGAAACTACTAGCATGCACATTGCTGTATTTAAAATTGTGTGCTTTCAGCATCCCATGCAAAACACTCAAAAGGATTAAATCCTGGCAGCAATAACTAACTGCCCATCAGAAACTGGCATTTGGTGTAGTAAACAGTTTGAGCAAAATTGCTTCTCAGACTAGAATTGTCACGATTTTCCTTCTTTTGAAGGTTATCCTGATTACATTGATTGGGAGTGAACTATATAAACTATAATTTGCTTTTTGTCTCACACATATTTGCAGCAGACAAAAATTCACCTTTGATGAATTATGAACCATTTACAGTGAAGCTCATCTAATGAGGGAAAATAAATGGCAGGAAAACCAGCTGTAATGGATTTTTGTCTATTTATAACAGCCAAGAAAGATCATACTCAATAATTTCAAAACCACCTAGGTCTGTTGAGACAGGAGATTGTTTAATTGTCGACACTATTTCACTTTCTAAGAACCCCAATGGAGAATATTCACATCAAAGAAGATCCAAAACCTACTTGTGTGCTTTTTAAATGCGTTTCATGGGGCAATTCACAAAGGACCACCTAAGCCCAGACTCCTTTTTTTCTGACTGACTGAATGAAATCACACTTGATTCTGCTTGTACTAGTCCTGGAGAACTGGGAATCCAATTCTTCCAGATGTTGACTGATTTTAAGTCACAAAGAATAAGAGTTCATGTAGATGTTGCCCAGTATACCTAGACAGCCACTTCCAGAGTTACTTTTTGAAAAACTTTTATGAAGTATAACTTCATTCTTGGGTGCTGTTACTTTTTTAAGCAGTTTTCTTATTGTTCATCTTTTTATAGAGATTGATTACTATCTTGTTAGTAACAAATTTTCATGATTTATGTAGAACTGATGGATCTTTTTGTCTAGATGAAATACATTCAATCCTCTCAACAGCTTCTCATCATGTCACATTTACAAAGTGTTTTAGTATTCTTTCTCTTTTCTAGGTTCTCCTTTATTTAATTATTTTTGTTATAGATCCAGGTAATGAAAACTAAACTCAAAATTCTATCTGAAATACCACTAGTACAGAATAAGTGATTCTTATATTTTATTGCATCCTTGAAGAATGCTGTCTTTTTTTTTTTTTTTTTTTTTTTTTTTTTTTTTTTTTTTTTTTTTTTGTCTGACAGAACCATAAGAACACTTCAGATCATATCCTGCAGCACTTATTCTTGAATAGGTGGCTGCACTGTCCATTCTGTTCCTCTTCCATGCAGGCATTTACCTCAATAAAAATTTGGTCACTATCAGATTCTAGTGTGTTGACATCCATCTTTACAATCTTCAATGATTCTACAACAGTTGCATATTTTGCAAGTGTTTTGCCCAGTTCCTCCTGTTACTGAAAACAGTGGCCCTGGCTCCTGGCAGTAGTTGAGTTCTGGATAAATTCCTGGAGAATCCTTCTTTGACATGCCCATAATATGATAATGAAATACCAATCACACTTTAAAGACTAATCTTCCAGCCAGCTGTGTTCCTATTAATGGAATAACACCTAACCCAAAAATTGTCTTCTTGATTAGGAAAATATTACAGGGAAATGTTGTGTACCAAAAGCCATGCTAAATAATTTCTCCCTTTCTCCCTCTCTTCTCTCTCTTCCTTCCTTCCTTCCTTCCTTCCTTCCTTCCTTCCTTCCTTCCTTCCTTCCTTCCTTCCTTCCTTCCTTCCTTCCTTCCTTCCTCCCTTCCTCCCTTCCTCCCTTCCTTCCTTCTTTTCATGAAGAAAATATGTTTGTTTTACTTAAGATTAATGTTCAGATGCATGTTTCCCTTCACTTGTAAGGTCTGTTCTTTACTCAGAACAGATCTTTGCAGAAAATAATTAGTGTGTCATGTGGGATTTGGCCACCTGTCTAGATTTTCAAGTTAGTAAAAGATTTTTTTTTTCTCACAGACTCAGCTCTCATGTTCTGATTTTGCTTCAACAAAGGCCTGAGAGTATTTGGAGGACATTATGAACTATCTGACACCCTTTCCTTCTTCATAAAACCAGCCCACTTGGTAATAAAAGACTTCAACGATGGTAAATGGAGGCAACAAATCAGACAAATTGTACTCCCAAAAGTGAAAGAAATCTGCTTTACTCAGGTTAGTTTAAAAGAAATCCTTCTGTCAAAGTTCCTTGCCATCAACCAGGACAAAGCAGCAAAAGAGCCATTTTGACAAAGGACACTTGCCTCAAAAAGTGATACAAAGGGTGGCTCATTACTGTGTGAATTGCTTTAATACTGGCCAGATAGATAAAGAAATAGCTATGCATTGCATGCTGATCCTTGGAAACAATCAACTGAAATCCAGAAATGCAGCAGGAAATTTGAAAAAATATGTAGTGTTCTTAGGTGGTAACTTTTCCTATGTATGCTATTTATCAAGTGACTCAAGAGATCAAAGAATAAAGATTATACCAATTCACAGGAAACTGTGCCTAAGAATAATTCAGATGCAATGCAGACCTTCCTGACTATCACAGACACTCACTTTCACTTCAAAGGTAAAGCACACACTATAAATGAGGAAAAAGAGGAGTTTGAGTGAAATATAGTGGCTTACAAGAGGGCTTCATGTATTCAGGAGAGACTAAGTATTTAAAATATTTTGTTCTCTGAATTGATTCAGAGGTTCATTAGAGAGAAACTTTTTAAAAATTATTGGCAAGAATTTAACTTTTCCAGTGTACTTGAGTATGTGCACACTATTTTCAACTGATAAGTTGATAATACATCTTATAAAATACTACTTTATCTTATTCAATACTACTGTAGTTGATACTTTATCTTATAAACCCCAGTATGCTATTAATAGAGTTTGATAGGTATAAGACAGTCCAAAGGTAATGCCATAAGTCTCTCCCAAGTACAATAAGGCACTTGATGCCTTTTCCTGGTCTTAAAAATTAAGAGCCAGACACAATTACAGGATAAGAGGTTTTTACCTCAGTGTTTGATGAGGATCTTTATGGTGCACCACGTTGCCAAGGTGGAATGCATCAAAATGCACACTCACGATAGACAGCTTATACAATTTATAGGCCTTACAAATCAGCATATCTAACCAAGATTCCCCAATGAGAGGTTCAAAATTAGCATATCTTGGTCAAAATTAGCATATCTAACCAAGATATCCCAATGAGAGGTTCAAAATTAGCATATCTAACTAAGATTCCCCAATGAGAGGCTTAAATGAATAATTTGATATCTTCGCACCCTGAACAATTCCCCCCTGGATGGGCCAAACCTTTAATTTTCAGGATGTATTCTAGAGAGGACCTTGATTTCCAAAGACAGCATAGGGTTTCCAGCCTCCAACTATGAGGCCTCTAGGATGTTTGGTCTCCTGGCCTAACAAAATACTGGGACTATGCTAAATTATCAGACTTAAGGAATTACAAGTATGCATGCTAAGAATACTGAGGATACATAAAATGTATATAAAATGTATATAAAAGAAAAGGCTAAAAATCATCTTGTCATCACACTAGATTCCAGTGATTCAATTTGACAACACAAGCAATTATCTGCAACCACTCAGAATCAATCAATTTCCCATGCACAGAAATCAGAACTGCAAAAACATTCCTTCGGGGAGACTCATCAGAGTCCTTACTTAATTGAGATAATGAAGAACTAATAGATTTTGGAAAGTTGTTGCAAACTTTCTTAGAGGGTATTTTATTGTCCATATGGAGGATCAGGAGAGAATTTAAAAAATCATATATTTGGGACCCAGAGGGTTTCTTTTGAAATGTATTGCTGAAACGATTGTGCACAAACTAAAGGGAATAACTTTGATTAGTAGCAAACTAAAAAGAGCACATCAGTTGCAATTAAATAAGAACAGATTCATCCCATTGTGTTAAGTTTAAGCATACAGTCACTTTGCATGTGTTCTAGCTTAAATGGCTTGCTTTCTAAAACTGATTCTGTGGTGATTGGTAATTACAGGTCTGGTATATGCAATGACAGCTGGAAACTCTTCTCAGGCTTGTTGTGTCTGAAAGTTTTCTCCAGCTGCATATTAACATATGATCTCTCATTAAATTGTACCAAAAAGGATAAACACTGATCAAAGACATCTGCTGACACTTAAAAGGTCCTGTATTTCTAAATTCATTTAGCATTCAGTGTTATAACAGTAATAAAAATGAATTTGTGGGATATTCAACATCTTTTATATAGAATGCTGCATTGTAATTTACTGTGAATTAATGGACATATTATAGAGAATCCATACTGAAATGGTATTTATATGCATGAAACAGCCACGAGACATTTGGTCTTTTAGGCTGGATACTTATTACAGCAGTCGTTGTAATGTAAATAAATTCTTTTGGAGCCGCAAAAAACTAAAGTGCATGAATATCAATAACAGGTGATTTAACTACCATAACATCCAGAACATGGCTGAAGAATACAAATACACTGCTTGCTTGACTCAGATAGTTTTACCTAAGGAACACAAAGCCCAGTGGATTCAGGACTGATGCCCATGTATCAGGACAAACACTGAGAGGAAATGGAAAATATCCCAGGATGATTATGGAAGGGTCTTGAGTCTTTTGACAAATCTTATAGAGTTCATTTTTGAACAGAAATGAAGAATGCTTGGCCTTCAACGAAAGAAAAATGTCTGAGGTGTTACATGCTATCATGCTCCACTCCAGCTGATTGTGCAGGTGGTTGGTACATGTAAGGTGGTGTCAGAGCTTCCAGAGAAATAATGTGACTAATTTGTGGTTGGTACATGTAAGGTGGTGTCAGAGCTTCCAAAGAAATAATGTGACTAATTTAATCATTGCACCAGACAACTTCTTTTGTTTTTTTATTCCATGTTAAGAAAGTGTCCACCTGGCTTTGGATAGCAGCTGGAATTGCTAAGCTTGATTTTAGGAGAGCTAGATAGCATATAAATAAGATTAAGGTACAGGGTAATCGGAGGAGTTGAAATGCTGTAGGGTACTCATTCCTTACGTGGAGCAGCCTGACATGCTGTGCTCCCAGCAACTGAACCTGAGGCACAATTTTTGTGTAGCCAGTAGGAATTTACCTTTCCTATATACCAGGATTTGTGTAACATCATTTAAAGCCCCATGCTATACTATTTTTCAGTTTCCTTTTCTATCTTTCATTAAATATATGCTGTTGTTTTACAAGTTTGATGCTTCCAAATGCATATAATTATAATAAACCTGGGCACAGTTTTCACCTTTCTTTGCTGCCTCTGAAAAATGTCTGTCTGCAAATGGCTTTCAGAGGCACAAATATATGTCTAGCAGAGACCTCAACCTGACATCAGAAACTGATTCTCAGTCCATCTAGAATACATAAGTGGTCTCCAGCCAGCTTGGGGCTCAGCATTCAGCTTTCTGAACTGGTGCTGGATTATTAAATAACACAAAGGACACAAGTTTTCCAGCCTAATGGAGATTTTCTTTCTATTTAGTTCCTAAAGTATCTTATATATTGTCTCTGCAGTGATTCAGACTAAATCCTGTTTGTCTACTTCTCTCTTCTTTATGGAGCAAATAATACTTTATTAAATTTTCAGCTTTTATTGGTACTTACCAGGCACTTCTGCTTTGTTCTCTCCGTTCTCAGTAAGATATAACTGGTGATGTATTTGAAGATTATAAATATATAATAATCTGTATACTTATTAGATAGCACAGCCTTAATTTAATTCTAAGTTCAAGATCTATTTTGATTTAGTAATTACCTGAATTGGAATTCTGTGGTTTATTATATCTATTCAGACTCTAAACTGACTTACAACCCCTTGCTCCACTGAGATCTGTGCATTGAGTAAAACAGTTGTCATTATTCCTGGGGAAGAAGAAAAAAATCTCCCCGGTGATATATTCAAATATATTAAACAATTGTTTCAAATAACTTTAACATTGGCATACAACTAGAAGTGCACAATCAAATGTATTCTGTGTCTCTGAAAGCTGCTATCATAAGGCTCCAGAGAGATGCTGTGGGTCTCAGCTGGAAGTCCTGATGTCTGGCCAAGTGCCTGTCCTGAGTCCTTTTCTCCCCACAGACTCACTGCCCAATCAGAGATTGTGCTTTAAAGTATTATAAAAGCAACAGGCCAGAGGGGCAGGCTCACACATTCACAATGATCTACTTAGATAATTATAAAAAGTTGCTTGAACCAGGCCTAAACAATTTGGCCTTTGAAAGAGCAAAAGTGCTCTTTTGAAAGGTAAAAAAAAGGTAAAAGAGCATTTGAGCAGAGTTTTTAGGAAGATTAACTGTAAAGTTACTGTAAGATCTTAATTCAGCTAACTGAAACATTCTAAGCAAGATTTTTTTTACAGGTTGGTTTGTTTGTTTGGTGTGTGTTTGTTTGTTTGTTTTTTGTTTGGGTTTTTAATTAAAAAATGAAGTTTAACCTGAAGAGAAAAAATGCATAAGTATGGTAACTACAAAATACTGAGCTCCGCCTACTTAAACAAAACTTAATTTTTTTTCTTTCCTTACAGAATCCAAGGAAATGGATAAACTTTGAACTAAAAGCTTTGCTCAAGGAGGGAGAAAAAAATTTTATAATGTAGGAGTCATGACTGCTCCTTCAGACATGTGCCTCAAGATAGTAGGCAGGAGAAAAATGGCTTGGTGCAGGAGCTACTCTGTCACATTTGGGCTTTGTGCTGTCACATTCTTCCAGGGCTAGACCTTACAGCATTTTGGGAAGGATGTTTTTTATGGTTTAGAGATTGTCTGGATGCTGGGTTGGATGCTGCTGATACAGGGACTGAAGGACAAGCTTGCATTGAGGAATTGTGACAGGCAGGCTATCAAATGCTGGACTTGCAAAAATTATTAGAAATCATTATATATAAGGCTGTTTGGCTCATGTAGAAACTTGAAATCTGTAATTTGATTGCTAAAAGTACTTATATTAAATCTAAGTTCTGTCTGAAGTATTCACACATGCCATCCTTGGCATATAGTCCAGTATTTGTCTATGATCCTTCATATCCATGATGATCAGTTATGCTTCTGGAAAATTAGAATTTATTTTCCTGATAGGTAAAACAGACAGATTTCAAACAGGGTGCATTTTTAGGTTTGTGTGTCTTTGTCCAGAACTGCTGAGAGATAATTTTGGGACATACATACTGCTTTCCAGAAGCTTTAATTACAGGGTAGTTGGCTGGACAATTAACATATTATGAGTTTCCTATATGTGATGTTTTCAACTTTATTGTCTGCTCTACAAACGACTTGCTCCTTTGTTTTCATGTACTGGGCTTGTGCAAAAGATTTTTTTACTGGATCTCAAAAGTGTCACCAAGGGGTAGAATTTAAAAGCATTATTACTTCAGAGAAGAAGCTGTTTGTATTAGCTATGGTATAGCAGCTAAGAGCTTTGCACTGTCATATGGCTAATTTATGATTGCACAGTTTAAAATACATGACTCATAGTGTCTTATGGTGGGCTCCTGTAGGTATAATGGCTTTGTAACTCATGTGGTGCTTGTAAGGAGAGTTCAGAAGTGCTGTGGTTCAGCCAGCTGCTGACCAGATGTATTATTGTCATTACCTCTGGCATAATGTTATAACATAACAGACCTAATTCCTTTGTCTTACAAATATCTTAGCTCTTTATAGTTTGAGGAGCTGCATTGGTATTGGCATGGGGGAAAGGGGATGGTATCAACAGGAGGAAGTATCTCCTTTCATTTTGCAAATTCCAGCTTTTACAATGATTATGTGCAGCTCTATTCTCCCCTTTTTCTTCTACCTACTTACCAGTCTGACCTCTCCTCAGAATCCTGCTCTTCTCCACTAAGAGCCAGAATCTTTGTTATTACAATCCAGTATGTCTGTAGCTGGAATAAATAAGAGAGTCATTCATCGATGGCACACAAACATTAAAAATGCTAAACCAATTGTTTTAAAATTTAAAGGAGTAATGATTCATTGAGATGCATTATTAATAAGCATAAATTATTGAGTTGGCTCACTAGTGCAGCTACAGTTTAAAGATGGGCTCAGGGTCCCTCGGGGGGCTGTGGTCCCACACAGAAATGTGCTCTGCCAGCTGGCCAAACAGCAATATTGTGTCTGCTGAGAGCAGATACCTGTGCCAGGCTGGAGACAAGCAGGAGGCAGTGGACTACGTGTGCTTGCAAGATTACAGGGTACATGGGGAGCAAAACATAAAAAAAAGGTTATGCTTACTTTTGAAAAATTTAAGAAGACAACCTAGTAAAAGTAATTCCTTATTAATGGAAATTAAATGAATGCAAACCAATCTTTTCTGTGTCTGTGCCTCTGTGCCTTTGATTTGTCTTTTCCCTTTCTGCCATCTAAACAGTTTTATGTATTTAGTTACCTAACTGGCCTCTTTTGCTAGATGCAGCTGAGCACTGAGAAATAAACTACAGTGTTTTATGCATGAAACTAGCCTAAAATGTGCACTGCTTATGCAATTTCTCTGAAGAAACAGTCTGGACTCTCAGGATGAAATTCTGTCCCAAAAGAAGTTAACTGGATTGCTTGTTCTAATTGTGATGAAGTTGAGACTTTACCAAGAACTATTTCCTTTCAGTAGAAAGAGCTTACAGATTCACAGGTTCATGGGATATTCTGTGGTGGAGGGGACCCACAAGGGTCATGGAGTCCAGCTCTTATTTAAATGCCCATACAGGGATTGAAACCACAACTTTGGTGTTATCAGCACCCTTAGCACCATGCTCTGAACAACTGAGCTGAGAGCTGTTGAAAAGGTGGTTGTAGATCACAACTCAGGAGATGAATGGGCCTGATCTAAATGTCATATTTAGACATAAACTGTATAGAAGTAATAATAATATAACTGTAATAATAATTCAAAATTTCAAGTAATACCTTTCAAATTTAAGTCATATAAAGACTATGTACATTTTGGATCAAAACTGCTGACTTATTTTCCATATTGATTTGTAGTTCCTTTATTTTTTTAAAAAAAGAAAAAACATTTAGAAAACAAAAGAAAAATAAATAACATCAGAAAGGCAAAATTTTGTAATTGAAGGTTTGGGGTTTTTTTATGCACTAAGAATGACTCCCACAAATGCATAGTATTCTCCTGTCTTCCATTATGCCCAGTAGTCAGACACAGCACCTAACAGCTGATCCCCAGCATAGAGAAAATCTACCTTTATAAACATTTCAGGCTTCAGTGACTCCACTGGAACCTCTGCTATGGACATGCATAGTTTTACACCAGTGAATGAAAGAAATCCAGTCCTGTGTGCAGTATCCCATTATTATTTGCAAATAACTTAAATTCCACTAACTACCAATTAATTGTTAGAAATTTACACTTATACAAAATAATTTCATTCAAAAATGCACATTAAGTTTTTTGAGTAAGCGACAGATGCTTGGTTTCCTCTTTGACATATTGCCTAAGAAGCTGGAATAGTTTTGATGATGGAAAGATTACTGTGATGATGCATTTTGCTGCATCTCATACACATTAAAGCAGAATATAAGGTACAATTGGCTATATATTTCTCCTCCATATCGCTTAGCTATGCATCTAGTTGTATTGAAAGCAGCAAATATTGATTATAGGTTAAAGGCAATTAAAATAATGGACCTGTAGCTGGCAGAAACAGCCAAAGGATTCTTGGCACTGACAGCATTTACCACATAAGCAATGACTGTCAAATTTAATGAGCAACCATATTTTCCAGGAATAAGCATTTAATATTCACTCAATTCTGTTTTAAAGAACACAATTTTTACTAAATTTGTGAACAGGCAAACTTTGAAAGAGGAAAAAAAGTATAACAGGGGCTCTAAGAACAACTGAAAGTGATTCAATGTAAAGGAATCACACAGCTAGCAGATTATAATGTAGCATAAGAGAAGAGAGTCTTAGGCTACCTGTAATGGAAAGTGCTTGCTTTCTGCAGGATTCTCAGGATATCAGTGTACACAGCCAAGGCAGCTTTTCCATTTTTGTTGTGTCTGTACTTAAGCTAACCCTATCAAGCACGAGCCAAGGCTTTCAGCTGAGCTTGCTGTCAGCACAGCTAATTGAACAGGTAAAAGTGGCTTTGTCACAAGCCTTTGGGTGGCACACAGCTGAACTGCCTTGGCATAAGCTGGAAAGAAATTTCTCTTCCAAGAACTGCAGTTCTTTCCTGCTCTTACTGTGACTCAACCCTTTGCCAGAGCCACTCATCCTGCATCCCCAGGTGCCAAGGACACCACAGTGTCTGTGCTTGCTAAAATGTGAAAGCAAGTCTAGAGGAATTTCTTAGTCTTTCTCATCCACCTCTCACGGTATGTGGGGTAGGGAAATTTATTGTGCCCCGAATGTCAGTTTTTCATCCTCAGTTGCTGCCTGACTGCCAGTCAGGAGAGAGAGGGAAAGGAACAAACTGTGCATCTTTGCACCCCCTAAACATCATTGCACACTCACAAGACACAATGGGTCACTACCAGGTCTACAAAGAAAAGGCTTCCTTAAATGATGACCTGCTGCTACAGCTCTGGAGCAAGTTCAGAGCTAAGCAGATAACTCACATAGTCTTGGGTTTGCTCCATTGAAGATATCAAAATTTTAGGGAAAGAAGAAAGAACAACAGTTTGTGGAAAGCACTTCATTAGCACAGAGGGAGAAATAAAATAGAGGAAATGTCTACAAAAACAGCACTGGTTTTGAGGTATAATTAAATATATATTGTCTTCTTATAATTATTATAATTATCTTGTATGATTATAATGTATTATTTTATATTGTCTCATAATTAATTGTGTTTCTACAGTGGAAGAGGCCTCATCCATTTTCCCTGTATATGGTAGTATATGTATATGAACAATGTCATTTTCAATAATTTTTGGAGTTCTTTTGAACAGAGACCCACGGTTTTGCTGCCTCCATTCAAGTACCCCAGAGGATGCATTTTTATGAAGTTTCACCAATGTGCCATCCTTTTACAGATACAATTTTTACATCTTTATAGATATTTTTGCATTTTTTCTTGCAAGACCAGTAACTCACATCTGGATTCTCCTTCAAGACTGAAATCTGCAGTGTTTCCTTGCCACCTCAGGGACCTGAATATACATAAATCTATGGGACTGGAGAGTCCCATAGTCCCAGATCTCCCAGAGCCTTGAGGGAATTGCCTGACGCAGTTGAAAGCTATTTTCCGTGATATTTGAAAAACCATAGGAATTGGATGGAGTCCATGGAGAGTGGAAAAAGGAAAGGTATTGCACCCATTTCTAAATAGAGAAGAAAGGAGGACCCTTGAAACTATCAGTGTGTTTGCTGCACCTCTGTGCCTCTGAAGATAATGGGACAGATCCTCTTAGAAGCTGTGCTGAGGCACATGGAGGACAAGGAGATGATTTGGGACAGTCAGCACAGCTTCACCCAGGGAAAGTCCTGCCTGACCAAACCAGTGGCCTCCTATGATAGAGTGACTGCCTCAGTGGACAAGGGAATGGCTGCAGGTGTCATCTGTCTGGGCTTCTGTGAGGCCTTTGACAGGGTTCCTCACAACACCTTCCCCTCTAAATTGGAAAGAGATGGTTAATGGGCTGCTTGGTGATAAGGAAGTGGTGGGATGGTGACATCCAGGGGATGATGGTCAATGGCTCAGAGTTCCAGTGGATATCAGAGATAAGTCACTGGAGCAAGTGCTATTTAATATCTTCATTAATTACATAAATAAAGGAATTAGAGTGCACCCTCAGTAAATTTGAACATGAGACCAAGCTGAGTGATGAAGTTGAGACACCTGAAGAATGTAATGTCATCCAGAGGACCTGGACAAGCTTGAGAAAGCCAAGTGTCAGATGTTACACCTGGCTGGGGGCAATCCCAGGTATGAGAGCAGACCTGAGGAGGTGAACTTAGGGTAGGTGGTGGATGAAAGGCTGGGCATGAGCTGGCAGGGTGTGCTTGCCATGCAGAAAGTGACCTGTGTCCTGGGCTTTTTCAAGAGAAGTCTGGCAGCAGCTGAGGTGGTATCTACCCCCTCTGAATACTGTGTCTGGCTCTGGAGCTTCAGCACAGCAAGGAGGTGGGTCTGCTGAAGCAAGTTCAAAGGAAAGCCATGACAATGATCAGAGGGCTGGAGCACCTCTTCAGTGAGGAAAGGCTGAGAGAGTTAGGGCTCTTCAGCCTGGAGAAAAGAAGGCTTTGGGGTAACCTTATAGCACCTTCCAGTACCTCAACAGGGCTTACAAGAAATCAGATTTTTGACGAAGACATGCAGTGACAGGAAAAAGGATAATGACTTCAAACTGAAAGAAGGTAGATTTAGATATAGCTATTAGGAAGAAACTCTTTACTGTGAGCATGGTGAAGCATTGGAACTGGTTGCCCAGAGAAGTTGTGGATGTCCCATCCATTAGCACCAGTTGGATGGGGCTCTGAGTAACCTGGTCTGGTGGAATGTGTCCCTGCCCATGGAAAGGGGATTGGAACTGGATAATCTTTAAATTCCCTTTCAACCCAAGATGTTCTCTGTCTCTGATTCCTCAAATGAGGGTATTCAACAAATACTTCATTATGCTTATTTATCCTCCTGTGGAATTTGGCTCCTCCATCCTTTCTCGAGCATCCAAAAATCCATCTCAGAACAGTGCCTGCTCTAAGAAAACATTAAGTGATATTGGTTTTAATGTACTGTGAAGGAATTTAATGTCATTTGTGATGCAACAGTTGTGTTACCATAACTCTCTGAGGTGGCTCCTGAGATTCAGTTTAGTAACAAATGAGTTCATGTCGTACCCCATAACTGGCCAAGTTACATGCTTTGCATTTCTGTGCAAAAGTACCTTATGTCATTGGGGACAAAAAAATGAGACTTTACTAAGTCAGGCAGCAAATGTGTTACCATTTACTATTCATTATTGTTTCATTTATCTATGTGAGAAACAATAAAAGAGAGTTCAGCACAGCAGGAGCCAGCAAAATTAAAATATGCTAACTGTCCAAAAGAAACAGAAAGTAGAGGCAGTCAATTCTGAATTCTTAGTCATAAAAGTTAAGATGAATTTTATCTAAGGCAGCCTCATGGAAACCTATCTAAACAATCTTCCTCAAGGTTTATTTGCATGCAAAAATATACTAAATACAAGCAGTATATGTTAAACTAAAATGTCTTAAACCAAAAGAGGTCCTGGAACATGATCTATTAATAAAGAGAACAGACTGATTATTTTCCTTTAGTTGGAGCACATAGAAAAGCCTTTCATATAAAATAAGTAATCATATTCAAAACACTACTATCTCATATAACCATAGCAACTTCAAACTACATTCTACGTAACAAGTTTGAATGGAACAAATGAATCCTGGGTAAAACTCCACTGACCTCAATAGCTTTACAGTAAGGATAAATTTTAACTGATATGTTTAGGAGGTACATATTATGCAGATAATTAAAAAATGAATGAGAAGCAATTTTTTTCTAATTTTAAGATAAAATTAGGAAAAAAACCACCCTGTAATGAACTTTACCATATCATACCTTATGATAGCACATTGTTAATAAAATAGTTTTCAGATATGCATTTTTTTATTGTGCTTTTTAGTCTTTCCTTAAACAATAACTGTATGTGTCCATGAAATGCAAAACATTGAAGTAAAAATGTCTCATGAGCATTACAGCTGAAAGGTAAATGAGAGTAAAAAGAAGCTAAGCATACCAAATCAGATGATTTGTAATTCAATTATAAATATCTCTAGAAACCAGATTGTCACAATATAATAAAAGAAGCTTTATTTTAAATAAAAATA
Organism: Oenanthe melanoleuca; assembly: GCF_029582105.1. Lineage (NCBI taxonomy): Eukaryota > Metazoa > Chordata > Aves > Passeriformes > Muscicapidae > Oenanthe > Oenanthe melanoleuca. The sequence continues at coordinate 25,570,752 of NC_079335.1, forward strand.
CATTTGGTTCTCCAAGATATGGAGATGAGAACTGGGATAAAGGACTTTAAATTTTATGCTGTCTTATGAAATGTGAGCAGTTGTACCAGATCAGAGCAGAGAATAGCTGACTTTTACACCTATAAGCTTAACTTCAAGCAGCTACTTAGAAGTGACTCAGTTTTGAGCACTTGGACAAAGTAATTACTCAAACTGCATGGTTGTCAGTCTTTGTTATCCTGCCCTTGGTCTTTGTATCTCGTGCTTTTCTAAAGCCACAAAAGTCTTTGGTTTAGATTGTCTAACAATTTTCATCTGAAATAAAAAAGGAAGCTGCTAGCCTGGTTGCTCTGTTAAGCAAGTTAGATCCAGTAAGATGAATGTCTGGCTGAATACTCTTAACTTGGATTTCTTAAATCTAGTTTTCTTTTTTCCTTAAGTATTGCACCTGATTTTTGGCAACAGCTGGAAAGGACCTTGACATCTGTGGCCACTCCAACATGTGTCTGATGTAGCTATGGCCAGATGCTGCTGTTGCCACCTGTCTGCAGCTCTGATGAAGGCTCCTGGCAGCACCATGGCTGGAAAATGTGGGATTTGGAGGTGGGTGAGAATTGATGCCAAACTGATAAATCCCTGATAGCACCCAAATAACTACAGGTCTTTTAAGTGAGCTGTGGAGAAATTGGAGAGAGGCTTGCATACTGTCAGGAATGAAGGACTTGAAGGAATATCAGAGGACAGTTTCTGACACAGACTCCTTGTGCAGTACCACTGCAACAGCTTTGTAAATTGGCTCCTAACTAAAGACTTTTAAAATTAGAATGATCACCTCTGAAATGACCAACACTTAGCTTTTTTTTTTTTTCCTGTTCCCTGTTTCTCTTACAGAAGTTCTTGCAGAAACTTGAAAGAATGGTCTAAGTGGAAAGTGAGAAAGCCTTTATATGTTAACTCCTGAGTGAAATGCAATATCTGATTTTTGGTCTTCTGCCTTGAATATTTGGTCACTGCAGTATAAGAAAGATACTAAACTTTTAGGGGAGGGCCATGAGGATGGTGAAGGGCCTTGAGAGGAATCCAAATGAGAAGCAGCTGAGGTCACTTGGTTTGCTCAGCCTGGAGGAGACTGGGAGGAGACCTCACTGCAGCTAAAACTTCCTTGTGAGGGGAAGAGGAGGGGCAGGCACTGATCTCCCCTCTGTGGTGACCAGGGACAGGACATGAGGGAATGGTCTGAAGCTGTGTCAGGGGAGGTTTAGGTTGGATATTAGAAAAGGCTGTTCACCCATTGGGTGGTTGAGCACTGGAACAGGGTCCCCAGCTAAGTGGTCAGCCTGACAGAATTCAAGAAGTGTTTGATCAATGCTCTCAGGCACATGGTGTGACTCCTGGGGATGGTCCTGTGCAGGGATGGGTGCTGGATTAGATGATTGTTGTGGATCCCTTCCCACTCAGCATATTCTCTGACTCTGAAAAGCAATTGAAATTCTGCTGTTTTCTCTTAAGTTTTTTTTTTCTGAAGATGGTTTGTCTGAAAGGTTCTGTTCCTTGAAGCACATCATTTCAGTTGCAACAGCCAGGTGTGTCCAGAGCATGACTATATTGTGAGGCAAACCTTCAAAGGCTTGGATTTGATAGTTTGACTTGTAACCTGCCTATAACAAAGCAAACTGAATTTTTGCACTGTGGGATGTGATCAGAGTCCAGACACCCATTTTCCAGCAGACTTTTGTGATTCTGAGGAAACCAAGAGGTCTGATGATATCTTGAGCAGATTTTCTCCAGTACCTACTACTTGCACAGTGAATTTTCTCTCCATAGTTGGCAAACTACCTTTTAGAGTCCCATATCTGCTTTGAAAAATGTTACAAAAATAAGCTGTGTGTATTGGGAAGGAAAAGGAATATTCATGTAATATTTGTGTGCATATAAAAGATTGCCAGAAGTCATTCAAGTTTCCTGGCATTTCTGCTGTGATCAGAGAGTGCTGAACTAGATGGAATATCTTTAGTGACAAATTCATATCAGTATTCTTATTTATTTTTGCTCAATCTGGAGAAACTTTTCTAAGAATATAGTTTGGAAGAAGCAAATCTACTGAAATCATATGCAGGTGAATCTGGCATATGGTGACATGATTTACTTTCTGCTCTGACACTATGTATGGGATTAGGATGGTATTGCTGCTACAGGTGGGATTTCAAAAATGTTATTTTATTATAAGGAAGCTTCTTTCAATTCACTGCAACTCTTCCAGGACAGGCAAGTCCTCTCTTTTATCCCTGTTTCCAGTTGTGTGAAAAGAGAACATTACACTGTGACTGTGTCACAAGTTTTAGGCTTCAATATTTTCCTATACTAATGGTCCAAATTTAGGGAGAAAATTGACATTTCACTGTGATTTTTAGGAGTTATTTGATTTGGCAACAAGTACTTAGCTGCTCAAAGGCCAGATATGGATTTCACCTGTGTAATTTTATAGCCCTGCTTCTCCTAAACTAAACAAATTTCCTTCAGATATGCATTGGTAGAAATCAAATGTGAAACAGGATTATTTGTAAAGGCATATCATGTTATCTTCATCCATGTAACTGTTCAGAAGAATTATATCACTGTAGTGCTGTGTTCAAGGGGGCCAAGTTTTTTGCAAAGAGATGAGATTAACAGCCTCCTTTGATGCCACCTGCTTTGAAGTTTATGAATCTATGAATGGATTGTCACAGGGTGTTTAGAGACCTTCTTAATGTTCACAAAACAACATTAGATATTACACCAACCAACTATCTGTTAAAGCTGGTTTTATACTGTTTTGTAACCATGTTTTAAACCCTTTGCAGCTTTTGTGTTAACTTGGGAAAATTGTTTAGAAGTGTCAGTAATTAGCTCTCTCTGCATTCTGGTTTATGGTTCTGGGCATGTGGTGTTTAGAAGCATGAAATCCAAGAATGTCAGACATTAAAATATACTAGCATAAAACTGGTTTGTGTTGCTGAGAACACATTTTCTAAATTAAAATAATTTCCAATGATGGATGACAATAGCTAATGCTATAAAATGCCTTTTGTCCCAAAAATGGCACTGGTTTCATGATAATGTGATCAATGGAAATGGTAAGGTAGCAGAATTTTATTTGGACAAGATATTACATATTTAAGTCATAATGTTTGCATGGAATGTTGAAAAACTCCTGGAGATAATCTGGTTGAACCTTCTCCTGAAGGCCTGGCTTCAAATGAGGTTGTCCAGGACCCTGTAAAATGGGGTCTCAAAAATGACCAATGGGGGAGATTTTATCTCTTCTTTGGATAACCTATTTCAATGTTCACCTGTTCTCAGGGTGAAGAAATCTACTAAAATAACAGACAGAATTTTCCCTTCTTCTGCCTGTTACCTCTCCTTCCAATGTGTGTCCTTGTGAAGAGAGTACATCTGGCTTCTCTACAAAGCACTGAAAATCTGTAATTAGATTCTTCTTGATTAGATTCTATCTCTTCTCTACGGTGAGCAAACCAAATTTCTTCCACCATTCTTCATATGTCAGGTCCTCTTACCCTCTCATCATCTTTGTGACCCTTTCCTGGATTCTATATAATAAACTTATTAGTTTCTCTCTTCAACTGTGTAATCAAAACTGGATATAGCTTTCCATGGTAGCCTGACAATTGTAAATTAAATTGAAATAATCATGTACTTTGGTCTGCACTTTAGTTCCTCTAATGATGCACCCCTGAGCCTGATTTCCACTCTCTGTGCAAGTTTCCTTACATCCTCATTGGGCTTTAAATAAATGACATTTCTGGAGCCCAAGATGCATCATAGGACATAATATATTGTGGAATTACTCAGTTACATTGGATTTATATGAATTTGTGTCAGGAAATTAAACAGAGTCTGTATCAAACCAGTACATCTTACAGCTTGCTGATTAATTTGCTGCACTGTTCCCTTTCCCCCTTCAGGTGACAAAGTGCTAGCTCATCCATAAGCTTTTGAAAAACATTAGTTTGACCATCACCTAGAAAAGAAGGAGAATTAAGAGCCAATAATTATCTGTGCACATGTGTCTGCGCAGTATTTGTGAATAACCAAAAGCTCTTGGTAGTCCCAATTTCAGATTTTTATCTTGCATATTTGTAGGACAATTTTGTGTTCAGCCACAGAGAAAAAAAAACAAAAAACAAACAGAAAACAAACCACAATGGCAAACAATGCATTGAATCAATTAATATGATGAATACTTTTAAGAAAATACTGATCTGCTTGTAACTGTACTGTAAGCAGAAATAATGATTATTTATTGAGTGATTATATGCTGAGTAAATTAGTGAGTTAAAACTATTTACTCAACTTTAAAAGTCTAATTTTCAAAAGCCGTGGGGCCTCTGAAAAACATAAATCTATTGTCTTTTTGTGAGACATGGCTCCCAGAGAATGCCTTGTTTAGATTGTTTTTTGACCTGACAGACTTCATAACTTTTGTTTTTTTCTGTGGTGCCTACTCATCAGGCCTCCACAATTTTTAGGAAGGACATCCCACCATGCTGCCAGGGGTATGCTCCCCTTAAATTCTTACAGAATTAGAAAGCCTCAGGTACATAAAGCCATTTATCTAAAACATCTACAGAGTATTTGTCTACCATTAAGAAGCAATACATCTTGAAAGTTATAAAAATTTACTAGCATGCAATCATGGTCTCTCTTTATGCACAGCTGCTCAGCACACCTGCTAGAGGATGGCTGGCTTTCCAGGGAAATATGAGGGAATTAGTACTCAAAATTTTACTTACTCCATCAAGAGTAAGAAGCAGGATATAGAAATGTTATGCCTTGTGAGGAAATGAAAAGCTCACAGTATTTAGCCAAATAATGACCAAAATGCATTCCTACCATCTGTATGTTAAAAACTTTATATATTAATGTAAATAAATATTTTTGCACAACGTCTGTACTATGACCTACATAGTATTTTTAAGGAAAAAACCCTACAACTGAATTTTTTTCCCCTTGACATTTAGTAGCAACACGTTTTCTGTATTGAAAGTACCTCCAGTGTGTGAGATGAGTTATTTTTGTTCACAAAATACCCCCAGAGAAAAAAATCAATATACTGAGCTCACCATCTAAACTTTTAATGATCTTTAAGACATTAAGTACTAACAGATGCACCTTAAAAAACTAATTGTTCATATCAGTCATATTAACTTTCCTGTTTATATTTGCCAAAGAAAGAACTTTTTAGAGCTGAAGACAAGTTAAATGGAGGAGAAGATAAACTTGAGCCTGTGAAGGAGAATCTTACATGGCTCCAGAACACCTGAAACAAATCCAGTCATTTTTCCCTTGCCTAGCACACACATTTTTCCTTTAATCGCCAGTAACTTGTTGTGTCAAATCTGAGACCCTTGGTCAATTTCTCACCTAATAAGTCTTTCTTTTCTGTCTCTGGCCTCTCATGTCCCACCTGTATTCTTGGAAATGATGCTTCTTCACCCAAATCTGTGTTATTTGTTCATTTTTAATACACCATGGCTCCTGCGTTTTTTTCTCATTTTTCCCCTCCCCAGCGAGGAGAACCCCAGTTACCTCTCAGTTACCTCTCAGAAGTTTCAGCCTTTCTTCATCCTCCAAGGCTGCCTGCTTATTGTGTTTCATGCATTCACAGGAACCACGAGTCACCCTCACTTCCACTGTGCAGGAGCTGCTCACCCAGAGGACCTGGGTGGGTGCAAAGATCCAGGGGCAGGGGAGGGAAGCAGGATTAGCATCATTCACCTGGAGGGGAGCTGGAGAAGCCTTTGTCTTTGTACATTTTCACTAGCAGAAAATTTGACCATCAGTGTTAGGTTGTCTTGCATAGTAACTTTATTTCACCAGGAAAAATTCAACATCAGAAGGATTAATTGTATTAATTCATCACTGACATAACTTGTCCCTGTAATTATTATTTGCAAAACCCATAAATATACAGTGCTTCTCTTTGGTGCTCCAGGACTCCAGGAACTTGGTATTTTGGAAAATGTTTTTTTGAAAATATCCATAGGGACCATGAATATGCTGTGCCCTTTCAGAGCAGGTTGCTCTGTCATGATGAGTTTGTAGAAATGCCAACATTAACATCTCTATACATCAGAGTTAGTCCATTTGGAAGATCAACATAATAAAAAATAACTCCCAGGTGGGTAGTGAGATTGAGTACAAGTTTCACACTTGAAAATAAATTATGTTAAAAAAAATAACTACAAAATCAAGCCAAACTCTATATAATTAATCTGACATGACTCCTTTGCAATTTGGAAATAAATCAACATTATAATCTATGTCTTTTTTTTTTACAGAAAAACTTAGAAACGTGGAAGATATCTGAAATGTCATAGTAGGAGTAGAATGTAAAATTGACCTCTAAGATCAATGTTCATCCCAAAAAATATCGAAAATATTATTTTTATAAAACCTCATTTTACTGTTTTTATATCAGACAACTTTCATAATAATTAATCATGGCCAAAGAAATAGATGCTGAACTTCAGGATGGAGGCAGTGCAGGGGAGGTAAATATTTTAATTATATAAAAAACACTCATTCAATTCTAATTGCCAGTATAGTCATACATTTATGATTTTAATAGTGGAATACAACCTAAAATTATTTTAAAAAGTAGTAAAAAACTGTCTAGAGCTTATAAGAAGCAAGATCAACTTTTTCTTAGCTTTTTTGTTTGAGTTTTATTTTTTTTCTCTGACAAGATGCTCAGATATTACTGCAGGATGAAGAGCAACATTCTATTGTTATATCTCAGAAATAAAGTTTAAAAATCACTCTCTTCCACAGCACTTCCACATATGTAACACAATGAATTCTGATTTCTTGTCATGTTTTCATGCTGATGTTATACTTTACATCAGAAATGTTCTTAGCACTTCCAAGGTGGATTCATCCACATTACAGACAACATTATGCAAGCAATTATCATGACTCAAAATCTGATGTCATTATTTGTTTTTTCTTCTATTCATATAATTTAAATATAACAATTTCAATGTAAAGTGAGAATTACTCTGATGTTTCCGGGGGCAAAACTTTGTATTTTAATGTAGTCAAATGCTAAAATGGTTATCTTAATTATAGTTGTATTAAAATGTTTGTGCATATAAAGAACATTCAGAATAGTAAAAAAACTTTGGTGTCATAGAAAGTAGACACCAGATATTAGTGGTCTACACGATGATAAAGTTTCCTTACAGTAACTCTAGAATTCATTTAAGACTAACATAAGGAAAAGTGAGTGTATCATAGTTCAATTCCCTATTTGGTGGCAATTGTATTTCAGGGCCCTTCTGGATGAATTTGAATGGATTTTAGTATGGATTAATGAAACAAATGAAAACTGAAAGAAAATTTTGGAGGATGAGATTCAGGAAAATGAAAATACTTGCTTGGATTTGGGATTGGCAATTCTTGATATGGTGTGGTGTAACTCCTTTCATGATTCACAGCAATAATCAGTGATGCAATGAAGAACAGATCCTCCTTCATGATTTCTTTCTCCTACTTGTCAGAAAGTTTTCCCTGCAAGCATCAAAAGGCTTTTATCTAATTTAATCTATCTAAAAAACTATTTTATGGCATTTTATTGCTCTTGAATAGAAAACATTACCCTGATGTCTGGTATTAAAAAAAAAACCAAAACAACATAATTTTAACAATCTGCAAGTTGCAAAACAATAGGGAACTTAATTTGTTCTTTTGGTGGTAAATTAGAGAAGTGTAGTGAGACATAGTGAGTAAAGCGTAAAATGAAGTATTTTTAGCTTGACCTAATGAGAAACATTGGGTTAAGCTAAACCTAATTTTTGTTTGTCTTTGCTTGCCATTACAAGCCATCAGCTTCCAGACTTCTCTCTGGCTGGATAGGAACCCTTAAGAGAGATTGTATGGTGTTTGCCTGTCAGTGGGCAAACTACAACCCCATGACACTTCCAGTAAGTCTGAGACTGCCTTTATAGAGCTGAGTCCCTTGTGTCTGTGGTATTGTCCTAGGTTACAATGTAAAGACGTGCCCAAAGGTTTGTATTCTATCACCATCTGCTGAAACCAGGTGGGGCAGTGATCCTTATCTCTGTGGGAGATATCCTCTGCTAATGGGCCATCTGTTAAAACCAGGTGGGGCAGTGTTCTTCATCTTTCCCATGACCCATCCTTAATGGGCTATTGAGTCCCACTGCATGACTGATAAAATTACATCATCCCATTGGGAGATGCTCCAGCCAGGGGAGGGAGCCAAGCATTTCCTACCTAGATAAAAACTGAGGTCTGGAACACCAAAGCAGCACTTACCCACAGGTTTCCAGAGGATAAGAGCTACCAGATCATTCTACAGGATCACTACTTCAACAAGACCACTTCATCTGGACTGCTACTACCACTCTAACTAGTGGGGTGTCAGGTTGCATTCTGACTCTGTCAGTGTTTTTTTCTTTTGTACTATTACATGTATGTTATTTTTCTCTTTTTTTTTTTTTTTTTTTTTTTCCCTATTAAATTGTATTTCTGACTTGGAATTCCTCACTTGTTTTGCTTTCAAACCAGTACAGGTATGTAAAATGTGATGAAAATTAAATCAACCACTCAGAATTTAAGACCTTAAATTTTAAATACAGAGTGCTAATAATGAGAATAAAGAGGGTTAGGGGAAGTGCAGAGGAAACTCTTACCAATGAAGTTTGCTTATTTTGCAAACATGATTGAGAAACAGAATCAGAACTGCGAATTCACAGGACAATTCAGGCTGAAGGAGGCTCTGGAGATCATTTAGTCTAACCTACCTCTCAAAGCAAGGACAGCTTTTGTCAGATCTGGATGTTAAAAGCCATATTCAGATGACTTCTAGAAACCTTCAGGAATGGAGACTCCAGAGCCTTTTGAGGAAAACAGTTGCTGTATTTTATCACCCTCGTGTAAAGAGTTTTTTCTTTATAGCCAACTGGAATTCTTTGTTGCAACTTTTGTCTGCTGCTTCTTGTCCTATTTCTATTGTCTTCAAATCCTCTCTTAGGAGAAGAAGACTAATTAAGTTTCTCCTCTGCTTTCACTTCTGCAGGCAAAATAAACCTTCTTCTCTTGGTCCCACCAAGGTTCCAGCTCCCTGCTGACCACACTAGTTCTCCACTGAATTCTCTGGTGATTATTGATACACGTTGTACACTAGAGGACAAAATTAGATGTTTTATTCCAGATGTGGCCCTCCAAGAGCTGAGCTAAGAGTAACCTGACAGCTATGATTTTGCTTATGTGGTCCATTACACAGCACACACAATCATTACAAACGTGCATTTTTGACTAATGCTCAGTAGAAAACCAAGAACATACCCACCAGGAGCTTCATATCCTTTTCTTTTGAGGTGTTTTCCAGTCAATCAGTTCTCAAAGTCACTCCTATGTCAGCATGTCATGTGACACTTTCCAGGAGTTCTTGACATACCCAAGTCACAAACTGGTTAATTTCTCCTCTCAAAGAACTCACATAAAATGTCATTATCACTTTATTCTATTTGTGTTTGGAAGAGGCATTTCTGAGAAAACAGTAGATGTGAAAACATAGAGATGTGAAATATATTTGGAACATATAAACCAGGTATTACTACTGCAGTCATTACTGCTCCATGAAGAAAGCTTTAATGTGCCTTGGAAGGACATTGCCAAGTAATTTTCACAAATATGCTTCACTTTTTATTGTTATTTTAGGCAACATAAAAAATTAACACACAGCCAGACAAAAACTCTTAGGTTTTTAATTGCAAGCATCACATTGCAAATGATAAATGAAAGAACTTTCTTCTAAATTGCTTGTAATACTCTCTCAAAGTCTAAAATTCACTGACAGCTCAAGACTCTATTTGTTGCTATTGAGCCTCATCTGTAGGTTTGATTGTTTGGAGTTTTTTTCCACATAGTAAATTTTTGTTATCTAATTCCTAATAAATCCTTTTTTATGATATAGACTACTCAGTAACAGCAACTTTTACAGCCCTTTATTTTAACACTCAGTTATTTTACAGTTAATTGTCCAATTGACCTCTAAGGGGTCCACAATATCCTGTTTCATGCACTGCTACTTCATTCAGTCTTTTAAAACTGTAAAATCAATATACAGCTATGTTACTCAAAGATCTGAAGGATGTCCATGAAGTGTTGTTGCCTATCCCCATGCAACATTTTAGAGCAACTTTTAGATATCTTACTTTTATCTTTTTTCCCCTTTAACACAGAATATTTAAAATAAAAACTTTAATGGGTGCTCTGTTGTGACAGAGGCATCCAGAATAACTTCCTATTTCCAAACTTATAATTCAGTGTGAGATATTAACATATATTTATTCCAGAAGATTGATAATTACTTCTTAAGCTGTTCAGAATCAAGAGGCCTTGGATGGGAGTGATGTCATATGTACTTATTGATCTATGGTATTTACATTTCTTCAGTCTTCTAAACTCTGTTCAGATGGTTACTTTTGTGATGAACTGACTCTCTTAATTAGCATTTGGACTAAAGAGAGTTACCAAGCATGTCTGAACACTGAAACCTGCATGTTCTCAGCACACTCACTGGATGCCTTTTGGAGCACTGTCACTAGACCTTTCAAAAACAAGTCCCAAGAACAGGCAATTGATTCCTGATATGTCATGTGGATAAAACTGCATCAAACCTGGGAAGTAACATTTATCTCCTAGTTTTACAGGACATTCCCTGCAGAGGACGCTGTGCTGGCTTTTGGATGAAATACTGTTAATTTTCTACATAGTGGTTAGTATGGGGCTGTGTTTTGCTGAAAACAAAAAAGTGTTGATTACACAGGGATGTTTTCCTTACCTTTTAGTGGTGCTTACACATGACAAGGCTTTTTCTGCTTCTCTTATTGCCCTCCCAGTGAGAAGGCTGGGGGTGCACAAGGACTTGAGAGGGGACAGGGATGGGAAAGCTGACCCCAAATGACCAAAGGGATATTGCACAGTGTATGGGATCATGATCAGCAAATAAAGCTGGGGGAAGAAGAAGGAGGGAGAGGCAGATTTGGAGTCCAGACATTTGCCTTCCCCATCACCATTACCCATGGTGGAGTCCTGCTTTCCTGAGCACCTGCCTGCCCATGGGAAGTGGGGAATGAAATCTTTGTCCTGCTCTGCTAGCACACGCAGCTTTTGCTTTGCCTATTAAACTGTCTTTACCTCAGCCCATGAGTTTTCTCACTTGTATTCTCCTGATTGTCTCCCCCATTGTATGGAGGCTAAATTAGTGAGCAGTGGTGAGACATTTAGTTGTAAACTGGAGTTAAACATGACATGACACCCTGAGACGAATGCAATGCTGCAGGCAATGGTTATTATGCTAACATGGGGGTTAGCCCTGGCAGAGTGACATCAGACAGCCTCTGCCATATGACTTGGGGCCAAAATCTCCTCCTTTCTTTTGTCTCATAATCTAGATGCATAACTAAACTACATTCTCAGGTCTCATAGATGACTTTCATATTATCACATCCTTACATATTGCAAAATCATTAGTAAAAGTTAATAATGAGATGTCAGAAAAATGATTCATTACAATCATGGTATCTACCTGTAGGAAAGGATTCTTTGAAAGACAGAGTGTATGGTGAATCACCTACTGAAGCCATATTTTACTTCAATTCTGAAAATAAATTTATTTATTTTTTAATTCATTAACCTGAATGAAAATATATTTTAGCCTGTTTTTTCATTGCAAACCTTAGTATACTTCCATATTTTACAATTTTAACTGCCTATTACCAGATGATAACTTCCAAGTCCCTTTCTCTATGTGGGCTTTTTTTTTTTTTTTTATTTTTATTTTTTTTTTAGTTAAACAAGTACAATACAAGTATGTAGTACTTGGCATTCTTCTTCATGAGACAGAGACACATTGAGCTTCAAATTTCAACAGTTTTGCAGAGATGCTTTCCAATGGTTTTACCTCTGAATTTGAGTGCATTAATGGAACACAACTACTAAACTCTATAAACTTTATGTTTCATTTTCTTTTCTTATAAGTTATTACTAAGTATCACAAGATTCCATTCCTCAGGCATAATACATAGTTACTGAACAGAGTCAGAAATTATTGCATCTTTTTTTTTCATTTTCTTGATGTATTCTAAACCCTCTTTCATATATAGGTCAATCATATTTATAATAACTTATCTTTGCATTAAGATTCAATGTTTGTCTAACATTAATTTGTTGAATATAAACATATTTATATCCAAAATAATTTTTTCTTGATCTTTGGAGACTTGCCAGACTTTCTTACTGTCTTGAACCCTTCATGAACTACAAAGCTTGTTTGGCAATTTTTAACCATACATTCCTTTTAACATTCTTTTTCTAGTCTTCTTTTCTTACTTTTAGTTGCATGTCTAACATTATTTCATACAATATTTAATTAATACTGATTATTTCAGCTGAGAATACCATTACCAGTTTCCCCAGTCCTCTGGATGAGCAATATTTTGGTGTTTCTTCTCTTTCAGAATAAATTATTTTAAAAATGTAATTTTTTTTACTAGGCACCTCCATGCACCACATATTCAGTGGCTACATATTCAGAAGCTGTATGTTGCTCCCTTCTTGAGTTTTTTACTTCATAAACACATCTAAGTTTTTATTACTAATACTTGAGAATGTTACTTAAAATTTAAAGCTTTATTGAGTTTTAGAGCCAAAAATTTCACTCTGGTCACATAGAAACAAGGAAGAAATTAAGAGAACTAGGGATAAATTGTAAATTCAATGTCAACAAACATAATTACATACACTAAATATATTCCAGACTACTGGACAAAAGTACTACAATTTACAAATGCTAATAAAAAGTTATTATTTTAACAGTTGAAAAGAATGTTTAGAAAAAGGAGAAACTATTTTTCCAGTCATTGCTTTGACACACTGCACTTACTACACTTAATTCTGTTTGTTAAAGTAATATTTACTTTATAGTTTCACCAAAGACATAGTGCTACTAAATATTAATGCTTTTGGTGCTAGTGTCGGGCAAGATTAATGTATGGCTTGTGCTAAAAATCTGAGACTTATAATAAATGCTGGAAGCGAAAACACAGCTTACTTGATAATAAATAATTTTAAATTATTTGCAGGTAAAAAAGTAATTGCTTTTATTACTTCATTAGTATGAAACAATGAATCACATAAGTGAGGTTGAAAAGGGCTTCAGCCCCTGCTCAAAAGAGGATTAAAGAAGTTAGGTTAGATTGATAAGGGCTGTGTCCAGGATCATGTAATCTTGAGTTAGTTATAAAATGTCTACACTAGATTATTTTATTAGATTATTTTATTATTTATACCTTTTTTTTTCCAAAGTCCAGATACCCATTTGTTGAAACAGCTAATGTACTTTTAGGTACATTATACTTTTGAAAGTATATTGCTTTCTTCTTTTTTCTTTGGCAGTTCTTGGTGTGCTGATGCCAAATATTGAAGCAATTAATTAAGTCTCAAAAAAAAAAAAAAATAAACACAAGGTACCAAACCAATAGGAATTAATTTGAAAATTGCTTGGTAGCATTTTGACAGTGAGATATATTCCAACATAAAAAATAAAAATAAATGAAGGATGTTTTTCATTTTCAAAGCCTGTTAAAAGTCTTAGCATAGAAAAGCAGACTGAATTAGAGTTATTTACTGCTAAGAGACCAGAAGCAGATTTGGAATTTTGACACTATAACATTTGTCTACCACCAGTTATATCTCCAGTACTTTTGCTCCACAGCATTAGTAACTTTTCTTCTAATGTATTTGTCCCTCTTGAAGAGATAAAATCAGGCAAAACTATCTTTCATTTGTTTTTATTTTTGGTGTTGGAATATATCCATACTGAGAACTGCCAAAGAAAACAGATGGAAAATGAATTTTTACTCTAGTTTCATATTAAAATACTTAATAGTATATTTTATCTTTTTCATTCATCAAGGAAAATTACAAGAAAAGCATACTTAGCAGGAAGTCCTCTCAGGTAAATGGAAACTTAACAAACATCCATTTTTCAATTGAAAACCTTTCTCAAACCTCATAGGAACAGCAAATTTTAAAATACAATTTTTATTTGGCAAGTTTTTAAACTTTCAGACACCATCTGAAAAGACACTTTTTGGCATGAATTTTGATGTTCAATTTAATTATTATAGTAAGTATTTATGTTTCCACAACAGTAACTGAAATTATAGAAATTTGCTCATCCCATACTAGAGACCAGGTCAGGATCAGATAATTTCTCAACATTCGGCTTAAATCAAAGCCAGAAACTCTCTTAAAAATCAACAGTCTCTGAAAGGAAGGTGCAAGAATGATCTTCTATTTCAGCCTAATATTTACCTGAAAATAATTTTTTTCTCATCCTCTGTCAAAGGAGGTGGATTTAGGTAACATGTAAACTCAGTAACAAAATACTGTGCAATTTAAGGGAAAGAAAGTAAAACAAGATGTTGCCTCTTGTGCACATTCATACTTCAAATGTGTCTGTACAATTTTTTAAAGAAGAGATAACAAAATTAGCTGAATTTTTGAAAGAATAAGTTCTTCCTTGGTTACAATCTGTACTCTTATCTAATTTTTCCTTATGGCTGTATGTACTGCTATTTCAAGCTCATGGACATATTGCAACAGATGATAATGGAAATTCATTCAGGCTCATGTAGAAAATAAACACAGAGCCATTAGCATGGGCAAAACTTCTAGAACTGAGTTTTAATGGTTTCTGTTCTATTTAAAAGACAAACATATTTGATATTTAGAAGACTGTCCACTAGACCAAACACAAATAGCACAGTAATCCAAGGGAGTTAATACTCAAACCAAGAAGTCACAGTGTGCAGATCTATCAAAGAATGCTGAAAAATGATATTACATAATGCCATCTTGTGGATGCTTTATAGACCTCTTAGGGAGAGGATAGGGTTAGGCAAAGCACAGATTCTACATTGTTGGTTTGCAGAGCCATTAAAAGTTTCCACAGAGTATAAGAAGTACATTTAAATAAATTTGAGGTTAATTTTACTCAAGACAGATCTCTCAAGCAATTAATAATTTTGAAATTGAAGAAACTGAGGCCAAGAGATTTCCATTGGATTAAACCCCAAACATAACCAAAAAACCTAACAATTGCTAGCATGATTCAGATGTCAGGTTTTCATAAAAGCCATCACCTTAGCTATGTTATTGCTGAAAATTTAATTTCAATCAATGAAATGCACATTTTGAGGATGCTAAAACACCTAATTGAAACAGAAGTTATCAATTATAAGGGCTAACAATTAACAAAATAACAAATATAATGCACATAAATACAAAATATGTATTTTCAGAAGTACTCAAGCTGCACTATTTTGAAGCTCCATTTTTTGCCTGGAACACCTTTTCCATGAAGATGAGAGATTTGAGGTTGTTGAACCCAAGGAAGAGAAGGTTCTAGAGCAGCCTGTGAAGATAGCTACAGGAAAGCTGGAGAGGGGACCTTGACAAGAGCATGTAGTGGTAAGAAAAGTGGGAATGCCTTTAAACTGAAAGAGGGCAGTTAAACTGAAAATTAGATATAAGGAAGAAATTCTTTACTGTGAGGGTGGTGAAGCACCAAAATTAGGTTGCCCAGGGAAATGTGAGTGCCTCATCCCTGGAAGTGTTGAAGGATAGATCCTTGAGCAATCTATTTTACTGGAAGATGTTCCTCTTCATGGCAGTGGGATAGGAATTAGATGATCTTTATGGAACCTTCCAACTGGAGCCATAATATAATGCTACCGTTTTGTCATTACAGAATAATCAACTTCTTAAATGTCTTCTGATTTAGCCATATTATTATTTTTATCTGAAAAAAAAAAGGGCCCATGAGGTACCTAAAGCATAAGAAAAATCACCACTGGTCAGAGAGTATTTGGAAGGAAAAGATGGAAATAACACTTAAATATTGAGTATTTAATTTGTTTTTCACTCCGAGGATACATCATCTACACTGTGATGCTAAACTTTTGAAAAATCACTTGTAACTGCAAATTGAATATTGTAGAGCTGCAAACTTGATTATTTGTGACAAAATAAAGGAACCTCAGAATAAATTTATTTCAAATGAGTGTGAAAATGTGGCACTACACATTTTTATTTAATTACTGCAATATTTGCCAAGGAAAACTGATCATCCAAGTGACATAGGTCAATGTGATTGAAGGTTTCCATAAAAGCTCAATAGAATTTAGGAAATTTACTTTGAGGGAAGTTAAATGCATATGGAGCAGCAAACCCAGTCCTGGTTTGTCTATACATTATTGGACTTGCTTAAGTTTCAATCTCCCTTTTCACACAAGGGAGTTATGGAGCCAATTCAATGAAACAGACTAAGAAAATAGTACAGCCAGATATTTTTTCACTATAAAATAAGGCTGACAGGGAGCTTACACACATCACAGCCATAGCTGAGTTATTTCCATATTAGCTCTGATTTTCTGCTAATGTTGTCTAAGATCACCCCCACCAACTGTCTTTGCAATCTGATCCAGGCCTTTGTCCTTTACAGTGAAACTATTTTTCCTGACATATATTCAACTGTTTCCTGGTGTAGCTTTCTTTCCCTGTTACTGATGGATAAAGAGAAAAGACTATTTGTTAACTTTGCAGCAGTCTTCTATACCCCTTTCTTCCCCAATCCAACAGCTGTAACTCTTTCAAACTTTTCAGAAGTACTACATCTTCCAAATGTGTCCTCTTCCTTGTTGTTCTCCAAAGTTACTAGTTGATTTTCAGCCTGCTTGAAAATGAGTTTCTGCATAAATAATATCTTACTTGGGTTGTCCACAGTAGGGAACAAGCCCACCTGTCCTTGCATGAATTTGCACAAGGTATTGGAAATGAGCAGTGAAAATGAATTGTTGACTTAGCTTTTCCTGAACAAATTTTAAGAAAAAACAAATTTCATAACAAACAGAAGAAATGCCTTAAGACTACCAGCTTATAGAATTGATACTGTCTAGGAAGTCAGATGATAAATAGGGGATTTGGTAGCAGAAAAACTCACTTAAGGTAAAAAGGCTTATTTTTATAGCCATAAGGAAAAAATATAAAAATTTATTATGGAGGTTTCCAAAAACAACAGTAAAAGAAGGTACTAGTTTATTTGGTTTTTTTTTTTTTTTTTTTTTTTTTTTGCTATGTTTTGTTTTGTTTTGTTTTTCCTTACTGACATTTTGGCTGTAGGAATGACTTCTGTTACATGAAGAGCAAACCCTACTCTCTTTTTCAGAACTTTCTTGCATACTCTCATTCAGTGAAATTTAATGTTTTCCCATTCTCAGGAAGACTGAAAAAACTGTTCTTTAAAGAGAAAGTGAACTAATTCTCTTTGCTGTGCCAGATTGCTCCTCAGATTTAGTAGATCTCCCAGAGCTACTCTGTGCATTTCTGCAGTGGAATTAGTCTGAGGGCAAGTCACAGACACTTGGAATTTCCCCCACAGCATCTAGCATGTTTCTGCACTGGGTTTGTCATTATCCTTCTCAACACAGGATAATCCTTCTGGATTATGAGATCATTATTTTATGAATCAAAAGTACTTCCCAAATGAGGAAGATGTTATGGATTGCTTGATGATTTTTGCACTCAGGGAAAATATTTACCATCTGCATTATCTTATTTAGGCAGACAGATGTGATGTTGGTTTTACTTGGACAGCAAAGATTGGCAGGGCTTTTATATACAAATATTTAAAATTATATTGTATTTTTGAAACTGCCTTCTACAGATTTCCATCTTCACTGAGGAACATTTTATTTCATATTTTTTATGTCATCAGGCTTAAATGTTTAAAAAAAGTGTTTAAAAAAAGGCTGGATGTGGCACTTGGTGCCATGGTCTAGTTGAGGTGTTAGGGTATGGGTTGGACTTGATGATCTAGGTCTCTTACAAACTAGTCATTCTGTGAATTCTGTGAAATGTAAAACATACCTCAAAATACTTCAATATTTTATTAAATTTGACCTACTCTAATACAAGATCTAAATACACTATGGTTCTTTGGCTCTGATCTCCAAAGCAATTAAATTTTCTTCATTTTTAAAAAACAATTATGTCTTAAAACATTTCCCATCAATTTATTAATTATAGCTAAGTATTTTCTGTATTATCAAAGTCCACAATATTTAGGAAATAATTAGGAAATGATAGTATCACTCACACATTTGGAAAACTATAGAGAAGGAAGAACTGCATTGCACCTTGTTTGCAATAACATTTTAAAACTTTTTGTTTTGTTGGGTTTTGTGTCCTGAATAGTGAGTACATGGAGGACTAATATATTCTAGAAGTTATTGGAACATTCTCTAAATACCATTTTGCTATCTTAATGAATTCACAGGAGACCAAAGAGAAAGTGCAACAGTGATTTAGAGCAGTCATTATATAGCTGTCCAATAAAAAATTATCTTTCATATAAGGCTACTGCATTTCAGACTAAAATATATTTACCTTCCTATTACTGAAGCCTTCTTCTGTCAGTGTTTTATAATGTGAAACTAGGAAGAAGGGGGAAAAAAAAATCTGTCAATAGTTAGATATCTCAACTACTATTTAGAAAAAATTATGTTGTCCTAGAGTATTCAGAACAGTCAAGTTTCCTATTAGAAGGGTAATTTGTAATTCTGAAATGTTATAAGTTCTGAATAAAAAAACCTCTATGGGTTTCCAATTTATATTATTAGAGTATATATTACGTAAACTTAACAATGATTCTCTGTCTTGCCAAGTGGGCATTCAGACACTGAGGCCTTTATTTATTGAAGGAAGAGGTCTCCTAATCAGACTTCTTGTTTTCAGAAGTATCACAAGAATGGGAACTTCTTTAAAGCAAAGAGAGCCATTTTATCCCAAGACCTTTGTCCCAAATGTCAGTAGTAAGTACCAAGGAAACTTCTTTTGCAGTACTGATGTTACTTAAGGATTTTCATTATTGTTGCAGGACTTTGCATATCTGTAAAAACACAGTATGTGAGGACTTCATCCTGCATCCTGATGCATGTAAATCCTCTCTGTAGGGAAAGAGCTGCTGCCCTAAATGCTGCACAGACCCAGTGTTCCCTCGTGCACAGCTTGGACAATGTGCCAGCCAGGGCAATAGCAAGGCAGTGATCAGTCTCAAGGGAGCAAACCCACCCACCTGATAACCAAGCTGCCCAGCACATGCATGGGTAGGACATATTTTCCCTTAGAACATTTGTCCTTTTACATTTCATGCAAAAAAACCAGCACAACCATCTCCTTTTCCACTGTGGTTCAGTGGCTTTTAAGACAGGACCTGAGAACAGCTAAAGGCAGTGGGCTGACAGAGTTGCATCTTTGTGATTTTACTTTTTTAAGGAGATTTTACAAATTTTCTAGCCAAGGTAATACACTTACCAATTCTGCTAGGTCTGGATACCTGCAATGCTTTTGCTTCTGACAGCTCCATAGTTTTGTTTCCTAAGCCAGGTGATTCTGCTGGCAGAGGGAATGGACTTGTCACAATGATGAACAGCACTCTTACTTACCACAGTGGTCCTGGGCAGTGCCCTGCCTGCAGCCACCAAAGATCTTCCTCAGGAAAACACAACTGCTGGAGCAGATGGGCACGGGCACTGCTCATACCTTGCTTGTGGAGGGGGGCAGGCTCTTGATGTGTCTCTGGCCAGCCTGGCTGCACTTATGCTAATGGTAATTACACAGCAGCAGGCTGGAAAAGAGAGGTCAAAAAGACTACTCAAAAAATTGAGAACTATAAGGAAGATATTTATAAAAACTGACAATGAGGAAGTAGCTGGAAATGAAGAGCAAAAACGTAGGTCTGATTTTTGATAGCTCACATTTACAAGAAAAAAATTAGTTGTATTGCACAATTAGGAATTAGAAGTTCTCTCCAGTCTCCCCTGAAGCAGTTATTTTGGTTCACTGTCTGTCTCTGCTGGGTCCTGCTGTAGTTTTGTATTTCTTCTGAAAATAAGAAGCAACCCAAGAGGACTTTAAACCGTGAGGAAGAGCTGAAGCTGGAAGGTCATGCTATCAGAGGCTGTGAGTTTCACAAGGTGACCTGTTTGAAAAGCTGATTGAAGAAGGTCAATTTAAACTGACATTGGTGATGAGAGAGGGCTTGCAAAGCCCTAGCACCAGAAAGGAGAAGACATAGATGTGAAGGGTCAGGGATTTGCTTGTGAGGCCATGGAGGAAAGTGAAGTCAAGAGATACACAGAGGTGGGATGCTATAGAGGAGGGAAAAAAAACCCCATGTATAAGCAGATTGCAGAGGGTTTGCCTGCTTGACTAACACTTGTTTATTGATGCCTGATATATTACAATTACAAAGACAAGCATTAAGGACCAAAAATTAATAGCCCAACAAATTTGAATCTAGAGTATGGTTTGCATTGCTAAATTAGAAACTGAGGGCAAGAGCCTTAATTATCAATTTTTAATTTTTTTTGGTGCTGTATGAGTTTGGTGCTGCAATAGTTTACCTCCATAAAACAACTGAGTAAACCCAGAATTAGGAAAAGGGTCTTGTTGTTCTTAGTTTCTATTTTAGGACTATGTTCCCTGTTTTTTCTGTGTCATAATTCAAACTAATTTTTCACATTTGCTATCAACTGGGAGGCAGAAATGCCCTGGCATTTCAACTGGGAGGCTAGTTAGCTGAGGATAATAAAATTTTATTTCAGCTGTAGGCATGTCTTCTTTGCATTCTCCTACCACTGCTGCTTTAAATTCCTTGATGTTTATTAATGTTCTCTACTTTGAAGTAAGCTATTTGAAAATTTACTAAATTATATATCACTTTTTTATATATAAAGTAATTTACATTCATGATTTCCAGCAGAGCTGTAATGCCATGGTATTTTTCAAACATACAGACACAAGATCCTAAAGTATTTGCAGAGGTGATGTGAAGTAGCCTCACATGCTGTCCCTCAGTTTTGTCTGCTTAATGCCACTAGTACTCAGAAAGACAAGCTTTCACAGTGGGGCATGTGAAAAGTCTTAGGATTTAAATATAGCTTGAGACTTTCAATGAAAACTGCAATACAATATAGTCAGTAAATACTTTTCCCAAACCAAGACAACATTTCATGTTCATATTGTAAGTATCAAACAAGTAAGCAAGAAAAAATAATTGCTTATAACAACATAAAAATCAAATTACTGTGACAGAGATTTAAATAAATGCAATTCCACACCTGAAGACCCACATATCTTTTAACAGCTCAGTTAGCATTAAGCAATACAGGTATAAATTAGGATTTTTCTAGAGCCCAGCAAATGAAATACAACTTCCAGCATGATAAATGTTGATAAATATTTGCAAAGTCCAGACCAAATCTAATCCTCTGGATTCTGTTCTGTTTGTTAGCACTTAGCACCTCACATCAATAAAAAACATGAGATGCTTTGCTCACTAAGTCCAGTTTTTCCTTTAAGTGAGTTTAATTGTATTCCTCTGCATTTTATATTGAGTAGGGTCAGCAAAAGAGGAAACACAACTAATAATTTGCTGTATATGTGGTCAGACCTTTAATCTTTTTTTTTTTCTGCAACACATCAAGTAAAATCCTGTGTTAGAATGACCACTAAATTGACAGACATATCAAATAATTACTATTCTACCAAATTTCAAGACAAAAGTTTTAAATTCCTTTTCTTGCCTTACACTGCTTTTGGTACCAATTTCAATTCAGAAACTAACATTTTCGCTTTCCATAAAATTTCAGGCGTTTGGAAAATGACTGCTGGGTATGCCCAGCTAGTATTTTTCCTCTCCTGCACTGCATACCTGGGTATGTACATCACAGGTGAGGTGTGCCAGGATGCAGGATCTTTATCTTCCACACCCAGAGCAGCAATCAGTCATGAACACAGGAGACAACAGGAATATTGCAATGCTGGCAAACATTGTCAGAGAAAAATGCAGTTTTTGTGCCCTTTCACACCTTTTCTACCTTTTCATTTCTAGTTTTATTGCTTAACTGAGAAGGTAGACATGTCTCCAGGATGCAAAAAATAACAGATTTAATTATTTCCAGTGCCATTGACTTGGCAGGGGAAAATCCTTAGAACTGTTTATAGAAACAAACAGAATTATTTTAATATACTACTTTGTTAATACAAGTTTAGTGACACAAATAATGACACTGTATATGGGTCATTGTAGCTTAGTTTTTTTGGTTTTTCGTCTGCATTTCTGTCCATTCTGTATTTTGTATGCCTAACCATGAAAAATCATTTCTAAATTTGTTTGATCTGTATTAGGACTTTGTAGGGTCGTGCTTGATTTAACACAATTTATTGTGACTCTTCCTGCTGAGTTTAATCATAGCGAGATGCAGATTTCTTTCTGCTCATGGTAAAATTCAGCACAGCCAGACTTCTCCCAGGCTTTGCACATCTGTTTTGCTAATCTGTATTCTGCAGAATGACAAATACTAGCCATGTAAGTCATGCATTTTGCTGACTCCAGTGAATATACATGAAACACCTGAAGTACAGCACGACAGACAAAAGTCAAAGGAGTTTTTAAAGCCTAAGATGCTATTGGTTCTATAATTATTTGTATGCTAATGATTGCCAGCCTCTGAAGACTTGAAAGAAACTAAGGAGATTTATTCAGGTCCCCTCAGGATTAGATACCCAGCCAGATCCTCATTCCCATTATTTTGTTCTCTGGAAGCACTAACAGCCAGGAAAGCTGTTAAGTGGGGCTGGTCAAAATTTGGTGGGAGATGTATTTGCCCTGAGAGCTAAAGGTTCTCTGAAACACTTTGCAAAAACATAGGATTTTGTTTAAAGTTTGATACTGATCAGACAAACATGGAAATAGCTTTGGGAATCATGCAGCAACCAGGAATTCAGAGCAGAATGGGCCTTGTCCACTACTTGATTGAAATAGGCGACATTTTGTTTCAATTTTCTCTATGGATTTGCTTTAAATATAGTGAATTTCCTCTTGTAATTCAGGGCTATAGATATCTCAGTCTTCAGATTGAATGAAATTGAATGAAATATTAAGACATCTTAGTCTGCTTTGTTATGTGAACCATGAAAAATATCTGAATGGGGAGCAAAACAAAACCCACAATTTTTCAACCATATACAGAAACCTCTTAAAAAACTTCAGGATTATTTTTGTTTCTTTCCTTTTTCTCTTTCATATTTACTTGTTCATTTGCTTCATTATTATTCTCTATGGGTTTGGGATGCTCATTTGGAAAGGTAGGTTTTGTCATGATGTCAATCACTGGGGTTGTAACTTTTGTTAAAAAATTGTTATGTGGGATCTCAAGAATGATTTCAGACTAAGCATCTGTCCAATTTCTTCCACAGAAAGATAACTGATGAAGACAACAAAGGTAGAGAAATTATTATTGAAGTCTTTTAATAGTTTGAAATGTCTTTTATTACTGTTCTGCATCTCTTTAAAAAATGCAGCAGTACCAGCTAAATGAAACTGAATTATTTAGGCTATTTTATGGAATCTCTACACAATTTATACATCCTCCTTGATTCCATCTCCCACTTCATTTAATCTCTTTACATCCTCAATGGGTCTTATGGGCCTGAGGGTTTGTCAGATTAAAGATTAGCAGGTGTTTTTTTCTACAGGTTTTCTGGCAATGAATAATTAAAACCAATATGCTCACATGAACGTAGCTTTCAATTATTACTTCATGCACACTAATTTTTCTTCTCTTTACCTCATGCATCTATTGGGTTTCATGTAAGCCTGAGGGTATTAAGTAACATGGGTTTTTTTCCTTTTGTATTATCATCATCCATTAATTATCCACACACTTGCTGGTGCACACCTTGTCCTCTGCCTCCCACATGTACACAGAGACACATCCTAAATTTCTTAAAATGTCTTGTGTCAACTTTTCAGTGACAGCTGCCTTTCATGTAGCACCCTATGATCACTGTCTTCCCTACAGCTATAAAACCATTGGGTTTCTTGTTCAAAATTCTTACACAGGTCCTGCAATTTAGAGTAGGTTTCTTTTAAGCACTATAGTGGGAAAGCAAAGGAAGCTAAAATATGAGCTTTGGAAACCTATCCTCAAAAATATAAAACCTAGTGCCTGTAGCCCATGCCTGTGAGTAAGTAAATGCTGAGAGTACTCTCTGGGCCAACAGAAAAATATCACAGGGCAAAATAAATATCTTGGTTAATCTATTTTTTAAAAAAAGCTATTTTAAATTGGCTAATACTAGTATGAAATTTTTTTATCCAGTATTGTCTAAAGAGATCTTACATTTTGCACAGAATTCAGAATTACCTCAGGCAATTCATGATTTTGCCCAAATTATTCTTCGAAAAACTAAAATATTGCATTGGAGGATGTTTAGACTAAAAAAAAAAAAATGTTTTCTTTTCTTAAACCAAATTACAGACAATTTCTTCTTGGCTGAATTGCTGGTCACTTGTGGTTTGGGTGGTACATCTCTCCAGGTGCAGGTCTGGCCACATCCTTTGCCAGGTGCCTCCTTATTCCCTTGTGCTCAACTGATGTGATGTGTCAAAGGCCATGGGAGAATTATGTGCTGTAGATTTCATGGGACAACAATTGTTGAGGAAACTGCAATTTATTGGAGAAGATTTAAATGATAGATGAACCTAAAATAATTTTTTGCTTAAGTTCCAGCAGACAACTAAACAACCAAAATTATCATTTCAGTTCCCAAATAGTTGAGTTAGCTTATACAGGAGGCAATGCAATGACATGTTTCAGAGAACAACTTTGGGAAACTTCTGGTTTTCATCCCTATCTAGAATAGAAACATGGCAAAACTTCCATGCAGTAAGGATTCTCACTTTTTGTATTCCCTGATACTGATTTTTTTCATATATTTCAAATTATTATTTCAAAAGAAAAATATAAAAAGAAGCCTGCTTTTAAAACTGGGTTTTTCATTACATTTCATATGAAAATATGTTTCTACTTCCCAGTAAAATATTCATTGGCATGTTTAAGGAAACTGAAGTATCAGGAAATATGTATTGCAAATGCATATAAGTTATGTGCAAATGCAATATAAATTGGGAGGTTGGAACTTGGTGAGTTTTAGGGTCCCTTCTAACCCAAGACATTATATGAAGCTGTGATTAATTCATTGTATTGTAAATATACTATTAGCAGCATTGATGTTCAAACAAGGAAAAAAGTTCAGTACTTACTTATCTTGAGTAATCTATTTTATGTTAAAATATTTCTTGAAGTTTAAAAGAAAATGCTGCCCTAATTAATGGTAGTCAAACATTGTATCATCTAAAAATAAGTTCCACTTGACTAACCATCAAAATTACTTTGCATTTACTTGAAATTTTTATGAAAATGTCAAGAAGAAATCTTGTAAGATGTTTTGTGGCTTTTTTTCTTGACAGTTACAGAAGAATTCTTAATTTTGGTGCTTTTAGAAATAACACAGTCTTTTCATCTGTGATTAAAAAAAAAAACAAAAACAAACAAAGCACACATACAACAAAAAAACCTCTAAAACCAAAATAAAGCAAAAGAAATCATAACTGAAGTTCAAGGCTCCCATGTCTAGCATGTGTGTGCTTTCATTTCCATTTTCAATTAAGCATATTGTAGAGAATTTGAAAAGGCTTTCAAGTTTGTTTCAAGTTTACATTTTGAGTACTGCTTTGAATCATGGTACTCACAAACTGTGTTATACAATTTTATAATATTTGGGGAGTAGATTTTACATCTAAAGTCTCCCAAATTCCTTGATGTCAAGTTGTACCAAAAGGAAATAAATTTAATCCATTTTACCCATTTCACAATTGAACAAAATTGTCCTCACTCTTCCCAGGAAGTCCCTAAGAAAACCATAGGAGTAAGGATGTTGAGAATAAATTTGGTTTGAACTATGTTAAAAAAAAAAAAAAAATCTTCCTTTACACATGTCTGTCAAGATGAGATGGGGTAAAGAAATACAGAGCTGGACAGTATTTTCAGAGTGATCCCATCTGAGAATGGTGTGTCTGTCATTCTCTGTCCTACTAACACATTCATTGAAGTTCTGGAATCTGAGGAGCAACCACCAGCCTCTTTGCTTCTAGCCTGACAAACTATGAATCCAAAGAAGTCAATAAAATGTGAGTTAGACCACATAATCTCACCCATATATAAGCAATACAAACCAGTCCTACCTAGATGGATCTAACTTAGTTCCATGAAAGACCCAAGTGTATCTAAGTGTCAATTCTATATCAGAAGGAATCCTTAAGATTTTAGGTTATCAAAAGGGCTCTTGGGACCTGCTGATAATGATAAACAAGGGCCAAAGTTCAGCTGGTGTGAGTTGATAAAGTTCTATGGAAATTACTTTGCACCATCACTGACTTGCCCTGCTTGTTCATTGTGTCCAAAGAGGGTGCACAATCCTGCCCTGATAAATCTGATAATTCAGTATATCCTGAAATATACTGGAAAATAAATCACTGCAATCACTTAGTTTTGAAGCAGAAAGACAACTCAATGGAAATACAGACAGCAGCTTGCTAGTAATCAGAATCATTGGACATTAAAAATTTGCTTGAAGTTAGCAATAGTTTCATAATATGGTAGTGATGTTATTGCTAATTTTTTGTTGCTTTGTGTTAAAATTGACTCCACTTTTACAGTAGCAATGAAGCATGTTTCTATAAAACAACTTTTTTTTTGCTAAAGCTGAGATATGACTGAAGTAAAAATCCAATATTTCTCTGCCTGGAGAAAGAGAATATTTGTTTTGTTTTACACCAGTGTTTTAGCACATGAAAGTGTATATATTTGAAGAATAGGTTAATTCCTAATGAAGTTCAAAAGGCAGTTTGCATGACTGACTTACCTGTTTATCTAACAAAAATGAATGGTTTACTGTAGACAGGCAGAGACTGTCAAAGGCTGATATACCAATAGGTAATTAATGCTATGAAGGTATCTTCACAAAATCATAAAATGGCTTGGGTTAAAAAAGACATTGGAAAATCACATAGTCCAAGCTGCACTGCAGTAAGCAGGGACATATTTCACTGGATCACATTGTTCAAGTACCCATCCAATCTGGCCTTGAACACCTTCAGTGATGGGACATCTGCACCTTCTTTGGGCAACCTGTTCCCATGCAACATCACCCTCATCCTAAAAAAAAATGTATTCTTCATGTTCAATCTAATATTATTGTAGGTATTAAACAGTATTTGTCCCAGTGCATACCCTTGAAGAACAATACTGGTTATTGATTTCCACTTGGACACTGAGCCATGGACTACAATCCTTTGTGTGCATCCATCCAGCCCATTCCTTATCCACATAATCATCCATCTGTCAAATGCATTTCTCTCCAATTTAGTGGCCAGAATGCTGTAGGTAGATGACATCCATAGGTCTCTCCCTGTCTATTGATGCAGTCACTCCATGGTAGGAGGCCAGTGAATTAATCAGCTATGATTTGCCCTTGTTGAAGCCTTTAACTGTCTCTAATCACCTCTCTATCCTGCATCCATTTAGACATCTAGCAGTATGTGCTCTAACATCCTACTGGGCATAGAAAGTGAGGCTGGCTGGTCATTCTCACTGTCCTTCCTTTTACCTTTCTGTCCCATTCTGTGATTACCTTGACCACTAATTGACATATGTCTCATTACAATATTGCTTGTATAAGATTAAATGCAGAGAGCAGTCACAGCTGAACTGAAGATTCTTTCTTTGGCTTTTTTGGGCTCTTTTATAGCCACTGAAAGGATACAATAATAATACAACTCCTAAATATTGCTGAACACATTTTCTCCAACAAGAAAAACCATTAGCCACCCTCTTGGCAGAGACAGAGGAAGAGATCAGAGAGATAAAGAGTTATTAAGTTTGAATGACCATGACTTGTTCACATTTCATATCTGGTGAGAGAGAAAATGTGCATATTTATTCTTCTCATGAACCTGCTCACACACCAGTACACATTTGCTGTTTAAGAGCATTGGTTTTGCAAGAATGAGAACAATTATGAGAAAGAACAAGAACATTAAAAGACTGCAGTAAATGTCTGTTTGACAGTGGCTTGCTACATATATCCACCTCAGCTCTTAAATAGAGAAAATGATGCTACATTGGGTAGAAAAATATAAATCTTTTGACAAGATGTTAAAGGAGTTGTAATAAGAATTACACTAGAAAACAAATGGAGTAGTATAGATGATGTAAGACTTTTTTATGTTTAATTTAAAATTTTACTTGTTTTGTTAAAAAAGTGCAAATGACAGAAGCATTAGGGAGCTCAGTATAATTACAGTGTTATACAGTGTAATGTACATCTGATATCCAAACCTATTCAGAAATAGTGATATCATATAATCTGTATGTATTTTTGAGCATATGAATTATCTCAGGGTAGGTGTTGCTGTAAAACAACTGAATATAGGAAGGTGAGGAAGGTGCCAGATTGGATGTAGCTGGGCCAAATATCTGAATATTTCATACATATACTTCCATCAGCAGGCTGTTCAGAAACACAGCCTGGATTGATATTTTGTACATAATCTTTAGTTAAACAAGTGCTAGTTTAACAAAGAGAAATGTAAGGGGTGGCTTAGAGTCTGAAAATATCTGTTTAGTGAAGAAATACTTGAAATAATTCTGCAATCATTCAGAAAAAATATAACTTCTGGCAGCTGAAATATGAAGGAAGGTAAATGCTGACACAAGGCATCTGCTCTTGTTTTGCTTGTTTGTTTGTTTTGCTCAAGAGCATAATTACCACCAGAACACTTTCTGAAGTGATATGGTGAGTGACTGAGTAGTGAAAACTCAGTGCTTTACAAAAGTATGTCTTGCATCAAGTGAGAATTAATTCAATTGTGTGATATGGTGAGCATTACAAGAAGCTGAAACAACTTTTTCTGACTTTATAATATCTAAATCTGTCCTACCTTACACACACAAGAGCAAACCCCTTTCATCATCAGCTTAGTATATTCCACTTGCTTGGTATCTTAAATTGTGTATTACAAAATAAAACCAGCAAAAGACACAATTGATATGGAAAAGGGATGGCTTGTTATGTGCCAAGAGACATAATGTGAGAACAAAGCTTTATAGCACCTTTTGTTTTGTTTTCTGATTTCAAACAACAATGTAACATTTTTATAAAACAGAAAGTATGATATAAAACAGTCTGGTTAATCTAAAATACCTCATATACATTATTCCATTTTATCCATTTAGACTGCTCTATTATATACTTGTCAGTGTGTATTGTTATATCACCATTTTTGCTGAAAGTCATTCTGAAAATATAGTTTGAAAATCAAGATTGTATGAGTCTGCAGGGATTCATACTGAAACCCATGTAGCCAAAAAAACATCCAGCTCTCACACACCTTCATTTGTTATCCTAGATTTGCCTATGCTAGAAATTGAACAGCTGTCAGTAACAGGTCATGAAATCAGATGAAACTTGGAATTGAATACTCTTTCATGAGAAGCCCAGATGCAGAATATAATAGAGCTTGCTGTGATCAGAAATTCTACTCAGATTAAACCCCAATTTTTTCTCTTTTTAGATTTCCATAGAATACTCTTCCCTGAACATAGGCTGTAGACTTTTTTGGCATGTTTGCAGACACTCAGTAATGTAACCTCCCATAGGCTGCATTCTGTCACCCATTCCAGAAGGAACCATCTGTAAACAAAGCCCAGACTTCAAATGGTCCAGATGTCTTGTTAACATATTTGCTGTTCCTCTCAAAGTACCCTGTGCCTGTAGGACTTGCAGCACCTTGGATTTAGCTGCAGACTTTGTAAATATCTATCTTTATGGATTCTATCTCAATCAGATGAAGAAAGATTTTTGTATCTGGCTTGTTCATACCCAGAAGGACCTGTTAGATTGCTGAGACACACTTGTTTTAATGTCTGCTACAGACAGACTGTCTGCTCTTACAGAGCTAACCTACTTTTTATTACATTACATTTAAGCAGATATTCTCTGCACAGGAACTAAATACCTCCATGAATTCCCACTGAAGAATATCTTTCTTTGCACAGGAAGGAAAGGCATGTGCCTATTCCTTAGAAACAGCAGCTGCTTTACCATTTAAAACCGGTGGTGAGAGAATGAGGTTGTTTAGTTCACTGTATATGAGGAAAAAGACTCACACCAGACATAACAGTCACTGTTTGGGTTTTTGCAGCTTTTTTGCTCCAAAACAGTGTGATTTATGTTAAAAGCCAACTAAACAATGTCACAAGAAGGAGTAAATTCAAAATTTCTCACCTTACCCACAGTTGTCCCCAGAGACACAGAGCCCTGACCTAACAGGAGTCACATCTAGGGACTAATGACAGGAAAAAAATACAGGAGATTGTTGCTTTTCCCAGGATTTTTGCTTTATATGCTGTTCTTTCAGCAACATTAAATGAGACATCAAGGCCATTTTAAAGCATAGGTGAATAGAGTAAGAATTTGGGACGACATCTTAAAATTACTGTAATGAAAACCAAATGCTATAATGAAGCAGATGTATGTGTGGTTTAGTGCTTATCTTTGCACTGTATAATTGCATACAAAAAGTTGATTTGTGTTTTGTGACCATGCAGTGCCTGAGGGTCCTCAGGGAATTAAATTTTTAACATATGATGAAATTACTATGACCTAATGCTACTTTGTCTAGGAAAACTCTGTTCAAGAAAATAATGCTTCAGATACCATTATCATCTCAGGTCACAAGAGGCCTATTATTGTTTCATAGGATTTTATTTTTGAGGCAGTTAAAGCAAAAAATTAAACAGAGAAGTTTTTGGTTTCGCTTGTGGTGAGTTTTTTGTTTTGGCATAAAAAATCGATTCTCATTTGATTTGCTTATATATATACACACACACACACACACACACACACACACACAAACACACACACACACACATATATATAAAACCCTCAAACAAAAAAAGAGAATATGTTTTTCCAAGGAAAATAACTTTGTCTTTTTATTGAAAAATGGAATTTTAAAAAATCTTACTCTAATTAACCTCCTTTAATATTATAAATCGGTCAACAGTGTATCTGTGGTAACATAATTATTTGTGGGAGCTGTATGTTAAAACAAAGAAAAATTATTATGGACTTCCTGTTTTAAAAAGTGCTCTTTGTAACAGATATGAACTAAGTCCTCAGAAAAATGTACTTTCTGTTCCTTTTATTGCAGATTTCTCTACTCACCTTGTTACCCCATACTTCTTCTTTATGTCTAATCTGAAATCATTCCAGTCTCCCCTAAAATCATTCAATCAGCTCATAAAGCCACAAGCTGATGTAATCAAAAGTATAATATAAAAGTGTGGTAAAACCTGTGGGGAAGTCTGTGACAGGAGCCTTAAACAAGAGAAGTGGCACATGATAATAAAGAAGATAAATTAATTGAACAAAGGAGAAATGGTACTGAGCAGAAAAGACAAGGAATTGGGTGGTTGCCTCAATTTTTGCCATTAAATTAGACTCAGCTGCAGAAAGACATGCTTGGGGGTTAGAGGGGATAATTTCTGTGCCTTGTCAATACAGGCATGATAAAATCACTGGAGAATAATTTCATGAGGACAATTCTGATCTCTTCCACCTTAAAATACACTCAAGTATTATCATGCAGGAAACTATTTAACCTCAGATGATGGTGCTTCATGTTCAGTGGAACTGAGTCCTTTGAAAAATCTCCTTCTGTCTGGAGAGCCCTCAAAGAAGGCCCTTTTTTCCACCTCCTTTCTGGGGCAGTGGTGTGGAAGAGAATTGTGGGAGAGTGAAATGGAGAGTGACTCTTTAATGTTGCCAGTCTTTCCATGCCATGACAAATGGAGAACTAAAGCAAAAGAGATTTTTTTTTTTCCATACCAGTCTCAAACCAGTGCAAAACTTTACTTTGTTAATATCAAAACCTCTCTCTTTCTTAAGGTTATGTTATTTATACAAATAATTTGCTATTAGAAAAATATCTTCTCTGCACAATTATTGGTAGATCATTTTCTGATTCAGTAGCAAAACACACTTGATCAAAACCATGTTTCAATAAATATAACATCAGCCATTTTTATTTGACAGGCCTTGCATAACATCATTTCACAGTGGCATTGTGCCACAATGGTGAGAAATGGGCTCTCAAATTCAGTAAAAGTATAACACACATCCAAAGAGTTTTCTGTGGGTGGCAGAGAGATAACTGGCTTGCTATACACTATAAATGGGCAATGACAAGGCCAAAGGCAGAGAGAAATCTTGCAGAAATACTCCAACTATAAAAAGTCTTCAAGAATAAGCATCCTTACATGTGTCCCTTGATAGCCAGAATGAAATTCGTTCAAGATGAGGTAGGTGAAAAGGAGGTTATATTATCACAGCTGTGGGAAATAAACAGGTAAGAGTAAATATATTTTTAACAATTTATTTTGATATTTCCTGGACAAAGGATACAGTATCCAACAGAATATAAAAAATCCTTATGTAACAGAACTCCCCTGAGTCTCAGGTGAGGCTAAGAAATTTGTATGCCATGGAGAGTTATGGATACTTGGCTTGTTGCTTCTACCCAACTGAATCAGTCTTAAAGCTGCCCATGAGAGAGCTATGTCTAAAAACCATTAATGTCTACCAAGATCAGAGTTTATACTCTACATTGCATTAAAAATGTTCCACTAAATGACCACAAATCCACACTGTGTCCATGGGGTCCAACATACGAAGTCAATATAATACTGTGGGAGCAATAATGGTTTAAATCAAGGTGTACTGGTTCCATTTATATTCCACCTCATTGTTTGTGCAGCTGATTACAATATAGCCTGTCTTGTTTGAGCCAAACCTATAAAATACATATACTAGGAAAGGTGTGATGCTGTAGCCTGATATTCAATGAACAGATCTTGCTCTTACAGCTTTTCTTCAACAAGATTATTCATGCACGGAGCTTCTTTCTGAGCCTTTGCTCCATTTTGCCTACAGTCAGATTTTCTTCATGGCAGCACTTCCAAATTGGTCCAGGACAACTGAGAAGGAATTTTAAATCATTTACAGAAAAAAAAAAAAAAAAAAAAAAAAAAAAAAAAAAAGCGTAACTGAAATCTTTCTTTATAACAAAAATTAGTTTTTGAAGAATACAAATATTGATATGTATATGATAATTTCCTATAAGCCAGCTGACTTGAGTGAAGCAAATTAAATTCCAAACTCTTTTAAATTTTATTTCTTTTATATCCTAAAAATCAGCTTGCAAATTCTTACTCCTACAGTTTACTGTTACCCCTAAAATAGGTAATACCATCCCCTTAACAACTTCTTCCAAGATAAATAAAAATTTAAGCAAATTTTCTTTTTAATTATTTGGATTACAGGTAATGGAGAGAGTAGCCTAGCATAGTTATTGTGCAATAGCAGTAACAAATACCATAAGCCTTCATCTTACTGCAATTTTATGTCAGAATAACTTAATGGAAGGACAAGAAAGATGTCTGGAGAGTGTTGCTTTTAAGGGTAAAGGCTTTACAAAAGCATTAGTAAAACTAATGGCAGACATCTTGCATTAGTGTATCTCTGATAAGGTGCTGCCAAAGTCCCAGAAGTGTTCAGGATCAGGCATTTGTGATTAAAATGGTTATTCCAGTCCATCAGCATACACAAAAAATTCAGTGAGGAGCCAACAAAGATGTTTTTAGAGGCAGATCCCACTACAAGCTGCAGGGCTGAGAAGGTCCTGCCCACTCACATGCTGCAAAATGCAACAGGCTGTCTCTTGGGAAATGAATAATTAAAATTTAAAACTTTTTGGAATTCACCACATCATGAGGAAAAAAGCAGCTATATTTGCTTTCAGTTCTTAAGAAAAAAAGGACTGGAAATGCAGCTCATTTTTGAGACTAATCAACTATTGATAGCAGGATAGTTTGTATAGCTTCATATAGAGTAAATGACTGTATATAATTAAGTTTTTCCTGAAGCAAATAAAATAGTCAGTATGGCAACTCTATTACTTCATTATTAGTGACCATTGTGGTTAATATATATATAAAAAATAATAATTTACCAACAATTACTATATCCCAGTGTTTGTTATTTCATACTGAGAAATATTTTATGTCAAACATCATGATTTAATAATGTTTCCAAAAGTTGACTTTTTGATAGAAATCAGTATAATTCTGCCTTCTTCCTAAAATGTAAATAGCTACTAGAATCAACAATTTAAACCATATTAAAAAATTGGAGATAGAAAAGTGAAAAAGTTAAATCTTTTCCAGCTTGTAATGCAGAGCAAATAAGCTGCTTTGGAGTCAATCCTTTCTAAAATCTCTCTGCTGAATCTGTGCAGCTGACTGAATTTGGACTTTATCTACTCTTAGGAACCATTCACCACAAGCTGCCAAAGCCAGTTCTGATTTTTTTTGCTCGCCCCACCACTTTGTTCCCTAGCTCAAAAAAAGTCACTTCTCTTAGACATGACCAAGGTCTAGAAATAGATACTCAAAACAGTATTTCAGAAAACTTATTCCACATAAATATTCAGATTATCGATTATTCGATAATTCAAATAATCCTTCTCTTTTCACTCTTCCTTGTACACCAAAGTGACAGAAGATGTAGAGATCTGCCATTAACTAATGACTCTCAAAAACCTAAAAATTGCTTGAAAGGAATCAAAACAAGGCTGAAAGAAAACAGAACTTGAGATCTCTGCAAAATGCAGTTTCTGAATCAGGTAGTAATGCTTTAAAGAGAGCCATTAATCACTGGGAAAAGGTCTTTGTACTCTCAACAGTCCATCTCAGAGACGTGTTTCTCAACCTTTTTAAATTTAAGGGCCACTTAACCTTTCTGCAAAAAATCTGAGCATTGCTTTTTAGACTGTTGCCACAGTCCCATACATTCATTTACAACCAGTTTATTCCTGTTCACTCATTATTTTCGTTTTTATGATTTGCCTTCCCTGTTTGCCAGCCTGTTTGGATTGTTAGTTTATGATTTGTTTGTATCTTTTTTTATAAAATCTTTTGCAATCATTGTAGGTCACCATTCACTATCATCCTGATCACCAAAGGATCTAGAAAATATGACAAATAGATAGTTAAGAAAGGAATTAGTTTTATGTAAATCTATTTTTGAATTTCAGGAAATTAATTAGAATACTTTGCAGAAACATTTAAAATTTTCTCTAGAAGACAATTTTTTGGTTTGCTTTTTCTAAAGGTTAAAAAAGAAACACATTTTACAAATTCCCCTATATAGTGAGGAAAGAAAGAAGCTAATGTTAACTTGTTTTTTTGTTTTGTTACAGTAGATTGCCCATAAACAATTTTATAAAGTTTAATTTCTGAGCAGTTAATATGCCAAACTGGAGTTCCAGATAGCTTCTAGTATTCAAAATTACAGGTCTAAATCAACTCTATTACCTGGTGTCCAACTGTGCATGAGTAGGAATTCAATCATAAAACAGCTGTTGATACCATCAAGCTTTCAAAAATGTGAAGCCAACAGACAAGGAAAATTGTTAAAAGGACATGGCAGTGGGCTGCACTGCTCAAGAATAATTGCTCAAAAGAGGACAGATGACTATTGGCAAAAGTTGTGATCTTTTATCTTTCACTATTACTTTCTAGGTATGTATTAATAAATATTGTCTGCTAGTAATGTTTCAATATCTACCTGTAATCTACACTTGTGGTGGTTGACCCTGGCTCCCTTTCAGGTGCCACCAAGCTGCTCTATCGTTTCCCTTTCTCAACAGGACAGAGAGAGAAAAAGTGACAAGGACTCGCGGGTCAAGGACAGGGTGACATCACCCAGTTACAATTTCAGACAAAACAAACTTGATTATCAGTAAATAATAGTAGGATAATGAGAAATCTAAAACCGCTTTCCTCCAAACCCATTCTCTCAGACAGCTGGCACTCCTGGAGCAGATAAACACTTCCTTCCCAAAGAGGATGGCACAGCCTGACCAATCTGGAGGCCATTCTGTCCCCAGACAATCTGGAGGCCATTCTGTCCCCAGACAAAGCTCCCTTGTTGTGTGGGTCCCTACCAGCTGGTCTAGGCCAAAATGCAAACACTTGACTCTATGTCAACACTTGAACAGTAAAGGTGATGATGAGCATCAAGCCCATCCTGTACAGTTTGTAACGATTCTCATACCCACAAAATCTATGTCAGACTTGGGGAAAAAAGGTCTCTACACCCACATTTGCCTATGGGTCCTGACTTCATGCCCACACCTACTGTGGGTCACTTGCTACAGATGGCCCCACTGCCAGAGAAATTCAGTTTCATGGTGATGATTGACTGATGAGTTCCTCACCAAAATAGTTGCTGGACTGTGTGCAGCTCACCCAAAATCCTGACCCCAAACAGAGAGCTTCAACAATCTTTTCATGCAGCAAAATAATGAAATAAAGGAAAGGATTAGATTGGCTCTAAACAGTAGTAAAAATACAAAGTATGAATTATTGTGGGGATTTCAGGGAAACACTGTAGTATCAAAAAACCCTGTCAAACACTACATTTATACATACTATTATATTTCCCCAGAATGAGAAAGGAAGACTTCAGTGTCCTGTTTCATGTCTCATGGGAAAATTAACTGCAGGGTGAAATGGTCTGTTTAAAGCAATTATTTTGCACTTAATCCCTAGAAATCATTTGGAGACTCAGAATAATGACTTCCAAGCCCTTTGGCATTTGGCCACAATCCATGAAAATGTAGCATAACTCTGGAGAAGCAGCATCCCCTCCTTATTATGCAACTTCAGAATTGTTAAAATCCTTTTCAAAAACCCCTTCCCAGAGCAAAAACTATTTGCAGAAATGACCTTCCAGAAATTCAGTTTGCAGGTCTGAAAAGAAACTACATCCTAAGTCTAAGGCCTGCATTTCATATCTGCAAAGTAGAAAAAAAAAAAAATTATTCTGGCAGAGTTTCCTTACAAATAGCAGATAGATTATTACATAACTGACACCCAAGCTCAGGCTTTTGGTGGGTAATCGAAGGATTTCTTGTCCTAGAGATTAAGTAATTTTTGTGACATGTAGGTGTTTCAGTGCAACTCACTTTACATCCCGTGCATCGCCAGTTGTGGCAACTTTCATCCCAATGTGTTATTTGTCAACTAATTTAAAATGGGTTTGGTGTGGATTTTTTTCCTCAGTGTCTTGAAGCAGAAAGCCAGACTTACAAATAGTTTAGGACAGAGTTATAAATGTTCATGCTACATCCAGGGAAAGCTAATGAAGAATTAAGTATTCTGGAACTGATCCCTATCCTATTAAATCAGTGTGTGCTTTTATATATTGATTTGAATTGACAAATTCAAATGCGAAGATTTATTTTAAATATAAAACAGGAGGAAAGTTATTTATAGTAAGAACAAGAGGGAATTATAGTTAGAAAAAAAACCCCCTAGTTTCCCTCTTAGTTCTTTAATCCACTGAGTGCCTTCCAGAGAGACATGCTTTTAGTTTACCATTTCAGAAAATCATATCATTTCTATTATAGTATGATGAAACTTTCAACACCCTAACTAAAAATTTTTGATAGATGTCAGAAATAGACATTTACTATTAAATACAGTTTTTAAATGCTGTAATGATCTAATAAAAAAAAAAAAAAAAAAAAAAAAGAGAAAATTAATTCCATGCTCCAATAAAATCAGACTATAGCCGATCTCTGAAATCGATTCTAACTTACTAAGAGAAAACTCTGTCTTAAGGTAAAACCAAAAAAAAAAAGACTGGGTAAAAAATAAAGATAAAAAAATCTGGAACGCACTGGATAGGAATATTAATACTAAGTGCTTTTAGAAAATAAAATATTTCTGCGTGCTAGTAGAAATTGTTGTGATGCTGGGCTGCATTTGTGGCCTTTGTGAAATTCAAACACCAATGCCATTGACGCCCCTGGAGTGGCCAGTTTGGCTTCATGGAGACTAAGCTTATATTTCTTTAAAGCTTATGTCTTATATTTACCCTAAATGAAAGGCATCAATTAACATTGTGGCAATAAAGGCATTCTAATAATATTAAGATTAAAAGATTAAGTTTTCTTAATGGTTTTATTTTATTTTATTTTGAGGTATTATGTAAAGGCAAGGTATACTGCCAAAAATGCAGTTCATGAGTGCATCTGAATTTGTTTTGTGATACATCTGCCATAAGCATCAATACCAACAACTTGCAGGCTGTGGACAGTTTTGCCCCTTCCCTCCAAGATATCTGCAGACTATTTCAGAAACACCTTTCACAATAATTTTCATTAAAAGCAAATAAAATGATGCTAAATTTCTAAGAGCCACGTTGACTTTTTTTCCAAGGTCACCTTTATTTATTTTGTTTGTCTGACTTTGTTTTGGGGGGATGGCATTAGAGCCCTTCACCATGGCACCTTCCTCCATGTCATGAGTGACACATCTGCCATCTCACAAGTTAATAAATATTTGTTTAGCAGCTCAAACTTCCCAGGCAATGTGTGTGGAGCACAGAAAATGAAGCACAACAAAGTGTTGTCCTGCTCTGTGCAGTAAGGGCAGTAAAGATTATCTTTCTTGAGAGGCCCTGAACTGAAGTGGAGCTGTCTAGAAGGTGATAATGTCAAAATACAGGAGTTTTCTTCAGGACTTGGATGTAACTGAAAGAAGATTTTCAAGATCTGAAATTTGGACAGGTTACTCATGTGGCAGTTAGATAATTAACTCATACTTGTGCACAACCTTGAAATGGTGCTTTCTATTACATACTAGTAATACTTTTCTTCTAGGAAAACAGATTTAAACAGAAAATCTTTCATAGAAAAAACATATTCAAATAGAGTGTGAACTGACTTTTGCCTGTAATTCTTAAATCTCATTGTCTCTATATGAAAAACAATTTATTTGAACAGAAGTTGATTTAAGGGTGTCTTTTATATCTGACAAATTTATCAAGTCCACTGCTTTCACATTAAACATAAATTATCTGGAAAGTTCTGATTATTCATTCAAGTTTCCATTGTCAGTTTATTACATTCCTTTTTGGTTGCTTGTGTAGTTTTTTTTCTTTCTTTTCTGTGGTTCATTGTCTATGTTGATGGAAAATCAGAAAGCATTCATTAACATGGGAAGTAATACTGGTAACTTACTTTGAAGACATGACATATTCTAAAACAGTCCCATTTAGATTCACAGATAAAACAGCTCTAATGTAAAGTTTCTGTGTTTAGAGGGGGATTTGAAGAAAATTTAAAATGCAGAATATTATTTTGTCTATGTCAGCATTTGCTGAAGTACAGCTGCTGCATTTGGTCTCTATAAGGCTGTCAGGAATGGTATATTCTGATGTCCTTATGAAAGTTAAGTAAATTTATTTCTTTCCTTGGGCTATCATGTCAAGCCATATTTAGAACCATGCACACATAACTTTCTTTAACATAAATGCTGGTAATTTTTCATAAGCCCTGCATACAGTTGCAGGTTAAAATATTAAAATAATGCTTCAAGTGAAGTGATAGGCTGAGCTGTAAGTAAAGAGAAGGCAAATGATAATATGTAAATATATACAAGAAAAACAAACCTTCCTAAGGTCACCAAGATTTCTATCAGGCCAATAGATTTGAAAAGTAAATTTAAAGGTCATTTGGCTGGAAATTAATCATTGCTATAGTACAGACTACATAATAGACACTGTTCGCTGATG
The DNA here is from genome assembly GCF_029582105.1 of Oenanthe melanoleuca. Lineage (NCBI taxonomy): Eukaryota > Metazoa > Chordata > Aves > Passeriformes > Muscicapidae > Oenanthe > Oenanthe melanoleuca. The sequence continues at coordinate 25,610,499 of NC_079335.1, forward strand.
GAGGTTTATCTTTCTGAAGTTTTCCCAGCCTCTTTCAAGGTTAAAATGCTCTCTATTATTTATCAAGCACAGGAAGGATAGTCATATGGAGCACACATATCAAGGCCTATCAATAATGTTTATTTCCATATAAGCATAAAATGTGCTTGGGGTGCACAATTAGAAAGTCAGTCACCAATTCACATGTCAGGGGACATGTCATCTGTTTCTTGCCTCTGTGTTCCCCCACTTCTGTTTCTCCATATTTTTGTTATGGTCAGATCACCTCTAGAGCCCCATGAATGATTAGTTTATAAGAATCTTGATGTAATTGGAAATAAAATGAAGCACACAATAGGAAAAAGACCAGTAATAAATTTTATTCAGCCTCCACCTTATTTTCCTTCAAATTTCCAATGAAATGTGTAGCTAAAAAACACAGAAAGGTATATTGCCTTTGAAGCAAATTGTGGAATGTTTCCTTCAGTGTTAAAATCTTTCTAGAAAATGTCTTTTTCAGTAGAGATCCACAGAAAGAAATTTATATCTAATGTGATAGTTTTAGGTTATGCAAAGGATGCCATTGGTGCTTTAAATAGAAAGAGAAGACTGTTGTATTCCATCATAGCAATTCTACAGACAATACATTTTCAACAATATAGTCCAACTTTATGGCAAGTGTATAGAATACACAGCTAGTTCTGAAAAAAAAAAAAAAAAAAAAAAAAAAGTACATTGATTAGTTTAACTTTGAAATTATTTATACAGTTTTGCAATGTGAATCTAAACAGTAAGACCAATTCTTTGGTTTATTACATCAGTATGCTTGAGCACTTGCTGTACAAAGAAATAGGCTAGCACATGTCAGAAATGAAGACATAAAGCATTCAACTCTTTGGGAACTTCAAGAGGTGACTATAGACATGATTCCCAGTTCTCTGTTCCTCTCATATTTTGGTGTAACTTCTTTCTTTAAAACAAAGACTATTGCAAAGGGAAAAGATGATGCCTTAATTCCACTATGATTAATTCATTTTGCCATGGATTTCAATATCTTTGAAAGAATACTTTCTTAGTGATTTCCAGCTTTGAATGTTTTGTCCTATTCCAATCTAACTTTTTTGCTGGATTTATCTGGTAAAACTTCTACTACTCAGAAGATATCTGAGATTTGCATCTTATCTCTGTATGGACAGAATTTTGATAGCCTGGTTTCCCTCAAAGCTGGATGTTACTGTGTGTGATTTATAAAATCATATCCTCTTTTTTGAAATTGTCTTTTCTAAAGTTTAAACAAAAAAACAGATGTGTCTGAAAGCTCTCCTAAAGTTGAATTGAGATGACACAAAAAAAAGCCCCAGATGACATAGCAATCCAAGAACACTAACAGCATACAGGATGCTTGACCTGTGTTTGAATTTCTCTTCTGGCATATTGAATTCATGATCACTCTTCCCTGGAGCTGGAAAAGGAACTTCCTTCTTCTATGTGTTATAGGCTGATGGTATCAACATATGCAGAAGAAATGCCAAGGCTGCAAGAAATCAAATGGGGCTTAGCATTGTAAGATCCAGCTTTAGAAGGACAGTTAAACAGGGAGAAAATCTGGGTATATATTGGGTGTCTACATTTTAAATATTCTCACTTGTAAAAAGATTTTTATATATGAAATTGCCATACAGAAATTTCTAGATTCTTTGTTAGAAAATATAGTATTCACATATAAATAAATTATTAAAGCAGATGTGGTGACTGGTTTCAAAGAAATATCATGCTTTTGTTTTAATATAATTTTTATGTTTTAAACTCTTCTGAAACTTAAATTCATTGCAGAAGACTTCTTAGATTCTTTAATGATTGTAAATTTAGATTTAATTAGTAGAAGAAACTTCTTGAATAATATCAAAAAACTCTCTTATATTATCATAGTGTATCTGGAAAAATTACAGCTGCTTCCACTGTTACTTTTTAAATTACAATTTTTGGCATCAAAAGCATTAATGCTGTATATGCCATCAAAGACCTATATTTTCTAGAGAGTTAAAACTTGAAAATCAATAAATCTAATTAAGAACTTCAGGTTTCTGGAATTCTCATCAAGGTTACTTCCTGTACAATAAACAATAAAAAATAAGTAAATCCAAGCTGAAATAAGAGATTGAGAAAAAAAAATAGTTGAACTAAAGAAAGCCAGATCCTTCAAGTAAATAGTTATTGAAGAATTGTGAGAAGAGAGTATTTCTGATTGGGAATATATTCATACCATGAAGGTATTTTGTAGGTTTGTTAAAGTAGGAACTTTTAACCTTTACATACACAAGGAACAAGAAAGATTTCAAATTTAGGGTAGTATGTAATTTAGCTTAACTGCACATTTGTAAAGTCACTGAACCCAGTCTGGATGAGGGATAATAAGAAGAATATTTTCATTCATTCTGTAATAATTTATTCATTTTCCACCATCAAAAGACAGCTCAAATATACCAGTACAGATCCAGCACACAATATTAGGGTTAAAATCCCTATTAAGCTTTAACACCTAAACCATTAGAAATGCATATTTCTCAGCATCTGTTGTGAGGATAATAAGGAGTCTTGTTATGAAGGTCCAAGTCCCCAAGAACTTAAAAACATATAGAGACAACGATATAAATTGTGTGCAATTCTAAGATGCTGCAATGCTTCTGAGAGGTGGCTGAACATAAGATCAGAAATAGAAGCTGTGATTTCCTGATTCCTCTTGTTTCCTGTAATTTCTTATGTTAATCAAAATACAGACTAAGAATTTATTGTTAAATCCAAGTGTTCAGAGCTACTGTTGGTCTACTGACCTATATATGTGTTCTTATTTTCGATGAAAATATTTACAACACTGTCCACCCATCTTCAGTATTTTTAAAGGTGGTACAAGCAATGCACACAAGTTGCTGAGGACAATGTGGCTCACCAGTCTTGATTCACACTAAATCTTGCAAGGAATTAAAGCTGCCAAGCTTCTATAATTACAGGTCCAAATGTTTGTGCATCTGGGCTCTTGCACATGTGTAGGAGTGCACCAGCTGTTCCTTTCCTCTGCATAATTTTCTTCTTTCCATTTTACCTTGTAAAGTAAGGTTTCCTAAGGCAGCTGATAAAAAATTTGGGATCAGATGAGCATGAGCTTTATCACCAAGCTCAGAACTGAGTCTCTCAAAAACATGTAGATTTGCCAACCACTGTAAAAACGTTAGGATTTTTCCTTTGATTCTTTTGATCACTTAGTGAGGCAGTAAGAGAGCGAGAACAAGTGAAGAATGATCTGGAAATCACATCCAATACAGAGTGGATTAAATTGTTGTTATGGGCCTAGGGGATGATTGAAGCAGAAACAGAAGCATAAAAGCATCTGACACAGCCAAGAACAGAGGATCAGAGCTGTGAAGCTGGAGAGGATAATGATGGATACTGGGATAGTCACCAAGTGAAAGAAGAAGCCAAAAAACTAAATGGATACACTGTACTTGAAATCAATTTCTTCTAGAGGCTTGTTGTTTTGTAAAACTTAAGAAAAGGGGCAAAACAGTGTTTTGAATTTTGCAATATATTCATCTGCTTGATTATGGCCTCAGTTGCTGCAGTGACCCACCACTACCTCAATGCTTGGAATAATTATGTATTTAATTAACTTTCATTCAATTACTTTAAGGAACTTTGTGGTGTTTTGAGGGTTTTTTGGTGCTTTTTGTTTGCTTTGTTGAGGTTTTTTGGTGTTTTAAATTTTTTATATTTTTGCACCAAGACTCTGGACAGGAGGTTTCCCTGCTCCTGGGTGTTGGTCTGAGCTGCTGCAGGTGAGTGCTGGGATGGACAGCACAGCCAGGGGAGAGCTGTGCCAGGAGCCCTGCAAGGATGGGCTGTGAGGAGTGAGGAGCCTCGTCTGGGGCTCACCCAGGCACCCTCAGCCCTTGGCTTGGGTGCTCACCCATGACTTGCTCATTATAATAGAGGTAAAACTTAGATGCAGTTTTGAAAACAATATAAGTAAAAGACCCAGAAGTGCATAATATTCAAGATACTCTATTACACTATAACATATTAGAGGAACATGTTTGGATATTTGACTGTGTGTCTTATTTACAAAGCATCCCTTTTCTCCAAGACAGGCCATAAAGTGAATGGCCTTCCATAAGAACCTGCCCAACTCACTATGTAGGTAAAAGCAAGTATGAAGGAAGGATTTCTAAGTGTTCTCAGTGTTATTGGATCTGGATTTCTCTTGGACTAGTGGAGACCAGAATGGCTCAACATAATTTTATCTCACCATGAGGTACAAATTTTGCAGGGACCTTTTCTGTCTTGTTCCAGAGGCACTTGACTATAGCCTAGAGCAAGTCCAAACCCTAACTGACTTTCCAAAGCAGAGCTGGTTTCTCCAGTTGCACTGGGAAATGATCTGGTAGCTTATGTAATAAACCTTTGGGCATAGAGAACATGTGCCCTGCACAGCTCCTACTAAGCAGGATGCCATACTCTTCTAGAAGAAACTTCCGAGTGTTTTAAGATGAGAGAATTTTTTTCTACACTAATTAGAGCAGAAAGTGGCAAAGCAGTAACTATGAAAGATTCACATGGTAAAATAACAATTCTAAAATCCTTAGTTTCTTAGGAAAGGAAGAAAAGTCATACAGGGTTTTTTTCTCCCCTCTAACTTTTCAGATATTTTTCTCCTCTTCTCTTGAAGGAACCTTTTTGTCTCCAGATTTTTACTGATGATTGCTCACAGAAAATTCTTGCTCTTCTCTGTATTGATATAGGTTATGTCCTCAGTTATGTAGTTGATTTTCCCATTTCCATCAGCATCAATTAGTTCTTACTATGCCATATTATTAAATATTCTTAAATCCAAACTGTATTCTTAAGTAAGCAGTTTGAAAAACATATTATATTTTAATACACATTTTATGGGAAAAATTGGCATAGAATACGCTCCAGCCTTGACAAAACAAATAGAGACATTTTTATAATTTTTCATATAAACATGCATTTATTTGCCCTGTTATTTACATTCTCATATTTATGCTTCTTTCCCAGACTTTCATATCTGCCCATATCAGTAACACTGAAATCCTGTTTTAGTCAAGACTGCCAGAATTTTTCCTATTGTCTATTATTATGCTTGAGCTAGCTTGTCAGGTAAAAACTCCATTATCCATATACTTCCACATGCTTCCTACAACTGGTAGGAAATCTTAAGAGATTAAAGTGTAAACATTTTCATTTATTGTTTGTTCTATTTTCAAAATAAGCCATGAATTTCTTCAACACAATCTACTCTTCTCTTATTGAGTAACCATTCAAGCATACTATAGTGAGTGTCCATCCTCCCATATCTTCCAACTTCTTTTATTACTTATCTGAATTTAGTTTGTTAGCAATTCCAAAAGAGAATCCCATTTTTCTTTCTCCTTCTCTCAGACACTCAGTAGGGATGACTTAAACTTTGAATCAAGTGAAAGAATTAGTAGGCCATAGTAGCACAGCACAACAGGAAATGATAAATAACATAAGCAATTGAAATTGTAGACAAAAATGCCAGTAAGCAGAATGCAATTGGGCAAACTGGGAAGTGTCCAGTTCCACTGGACATATTGCACATGGAAGCCTAGATGCAAACTACTGGAATCCTTAAATAAAAAATTAGGCATAGGAGTAATCATGCTAAGTATTCCTGTCATATTTTCATCTTCAAAACACAAAGTCAACGAACTAGCCATTATTGATTTTCCAAAGCTTGTCAACACAAGAATTTACCAACCTGATCTATAATATATGTCAAACACCCGTTTTTCTCCCCATCACTGTCCTCAAAAATTGGCTAAAGGCTGAAACAAGGCAGGGAAATCTTTGTCACAAAGCTTACAAGATTTTACTTTAATCTTGGAAATTAGAGTTCTTCTTTCTCTGTAATCTGAAATTTTGGACACAAATTATGTGCTTCAGTATGAAAAAAACTCCAAATCTCAAACCTCCAGACAAACTTAACCCCTCAAATCAAAAAATAGTTCTGTCAGATTTCTAACAAAAAATATTTCATTTAGACCTGAAATTCCATCTAAGAGGCCATGTTTCAAAGTTCCTGTTTCAGTCCTTTTCTCCAGGATTTCTGAGATGTAGGGATAAACAAATTTTTTGTTGTCCCCATCGAGAGCAAAGTCCAGCTGTAAAAAATCCTCCTTGGTGCTGTTAGTAACTGTGCCGAAACTCAACTCAGTTTCAAATCCTCGCAGCTGCTGCCTCTGACTACTGAGTAATGCCAGGGCACAAGGGACTCTCCATCAGTTCTTTTATCTCCAGCCTTCCCCATCAGCAAATGTAGCTGGCTTATCCTGGACTCAGAATCCCAATCATGATTCAGCATGCAGGAAATGTGAGCAATCAGGGACAGTGGATCATGAACACACTTGGAGGCTAAAATAAAATATAAATGCTCAGACTTGCAAGGAATCAAAAGACTCCAGGTTGATACTGAGAAAGTTGGAAAGGAATCTTTCCAGGTCCAGGGCTGGGTGTGGAAAGAATTTGCTACATTGGACCCATAAATTTACAGGGCTGCTCAGGACTGAATGTCCTTTACCCCTGACCCAGGGCTTGCTTTCCACTGACAAGCTGGACTATGCACCCAAGGGCCATCATTCTCTGAGAGTAAATTTGTCTCAGAAAACTTCTGACTGACTCTAATTTTACCTGAGCTCATTTAAATTCTATCAATAACTAATTCACAATATCACAAAGCCACAATCTTTCTGGGATACATTGCTATAAGACTTGTCCACATTTGGCAGCAGACACTATTTAAGGAGGAGTTTGTAAAATGTATTATCCATGTGTGCATCTTTCTTAGCTGTACAAATTGATCTCTAGAGTTTGCCATAAAATACTCAAGTGTAAAGAGCTGAAAACATGAAAGAGTAGATGGAGAATAAGTAATATGCTTCATTAGTATCATGAGATAAAGAAGGAATAACATTAGTTTTTATTAGTTGGTTACTATTTGTACAGTTCTGTGAATATATAACATGCTCCATATAAGCATTAAATTATTATTAAAATTAGGCTGTCAAATCCCTCTGTGTTGTACTTCTCTCACTTGCTGGGTACTATGAAAATGAATACATACCTAAGAGGATGAGCACTAGATCAATCGAATCAAATCAAATCAAATCAAATCAAATCAAATCAAATCAAATCAAATCAAATCACATCAAGAGAACACCTTTAACAAGCACTGGATCTATTTTGCAGATGGCAGTAATGTTTTCACACCTGCTGCTGTAATATTCATTGAAGCATTTCCTTCTGACTTCACATATTTTTAACTTTTTGGTAGTATGAGTCAACATTGACTCTACTACATTTTTATTTTCATGCTGGTTCATTTCTATTTTTTCTCACACAATTTTGAATTTTTTACAACATCTTAATACTACAAGAACTAGTTTTTTTGAAAGTCATGAGATCTTCATTCTATCACTGCATTTAGAGTGAATACTTACTCCAATTTTGTGCTGATGTCCTGATTGTATAGACTATGTTTGGCCTACTTCATATGAGCATCAGGTGCAAATTAGAAGTCTGCCTTTTTAAGACAGCTCAAAGTATTTACAGATACTGATCTCTGGGTTAAATTTCATATAGTATATAAAATTTATATGAGTATGCATATTTATATGCATATCAGTGCAATGTTAATGCCATATAATTACACTTGCAAGGTAACTTGGCTTGTGCTTTGCAGAATGAAATGAGGCTCCCTTCATAAAGTACCTGTATAATCTAAGAATCAGAAGTCGTGTCCTTTTAGAAGTAGGGTACTATTTTAGTGCAGATAAATATACAAAAGTCAGAGAGACAAATGACAGCAAAAGATACAGAAAAGTGGGGGGGAAAAGACAGGACCCCCCCCCCTCCAAAAAAAACCAAACCAAAACTGAAAACTAAACCAACCCTTTTGAAAGATCTGTGAGAGAATTCATGAAAGAATTTTGAGGTTAATACTGATGATTCTACAGTGCATGATTTCCTCCAGTGCAGGATAAAGCAGTGTTTCTCATGCCTCATGAAAATATGAATGGGACTGTAACAAAGTCAGGATCACAGATTCTGACTAGCCATTCAGTTTGAAAGAACTGTATATCCTTGTTCCTTTGAACTGTGACATCATCCTACAGAGTTCAGAGTGCTGCAGTCTCTTTTCTCTTTGGTATCATTGTATATTTTCTGAGTGGAAGGTGACATTTAGCTAAAGGACCTACTGAAAAAAACTTGATTTTGCTCACTTCCAGTAATGTATCACATTGTAGATAAGAAAGAAGAGGAACGTGTATATAATTGCTAAGCTAAAATAATTTAGCAGTAATATTTAGGGCTGCAGTGCATCAGGAAAGGCAAAAGGAGTCCTTCTGCAAGGAAAGAAACATCCCCAAACAAAACCTTATCTCTAATGGCTTCCTACCAGTGAGAGACAGGATTGACACTTTTGCTCATAAAATCTGAATGAAATGTTAGCAGCAACTAAATCCACGGACATGGATTCACATGCCTTGTGGGTGTGAATCTACAGCCTAGGATTAATTGGGTGACTTTTGCAAAGTGTAGAATTTTGTAAACAAGCCAAGTTTCAAAATTAATTTGGAATTTCTGATAAGTATCAGACTAGAGTATTGGAAGATTATTTTTTTACTTCCTGCTAATTCTTCTTTAAGCTTGCTTAGGCAGGAGCAGCGTCCAGGGACATACATTTGTTCATGCCCTTGTCTTTAGCCTGCCCTACAGCCTGTCAAGGACTGGCAGAAAACATTGCTCTGGATAATGTCTGCTGCTATGCACTGGCCTCATTATAGTCTGGAAGAACTACTCTGTAATTCATATAAATAAGATTTTTTTGTTGAGGCCAGTGTACTGAGAGAAACATGCTCTGTATGCCTGTCACTCATAAACTAATTCATACATATCATGTGTCATAGTAATATTTTGTACAGATTTACTGAATTATTTTGTAGTCTCTGTTGCTTTTCTAAGGCTATTTCACAGCAGCAAAATCCAATTCTCTTCACTCATTTCTAGATATCTTTAACTATATGGCTCTATATACTTGTGCTATAGTCACTGAAGTATCAGTGAAACTTAGGCATTGAAAAAGGAGTTAATTTGCATCTGGACCTGCTAATTAGTTTTCCATTCAACTTCAAAATAGTGAAGATTCATGTTAAAATGAACTCCTTTGTAAAACTAGACTGAAGTTCCCAAACCTCCCTCTCCAATGGTTAGAAGAAACCAAGGCAATTGGTTTGTTCAGACTTTGCACCACATTTTTAAACTGTTAAATTAAATTATTCTGTCCCTCAGTCCCCATCTGACCACCTGATGCAAAAAAACCCAAAATGTCTCTTGGACATGATAAACTTAACCTCAACCTGCTCCTATCTATCAAATCTAAGAGTTGTTCTTGTTCTCAACGTTATCTCCTCTGGGCTCAGAGACTAAGAGCTGGCCTCAGGTGACCTTCTAGAAAAACTTCAGCAATGTTGCATACACATTCTATTTATTGAAAAGAAGGAATATTAGCAGTTGGTACTAATACTCTACTTAGGAGGACTGCAGTTGAGAGAATGTTGTAATGAGATTGGTGTTTTACATGAGGAATTGGTACTACTTTCCTAAAATGCACCAGTGGTCTCCAAGTTATATTTGTGCTTCAGAGATAAGCCAAATGCCATTATTCTGTCCTGCAGCAGTCTGTATTTTTAGAAGAGATGAAATAACCAACACTTGCATTTTTTACATCTGTGATATGAACCAATAACCCCATGAAATTGGATGAGCACTAACCTTCTGTGAAAAACGATTAGCCCTATGTTCTAAGATAAAAATAATAAAATATGAAAAGTTTTTGAAGGGCAAGAATTACTCCTCCTGAACTGAGAATTAGATTTCCTTGTGGAATTACTGGGAAGATTATTTTTTTCTAGAAAAGTGTGAAGCAGCAAGTAACACTATTTATTAAGATTTAATGAAATGCATGGAAAAGCTTGACTCTAAGATACATTTCTCAAAAACAATGTGGTAGCTGGGATTTCTGTTCATGCCTTTCATCTTGATCTTCAAAACTGCTGTGAATGCATGCAAAGCAGAATATGCCAGTACCACCACCAGGAAGATAATAGGCAAAAAAGAACTTAAAATTCAATGCTTTACCTGTCATATGCATTAGTAAGTTTTACTTAATCCCATTTAAATGAAATTCTTTCATTCAAAATATTTTCAATTATATTCCAGGAATAAATAATTATATCTTTTTAAACTCAAAGAACAATATTTGCTACAAACTGCATTTGAATTTTTTAAGTAGGAAAATCCTTAAATCACATTTATATCTATATTTTTAATTATTTTTGTTTTTTAATAGAATATTTTCCTGGTTTTGTCATGTAATTAAAAAAAATCAAAACCTGTGATTTTAAGGTCTTGATTCTACTGATTTAATCAGACTTAAATATAACTTCTTAGAAAAACTAAAGAACATAATTACAGATAAAATTATTAGAAAGAAAAAGGTAACACAGCTATATGATTTTGAGGCTGGAATTCCATGTCAGAAATTATTGGTGAATCTGGAGATTGTTTACATTTCATTCAACGCCAACAAAATTTAAGCAATTAAGTGCTTATGTTCCATTTGATAGTTTTATATATGCTTTAGGAGAAAATAAATTACAGGAAAAGGAATACTCACTGATCTATTTTTCATGAAGTATTTGTTAGACTGTCTGTAAACAGAGGCTGTTGAGTAACTTAGACATTATTAGTATTTTGGAACATATATAAAGGATGAGGCAAGAAGAAACAGTAGAAAATGTAAATGTTGGAAGCAGAAATGGCGTGCTAAGGGGAAAAAGAAGATTGGAAGTCCCTCTGGATATGCATAGTGTCCCATATGGGGAAAGCTACCCTGGCAGCCTCTTGGTAGATTGTTGGACTTTCCTAGGAGCTCTGCCAGTGTCAGGCACCTTTGTGTCACTGAACTGAGCCAAGGCAGGTGGGCCTTGCCTGGTGGAGTCCCAGAGCTTTTCCCTGTCTCACCTCAGTGAGGGAAGGATGCTCTATATGCCTCTTGTTCTGAGACAAGGTCAAACAGCCTGACAGAATTCCACTCATCCCAATCTTTATGGATGTGTGTGTATGCATCTGTTTCAAATCCAAGACACTTCAGAATCCAGTTATCTCCCTCTTTCCTTCAACTGCACTGAATTCTTATCTCTACCTGAAAGCTTTTCTGATAAGTAAATTTATTTTTCCTATATATCCAATGTTACTGCTACCATGACCCTGATGAGAGTGCTTGAAAACACAGTAGGTTTAAATTCTGATTAAAGAAACTGGAAAATAGGAACAAACAAATCAACAAACAAAAGCTGGATATCCATACACAAAACATAAAGTTGTCTGGGGATGGCAAAATGGAAGTGCTTTGATAACAACCATCCATTAGGAAGATATAAAGATCATTCCAATAGGACCCAGTTTGTCCTTGAGTTTCAATTCTCTTGGGCTAGAAATAGGATAGTGAATGAGTTCATGTGCTCCTGACCAAAGGAGATGATGGATGTTTTCAAATAGAGGATGCAAATATAGGGAATGGGAGAAAGTTCTTATACAGCTGCACTGGTTTCATCTTTATATTGAGTCCAATGATTTTATTTATTGACTGGCATCCTTTTATCTCAAATTAAGTCAGGTATTTAACCCTGAATACTTCTGGACAGAGAATCTATAAATGTTCTTAAAGCAACTTAGTGAAACTACTTATAATAAAGCTGCCATTACAGACATAAAGTCTTATGTTATACCTCACAGTGTTCTTTCATTTGCTCTTTGGCCCTTCTGACTGTATAGCCTGTACAATTTGTCAATTTAGTAAGCCCATAATTGTACAGGAGTGAAAAACTACACAGAGACATCCAAGCCAAACACATCAGGCTTAGCCTGTATTCCAAAGGAAAACAGTCTTGGCTTTGCTAAATTCTCTTTATGACCATATGCACTGTTCCTCTCATTAACTTTAGTGGCATAGTACATTAATGCCACTTGATAGTTTTTGATATCTTAATATTTATGAACAGTCAAAGCTAGTTGAATGTGATAGAACATTGACTTGGATAAAACTTTGATTTAGGTATGTCTAGAAAATGTCCTTTATATGATCTCTAGATAAGCTCTAATATTGGCTCTTAAACTGCATAAGGTAGGTTTCACAGGAATATAAACTTTAAAGGAGACAAAATTTAGAATTACTCTCTGCCTAGCAATAAAAAGTTTATTCAGTTATTCCTTGAAAGAATGTCCTTGACATAAAGCTTTGTTCTGAACTAGTTCAGAGTTATCTTGGGCCATTGCAAACTTATTTCTCTGTTGTCTTCTGCTGCCTCCATGGTCAGGATACCTGATTCTTTTTCCTTTCTACCTTTTTTCTTCCCTCTCTGTTTGAGCTGAAGGCTCCCATGTGATTACCTGGTTTTCTTTTCCCCTCTGTATCCTGCAGACTGGAAACCTCTCCCTCAGACATACTCAGGTGATCCATCTCACCTTCTCCTTTGTCTTTACTGAAGGGCTGACATCAGAAGAGAAAAAGCCTGAACATTCATTGCCTGGAATTATCCAGACAGTGTGGACACACTAGGTTAGCACAGCCTGGACCCTACAAGCTTGTCATTGACTTAATGAACCAGCCAGGAGCTCTGTGCCAAGGTCATATCCTCATTGTGAAGAGGGAGAATGAGAATAACACTCGTGTTAGAGGCAAAAATGTGGCAGTCACTGTGTCGTTGGATACTGCTGGGAACCAGGGAAAAAGCAGCCTTGAAGCCTTGAGTTTCTCAGGCTTTACAGGATCAAGATATTCTAACAATGATTATGCACCTGCAGGGTGTGTGAGAGCCCTGTGAGTGTCCATGATATTTTGCAGAAAATATTTTTTCAGAGAGGTGTTGCCCTCTTGGACCAATGAGACTTTTCTATTTTTTTTCATGTACTATCCTATATATATGTGTAGTGTTTCTTTAAATAAAGCTTTCTGTCTTTTACTTCTCCATTGCATGAGGAATTATGTTGCATTATCCTTTTCTTCACTAGCCTCTAGCCTAAAATGCAACATCAGTATCACATCAGCCCTACCACTTTACAAATGGATTTGTTTTCTCTCTTTGGGGCAGGACTATTGAAATGATCATACTCTACATCACAAAGATGGAAGAATACTAGAAAAACAATCATGAGAGCATGTCTGCATATCTTAGAAAGGAGATAAACTTCCCTGAACCACTCTATTTCATTCACTAGATGATAAAGTATATCAACACATTTTGGATATTAAGCTAAATATTATTTGTTTAAATTAATAGTCTGAAAGCACCTGTTAACCAACAAGGCTTATGATTTTACAATTCTATTTGACTTGTGAATATAAAACATATTTCATTTGATATGGACCATCTTCTATGATTTGGAACAGAACAGTAAAATATATTAATATGAAACAAACAATATTGCAGTCATTAATCAGAAGCAAGTCCCTACTGTGCTAGGCACATATCAAGCTGACATGGGAGATATTATTTATTTACCACAGAGGTAAATTCACTTTTGCACAGAAATTACAGGTCTATATATAATCTAAAGCCCACATAAATCTACCAGTTTAGTGTTGATTTTCCAAATATGGTAACATCTTTTTCATAAAGAAAACAAGATTACACAGGAGAAGAATTACTTCTTTTTTTTTTTTTTTTTCCAAGTTGCATTTCTCTTTTATTGCATACAAGATTTAGAACAAGTTTATGTACCTAAGTGCCATTTATAAAGTTCAGTGTGGCAACACTAACTGAAATTTTATAGCCTTATCTGTACTAAGGTTCTCAAAATGAACACAAGTCATTTTTCTGAAAACTTGATAGCTTGCTCTGAAATAAATGTGAGGAACCATTTATGAGCTAGGATATATCTAAATCCTCATGTTTCAATGATTGCACTGTGCTAGTGAAAAGGCAGAACAGTTTGAACAAACAATGAATAGCTCAGTTTCCAACCAAAGCAGAACAAGAGGTGTTTAAAGCATCTCATTTTAGATGTTTTTCTGCCATAAAAAGAATCCAATCTTTACCTTTAGGTTGTAAAACCAGTCGTTCTGGATCCTGCCTCTTCATAAAATTCATGACTTGAAAAATGGAGGACTGAATAAGTCATTGGAGAGTTTCTTGCAATACAACATCTTAGTATAACTCTTTCACAGCAAGTCTTAACAGCTGTGCCACAATGCAAAGTGTGATGCATAGAAATGACTTGAGTGCCATAGATAAATTAATATTTCTACCTTCATGCATACATAATTTGTGTTTGCATAGATACTTACATGGAAAAGATAAAAATTGGTAACTTTCAGATATTTTCTATGACAGGTGTCCTCAGTTCAACTGTTTTTATATTAGTGGTAAAAAGAAAGTGTTCCTGGAAAAAGGTCTCTCTACCTTAGATTTTGGGAAAGCTAAAGTGGAACTAAGTGGTAAGTAAAAAATATCCACATTTGTTCAAGAGGAATGTTGTTTCTTTACAACATCCTGCTCTGAGAATCAAAATTGGGAGCTTTTTGAAGCTTTTGAGAGCTGTGAAATGTTTGGGGTTTAACTTGAGATAGATATATTAGCAGAGTGAAAATGAGGTAAGCAAGAGAAATGGGGATTATAGTTTCCATGTGACTTAGAAAATTGTCACTTCTATCTCAATGCCTTTTATGATTCATGACTACAGAACACAAGAGAGCACTGCATACAGTAAAAGACTACAAAAAGAAGTTTTGAGGTGGATAAGCTAAAAGCTATGCAAATCTTCCCCCAAAAAAGTGTCAATAAAAATTTTATAACTTTGCACTTGTTTCCTATGCATGCAGAACACATACTTTTCAAAGGTTTTATAGAAATGTTTTGTGTTTTACGTTGAAAAATAATAACTCATGATTTTAACATTTTTAAGTCCTGGTCTCTTCAGGAAGCAGAGTGTTCTGAGTTTCTCTGAGAAAATGACAGCGCAGATTCTAATGGTATAAAATGTCCTGACTTCTTTCCTGCAGCTCTGGAAGAGATAAGATTTTAATGTCAACAAAGATCCATTTGAACAGGAATAATATTTGGAAGGAAATTCCTAAAATTTCTATATCTTTTAAAAGATACTACACTGTTAATCGTATGGCCAAAAGTATTAGATTAAGGAAAATAAATACCACCATTTAAAATTAAATTTTTGTTTTGTTTTTTTAAATTCAATACATTGCTGTTATCTTTAATGCTATTCCATGTTCTTAAATATTATTTTACCAAGCTTTTTTTCTGAAACTGTGATGACTAGCCCATTTTTAGCATACCTACCTCACTGTTTGGTAAGGATTGTATCCAAGAATGAAAGTCGTGAGGATGGTTTTGTTTCACTTGCAGAATACTGATTTGTGTAGGTGAGATTTTAGAAAAGTAGGAAATATGATAACATAAAATAATGAATTTTTAAAGCTACAGATGTTCCACATTTTCTAGATGCAATGTTCAGTTCTTTACAAAGCACTAAATAAAATAGGTTTTTTTTAGCCAGAAGCTCACAAATATTAGCAACAACACTTAAACTACTTTTTGACAGGTAAAGTTCATTCTAAAAACCCACAAGAAACTAAACCATAGTTTCCAGTACCACACCAGAGATGCTGCTAGCAGCACATCATAATTAAATGTTGGCCTTTGGCATTAATTTTGCATGTTATAACCAGATTTTGTAAAATGGAAAATAACTTGTTATTAAAAATTTAGATATGCTTTAAAAGAAGGAAAATAGTGATCAATTACCACCAAGCTGATGTGGTTCTGGAAGACAAATGCATAGCAATAAAAAAGCATTGAAAGTGATATTGGATCAGACAACAACTGACATTCAAAATCCTGCATATTTAGTAAGCATAAAAAAAATTATGTTCATCAGTTTCAAATTGCTTCCTTACACTTTTACCATGCGTACATCTAAGAAATAGAACAGTAAATACAGCAACCTTTTCTCAGTAGTGCACCATATCATCTAATTAATGTTGAGGCAGTCCATCTAGGTACTATAAATGTTATGTGTGTTACAGGTAGGTTAATAAAAAACATTTTTGTAAAGCTTTTCATTATTAGTAGTACTATTGTTGTATTCCAAATTCACGACCTCTGAACTTGCAGAAGTACTGCAGTATTACTTTATTAATAAAGCTTAAAGAAGGAAATATTTGGAGAAAAATAACGAGGTTGTAGAGTTTCTCAGTGTCAATATTCACATGTGTCTGGACACAATCCTATGCTCTGTGCTCTGGGACCAGATGATGACTGTGGTCCCTTCCAACCTGGCCCATTCTGCGTTTTAGTGACACACTTTAGACAAGATGCAAACATGTGAACATCGTTCAAACAAGTAGTCCTTTCTCTTCTCCTTTGTCTTCACACAGTTTCTGAAGATAAAGCAATTATCAGGATATGCTCAGTATCCACCTTTCCCATCTCGTGTTAATTGTATTTGTGTGATGAAGTTCCTGCCATGGAAGGCATTGTGAGAAGACTCTTCTGACGTGCAAAAAGGGCATGGCTATATCATGGGCAGACAGCCCTGGAATTCAGCCACCCTCACACATCCCCAGCTGGGCACCAACCAGCTCTGACTGTGCATCCATGTGAGTGTCAGGCTCTGATCTGACTGTGGCCCAGGGAGTCTGGACTTATTCTTGCGCTAATTTGGCTGCTCAGCTTTAGCACAGGTTGGTATCCCCTGCTCCAGCAGGTCTGCCCTGCTGAAGATGTGCACAGATGGAGCTAGAAGATTGCTCACAAAACAGCATTCAGCTGCTCCAGTCAAGTCTCCTTAAGACTTTATAGTTAGTGGAGACTGATAACATTTTCAGGGGAATCATGTAAACCAGGAATGTAATATGGATTTTCCAAATTGCATCTTACACACTTCACCCTGCTATGAAGGAAAGTGCTTCCTGTGCAGGAATTTTTCATGTAAGTAAGCCACAGTCAGAGCCCTAGTCAGTTCAAGACATGCTTTCAGTTCTGGATTAACAATGCAGTCTTGTTTTTAACAAGCCTAAAGATATTGTGAAAGCTCTTACACATTTAACACAGCAATTGCCAGCCTTTAAATATAAAATGAACTTTGCTTCAGGTACTAATGCAGAGAGAACCAGAAATTTGCCTTCCACAGGAAGGGTCAGCAACCCTCCCTTTCCTTCAGCAAACCAGTGTTTCCACTGTACAGCTTCGTGTTTAATAAAAAACAAAAATAAAAATGTTTTTGTGGCTGAAATGGCTGATTGCAATGATTGGCTGATTGGATATCCTGTGACCAACAGTAGAAAAATGTCAACTTGGCTTAGTAGGACTGAACTTTACTTTTTTAATTCTGGACCCATGGCAGAAGGAGAGGACCTAAGGAACCTGAAAGGGCACCTAATGGGATTCATCCACAGGTCCAGAGAGAACTGGCAGAAGAGTGGCTAAGCCATTATCCACCATATCAGTCTCATCTTGGTGCCTAACGAGATCATGAATGGGATCTTCCTGGAAGCTATGCTAAGGCACATGGGAAATAAGATGATTTATGACACGGCTGCACTAAGGGACAATTATACCTGACAAATTCAGGGGCCTTTTCTGACATGATTACAGCAGTGATGAATCTGGGAAGAGTGACTAACATTATCTACCTGGAGTTGTGTAAGGTATTTGAGTATGTCCCAAATTATATCTTTCCTTCTAAACTGGAGAGACACAGACTTGATAGGCTTGATGGGAATGGGTTGGATGTTCACACCTGTTGCTCAAGTGGAGATCAGTGACAAGTGGCATTCCTCAGGGACCAGTGTTGGGAAAGATGCTTTTTTACATATTTGTCATCAACATGGACAGTGGGACTGAGCTCATCCTCAGCAAGTTTTAATATGACACCAAGCTGTGTGGTGTTGTTTACAGCACAGGGAAGGGATGCATCCAGAGAAACCTTGACAGGCTTGAGAGGTGGGACTGTGTGAACCTCATGAAGCTCATCAAGGCCAAGTGCCTTGATTCTATGATTAATTCATGACTCAGATCACCTTCCCAGAGAAAAACAAGAGTTGACAGTACCATCCTTATCTTCCATGTGGGAATGATTTAGAATTACTGAAGTTAAAAACAATGTCCTGAATTGTACAGATCAACCTGCTGATGTTCTGTTCAAATTACAGAGCACCTGTGCATATGAGGGCAGTGTACCACACTTGTTGCTAAGAAAATATCCCACATTCTGCATTAGCTCCATGACTGACTGAACTAAACCTCCAGACAGTTTTCCATCATGCATCACCTGCCACATGGTAAAGTTTGACTCAAAGAGATATCTTGAAGGCAGGTTGTAAATGTCATAATTTATTGAAATGAGGCTGAAAGCATGAAAAAAAAAAAAAAAAAAAACCTGATAAAATATGATAACAGCACTATGACCTTGTAATTTATTCACTGACAAATTTTAACTATTGAATTTAGAACAATTTACACTGGAAATTCTTTGGTAAACTATGACTTGAAGTGCTACACAAACAGTTACTTTATACTCTAGTCATAATCAAAAAACCTGCATCTTACAGGTTATCACAGGTTAAATGAATTGTCCTTGCTACATCTTAGGGAATTTGTTATGCATATTTATCTTTTACACTGACACTGAAATAGAGGTAATTGTAATTATTTATATCAATACATCTATGCTGAAGGTAAAGTAAAAACATTATTTATAGAACTTTGTGTAAAAAAAGGGAGATTTATGCCAAAGAAAAGAAGCTGGGTAAGTGCTTGCCTGTCCCATCACCTGCTTTGTGAGGGCTTCAGAGAGTTTTCTGTTGCTTATGAATTGTTCTGGAGATGCTCACCCTTTGACATGAATTTTATTCACAGAAAACAAGCTTCCAATTTAGTGTTACACTATAGCACTAATGGCTGGTTCTTCAAATCCCTATAAGCATCAAAGCACCAAGCATCAGGTAAGCAGAGTACATTTCAAAAAAGGAAGTATTTCAACAATGGGGATTTTTTTTCAGTTTAATTTGGACTGTTAGAGAACCTCGATTATAAAAAAAAGAAAAAAGAAGATATGGGACTTGGAACTGGGAGCCAAATAAAACAGATCTAGAAAACTGGACTGGAAGTGAAAAAACACATGTGGTGCAGTCCAAGGCTCCTTTTCAATGTGAATGAAGCTTTGAATTCAAGAAGTGAAAGAAAAATTCAAAGAAGGATAAAAACAGAAAAATTAAATGTTGAAAAGTGAAATACTCTAGCTAAATAGTCTGCATGGACTGACACTTCAAAAGATGAAAGAGAAAGAAAAAGATTGTATCTATTGACAAGGCTGTGAACAATCTTCCTCCTAACAATGGAAGTCTTTCTATTCATTTCAATGCACTGAACTTAAAAAAAAATAAATTGAGAGAAATAGAGAAATCTCTGTAATGGAAAAGTGTTACTTCACTTTAATTAGCTATAAGCACTTTTGGTACAGTTTGATCTTAACACATCAAATAGACAAGCCATTTCAGACTTTTTACCCTATAAGCCATATCTCCAGTTACACAATGTCAATTAACAACTCACTTTCAAAAATGTGTTCATCTGTTTAGGAGTATTTTGCCAAAAGCACACATGGACAAATTAGCCTCTTAGAGACACTAAAATGGATGTTACTGCCTGGAGTCAAAGGACTAGAATAATAAAGAATAATGAACCAAAGATGCCAAGTTATATATTTCAGGTATGAAGCATCATAGAAATTAATAAAAGCAATGATTTAATCTAGGTTGAGACCATCAGACACATACTGTCACTTCTATGATTGCATTTTATTCTTCAGGTGAAGTTCAGGGACAATTGAGTAAGTGCGTTGACTGACTGATTGAAGGATTTGTTTTTCTCAAACACTTTTAGAGACAAAATAAACTACACCTGAAAATCTAACGAGTGCCATGTGCATTGATAACTGCTGCCTTTAATTCATCAGCTTTTTTATTTTTTTTTTAAAGCTTGGATAATTGTAGTACAAAGTAGGATTACATTGAATATTAACAAAATATTTTTAATTCTTGTTAAGCAAGATGAAAATTATCTCTAGAGACAAAATAATTAATGTATTCAGTGTTTATTCTGAGAGCCTTGAAAGGAAATACAGGCAACTACTATTATTCCAGTAATAATTTATGCATTAATGTCTCTGTAAACAACTTGAAGCTCATGTAATTACCTCTTCAGTATTTGTACCTTTCATATAAATTTTCCACATTTGGAATATAAGTGAAAAACTTTAACAATAACTTTATGAGCAGAAGGAAGGACAGGAAATAGATTACATGACATGGGCAATTTCAATGAACAAGGACAGACTGCTGTTGCTGTCTCTTTGTGATCATTTTCCAAATTTAATGTTTTCTATTTAAAATTGTATCAACCAACTGTACAAAATAATCTTATATAAAATAAGATGATATAATAAGATTCAATTTGTTTAATCTGTAGTTTGGTTCTTATCATTTTCTTATCATGTTTCACAATGGAAAACTATCAGTTTTCAGAAAATCTCTTAATCTTATTTGGGAATTTCTACTCTGCAGAACACCAACATTAAAATGTTTTTTAAAATATACATCTCAAAGTCTGAAAGTAAAGACATTAATATTGGTTCTGAAGAGTCATAATACCTCTGGTTTGTGCTTCCTTCTGGTTCCTTATCTAAACCAGGATTTTTTATACCTGTTCTGCTTATGACTGATGTTGGTTTTGCTCCTCTTCTTAAAGATGTATCAGTAATGGTGATTCTGCCAAAACTCTAGGTTAATTACTTCCAGTATTCAACTACTTTTATCATTAGAAACTACATTCTAAACTCTTGTATGAAATACTTA
The DNA here is from genome assembly GCF_029582105.1 of Oenanthe melanoleuca. NCBI lineage: Eukaryota > Metazoa > Chordata > Aves > Passeriformes > Muscicapidae > Oenanthe > Oenanthe melanoleuca. Next base: position 25,631,506 of record NC_079335.1, read on the forward strand.
AAACTATATCATCATAAGCTATCCAACATGGAAAATGGAGAACAGATATTTCCTCCCTTCTTTCTGTATCTCAAGAGAAGTTGCCAACATTCTGTTTTCTGGAACAGGGAAATTAAATTCTTCAATTTGGTCACATTTTCTGCTCCTCAGAAAATGGCATTGATCTCTTGTGATCTTTCTCTTATTGGAATGACTCTATTGAAATGAAGTAGTAAACTTTGTGAAGTTTGATCTGGTGAAAAACAGCCCTGCCAATGGCAAAGGCATTGAGGTGGATGATCTTTATACATCCCTTAAAACCCAAATGGTCCTGTGCATTTATGACTCTATGATATCATGCTCTCAGAAACTTAAAACACTCCTGCACAGAGAACTAGAGTAAGTAATCAAGACCTATTGAATTTATACTGGAAGGTAAGAAACTCCCAGTAAATTTAAAGGCATATCCCTTTCATATAAATCTACAAGTGGTCTGTCTGTGCAGGATTTCAGCAACTCCAGTTTCTTTCAAAGTCAGCTTTACCTTAGTAAGATGATTTTCAATTCTTTCATTGATACACAACAAACACAAAACCAAGTACTGCTGACTGCATCCAGTCCCCTGGTCTTGTTAGTATCCCTATGATATGAAGTATCTCTATGATATGAAGACTTTTCAATCACTTATGTGTATGCAGCATTTTTCAGCTAATAAAATATCTTATACTGTAAGAATATTTTAGAAGGTCATTCCTTTGATGACTCTAATTTTAGGCTTCCATCAAATATTGAGTATCTTATGCACATCTCATGTTCCTGGACATGAATTCCTTTTTACCTTTCACTTACTAAAGTGAACTTCTTAAATTCTTTTGGTCATATAAGATAGGTTGCTATCTACCTGCAGATCACCTCCTTTTTAAAGCAGTTGAAATTGTGCTTTCTTGAACATCAGTGGTTTATGTACACATGATATTCTAGGTAGAGTTTTCCTTATCTCTCAGAAATGCCTCAAACTCTATTTCCTGAGATTAAGATGTTCATTTTTTTTCAGAGATACATTGTATAATGGCCTATATTCTCTGTTCTGTATTAACTCAGTTACGTTTTTTATTCCTTTGTTATTTTCAACTGATAATCCTCCAATTCATAGAAGAATCTTTTTTCATTAGTCTGCAAGTGCATGACTGCACTTTGCACTACTGTACTTTATCCCATTACCATTGCTCCAGCTTTCAAGGTCATCTAACTCCTTTGTGTCTTCTCCAACTACCCTTTACTTTGAAAAAGTCCAATAACTTTGTGTCATCATAAAATGGTGTTAAAATATTTTTGTATCTGACAAAAATAATACATGAAGATATTAGCTCAATCTACTATCAAGGCTGATCTTTGAGGAACTCCCTTTAGTAGTCTTCCTTCAACCTGGTAATTCCTCTTTCAATGTAAGCAAGAGTTTTTCTTCACATGAACCAATTTCTTGTCTGCCTTATCTGTCTGCTTTAGAATAAGTGAATTCTGAGGCAGTATCATATCAAAAACTTCCCTGAAGTAGATTAGTACTGCTGTATCATTATTCTCTAAAACCAGGAAAAGCCAGTAGTTCATAAGAGCAGAAATCTAGAAAAGATCATGCACAACTTTCAAAAAATGTGTGGTTCAACCTATTACTTTATTCTTTTAAATCTGTAGCTTTATTATCATCTCTAAAACATGTATCAAATACTTTTTTTATTACTGTAGGCAGAGATGTGAGCCTGCAGTTTATTTGGAATACATCTTCCTGTTTCTTGAACCGAAGCATTACATTTCTGTTCATCAGGTTAAAATTTTGTGTATTGTGGACTGGAAATTCCTTCAGTAATCCAGAAAAGCAGCTCCTGTCTCAGAGCAATGTCTGCTATATCTGTCTGCTGTGCACTAAAATTTCTCACAGACAACTATAGAAAAATATTAATTCAATTCTGGACTTAGATTTAGAAGACACTTAACTATCTTTACTCCCTGTTCCATCAACAATAAAGTATAAATTCTTCATAGCACTCCTTTTTGTTCTGCTTTACATGCTTTCATTTCCCTTTAAAGCCCAAATCAGCTTAAGTTTCAACCATTCCACTTCAGACCTTCATTTTTAACTTCATAACATTACTTGATGATAAGTGTCAAGCTACATCCAAGATGTCTATTAAGTTTGCTATGGAAACCATTCCTGGAAGGATAGAAGGAAAATGATGTATGATTTAAACCTTGTATTTGAATGATTGCTGAGCCTAGCACACATTTTTGACCTGTAGTCCTTCTGACTTCATAGAATAACTTTTTAATTTAGCAGTTAGGAATTAGACTTCAGTCTCCTAAATTCTAATCCCATAATGCACAGTAACACTTTGTCAGTCAAATCCTCCTGGTTTAGCATCCAGTGTCTGCATATGCTTCCTATGATTTAGCAAGTTTGTTGTGACAAAAATCAGGGCACTCTCTAATCTCAGGATTAGAGACCTAGTGGTTTGGATGAAGCTCCTTTTTTACCACAAGATCTTTCTGAAAAGGAAGTGATGTATATATTGCACCATTTGAATATACATCTCCATGATAGTTTTGCATTCTTTAAAATAACCTATATGCATCTCTCCTTTCTTTCTCACCCAAGAGCCTCTGGTTTCCCATCTGAAGCTATTTCAGATTTACAGGTTGCACATTGAACATTTCATTCTACACTGTTGGATACTCCTCTATGGCAGGACAACTTGACAGACATAAATTTTTATAGTATTTTACATTATATATGTGAGATGTTCATGTTGTTCTCTGCTCCTTTTCTTTCTCTTTACATGGAGGGATCTTATCCTTCCTCCTGTTTAGAGCAGACTGGCTCAAGACACCTGCTGTCAGAATGAGTGACAAAAACTGTGCTTTGTCTGTGGAGCTTGCTTATTTGTCTCTTATGTCCTCATTTCCCTTAACCTAAATGGAAGGTCAATTATCCTGCTAAAATGCTAAAGTGTTTATGGAAAGAGCAGCACCCACAGACAGAGAAACTGTGAAAATAGTTCAGGCCAAAGGAGTAGCTGCAAAGGATAGGAAACTAAATAGGAGCTCCTATAGAACAAGATGAGGAAGAGGTAATGACATAGAAGCAAAGGATGAATTAGGGAGACCTGTGCTGACATTTCTGTAAAATTGTTTGTAATGGGGTTTGCAGTATATTCTTACAATTTGCAATATTGTCATTAATTAATATTAATTAAAATAATTAAGGTTATTGCTCTTTCCTGCTTCCTGAAGTAAAGGAATTAAGACCCTAGATGTTTTCATCTAGGTCCTGCAGAGGACTAGCAGGAACACTTGTGTGTTAGATCTTAGTTAAACATGCATACACAGTATGCATGCATTAACATCACATTCAATCCCAAATCTTAAAAATTTTTTTGCTTGTTGCTCATTGGTGGGTCCTGTGGAGGCAAAAGAGTGACTTTTCCATCACTAATAAAACTCATCCTGGTCAATTTATTTTGGGAGGAGTGGTATCAGCATTAATTGCTGCTTTTTTCACTGTCCAGGATGATGTATATCTGGAGGTATCTTGTATCAGCTGAAGTAATTCTAGGTCTTGAAAGTGACACAAGGGTTGGTTTAGAGAGGCCAGGCTGCATAAAACTCCAAAGCACATTGTGGTATAAATATCTTGCAGATATTTAGCTGGCTGCTTGTAAATAAAAGTAACTACAAATTTTGAAAACAGATGGAGTTCACCTAAATGCTGCATTGGCAAGAGATTGGCCATGAAGGAGTGGAGAGCTATCTCACATGATGGAGTAATTTGTGCACATTGAGCCATCATGTGCTGCCACTGCTTCCACAGCAGCATCTGTGTGAACTTCAGCCCATGAAAATCTTCTTAATGCATGTTACAGAAATTTGCTTCTGTCTTTAGAAAATTTATTGATAAAATATCCATTTTATAAAATGTATTGTGGTACCCAAAGACAGGGCTTTATTTTAGATGACATTGTTAAAGTGATAGATGAAAAAAGAAATTAAAGAACAGAATTTAAATGTTAAGTAGGCTCTTCTATGACATAAAAATGTGCATGCTTGACCTTCATTGGGCTTTTAAACTCTGACTGAGTGTTAAAAAAAATCTGAAAACCATCTCAAGAAAACTAGTTCATGTTTCTTTACATTTTCAACTTCATGTTCTGAAAGAAACTTAAATAACAAAGGGGATTAAAGTTAAGAATATGAACATGCACTAGTATTATGACATCTACATTTTCTAAATATTCTGAGCACTTAAGAAAAAAGGAGAATTTAATTGATTTTGGGTGCATTTTTGCTAAAAGCTGAAAAGGTATTTTCATTTCCTTGCAAACTATATTTCTTGAGTGCCACTTATTTTGATGGAACATAATTGAAATAAAATGTAGCAATATTCTGGCCAGAATGTGTCATGAACCACAAAAACAGAGGTTTTAAGGGAAAAATCAGAAAGGAGGAAGGAACTCAGTGTTTGAGAGGAAGAGTGAGAAATTAAATTCCCTGACTGAAGACGAAAATTACAGTTGGAGACAGAAGTAGAGGTGGCTTGGATTTAGTCAGCAAGATACTATAACCAGGGATAATAAAATTGAAAATGTGCTGGAAAGAACTAATATATGAATAAATGAAGATTCATACAGCCAACATGGGAAGAAGAGGTCATCAAGATAGGGAATAGGTCAGCATCCATAAAACTCATAAAACTCATCAGAGCCTCTTGAGGACAGGCAAGCTGCATTGTCCAAGCAGTTGATCACTGTAGGTGATGCTCTGTGGGCTTCATATCTGCCTCAAAGGAGTCCATGAGAAATAAATGTGTGAATTATTTTCAGTCAATTTATTGTAAAAATAAAAGGGGTTTTAGTGAATGTACTTTCATGTGGTAGCTAAGCAGATCTTCTGTGCCAACAAAACCAGCCTCTGTATTGAACAGCTAGTTGAATGTACATTGCATTAGGGAGGAATCCAGGGACTGCTGCTGAAGAATCTATTGTATATAAACACTGAGCTAGCAAAAGACCCTCAGTAACTTGGCTCTAAAATCTGAATTCTTCACCAGCTCTAAAAGAGCTGTATCTAGCAGTATCTATTATTACTGTGTGGTTAGTTAATGTTCTGAATAAATAAAGGCTTTTCTAGCTGTACCAGCATTGAACGTTGCTAGGCAGAACTTTTTTATCTATCAGCAAATCAATGTTCTGAAAAACAAAAAGGAGGAGGAATAATGGGTTTCAAACAAATCACAGATTTGTTTCCTATGGAAATCACTTTTGGTCAGGGAAAAGACATTTTCAATTTTTCTTTTACTGTTCCTCTTCAGCATTTTTCAAACAAATGATTTTGGTTGGCCTCAGAACCAAAAAAATATCATTATTCACGCAACTCTGGGTGCAGCTGTCATCAAATATCTTTTATTTGACAGTGCATATTCCCCATTAGTCAGACAGCCTATGAATACCTCAGCTTTATTCACGCAGCAATAACTCCAAGAACCAATCAACAATTCCTGGCAAAGTCTAGCTCCATTTGGCAAAGGATGACCCCAAGTCAGCATGATTCATGCTTTTGTGCCCACATACTTCTACAAAAGTAACACACAACACCCAGAGAAAAACTTTGATATCATGAGGAGATCCTCAGCAATATATCAGCAACCTTGGTGGCAACAAACAAAAAAAGAACTTTTTCTCTGATTCCTATGAGTTTAATGCTGATCTATGACAGGATAGAGATGGAAAATTCCAGTCTTAGTTTTGTAAGACGGTTTTCTTAAAACTGCTTTCCTTTCTTAGAAAACAGACTATTAGCAGAACTGAAGCAGTGATTTCATCACACAAATGTTCCATGTTGGAAAGGTTTAGCAGTTACCAAATAATATCAAGAAAATACTATACTAGTATTTTTGAAAATATAACATTAATTTTTTTTTACAATAAAGCCACAGAAAAAAATATTTTTTTTTTTTTTTTTTTTTTTTTTTTTTTAAATAAATAGTGTCTACATTCAACTGTATTAATTTCTTTATTTTGGGCTCATCACTGTACTATAAAATTTCAACACCCTGATGACACATTCATATTTGATACAGGGATTTTTTAACTTACCATTTCATTTCATTACCATAAGACATGAGAAACATGGTGGAATTTGTCCACAACATGTGGCTTTGTTAACAATATCAACAAAAATCAAAATATGAACAGTCTGTAGATTTAGTTGCGCTTTTCTTATGGGTGAATCAAAATATGCAGAAGAGCCTTACCAAACAAATTTGCAACACCATTATTGTAAGAAACATAATTTCTCCATAAATACAGAACCTTTCTTTTACTCTCTGAGAAGATTCAGATAGGAGAGAGAAATTGAGATAACACACTTGATTTATATAAGTGGGATGAGGTAAATCCATAAATATGGTTCTTTCATTATAAATAATTGCTTACCTACAGTTACCACAGACTCCATGATTTCAATATAATATTCAATTTTAATATTACTGTATAGAGGGTTCTGTACTGAATCACAACTCATTTATTGGCAGCAGTGACTGCTGCAAACAGACTTGTTGAAAACTGCCTTTAACTGCAAACAGCACTAAATTATAATTGTATATTTATTGTGGCCATTCTCTTTTTGACACTTTCACATGTAGTGAAAATGGAAGAAACACTTAAGGACCTGAAACCTTATTCCCACTGCTTCCCCTTTTAAAGGCAGAAAATCTTGCTGAAATATGCATGAAGCATGTTCTGCTGATCAGAGGCTACAAATAAGGGTTCAACACCCAGATGTTTAAGTCACCAGACACACTTGCACTCTGTTTCTCAAGTCTAGCCACTTGAAACCATTTTGCATAACATTTTTTCCAAAACTTGCTGTGCCATCCTTTTTTCTGCAGCTACCCTTTAGAGAAGACCAAAACAACATATTTTTAAATTAACATATGTGTAAGAATGCTTGACTGCCACCTGATATTTTAGCATTTCGAGGGGTTGCTTATGATGACAAACACCTCTTTAAATCCTTTAACACTGTCAGACCAAACTTCAGAATAAAAGTGCAACAACTGATATCAGGAAACAACTTCCATCAGAATCCCAAGGCTTCACATACCCATGGTAGTATTGCAATTACATGGCAGAATAGTTCACTGCATTCCCAGCTGCAGCTTTATTTTTGTAGATATATGGGAAATTCATATAGCTAAAAACCCCAACATATAGATGGTAAACTGGTGAAGTTTAGCTGCCTCTTATTATATGTTTTAAGCTTTGACTATTACCACATCACCTTTGATATGTTTTTATTTTCAATAAAACAAAAAAAGTTATTTTTTTGTTTTCATATTTTATTAAACTTTTATCAAATCACTTTAATGGCACACTATCTCCCCATAAAATCCTGAAGAAATTAAAACTCTTCTGAAGATAAATAAATGAAAGCAAAAGCTTCCTTAAAAAGAAGCTAATATTTAGAAGTAATGCAGATTAATTCAATATTTCTAAAATTAGAACTATAGGAATTTAAGTAGATTTTTCACTCTCACTAGAGTATAATTTATGGTCTTTAATTATCATTCTTCCTACCATGACTTTATTATAAAGGGAAATGCAAAGGAACATCAGAAAAACTCTCAGTCAGAAAAATGATGCCAACTGATTTAGACTGAAATATTTCTAATTGTTTCTAGTATTCATTAATTGGTTTTTGCAGAGATAGAGGCATTTTGCACTTGGACTGCTTTCATAAAGATGGCTGTAATTATTCAGTTAAATAAACACCTTGTACAACAGCAAAAAGTAATTTTAAACCATCAGTCCTTGCGATATTTGCTGAGGCAGATGTCTGGCAGTAACTATAAATGTGATGTACAGACAGGGATAGTACTAGACTTTGAAATACCACACCCACGATTCCTCATTATTCTTATAGCAGGAGGAATCTTCAGGAAAAATAATGAAATATAAAAAGCATCCAATACTTTCAGTGGGATGAGGAAAAGATCAGATAGTTTTGAATTAATTTGTGTTATGATTTTGTTTCATGAACACCCAAGCACACCTGTAGAAGGTCTCCACTCTCCAGCCTGCCCTGGGGAATTCATGGAGTTGTCCCCTTAAGTTCTAACACCAGGCTGTTTGCTCAGTCTAACCTGGCTGAGAAGACAAACTGAAATAGAACACCAAACCTCAATTTAGTGATGGGCCAAATATCCACACTAAACCACTGAGACAGGGACAGGAGACAGCTGCTGACTTGATACAAAGCAACCCAAGTCCATTAAATCTGAGGGAGCCACGTTGCTTTGTTCTATCTCAAGAATTTGCCAGAATGTGTTATATACTTCAGTTCCTCAGAAGGAGCTGCCTGTGATAGCAGAAGGTTTTGCTTATATAAAATAAATCGTAAAGTGATTTTATTACCTCAGTTCCAGACAACATTTACTGTATCTCTTGACCACTGCAAAGCCCACAGAAGTATCTAGTAAAATAGTTCTTTAATGTATCTCATTCTCAATTTATATACAAAAAATAAAGATGAATGCTTGCTGTCTCTTTTCCCTGAAGTATACAGCTGGATGGAAAACAAGGTTTCCATCTTATAATAAATGTCAGGGTTCTGTCATTTGTGTCCAGTTCCTGATGTGAACAAAACAGGCTTTCAAGAGTTTTGGGAGAGATGGCCAATTTCAGAGGAGCTGATATTCATAGCATGCATGAAATTTTAGTTTCTAATCTGTGCCTGAGGAACAAGGCACTTAACGCTTTATTTTCTATATCCTAAGGAAAAGAACTTAGCAACAACTTTCTCCAGGGTAATTTTTCTGTGGACTTTACCAAAATTACCAGATAAATCTTTACTGGATTTTTTTTTTTTTTTTTTTTTTTTTTTTGCTTAAATTTTGAAAAAAAAAAATTGCTGTGCAACTTGACTCTTCAGAATTTCCCAAAAGGAAAAATTACATCCATTTGTCATGCCTCAGTCACAGGTTTCCAGGTTCGTGGAGTCATTGGGAATAAAAAGCAACCTTTAGCACCTCAAGTGGACAGGTCAGAGTGCAAAGGAAGGGAACAACATTCATCACCAATTTAGTCCTGGAGGGGGGATTAACTTCATTAGAGAATAAGAACTGACAACTAACTCACCAAAGAGTAGAGCACATGTCTGCTTCTACTGCTGCTACTCTACAAGTTGACCTTCACCCCAGCCCTTTCCACAGCAGCAGGTTTGACAGCTGAGCAGTAATGAGAGTCCAGATACTGCACAGAACAGACTGCTGCTTGGAGCTGCACAAAAGCCAGTCATCACAGAGCACTTGCCTGGCAACCCTCAAAGGATGTTGGGCTTTCAGTCCTTTGATCATCTTTTTACTTTTTTTTTTTTTTTTTTTTTTTTTTTTTTTTTTTTTTTTAAACAGAGCAAGCAGAGTAAGGCTGGGACATTTCAGAAGCATAATCTGTGGTCTGCTTCATTCTTCCCTTTTTTCTGCACTTCCCTTTCCTCACTATTGCTCTTCATGAGGCAGACTGCATACATGAAACTTTGATAAATGACAATTAAATCCTGCTGTTCAAAGAATGGCTGTGGAATTAAGCTCCCTTCCACAGCCATATCAAACTGTCAGATAATTTTTCACAAAAATTTCATAAGAAATTTTATACAAGTGTGTACATGTGCACACACCAGCACATTAAAGACACAAACACTTAATTAGACAAAAGACATGACTGTAATGTGGATCTAGTTTATTTTCTCACACTGTAGAGATTTGACCCTTCTGTCAACTTTCTAGTATTTAGAGACCCACACCACACTTGCACATCTTGGGGAGGAAATATTCAGGTTGAGCATGACTGCTTTGCTTTCTTTGGCAGAGCAAACTTGGTCACTTATCTTTTCCGAACAGTGGCATCATTTTAGGGCTGGACTCATTCTATGTGGTAGTTTACATTTTGAAGCAGTGTACAAACTTCAATCCTCACAGTGTCCTCATGAGAGCTGAGAGGGAATGTTATCTCTGGTTTTCAGACAGAGAAGCAGAGCTTTCACGACTACTCAAATCAAGCTGTAGTAGCTCAGTAAATTATTGTCCATTGGATGAACTACAGTAATAATGTGAGCCACCTTGATTCCCTTTTATAATTACTTAAATCTCAGTAAAATATATCAAAATCAGTGTACCATCACTTTAGGTGTGGCATAATCTAAGAGTCCAGAACCTGCATGCAATTGCAGACATCCATCTGTCACTATGTGATCCCATGCCTGCATAGATGAGGAATGAAGTATGCAAAGAGTTTTCAGCAGCAGTATCCAGCTGTCTAGCTCAACTCACTGCTGGGAAAATCTATCCTAAACTGCTGGACTTTGCACTGGAAACGCTGAACATCTGAATCCTTCACTTCTATTTTGTTGCAAGTAATCTCTTGAAGAGTAATGGCAACAAAATTTTGTAGGCTTCTAGTATGTTAAGCCACTGCAGCAATTTGCACCTTTAACAGATACTGAGTGATCCAGTTTTTTCCAATACTATAAAATTAATTATTAATAAAGAGAGAATCAACACTAACCTCTTGATTTAGTATTTCATTGCAAAACATCTGCAGGTGTTTCACATGCTTCAAGGCTGGACAAAGAGACAAAAGGCATGATTTCTAGCTGTCTCCAAGTAAATGAGTAAAATGTTCAAATGTATAATTGAGAATTCTTCTCTACCTTTTTTTTCTGTAAAGAGGAAAATAAATCCTCTCCATGAAGTTATTTTATAACTTATGCAGCTACCTTAAAGTAGCTGGTGAAAGGCTGGACAGTTTCATTTCTGGAAATGACAACAAAGACACAAATTTGACCTTCTAAGTAGTGATTTCTTACAAAAAGAAAAGAAAGTGACATTCTAGTTTACAGAATTTAGTATACAAAAATATACTTTTACATTGCAGCCTCTTGAGCCCATGGGCCTTTCCATATATTATTTTCACAGTAAAGCATTGACATTCCAGCTAACATCTGATATATAAAAACAATAGAGAGTGTTTAAATGAGGTATAATGATTATATCACAAATATATATATAATATATATAATACTAATTTATATATAATGATAATTTATATAAAATATAAAACAAGAAAGCAAGCACTGTGCATTGTTAAGTGAAAAGAGGGTGAGGAAATGGGCCCTGACTACATCTGCAATTGTTTATCAGAGTATAAAGGACAGAATGATTTAAATTCTGACTTGCAGAGAAATATGAAAAGAGCTGATCTGTATTTATAAACATGCAAAACACACATAGAGGATAGAATGCACTGCATATATTTTACAGTCTAATAAATAAAGACATAGGGGAGCCAGGCATTCCTATTCCATAAAAGACACTGAGGATGGATGTCATAAGGAATTTGTAGAATACCATGTAAGAGGCAGAACATTTTTATACAACTGAAAATTAAATGCCATCTAAAAGGACAGGACAGCCCTACAGCAAATTGACCCTTAGACAACTCCTACCAAAACATTCCACTTGATGAAACAAACCAATATTAGAGTCAGCAAAGCAGCCAGACATAGAACTTACCAGAACCAAGTCTTTTTTTTTTTTCTGTTTTTTTTTTTTTTGTCAAGGTTACTTTCAAGGAAATTCATGCAATATAAATAGGCAATGAATAGATTATAATTTTGTGAAAGAGAATCAGATGTAAACAGAAGGGACTGTCATAGAACATACCAGCACATTAAAAGCACATGCACATACTTGCATTAAAGTAGCAGGAAAAACTGTCAAATAAATTGTATTAGGATTCAAATAAGATTCTTAGTAGGGTTTAATATAGTATGAATGTTATTTTTATGGGTTTTGTGCTGTTTCATTGTGGTTTGCTTGGGTTTTTTTCAATATTAGACAGCTAAAGGATAGGATAAAATCTGAATTTACAGAAAATAGATAGTGCAAGATATTCAATAATTTTCTGGGATTTATTTTTTTACAAAATTATTGGATTTTTTTAATCTAGATCAGGAATTGGGATAAATATGATAAATTTGGATTTCACTAAGGTTCTTTGAATGGGTCTATGCTAGAAAATACTGGTTCATATAGACAAGATGAGGCTTTTCTTTAAAACTGCATAGTATAAAATAACCTACTTATTGTCTTTCAGGAGTGGCCTGTACACAAAGGATTAGGAAGCATGACAGGAATAACATAACATGGAAGAGAATAAGGATGTCATAGAAGGCAGAAAGAAAATTCTTCAAGAAAATAATGGAGAAGGAAAGAATCCACATAACAAAATTTTCAAATACATGCATTCAGTAATTAAGATGTTCTGTTAAAAGCAGAATCCATCTGTTGGAAGAGGCACAAGAGGAAATCCTGTCATACTTGTCAATATCATATGTCTGCAGAAAACCCCCCAAACTAAGTGTGATTCTGAAATTAATCAAACTCATGTGTAAGGTGACTCTGTGGTAGACAGACTGAAGATTTGAGAGGACACTGTGATAATTAAGAATGCTAAATAAAACTTTGGTCATCCATGAAGACTCTTTGTTGCTTCATTCATTAAATGGGCTAAAGGGGTAAAGAATTTTAATATGCTTGTTGGCAGGTTGTGGAACCAATTATAAAAGAGAACACTAAAGATATTTATATATTCATGAGTTCAAAGAAGCATATGTTAGCTTTCCCTGTAAAGCATGGTGGGTGGATGTGAGTCAACTTCAGTCAGATGATCTGGTCAACTTTAATTCCCCCTGTGTTTACTAACACAGATTTCAAGTTTCTGCCTGCATATTGCTCTTTCCACAGAACTCCTGCCTCATTCAGGGCACACAGTAAATAGTGGCACTGAATGAGCAATTGCAACATTAAAATTATTTCTATCCTCAGTGAAGATGCATTTCCATGCATTATTTACAGCTTAACCTTTGAGCTTCTGCACTAAATACAAAACTGTTCACTTACACCATTATGTATTAATTCAAAGGAATATTCCACAAAAAAACTCAATTAATTTTTATAACACCCTATCAATGAATGTCATGTATTTCAGAGGCTAAGTTGCATTAAAAAAAGAAACTCCATTGAGTACCTGAGAAAATTCTGAAACTTGCATCCAGATCCCAAAATACTACTATAACAGCAAAACTTCCTGCTTTGTGAATTAATCATCCCAAATTTCTAACAAAGAAAGCAATATTCCCTGTCTAGTGACGTCAGTTTTTATAAGTCTATGATTCATTCCATACCACAGTCTCTGTTCTATGAGGCACAAATCCTGTGAAAGATTACCAAGTGATTATGTGATAAAGAACTCCAATACATACACAGAAGATGGTTGTACAAAAAAAAATGAATGAGAAATCTTGTTCCACCATTTCCTAACTTGATTGTTTCCTGCAGAAATCCAATAATCTCAAAATATACATATAATTTATCTGACTCTTAGCTTGAGTCCAGGTACGGATTTTTTGCTTTCCCTGGAATTAAAGGAAAATTTCCTTCCATAATGGTTTTATGTTAGCATTATATTTGGAATTATTTTGTTACTGATGGCTACTTTCAAGTATGAGCAAATATTTGAATTCAATGTAATGATTGGGCAACACATCCAGTAGAATATACATTAAGAGTACTTTGTAATTTGCTAACATTCAAAGTCTCTGCTGATCCTTGGAGGTCAAAACTCATTTCCATGGGGAAAATAGCAGAGACTTGAGTATTTAATATCACTAAGGTTTAGAGCTACGTAATATTATTAGTAAAGACACCAGATTCAGGGACAGTATTTTTTCCAGATATACCCAATTAACATTAAGCATAAGTGATAGATAAATTGGACTGATTTATAATTTATATCAAAATTGTTTCTCTATGTGTAATTGGTTGTACTATACAGTTTTTCCCTTAAAAACTGTGTGTTTGGTTTTCATGGAAAATGTAGGGATTTTTTCTATGGAATGAATTAATATATGAGACCTTATTTGGATACCACAATAAAATCCATCAGTTAGATAAGTCTTAGATTTAGTCTTCAATTGGAATTCATTACAAAAATACTAATATTTGCAATTGATGAATAGAGAAAAGCATAATACTGCCTTTACAAAGGAGTTTAGAGAAAAAAATTATGGAATGGGAGCCACTGACAGGCATTAGTGCTTTTTTGTGAAGTTTTCACAGCCCAGGAAGAGTTTGCATCATATGAATAATTTGTAGAAATATTGTCCACTGAGAAATGTAATATTTTGCATGTTTTGGTACACCTAGGAAGACATCCATCCACACATTCATTACCTTCACTGAAGTTGTCCATGAGGGATTCTCCAACTGCCCAGATTTGTTTCATCACTAAACAGTTCAAATGCCCTAAAGACATCAGGAAGCAGCAGGATAGGTGTGTAACAGAGCTTACCATGTAGAAAAAGGGAGCTATTTTACATGCCTGCATTCAAAGAGGGCATCCCTTGACTGAGAGGAGGCACTTGCTCAGGTAGAATGAATCAGCTGCTTTTGCAAGCACAGTAGCCCTAGTAATTTATCTGGGGACAATCACATCAGTAAATGCAGATTTAAGTGATGTTGTGGTCTTTGGACTGGGGTGAACTTCTCATACAGGACAACACAGAAGGAGAGACTTGTTCTCTCCCATCAACTGTGTCTCTCCTTTCCTTACGAGTTTACACACATCACTGGTGATTTCCAGATTCCAGTTATGATCTAGCAAAAATTTGGAAGGAAAAACAGGTACCTTACATTCTCTGGCTGCTACCTAGCTTTTAACCTCACCATTATACTCCTCCTCATTCTTCTGCACATCCCATTATATCTTTTCTTACCACTTCTCTCAAGACTCAAGTTACATGTTCATTTTTATAAAAGAACGATCCTTTCTTTGATTAACTTTAAAAAATCTGCTTAATAATAAATCTACAGAGAACTCAAGAAGAAAAATAAAAATCTCAAACTAATGAACAATGTCTTTCTTAACCATGAAGCCTGGTATTCACTAACAAAACCTAAGCTTTTGGCTTTTCCAGGGAAAGATATTGGTCCCATAGTCAGTACCATTTTTAAGAGTATAAAAAGGGATCCCTTGTAAATAAATACTATGCAGCAGTGGAAAAGTGAAGTGAAAAATTAATTAAATAATTTTAATAAACTAACAGAAACAAAAGGAATAATAAGTACTCCTAAAGCAAAAGACAAATTTTAAGGGAGGGTAAATGCAATTGCCTCTTCTGAAAAGCAGAGGAGAAATTCAAGTTACTAGAACATAATTAAAATTTCAGTGACTCACTCTGCAATGTCTGATGAAGATGAGAAATTACTAAGCAAAATGTTTAAAAGCTTAGTAAAAGCAGTTCACTTTGAAATTGCCCAATCCTGCTACATTCTAAGAGGGTAAAATTGATTACTTTTCCACTGAAGTTCTGCAGCTTCAAGATGAAAATCAAACACTAAATTACATTAGAGAAGAGCAAAAACATTTGAGAAAAACATGACTTTCATATAACAAAATCTGAGTTTGGAAAACTCTGACAAAATTGGGAGTGTTATAAATTCAAAGGCAGTAGTATTCTTCTGTAGTAAAACTGGTTTTATAGCTAATGGGAGAGTATTTTCTGTGGGAAGTTCAGGATTTACCCAGGTCAATATAATTTTGCAATTAGATTATCTCTTGTCATTAAGCATTAAGTCATTAAGTACCTTTGTTGTTTGAAATTATAGTCCCTGAAATACTTAATTTTATTTATTAGGATTTTCTTGCTTTCAGATCCCTGTAGTAACAAGTATATCCCTAAATACTCTTGAACCTGCAGCTTTAATATTTTCCTATAAGTACTTGCCAAGACTGGGATTGATTTAACACAGAAACGTGTACATTCCTTAATTTATGTAAAGTATAAAGGAGCTGACTTCTTCCTGTGCAGTAAAGGCACCTTACTGTAAAGGTCTTGGAAGTACTTTTGGCCATCTGCAATACATTGTAACACTGCATTACAATCTTCTTTCAGGAACTGAAGAGGAAGAAATTGCTGGGTTTTGCTTAGCACATTGTTTTCATGCTTAGGCAATTTGATATATGCATTAAAGTTTATGTCGTGAGAGGCAGTTATTTAAAATCTCATTAGAAATACTTTGATGTTTCAGCAACAAATTTAGAAATATAGGGTTGTATCAATAAATATTCATTTTAACAGGGAAAATAGACTTGAGACTCTAACTGGCTCTTGCAAGTAGAAATATGGGCTAAACAGCTTATAGAAAGCCAGTGCTGTGTTTGCAAAAGTGATCTTTAAAGTCACAGGACTATTTCTAGATATCATGGTCTTATTTTCTTGACAAAAACTAACTAGGCTTCAAACTTGAGCCTTCAGAGAATAAAAAACATTTCATGAAACTGTGTTCCTCAAACAGTTTTGGCTTAGAAAATGTCCAGGCTCAGCTGCCAAGTTGTGATTGATCATTTCCTTTCACCAGGCTTATTTTCGGAGTTTCTATCTCTGAAACGGATTGATGTCTGCTCAACACTGCTATTTACCTGATCTCCCTCTTTCTGAGACTTCAGTATCCTCTAACATATCTCAAGTCACATTTGGCTAGGCAGGCCTCCCAACAAGCAGCAAAAAGGGACATGAGACACTTCTCACACCATGGACCCTCAGAAGTGGTTTGTGACTGCTGCATCTTTGCTCCTGCAGCTGCAGTTTAGGGAGGGGGGAGCAGAGTGAGGAAGTGATTTGGCTTCACTTGCATGCAAGTAGGGGTGAAGCAGTGTTTGAAAGCTATGGTGTAAGTATTTAAATCACAAGTGATTTGTGGCATCATGCTTTCTTTTCCCCCAGACTAGAGGTTGCACAGTAACCTGGCCAGCCAAGGGGTTTGGCAGAGAGGTGGGTGTTACTGACATTGCACCTCAGCTGTTATTTCTGAGTGCTCTGTGCATGAGGTTAGATGTTGCATCTCAGCCTGAGGGGACACTATAATAGCACAAGAAGATCTGATCTTCTGAATTGCATGAAGATTATGGAATCAAACTCAGAATTCAGAATACATCTGATCAACAGATCTAGATGAGGTCATTGCCTTGGGGAGACTGTCACCCTTCACTGCTGCAGCTTGACATGCTTCAGTTCACAATCTTATAACTTTATTTATGACAGTTCATTGCTGTTTATCCCTGTCCAAAATACATATGAGGTGGTAGTGGAGAAATTATTGTCATGCAACATCCCAAAGAAATCTTTGTTCCTGAATTAACCAAGAAGAGATCTCTTTTGTGGTGCTGTGCCTTTCCTTTTGCTTGTCCATGCAACCTCACTCAGCAGTCCAAGAGATCTCACAGGGACATACTGAAGCATTTACAACCCCAACTTAGACTGCTTTTTTACAAAATCTGCACACTACCACATTAAGCAAAGTGCACACAAAGACTGGCACTTCCAGTGACTTGCCTTCCTTGACAGGAATCATTGTCAGGAACTCCTACCCCTCAGGCTTGTGTCCACCTGGATCTCCAGCAAGACTCTTTCTTAGCCAAAAGATGCCAAAAATATGGCATTTTTCCTCACATTTTCAGGACTTCAGACCATGTGTTTGAAACACAGAGATTTCATTAAATTATGATGACAGTTTTAATATCTGTCTTCTGAAAATTCAGCAAACAGCTGATATGCAAACCCAGTAGAATCTCACCAAAAGCCAGGCAGAGAAATAGTTTTCCTCACATGGTTGCAAAGAGTAATTTTTTATTTCCATGGGCTATTAAAGAGTTAGGATTCATGCCTGCATAACAAAGAAGGGATAGAACACATTGCAAAAATGCAATCTGACTTCAGCCTGTACAGAACTTGCATTTTATATATTATTTTCTATATCATGAAATTGTAAAAAAATGCAGCTTTTCTTATTCTCACACATAACTCACCTGCTTTGGATGAGAAGCAGTATTTTCCATGGGAAAGGAGTTCACAGAAGCAGGGAAATTTTGGAACCAAAATAAGATTCTGGGCATTCAGGATGATTGGTTGCCTTGGCTTATCAGTAAGTTGTTGAGCCATCAATAAAGAGGATTAGTCATCAGGTTCTCTAATTAACTAGGGAAGCCTCCAGGCAGGAAACTGATAAAATTAGACAGGTGGTAAATGCTCAGGTCATGCTCAAAGCTCAGAAGCTTTGAGATCTCTAGTTCCCTATGGGATCTAAAAAGAAAGAAAATTGGTGTCAATGTAACTTGGAAATGACTATCAAACCTCACCTGGTGGTCAGGTTATGAAGAAATGGGAGCTCAGAGAGGTAAGTTGCATCCTGAGGAAGCAGATTTTCATTCAGTTAATATTATTAATTATTAATTAATTGTTAAATCAGCATTTTCCCCACAACAATCTTTTCTGTCAGACAACTTAGAAACAACAGCAAGAACAACTGAGACACTGGAATTTCAGCTTCAAATATTTTTCCTGAGGGTCTTGTTAGGGCACCAGAGAAACAAGTATTAAATGGGTAAAAAGATGGGTTATTTGGAAACTAATGGGTGGGAGTAGAAATTAAACTAGAACCCAAAATCTGTAGTAGTCAGATATTTTTTTTAGCTTGGAGTTGTATTGATTTGCATTGTTGGGGCATGGAGCTGCTGGCAGCACATTGCTTTCCTTTACAGGACAGGAATTCACAGACTTTGTAGGCAGAAAGCAGAAAAGAGACATGAAGGAAAAAACAATGTTTTCTGATGGATGTTTTTCCACACCCCAGTTATCACTTGCTATGAAAAAAAAACAGGGTGCACAAGGTTATATGGAAATAAATGTCAGTTTAATTCACATCAAATGGGAATAGGAAGGAAAATGCCCTGCAAGTGAAAAAAATGGCATTCACATTTATAGCAAAATATTTAAGAGAACAAAACAAGGAGAGCTCTTGATCTGCAAATGCTGTACTTACAGGTACTCTATCAAGAAGATTATTTTGCAGCAAATCTCTCCTGTGTCAAGATGTTTATGTCCTTGACATGATTTCTTGCAATAATTGGGTATGTTTAGTCCAACAGAAAGCTGAAAGGTAAGTTACATCTTCTGAATCTGTAGTTTTTGCACAGTGAAAAACCTATCTAAGGATTTTAAGAGTAGAGGACTCAAAGAATTGCTGCTAGGTTGAAGCAAAATGTTAAATGCTGCTCTTTTTTGAGCACAAAATCTTATGTGGCTGCTCTTATGAGCTGATAGTGTATTGTTGTACATCCTAAGTACATCACAGTGGCATGGAAAGTCATCTTTCTGTTTAAACATCTTTAAACAAACCCCAAAACATATTTGAGGCAAACATTAAAAAAAGCCCTTGGATAATCCTCAGATGTGTTCTGCAGAGTTACAGCTCCACTTCAGCACAACAATTCAGTTATTTCGGTACATTTCCACTTTCTGGACTTAAGCTGGATACAGGGAAAGTTTTATAGGAAGCAAGAGAGAAACAAAACAGGAAGCAAGAAAGAGAGATGTGTTATGTCAGGATATTTCTAAGCCACAGTTCTCTTATCTTCTTGTATCATGTTTTCATGTTAAATGAAAGATCAAAAGATAATGTATGTATGAATGTATGTTTTATGAATGTAATGAATGTGAATAAATGTAAATATTATCACATGGACAAATGCTATGAACTGACTTCTATCAGTCAATTATGATTTTTTCTGTAAGTCCAGATTCCCACATTTAGGACTAAATATGCATCCCTGGACAGATTTCTATGTAAGCAAATTTCCTCAGGTTTCCTTAGGAATGTTCACTGTGGAAATCTGAAGAAAACAAATAAAAATTCACCACCAGTTCATTTGAACTTCCAAATGTAAAGCATCCTGGGCTACAATCTATGAAAAATCTCATGATTTCCACACTTCCCAAGAAAAGAACACAGTTAATGGACAGGTTAGTCCTACAGCAGGTATGCATGCTGCACATTCAGCACCTGGACAGGTGTGCACCCAGGTGTGCAGGCTGCCTATTCAAGGTCCATCTGTTCCACTCATTTGGGTAAATCTGATTCTTTGCTTGCATGCAAATCTCTAATGTTTCTGTCAGAGCAATCCTTGCTCATACATCATTTTATGGGATCCCACAGCCTTTTGAGTAAAGACAGAAATGTTTTGATTGGGAAAGGGTTCTAGTTGAAACTTGACAATATTTTGAGACTCAAGCAATTACTAATTATATCACTGTGTACTTTAAAACAAACAATGTACACTGAAATCTCCAAATATGTTCCTTCAACATTAAAAGATATTCTTATCAGGTTTACAATGTATGTATTTGATATAAAATAGCAATGACTGCTGAAAGCCTGTCCAGACCAGGGATGTTATTTTTGCTGTCATTAAAAAGAAATATATGGCAAAAATATCCAAAAAAGATTTTTTTTAGGTTAAGGAGGAAAAATGCTGAGAGCCATCTTTCTTTACTTTTGCTCTGTTATTCATCTTATTTCCTTTACAAATTTTATCCTTCAGTTAAATTGTCTTCTGTTCAAGCTGAATCATCTTAATGTGCTTTACTATTTTTTTTCTCCCCTCTTCTTCTCTCCAATGAATTTGTTTTTTCTACCAGCTTCTTTTTGCTCTTTCTGTTGTGTTCCTCAAAGAGCAACCCCTCCTGTTTCAAGCCTTATCCTTCCTCTTCTCATTTCTCTTCCTCCCTGTGAAAAACTCTGTTATCTATACTACTCATTCCACTGTAGACTGAGAAGGGCTTGGGTCAGGCAACTGCCTTCAGCATTCCTTTCATGTTGTCTTAACTTTCCTTATCTGTCCCTAGCTGTGATGGAATGAGAGAACACAAACCAGATCTGAGAAGGGGTAATGAGAAGAAGATGAATCCTGTTTGGCACAGCAGTCACTAAACACCTTTGTGACAAGTGAAGAAATTGCAGAACACCCCATTGCTTCTTTCCCAACAACCTGATTTCCACACAAGGTTTCAGGCAGGTCTCTGAGAAGACCTAAGGACAGAAACACAGGATAAAGATCCATTTAGAATATAAAATCTGTGTTGCACCCACTGATAAAGCCAAACTACTTTGGAACTCATCCTTTCATTACTGGCTTTCAGTTTGGTCCTTCTCCTTCAGATGTTGCTTGAAAGCTTGTTTATTTTCCCAGCTATAGCCACAGTAAAAGTTATTTTGCTTCTCTCTCCCAAGCTTGCCCCTGCCATTATCTCACTCCAGTTTTGTTTTGCTATTTCAGACTGCCACAGTACAGTTAAAGTTATAAAATCACTGTAACATCTTGGACCTTGAAACAAAAACAGATTCTGAAAATGCTAACTACATGCTAGTGCACTGGAGGATGGCTGAAGCAATCTGGAGGTGCAGTAGCTCTCATTTAGGTGCAGTTCATGCAGTCTCACTTTCTGAGGGTGCAAGTCCAACCCATCTCTGGGGAAAACACACTTTTGATAGTGGCACAGGAGTAAGGGAGACCCCATGAGGGTCTATGTCAGATATGCAGAGTGAGGAGGAGGTGAGCACATGTCAAGCTACATATTAAAACATGAGTAGCAAAAAAGACAAAATATATTTTCAGAAGTGTTAAGATTGCAGGGTAAGAACTGAGAAGGAAAGCCAGGGTTCAGGTACAAGACCTAACTTTTTTTAACATGTGCTATAACTATTCCTTCAATAGACATGACCTCACAACATTAAAAGGTCATTTTAATAAAAAAAAAAAAAAGCAGGCAAATAAGGGAAAAATGCAAAGCTGTAAGAAACTCTTTAGTTTTTTTACTCAGTGGTACAGTTTAAAAGGAAAATTGTATGTTTTTAGTCTGATTTGTATAAAATACAAAAATTATATAAAGATGCTAATACTTTATAATTTGAGACTGTCACTTCAAACCATTAGCTTTTATCCTTGCAGGAATGCATGTGGTGTCCTGAATGTTTAGAAGAATAAACTGACAAACTGTTGCAGAAAATAAATTAGCAAGGTTCCTTTTTTAACAAATTAGTTTGTGAAATGTAAATTTGACAAACAGACTATTGTAAGGCTCTTACAATGAACTGGAAACATCAGGCATATGAAAGACACTTTTTACTTGTAGCTCAAACCCCAGCACCTGCCCAATTATCTTTAGGAATATATTTGAAAAGAGTAAAGCATCTCAGAATGCACAAGCAAACTCAGTAGCTCTGTGATTCATATTGTGTCTCAGCACTGTTGTTTGCTGTACATATGTCAGGAGTTAATTTTCCAGTTACTCTCAAGAAACTATTTTTATATAATTTATTTATTTTTCTACTATCACAGATCCAAGAATTTCAGTTAAAGATTAGGAATCTCTGCTGGGTGCACACAAAACAAAAGGGCAGTATCTGCTTCTGGTTTGTGAGAAGAAAGTCAAGGATGCTGTCAAGGGAAGACAAAGACACATTAAACAATAACATTCAACATGGTAAGTGGTAGGGCAGAGTGCTCTGAAGCATCTTTGTCATCAACAGTTTCTGCAAAACTCTCAGCCATGGTAAATTTGATTCAGGGATGAAAAGAAGGTTACTGGGTACCAGTGTGAGCTCTTTTAAAGCATGAAGGGCACTGTGAGAGAAAGCAGGAAGACTTGATTTGAAAACCAGAGAAAAAAGTGACAGAAATGTCACACACACAGGAGTCAGCCTCTCAGGATGTCAAGCTGGAAGAAGTAGTAATGCTCAAGGTGAGGAAAGATTGAATAAATCTTGGAAACAAAGACAAGTAATTTCTGATGTAGTAAAGAAGTGGGAACTTTAGAAGGCTGAGAAGAGAGGTTATGTGCTTAGAGTAACAGATCAGCAAAAATCTTTACACAACCCTATTCTGGGAAAATCAGTAAAAAATGTGCTGTAAGAGTGTTGCCTAACTACAAAACGAAAAAAACCTGCAACAGAGTTAAAATGGTAAGATATAAAATCTATTCTTTAATGACAAGTTTCAGGTGCACAAAAAACAGCATTGCACATGCTTGATACAGGATTTCTGTGATTTTTATAAGGTTAATTCATTAAGTATATCTAGCCAGTACCTCCAACAGGAAGGAAGTTATCCCTGTAATCCAATCCTGGGTCAGCCCTTGGAGCTGGTCCAGGAGCTTTTTGCTCTATTTTCTTGTTATGTCTCTTAAGTTCTCATAGAAAACAAGATATCCTTGTCAGGAATTCTATTCTTAAGAATAAGACTAAATAGAATTTCAAGAATGTAAAGTAAGAATTTGCTAATCTATGAGAGAGGGCAGGAAAAATACTAGAAGCTACACAAATATACATTAAAAATATACAGGGCTACATATACATGAAAAATACATTAAAAAAGCTAAAAAATCTTTAGGCATTGAGGGGAATGAATAGAAAAGATCTTTTAGTCATTTAAATACAAGGCCAATGAGCTTTTCTGGGGAAAGTTTACAGAGGAGAAATCCATGGTATCACCTGTTAGATGAATTATGCAGAAATTGTCTGCCAGACAACCTGGATATGAGAAACTAGGCACAGTGTCTAGATGACAGGCTTAGAGAAAGCCAGGATAATGAAGTTTTTCACAGGGATGGAGAAAGAATTTAGTGAAAAAGCTGGACTGCAGCAGCAGATTATGAAGATAAAGGGACCATAATTCATCATCCAGCATCGTTCTACACAACAAAAGCCTGTGCCAATAAAATAGTGTCCAACTTTGTGAATATCTAGCTCAGGTCACTTGAGTTACTTTTAAAAATTTATTTGGCCTGAACCAAATAAATATGGCTTGTAACAAGACAATGCTTGGAACATAAATATTTATTTGTAAATAAAATACAATTTAATTTATAACATGCAAGCACAGAACGCCATCTGAAGCAAATTCAATCTCTGTTAAATTTTTGTGTATTTTTACTCCCCAGCAATACAACCTAAAGAATATTGTTAAGTGAAATCTTACATTCAAGGCTAAAACACTGCAACCATAATTGTTGCATGACCTGAGGTCACCTAATATAATCCTTTCAAGTACTTCATGGATGGAATGATCTTAGAGAGCAAAGTTCAATTATACACTTACCAGATGTTTTAACAGATTTTACAGCTTAAAACCAAATTATAAACAGACCATTTTAATTCTGAAGGCTGAAAAATATTCTTTTGAAATCTAACAAATCTTAATTCTGCTGATCAATATGATCAGTCTATTAAAGTATTTGAGTCTTAAAGTCTCCTTTTCAGAATGGGGAAAATTAACAATTTTATAGATATATATGAAATTTTATATAATTATACATGCACACACATATATGCACCTATATGTGACACGTACACATATTTATGACATACATATACAGCATAGATATAGATACAAAAAAATTCTTATAAACTATGTATAAATGAATTTACATATATTTCTATGATCATAGTAATGGAGCATTCTAAAATCACACTTCTTTACCAGTTTAAATATGAAGTTTACATATATATCTAGTAAATACTAAATCTACTGATCTACTAAATAAATGTAAAAAGACAGTTATTCGCTATTTACCTAAGATTATGATTTGATCCTAAGTTTACAAAGCACTAAAAGATGCTATGAAAATGAAATCTATTTTTATCCAGTCATGCTGAACATGACCAGACACTTTAAACATGTATAAAGATATATTTTATGCTAGGAGATACTACTTGAAAATGTAAACATAACCAGACCCTGAAAGTGGAGTGAGTAGTGAGAAAGGCCCAGAGAGACAAAAAGCATCACTCTACACACTCCAGAAATAGCCATAGTCTGATCTATGTGATTATAGAGTGTGTCTAATCTATACTGAAGTTTTACATAGTCCTTATTATGAATGCCAGTGCAGTGGCTGCAGTAAAAGTGTGTTAAGGGCAAGGCTGTCATGGCAAGGCAAGGTTATGGCTGGGCTGGGCCAGTACATGGTGGGAGTTTGCACATTAGGTGTGAGAACAGACTGAGTCAGAGCTGCCTCCCTCACTGGTAAGAGACAGCCCAGCACAGTGCATTTCTTTTCCACTTGTCATTATATACAGGAAAGAAAGATTGCCAAGTTTCTAGTCTAAGATTCTGTCCAAAAGAGAAGAATGAAACCTCTGTGTGCCTGGTCACTGCTCTGTGGCTGCAGTTCCACTGAGTTGCCTGTGATGGTCAGTGTCCATCTCCAAAGCATTCCCAGTCCTGATTTTCCTTCCTTTTCCCATACACAGCGTGCTGTGCTGCTGTGACCCCTTTGTCCCATCCTGTGCTGGATCAGTGAGCACAGAGCTGTCCCTGCTGGAGCTCTGGGTGGGCTCTGCTGTCTCCATCACAGCTGCTGGGAAGAGCAGGATGCAGTCAGAAGATACATTTTGGGAAACAGAATTGGAAGTACTTCTGTAATGGTTGTGTTTGTATCTTGATATACCTGCAAGCTATAAAACCAACTATCTTTAGTCCAGGTTTTCAATGAAACTGATTGTAATCCTAAAATTTTTTTTGAGGAGGACTTACAAATCTGCTTTTGGAATTGCCTTAAAATTTCCATTATTATGTTTGTCTCTTTTCTGACTCCAGGTTTCTACCACCTTCACAAAGTATGTGCTAGTAATAATAGAGTAACAGTGGCAGGAGAAATAATGGGAAAAGGTGGTGACAGATTTGCTTTCAGTTTTTTTCCACTCAGCAGTGGTGAGACATCCTCTGACTTTTACAGACCTTGCAGGCTTTTTCTATCAGTAAGGCCTGTAAAATAAACTATGTTGTTGCATTTTTTAATCTCTAAATCTCAAAAACCCCCAAACCCTGTGAACATTGGAAGACAGAAATGAAAGGTGCAGATGACTTTCTGTATCATCAGGATCCTGAGTAACCTGGTTATCACTAAGTGTACTCCTGCTCTAGTGATGCTCTGTGCATTTCTGTGTCAGTGTATGCCAGCAAAGAAAACTGCTTTTCAAAGTAACCCAAGTTTTAAGTATCAAAGCCTGGGCAGCAGAGCCCTAATATCTTACATCTTTAAAATTGTTATTTCTTCTCCTCACTTACGAAAAATATCTATGATAATAGAGACAAGAAATGGAAAACAGAAGTTTTATTTATTTATTTATTTACTTGTTTGTTTGTTTGTTTGTGGGGTTATTTTAATAATGTTTAACCACAGCTGATATGCAACGGGCAGAGTAATTTTAAGTGGTTTTAACTCAGTTGCCAAAAAACCCCCGAAACTCTACACCCTGCTTGAAAAAAAATTTCTTCTTTACAATTTTGAATTTAAAATAAATTTAAATATGCAATTTATAGAAAAATATTTTACTGTTCATTGAGAACAACAGATGCTTACCAAACATTACCTGTATATTCTACTACCACATTTCAAATGCTAATAAGAACAACAGTAACCACAGAATATGAGTTTCAGCATTTATTTACCAATTCTATGAATTTATTTAATATCTAGGCATTTCTATTGTTTGCTTGATATTCTTTATCACACCAGAGAAATATAAAACAAATGATAATGTTTAAGTATGAATCATACATATCCCCAGGTAAGTAACCACTGATAAATAAAAAATAAATATTATTTTTTAACTTGAAACAGAATAATTTCAGCAACAGAACTCTTGCCTGAAGCCATTGCAGGTCTGCTTAATAGTAACAAAACAAACATGAAATTGAGGAAGCTATAATCTGTCCCTTATCATCTTGTGAAATAACTTGATTCCTACAAACATAAAAAGGAAGAAAAGATTCAGAAGTTGGCAGAGAAATGTGAATATCTTTCATACTATCCCTTCCTAGATGCAGTCTCATACCAATATAATCATTTTTGGGAAGGGTGGGAAAATTTAATTCAGCAATATTATCAGCAACATTTCCTAACAAACTTCCAGTAAAGCAGTTGGAAAATGTCAAAGTTCATAGCACGTCCTCTTCCATTCCCAAATTCTGCATGTCTATTAGATGATAATAGTCTGTTTCAGACAACAACTAACAAACTGTAGGTCAAGAGACAAAAACATCTCCAGTCACCAAAGTTCTAGTCCAAACTACTCTTAGTTACAAACAATGCAGGCTTTATATTACCAATGACTAGCATTTGTGATTTAATAATTCATATTGAATCACGTCATTCTTAATTATGATAATTATATTCACTTCCTAAAATGCCTGTGAACAATTTATGTCTTTATCAAATATCATTTATTTTAAGATAATCAGAAATTTATGTCAGCAAAGAGTCTCTGGGCTGTAGATTGTAGCACTTAAAAGTATTTGATTCTTAAATTCAAACAGAGATTGTCATATTTAACCAAGTTGCATCCATATGGCCCAGATATTTTCTAGGTTTTAGGACACAAGGGTCTAACATCCTCAGAGTTCTGGTTTCATTGCATAGTCTCAGACGTTTCAAATTCTCTTCTAGGCAATTCTGGAAAAAAGAATTAAAATTCATATTTAAAGCTTCCTAGCTAACAAATTCATAACTTCAAATAATTGCAAAAAAACCCCTGTACAGCAAGAGACAATGAGTTTTGAATTGTTCCTTTACATTTCAAATAATATTCACATTGCAGGTCCTGTTACATTTTTGTAGGTGTGACAGCAAAAGTGCAATTGGCTGTCTTGTTAAAAAAAAAGCAAGTTATCTCCTTTCACACCTTTTATATGCAGACAAAGAGTTTTCTGTTCCTTCTACTCCTCTGTCAAGTGTAAAATAGTCTTGGCAAGC
This sequence comes from Oenanthe melanoleuca, assembly GCF_029582105.1. Lineage (NCBI taxonomy): Eukaryota > Metazoa > Chordata > Aves > Passeriformes > Muscicapidae > Oenanthe > Oenanthe melanoleuca. The sequence goes on from NC_079335.1 coordinate 25,659,241, forward strand.
ACACATGCAAGTTTACACAAAAAATCCACAGATAATCTGGCAGTTTAGTTGGCCTGATAATGATACTTTCCCTGGCTGTCACTCAGTGCAGGGCTTTGTCTTTTACACCTGGCATGAGTCAGCAGCACATTTTACCTCTGCTTTCCTTTCTTAATCTGCTCATGCAGTCTGTCTCCCATGTGATCTGCACTTATTCCTGGGTAGAGGAATTCCTGGGCACAGGAGAAAAGGAATGGCTGTGTCAGCATACATTGCTCAGCTGAGACATAAAGCTGGCTTCACCACTGTAAAAGCTGCTTTCACTTACTTGCTTATTACTCCTCTATAGCCTGACTTTCACTCTCTGGCCATAAAATTGAAAATATGTCATTTTGAAGCCTGTGATGTACCTGGAAGGTACTTTCTTTCTGACAATTTTGACTTGTCTTGTTTCTTTCCAGCATTCTTTTTCCTAGTCATTTCAGATTCTTCTGTTGTCAACTAGATGAGACAAAAATGAAACCCTAAATAGTGTTGGTTTTTTCTGTTGCTCTGAAACCAAAATAAAAAATATGAATACAACAGGATGATATCAGCAAGTTGATGCTTCTTTTTCTATTATCCTACTGACTCCATAGTAATTTTCCCCAAATCTTCCTTGTGGCAAGATAACCACTGTTTTTCAGTTTATGATAAAAAGACAGTTTATGATAAAAAATAAGGATATTTCATTCAAAACTTTAATCTTCTTCCCTATTGTGAGGAAAAAAGTTTTTCCTTAAAGAAGAAATTTTTCTGATTTTAAAAACCAGCTATAAATCGTGCTACAACTTGTGTAACACAAATTGCAACACTTAGCACCAATATTAATTGTCTGAATGGGAAATTGAAAAGTTAGATTGTTTCATTATTGGGAAACTTCTCTCATACAACTCAAATAAAACAGAAGATGATTATTTGTTTCAACAATTTTATATGAACCAGATCCAGAGGTAGATACTGACAGAGATGAGTTGAAATATTATTTTTCATAATTTACCACCAACTAAGAATCTCAGAAGCTCTGTCCCAAAAAATATACATTTTTGAGAGACAAAACCCATGTCTGTTACTGAAACAATGATATATTCTTTTTTTCATGCATACACACAGAGGCAGATCTCTGATTCACATGTCACGAACAGAAACATAAGAAGAATTTATTCTGTTGAATCTTCATCATAAATGGTGTTGGAACCCAGCACAGAAGCCTCACATTACAAATTTAAAATTGAATATGCAGGGCTAGCAGATGGAATAAGCTTTTTAATTTTAAGCTAAACATGTTTGAACTACGAACTTAGAATACATGACAGACATTGAACTTCAAATATAAATTTTGCAGAGACATATTTCATAGTGGGATCATTGTTTTATGTTGTTAATGCTTGCTTGCTCCATTTAGACTGCAGCAATTGTAAACAGCTGTAACTCACGTTAATGGCAAAAAAAGCAGGCACTTCCCTGACCTGCCTGAATGGTTTTGGGGGTTATCTACACAGCAAAGTTAGAGTGCCAGGCTGGGAATTTATTGCATAATAACTGTTCCACACAGCTGTTCTCCTTTAGAGTGAGCATCCTAGCTGCATCTTAAATAGGATTTTTTGGTGTGGTTTTTTCTTCGCCCGTAATACTGAGCCATCCAATTCACATTCAGTGCTTCCTGAAAAATGCTAACTGCTCCTTAAGCTGGTCAACAACAAAACATTCAATCATTAAAATCACAAAAATGCTAAAAATTATGCCCCCTTCCACCAATTCTTTTTAAAAATTTACTTTAAAAATATAAAATATTCTACATTATGTGGTAGCTAGATGGAAGTTAGGAGAAATTAATCAGCATATTTGCAGAGTATCTTTTTCAGGGGATGGAAACTGCTCAGTGCATATTCCCAGTCAGTACCTCAAGGGATGCTCAGGGTCAAAAATGCTTTAAACATATTCATTTTTTGCCTTCACCAGTACAGATCAGTTCTATACTTGCAAACAGGTCTATGGAGTATGACTACTGAATAAAAACACATAATCCTGCTGACTCTAACAAAGGTATGCTGGTTTTATTGAAAAACTTTATTGTTTGAAGAATGCAGCTTTTATTTCTTTAGCTGTTCTGTACTGATTGTGTCAGTTTTTCTTGTAAAAGCAAATTTAGGTCTCTCAAAGCAAGCACTAGTAAAATTAAATTTATAACATATAACAATCTAAGTCAGAAATGTATTTGAAATCAGCTTCTATTAGTTTGTTGAGGACAATATACTTGTGTTTTTTGTGAATATAATGAGGTTCAACAGGACCAAATGCAAGGTGCTGCACCTGGGTAAGGGTAACCCCTGATATAAATACAGTTTGGGGGATGAAGGGATGGAGAGCAGTCCTGCTGGAAAAGGCTTGTGTTTTCTGTTGGATTGAAGAGATAGTCATGAGCCAGCAATGTGCACTCACAGCCCAGAAACTAAACCATATCCTGGGCTGCACCCAGAGCAGCTTGGCCAGCAGGGGCAGGGAGGTGATCCTCCCCTTCTGCTCTGCTCTGGTGAGACCCTGCCTGGAGCTCTGCACCCACCTCTGGAGTCCCAGCACAGGGAGGACATGGGTATGATGGAGCAAGTCCAGAGGAAGGTCCCAAAAATGATCTGAAATTTGGGATAGCTCTCCTACGAGGAAAGGCTGGGAGAGTTGCTCAGGTTGGAGAAGCTTCCAGGGAGAATTTATTGCAGCCTTCCAGTACCTGAAGAAGCCTACAAAAAAGATGAGGACAGACTTTTTAGCAGGCCCTACTTTGATAGGACAAGGGGCAATGGTTTTGAACTAAAAGAGTGTGGTTTAGGCTTGATATAAGGCTGAATTTTTAAATGAAGAGGTGGTGAGGCATTGGAACACTTTTTCCAGAGAGGTGGTAGCTGCCCCATCCCTGGAAACTTTCAGGGTCATGTGGGATGGGGCTCTGAGCAACCAGGTGGAGTTGATGCTCATATTCTTTGCAAGGGGTTTGGACTATATGACCTCTAAACGTCCTTTTGGATACAAACCCACTCTCTAATTCTATGAAATGTCAGTTGCCAATTTCCAGGATTTTCCCAGAGATATCTACCAATGGGCAGCACCATTTAGCTATAAAGAAATCTTGCTTTTGCTCTACTATTCCTTCCATCTGCCTATGGGCCATATCCTACTATGTTGGTAAGATCTGAAATTACTCACTTCTCAAGTACACTCAGTACCTAGCAAGATTGGTATCTAAGTCCTGGTTTAACTTCACTCACATCAAGAAAATAACATCAGTAAGAAATTGAAGATGTAAAGTAGAATCAACACTACCTGGAATACTACAAAACTGATAACAAAAGCTAACATCCTGTAACCAATAAAATAGACTGATAAATGTGGTCTAGCTTGCCTAGGTAGTTGACAGAATTCTTTCTCAGTTGTGTTTTGATCATCCTGCAGAACAGCATCTGGGAACACAACTGTGTTCTAGGGATGTTGGGCAGGTTAGACTTCAGCTCAGCAGCTGAATCACCCTGGATGCATTGAAAATCTACACGGAGAACTGAGAATCTGCTTTTGATTTTAAAATGAGGATTTTTTTTTCCTTTTGGCTCTTATAGAAACATATGTTTAGGATGAAGGTGAAATCATCCATGTACCCACCCATATGTCACCTGTGATTCACTGACCAACTTGTTTTGTTTTTTTTCCAAACCAAATTGTGTTCATGGAAGGTAGCACATAATGAACCATAAAACCCAGAGACAATAAGAGCATTAGCCTTGACCCATAAAATTCCTCTTGCAAGTGAACCCAAACCATATCTATGGATTGTAATATAATGCTCTGTTGCAGCTCGTAGAGTAGGAAGAAAGTCACACTTAGCATTTCATTAAAAATCATAGTAACATCTTCCTACAAGGATTCTTCTTGTCAAATCAGGATAGTCATGTGTTGGTGTATTTTGTTCTGAGCCCTTTCTGTCGTATTCCACACTTAGTTTCCAATACCAAGAAATTGCTAACATGAGAAAGAGACATTCCTGAGGAAAGACTGAAAGACTTAGAAAGCTCTTTCAGTTACAATCAAATTTTTGCAGTATCTGTAATTTTCCCATAAAGAGGCCAATTCGTCCATTGTTAAAAATATAGCAATTGATTTACTTGTAGAGGACCTTTGGGAATCAATTGAAATTATAATGTTATTTTCAAGTGCTACATTTTCCATAGTCTGAGAACCAAATCTCTTGGAAATACACTACCATTGAAAATCTTTCTCTTGTCAAATAATTTCTATTTCATGTATAATAATTTCATGGATGCTGTCCTTAATGTTTCCTGTCGTTTTATATTTTACAGTTCTTGACTAAATAGAAGTGATATTGTGCAAATTTAATTTCATGTGCACAAGTATCACCACCATGTTTCAATTCAAATGGAACCTGATTTGCAAGTCAAACAATAGAGCATTTCCCAGCAAAGAGATAAGACTGCGATATGCAAGCATGTTTGCAAATGTGTCTCATAATCTTGGATCTGAGCTTTAGAAACCCGCAGTCAAACCTCCTACCTACATCTGTGAACAAATACAGAAGCAACTGGGGGTCTGTTCAAGCCCAGCAGATGGAGGGTCCTTGCCTGAGCAGATTGCAGAGAGGCAGCGTGGGCTGCAGTGCCACCGCTCCCCAGCAGCAAACTCGAGCAGTCTGAGGCAAAGCAGCCCACAATTAAGGCTCCTCATCTCGTTTCTTTGCCTAGATGAAGGCAAATCCTCTGCCCCCACACCTCTACAAAGTCATTTTACTCCAGCAGAATGATTTGCATTCGCTTCCAATATGAGCAAATTGCTTCCTAATATTTCCCGGTCTGCAGGACATGCTGAAGCACTCACACATTGTGAATGATAAAAATAAGCTTAGAGCTTGTATCTGTGGAGGAGAGAGATAGTTCTTGGATTTGGTTTCTTTATAGCTGATTACTTTCTTTGGCTTGGTTGTGCAAAGACATTATTGCATTCCAGTCTGATTTGACTGTATTTATCAGTTTTTGTAAAGGGTGCTGTAAGCTCTGGATAAAGGCTTTTATAAGCAAAATGAAGCACTGTGTGAACTAATTTAATCAATAAAAGCAGAAAGGAAGATAATAATTATGTGTTATTCTTTACTTATGTTTATGGGTCATTCTTTGACTCCCTTCACATCTGCTCATGCACCTTTATATAAAATTCCATGTTCTTCTGAAAATCACCCCATCATGTAATTTTGGGTCTTGCATCACTCAAATGCACACTACTTTACTAATGCTAGTGGATGCTGCATTTTATTTCATAGCTTCTCACAAAATCAACACAAACCCTGTTTACATGACTGCCTAATTCACTGTGTGATCACAAACTTAATCTCAAAGACCTTAAAACACTCGTACCTGGGGGACAATCTTAAGAAAAAGGACCACTAGGAGTGCAGTCTTTTGCTGCATAACTAAATATGCCATGCTCTGTAGATTACAAACCAATACTGCCTTGTTTCTAAGGCATTGGTGTGCTATAATGCATCATTAAGAAACCCACTTTCATTCCACAGAAAACTCACTCAGAAGAAAAAATGCACTTGTTCAAAGACTGTTTCATTCTTTATAGTAAATGAAAAATTGAACTGACAAAAGATGCTCATTTTTTTATTCTTACCCTTATTTTTGAATATTAAAATCTTGTTGATTTATTCTGACAACAGTATGGAGGACAAAGAAGGAAAAAATGGGCTCTAAAAATCTAGTAATTCCCTCAGCACCATTATAATACCTCTATTTGGTTACTTGGATATCTATAACAAAAATACTTTTTGTCATGCACTGGAAAAAGATGGATACTGCATGAAACTGGCAGTATTTATGTCTTTGTTGCACAGTGTAATTATATAATTTTGTTTGATAAGGGATAAAAGCAAAGAGAATAATTCTCATAATATATGCTTATTTAAGAAAAATTAGGGTTATATTATGATTGGAGGTCTTTTCCTTCTTTATTACTATGAAGAGAGAGTTTACACCAAAATTTCTGTGTGACTGGCGAGCTGTTGAATAATAATTGAAAATAATTCAAGACACCTTACATCATGCAATATCAATATTTAAATGTACACACTACAAGTGCTATTTGTACTTTCATTTTTTACTTCTAGCTGAGGTTTTGTTTTAGGTAGAACGAGAAAGATAAAGATAGAAATAAAAAATCACAACAAGTTAAATAATACAATTATTATTTTGTGAAATTTCAAGTTTTCTTGTGAAAACATTTCCTTTCTCTTTGCTTTGCTTGATTTTTCCTATGGCTATACCTCTGCCTATTCAGAACAAACTTCTGCAAAAGAACTTCACAGAAAAGTTCTTTGTGAATCTGTGAAATCTGAGTGAATAAATAAACAGAAAAACAAAGAGGATGCCAAAGGACAGTAAAATCTCATAGGAAAAATCTTGCATCCTTTAATAATGCAAAGTCCAGAGCAGAAGACAAATAATTATTTTTTGTATCTTTCTGACAGAAAGGAAAAGTCCTAACAGTGTTCTTTAAATTTCTGATTATTTTTTCATTGTAAAAGTCTTTCAGAATACCATTTTAGAAAAGGCCATTACATATTTTCAACATTAGCAGTATCCACATGTGATTTTAATGCTCATCAGTCTGGTAGAGTGAAATGTCTTTGTTATCTATTGATCCAGTCTAGAACTGGCAGAGAATTATTCTCTCCCACTACCAACCAATGCTCTCACCTGGCAGAAACATTTTCTGTGAGTGGGTTATTTTTGGATCATTAACTCCCAAAGGAAAGGAATTTTGTCTTTGTTTCCCCATGTCTAAGAGTGTAAAGTTCAGCATAGAGGTTCAAATTATAAGTAGCAACAACAATAGTAGCAATAATTTATTGTATGATAAGGACATGTTTATCCTTCCTGCTGCCCTCATTAACACAGCCAGAAGGTTGGTAGTTACCTACAGTTAATCACCCACCTGCAGCTGTTTTAATTGTAGCTACCTGTGATTATCTATTAAGAAAGAAGTGGGATGCTTTGACTCCTTGAAGTGAGAAATAAATGTTTTTATTTCTGCTAGCCACTATAACATAAGCCTTATATTTTCACCTGGTAATTTCTGAAGTAAAAAGAATTATTATTTCCTTGTTTGCAAATAAACATTATCAAGCTGAATAACATGACTTTAAAGTAGTCTTTAAACTACTTTTTAAAAGAAATTTATTCTTAAACCAAGTGTTCCTGTTGTTGCAGGATGCATTGTGTGCTTTAGTACAGTGTTCTAAGAGTTACATTTTATTTAAGGGTAAAGGTTACATTTTATTTCCAGTTTCATTTTCAGTTCTCAGCACACTTATTTTTGCAGAATTTGGATCAAAACAACTCCTAAGGCTCTCCACATATGCAGGTTTGATATTAATAGCACTATAAACATCTTGATTGTCAGCACTGTGAAGTAGAATGACATGGTGAAAAAAATAAGCTCACAGCTGAAATGTTACATTTTTGCCAGTTTTACAAAATAAAAGAAGGTGATAGATTTTTGTCTTGTGGTTTTGAAATAGCTCTACCTCAGTAAAACAGCTCAGAACGATCTTTTTGGTCCCTGTGAGAAAATGGCCTTTTAAAAAGTAGTTTATTATTACACTCAGGATTTTTGAGACCTTCCCTGCTGTGTCATTAGATTAAATAAAGATACTGTATATATATTTCCATGATAGTATGAGGTTTCACATTCCTTAATCATCACTCTGGAAAGACTTCCACTGAAGTCAAAGTAATGTTTTTTTACTGGGTAAATAAATATTGTTAAAGTGCTATAGGATAACTTTTATTATTAGAAGAATTGTTTGCATGTAGTTCTGGTTAACACTTACAAACATGAACAGAGTGTTTAATCAAGGCTTAAGATAACTTCCTCCTGCATCTTTCACATTCAAGTGAATGATTTGCTGGCATAGTGTAGGTTGTTTTATTAATATCAATATTTGATCAAATTTGGGTTCAAAATATGAAGTATGACTTCTAGATCTGACACAAGACTAATTGAACAGGCTGTCACATATCTACTACATCAGACATGATAACTGAGATTCTAGTTATCTTGTGCTCATCAGTGGGGACAAAATAGTTCCTTGTGTTTCAGGTATTCCTCAGTCCTTGCTCAGCTCTCAGCCCAGCTGAGGGCTCCACAGCCTGATGGCCACCGTGTCCCCTGATGCAGGCAGGTGGCCACCTGGGTCTAGAGAGGATGGCTAAAGTCCCACTTACTACCCAAAATGTTCCTGTGCCTCGTTTTCAGCACATTCACCCAGTTTGATCATTAGCCCACAGAAATAAAAATATGTAAAAAATCAGAGAAGAGCAAAATAAGCTATTGCAGGAAAGCAGGGAGGAATGAGGTATCTACAAGTTTAGGGGAAGGCTGGTGTACACGGTGCCTGTGTCCACTCTTGTCTGGGTGCTGGCAATGAGGGCACTGCAGGGTGACCCTGGAGAGGAGATGCCATGGCCACCTCATGCTGGACACAGCTGGCTCCAGCTGACACCAGACAGAGCCCATGCATCCATCAGCCAAACTGCTGGCAGCTCTGGGAAAGTCAGGAAGACTGAAAACTGAACAGGGGAAAGGAAGTGACAAATAGTCCTGTGAGCACAAGGTTCAAAGCAGGTCCAAGAGGTACTCAGGAACTGGGACAGCCCCATGGAGACCAAGGTGGAGCAGTTATATCCCTGCAGCTCATATGGAAGCCCAAACTGGATCAGGATCATCCTGAAGAGCTAAAGCCCATGGAGTTAACCCATGCTGGAGTGGGGAGCAAATGTAAGGAGGCACAGTTATGAACATAATCCCCAAATCCCACCATCCCTGTGTTGTTCAGGCTAGGTAGAGAAGTGGGGAGAACAGTGAAGTTGTCTGGGTGAAAAGGGGCATGAGGGAAAAGTGAGTTTCAATTTTGTCTTTGTTTCTCATCGTCCAAATCTAATTCATTAGTGATTATTTTATTTTCGAGGGAAATTTGTTTTGTCTGTGATGGTAATTGGTAAATGATCTTCATGTCTATATCTCAATATGCAAGTTTTTAACCATATTTCCTTCTGCTGAGGAAAGGGAGTGAGAGAGAAGCAGAGGTGGGCATCTGGCATCCAACCAAGGTCAATCCTTGGGCTGGAGCACTTACCCTCCTAGGAGAGGCTGAGAAATTAGGACTTGTTGTGCCTGGAGGAAGGGATGGCTTCAGGGAGCCCCACCACTGTCCTCCAACACTTAAAGGAAGGTCACTGAGGCTCTTTGCAGGAGTTTAAGCAACGAGAGAAGAAACCAAAGCCCAGGGGATTCAGTGCAGATATCAGGCATCCCTTTTCCCCACGGGCAGAGCCAGGCAGTGGAAGAGGGTACCCAGCGAATTTGGCTCCTTGGAGGTTTTCAAGCCCCAACCAAGTAAAGCCCTGAACAAAAGAGTCTGACCTGAGAGCTGCCCTAGCTCTGATCAGGAGTCTGGAGACTATTTAAGTTTTACAGTGATATTTCACTAAGAAAAGACCTTCAAACTGTCCTACTTTATTAGAAAAGAAAGTTAATAAGGGATTTATGATCTTCTCTTTATGATTTTTCTAGTCTGTGAATATGTTCCCAAACTACTACCCATGAAAACAAAGTACTGAACTTTCAAGTGAGTAAATTCATATTCTGCAGCTACAACTGTTTTCCATTTGCAAATTTCTTGTGCATTACCTTAAATACAACACTTCAATAGACATCCTCTACAGCATCCATTACACTTAAAAGAATTCAAATTCAAATTTATCTTCCTGAGATGTGAGAAGGTTCAGTCGTGAATAGGATTATTTTCCAACACATAGCTGCTGTTTTTCTCAATTATATAACATAAGCCACATATATCAATGTCTGAAACTTTGCAACAGCTGGAAATTTAAGTCCATGTGCTCTTTTATATGTCTTTGTTTTCATTGTTATTCTTTTGTAATTTGAAAAAAATACAGTTAAGGAAGAACATCACATTTTGTTCATAATGACATCAAATATATTTTCCCATATCATTAAAATACTCTTTATGATTTTGTGTTTGGGATTTTTTTCCTTATCTTTGAGGCTCTCACATTTGCTAGCATAAAAACAGCCTAGTGAAAGAAGGCTCAGGCAGACAGCTGAAAAATGAAATAACTCCTTGATATTTGGAAATATTTTTGACCTAAATAATTTGAGCAATTTTAAATGTAGGGGAAAACAACTAGCCACTTTACTTTCCATGCCAAAGCATTTTAGAATCCCAGCTGTAATCATTTCAATACTGCTTTTGCTTTTATGTACAGTGAAAACATTGCATTCCTACTAAAAAATTGAACAAAATAAACTAGGTTACTTAAAAAAATAAATTCTAACTTATCCAATTATTTGATTAGGGAAAGTAATTCTGAACATGAATTTTCATGTTACTCAGAACCCTGAATTTGTCATTTGATGATATTTCAACACCTCAGATTAGCAGAAACCCTTTGAAACCTGTTTATGTAAAGATTATAGCCATGGAGAAATTTGGTGCATTGTAATGGAAATAGATTGCCTGAATGTATAAATCCAGTATGAAAACATCTGAAGACCTGGATACAATTTAAAAATATCTTTACTAGAACATAGCTAGAGATGGAGACCATAAACCCCTCTTGGAGAGTTTTTCATTAAAGCATTGCTACACATCCTAGAGTAGAAAATGAATTAATTTCTTGATTTGTTTTTTCCTGAAGTGTCAAGAAGAGCAGCAAGAATGCACTGTTCTGCAAGGGAAGGAGAGGCAAAGATGTGATTGTTGAAATGGGTAAAGGGGGAAACCCCTGAGGACACTTCTCACAGATTTCTCCAAGATGTCTTTTTATGGTTTCCCAACCCAGGTTGCACAGTGTCACCACTGCAGATCAGGTAAAGCCCAAAAAAGGAGAGAAAAGGTTGTGGAACCTGTCAGTACACTCATATTTCCTTACACTGCTGAAGTGTTTCCTTCCCACCACTTCTAGCCCTCCTCATGAAGTTGTTTCATTATTATATTGCTTTGTCACGAAACAATTCCAGCTGTGATATGTAGAACTTCACTTGTAATTCAAACATATATTCATATATATATATATATATATATATATAAACATGCATGAGTTTTCTACAGATTTCCTGCATAATTTTGTACTATTTTTAAGTTTTGCAGTACTTATCTGTTCCCTCTAGACTTTTAGTCACAGTATTTTTACAGCTCGTGGAAGAACACACAAATGTCTAGATAGTAAAGGTGTAATGCAAGTTAAATACATATATACAAATGAATAATAATGTCTGAAGTGTTTTGTTTATATCTTTCCATTTTCATTCTTCCAAAATTACAAAATCTGTTGACTAAATCCTGCATAGTACTGCAGTGACTTTCAAAAGATGTATTATTATATCCATTGTTTTCAAATGAGATAACTGAAGCACAGAGAGGGTGGAAATTATTTTCTCATTATCTTAAGCAGTTTTAACAAATCCTGCCTTGAAGGCTGCATGTCAATAGCAACTACTTAAAGCTATTGGTATAATTCTTTACCCAGTTATGAGAATGATAACCAGGAAACAGAGATAATTATGATAAACACTGATATATAAAAAAATAGTTTTCCAGGGCTCAGGGCCCAGTTCCCAATATTTGATCTCTGCATTAGGGTCAGCACTACCTCAGCTAACACACTACTGATACAGTACTTGTGAAAGTTTAACTTCTCATGTAAATGATGTAAAATAATTTTAATAGATGTTTCTACAACTGCTTGCAATGTTTTGAACAGTAGCAGTAAAGACATAAAAATTCATGAAAAGAAGTTTTACAAAGGAAAAAAAACAAACTAATTCCCAAAACCTGTAAGTACAAAAACTGTGAATAAGAAAGCCTTCTAATCATTTATATCTCTTATCCGGACCAAATCAGGAGATTGTATTCATTCCATGTGATGTTACTGAAACAAAGGTTTTGCCTGTAACATGGGGCTAAAATGAAAGATTTTCCAGATTAGCAGAACATAATTCACACCTATCTTGAAGGAATTAGCTTAAGACCTAACTAGAAATTGGCTTCATTTCATATTTCACTCTGAAAAAACTCACTAATGTGAGATGAATCCCAGTTCCCCATGGAAGGAGAGTGCATGGTGCATCTACCAGATGAATATCTAGCAAAACCACCACAAATTGAGATCTGTGTGTACCATGTATGAAGAGCAGGGCAGAAAAGGAGTGTAGCTGGAGTAAAAGTGCTGAGTTGGGTCTAAAATGTGGCAATGAGGGACAAAAATGCTGTTTTCTAAAAAAATTCTTTCTACACTGGGACCAGAAAATTCCTGGTGCCAGGTGTCCATGTACCATACTTGACAGCCAAATTCTGTGGCTAAGAGCACAATGTCAAATGTGAACATTCCCAAGTAAGCAGCAGAAGTGAGAGATTATCTTGTAATTGCCTGTGAACATAACCAAAAACAGGAGCTCCTTTTAAAAAATATGTGTAAAGTTTTTTCCTTATCTAGGTTCCTGACTTTTACTGACTGGGTAGGCAAACAGAACATAGAAGAAATATTTCTTCAACATGATTCTCGATTCTGGTGATTTTTCCAGTCATCAAAAGCTGTAGTAATATTTCTGTCTCAGTAATTCAAAAGTAGTACCCAGGACTTTCTCCTTCTTTTGGAAACACACAATATCTACTTTAGACATCAGATCAGATTACATATTTGGTTTTCATAATTTTTTCCTTGTGATTCTGCTACAAACCCACATTTAAAAAAAAACCCTGAGAGCTAAGAAACATAAATCCTTCATGACAGGAACATCTAGTAGATATAGCCAATATGGTAACCATAGGACTGCAACCAAAAATCCTTGTCCTATTAAGCTGGACTAAATTACTTTTGCCCTTGATAGACAGACCTAGGGAAAGTACATCACCACAAACCTTTCTGTTTTTCAGAGATCTTCCTCTGCTCACCTGTATCCCTTTTTATTACACTATTTCACTCCCAAATTTTTTCTGGTACATTTTCATGATCAGTGACTGATAACCTGATGCAGTTACAATTCCTGTTGTGCCTCAACTGCAGAGCTATTGCCCACAAACAGCAGAGAGGAAGGATTACATGCAGTATATGCAACTCCTTTCTAATGTTACTGAGGGAGTAATCAAAACATAGATGTGTCAATGTTTGTGTGACAGGAGAGCATAGAGTGGGGAAGAAGGTGAAAATAGCATGCTTCCTAAATTACAAATCCCAGTCTCAGAAATATAAGTAATTCCTTTCAGAGTGTGAAATAAGAAGTGTCTACACAGTAGTATCAAAATATGGAGTTTCAGCAGAATCTGTCATAAAGTTTGTAAAAAGGGATGCCTTTTGATCCAAGCACATTTTTTTTCCCAGGGATTTGGAAGAGCCAGAGTGCTACTGGTCTCCTAAATTATGGTTATCCAAAAATAGTTTCTCTCTCTCCTTCTCCTACTGATGATTAATTAGGAGCAATTTTCCCATGTAAGGAATAGATGTGTAGAAAATGGTCTATCTATATAGGTAGCTGAGCCAGTAATACAAAAGTTAGGTGAATCCTTAAAGACTTTCTCCAGACTTGGCCAAAAAGTGATATTACTACTGTAAAGGCCAACAGAACTGCTGACTGTGTCAGCAAAAATGTAAGCTACTCATCAGGTTAGCTGATGCTACAGAAAGGAGAGACTCAAGCAATTAAATCCTATTATCTATTATATTAATTTATTAGGTGGCAATCTACCAATCTAATGTCATGCTGCCGTGCCAGACTTCAGCTGCTGGGATGATAACAGAATACAGCTTGCTGAATCCTCCTGTATGTCAGATCCTCTGGCAATTTAGAGATCAGAGCATCAAGTGGAGGCTGAATGTGGCTTAGAGCCAACAGATAATTTATGAAGCAAGTGTGTAATAGCAGAAGCTCATCAAGAATGTAGAGAGCTAGTGCCTATGGTCCTAATTTCTTTTTATGTTATTACAATGGATTAAATGTTTAAGGTTCACATTGTGGAGAGCAAGACTCTCTGGGTTGATTTTCTGTAACAAATGAACCTCAGAGAGCAGCATCAGAAGATTCTCCTCTGTAAAATCCTTCAGCACCAGCTCTTACTGAAATACTTTTTGTTAAAAAATTAAATGGAAAATTACTTTCTCTCTTAAAATGAAACATTCAGAGAACTTTTTGCTTAGGTAAAGATTTTAATTTTCTTCAGCAGATAGAGCAAAATGCAGAATATTTTTTTCTCTAAAAAAGATGTTGAAAACAATTTAACTTCTTTGAAATTTATTGAAAAGATTAGGATTAAGGAAAAGATTAGAATGTATTTCTCAATATGTTTTATGAATGTCTAATCCAAAAAAAGAGGCAACTCTTGGCAAAAAAAGCACTTTTAGTTTAGTCACTTCAACAAAAGAAATATCCTACAAGAAACAAGTAGTAAACTGAAATAAATAAAATCTGTTGAAACAGTTGAAAACAAATTTATTGTTTCATAGAGAAATTCACTGAGATGATAGGATGTCACATAAGATACCCTAAGTAGGGAGTTGTGCTTTTTGCTAGTTTTAATGTTCTAATATAATTTTTATTTTAAATGTATGAATAAAAGTATCATTCTAATAATTGATAGTTCTGTATTGATTTATCATATGTGAAGTACACAGTCACCATAATTTTTTTTTTTAATTTTAATAGCTCTTAAATATTAGTAGGTACATTAAAATGAATAACCCTATTAATAGCATTGACAACTATCTAAAATTAGGTCAATTGTAGTATGTGTTTAAGTTTCTGTCTATTCTATTCTATTTTCATTATGTATTTTGAAAGTATCTATCAATATACAGCTTAAAGACCTGGTACAGGTCATCAGTAGCTACAGTTTTATACAGATTAATAAAGGCATGGTCTGTAGAGCTAAAAGTACAACAATACTGCAAAGGATCTAAATATTTGGGTATTTAATGGGAAATGCATGGAAGAGATGGAGATGCAAAATTTTTAACATATTTTTAAGAAAATATTACTAAACCAACGTTTCTTTATGCAGCCTGGCTTCAGTACTTAAGTCCTGAAACTGAAAAGAAAAAAGAAAATACATGTCTATAGGAACATATGTGATCACAAAAAATTTCTAAGTTCCCAAAAAGGCACATAAAACAAGAGAAAAAATGTTTTTGGCATTTTTAGAGTTGCCATTATTTTTCTACAGCCTCAGTTTTCCTTTCACATTGTAATTTTTGTCTTCTTGTTTATATAATTTGTAATGTAACAGTTTCTTTTCCCAAAATATTTCAGTTTAGGCAATAAAATCTTAAATATTTGCTTAGCTATTTTTTTGGCACAGAGCCGACACAGTGATACCAGCAAACTGTGTTAGTTAATGGAAGTAAATGCCGTGGGTGAGAATATCCAAGTACTAATTCAACTTCAGAGGAAGAAACAGGAATTTAGAAAGAACTGTTGAATGGAAGTGGGTCTGATGGAATTAGAAAAAGGTGATGGGAGGAGATTTAGGTGGACAACAGCAAAAAAATGTTGGAAGAAAAAGTCAGTTTGGTTCTTGAAAGAAAAAGTCTCATAAAAATCTCTGATAAGCTTTCTGAAAATCCAGTCATCCTTGCTTTGACCAGGGTTTTGTTTTGTTTTTCTCTCTTGCTCAAGACCTATGTATTGGTTTTTCATATCAAGAATTTGGTAGCAGGTGGCTGCACAAGTGACTCTGCAAGAAGCTGCTAGAAGCTTTCTCCCATGCCCAAGAGAGCCAGTGCCAGCTGGCTCCAAGACAGAGCAGCCACTGGCCAAGCCTGAAATAAGTGGGCCAGCAGACCAGCTCTCTCTCAAGGCCTTATTAAGGACAGCTTTGGGTGGGGAACCCAGGACGCTGCACCACTGGCTCCCAGACAATGCACAGCAGGAGAACAGCTTTGTCCTTTGGCAGACCTGGGGCTTCTATCCTCAAGAGAGTCCGCAGAAAATCAGTCTTGGCTCCTAATCTAGGGAAGTCATACCAACCAGGTGCTGTCCAGGTTATGGAGACCGAGTGAGAAAGGCTTTGGTTGATGATTTTCTTTCCTCCTCTGTTTTCCTCACCTGGGAATACCATTTTCAGTCCTTGATGTTATGTTTGCTTATTATTTCTAAGGGTGTTTACCATTAATGGCACTCCCATAAATCTTTGCTGTCATATACTAATTCAGAGGGGATAGCAGAATTGTGCATGGGTGCAGGATCGTGTACTGGGATGGGATGAGGAACAAACAGTCAGGAATATTGCCACTTTACCAGGACACAAAACATCAACAACAAACAGTCAACATCACACACCAACACAGACATCAACAATTCAGACATAACCAATAACTTATAACAAAGGCCAAGCCCATCAGCAACAGTGGTAGTGCCTCTGGGAAGGCAGATTTAAGAGAAGGAAAAAAATCCTGAGCACTCACACCTGGAGACAGGACTGGGAATACGTGATAGAAACAACTCTGCAGACACCAAGCACGGGAAGAAGTGGGGAGGAAGGGTTCCAAAGTGCCAGACCTACGATTCCCCTACAGCCCAGGGAGCTCCACAGTGGAGCAGAGATCCTGCACCTGCAGGAGACACACTCCAGGGCAGGGGGATCCCAAAGGAGGCTGTGACCCTGCAGAAAACCCATGCTGCAGAGGCTCCTGTGGGACCTGTGCAGCCATGGGAAGGAGTGCACCTGGAGCAGGTTTGCTGGCAGGATTTGGGGATTCACAATGAAGCAGTCTGCTCCTGAGGGACTGAACCCTGTGGAAGGGATCCCTGCTGGAGCAGTTTGTGAAGAACTGTGGGAAAGACTCACCCTGGAGCCCTGTCTCCCATTGTAGGAGCCCCACTCTGTAGGGACAGAGTGTCAGGAGCCTTCCCACTGAAGAGGAAAGAGTGGCAGAGCCCCCATTCCCGTCCTCCTGTGACACTGATGGGGATGAGCAAGAGAAAATGGAAAGTAAATTTAAGCCCAGGAAGAAGGGAGGTGCTGTTTTTGTAGGGAAGACTTTTAAGGTTTGGTTTTATTTCTCATTATCCTACTCTGATTTGATTAGCTAAATTAATTCATTTTTCCCAAGTCAGTTTCTTTTGTCCTTGATGGCAATTGGTGAGTGATCTCTCCCTGTCCTTCTACTGGCCCAGAGCCTTTTATTATATTTTCTCCACCCTGTCCATCAGAGGAGAGGAATAGAGTGGGCACCAGTCATCCACCCAGGGTCAACCCCCTACAGCCACTAAAGAGACCAGACTCTGCAGGAGTACAGGGGCAGTCAAGTGAGGATCCAGAAGGATGCATTCTGCACTCAGTATGTTCCATTTTGAGCAATATGAGATTTAGAGGCTTGTTCAATTTTCAGCAATATGAGATTTAGTGTCTTTCAACCTAGCCACATTTATAGAGTTTTTTGCATACAATCATTCATAAGCCAGATTTAAATTTTCACTCCAAAGCATAGTAACTGAATTAGTTATTTAAAATAATGACTGAGCATGGAAAAACAATTTATTTTCCCCATTACTGTTCTAAAATGGAATTTCATTGATTTTTAGGAGCAAATTTAGTATGTGGCAGTTATTCTACAATAAATACTGTGGTTCAAACTTTGGCCATATCTTTTTGGTAGGTTTTCTTTTTCTCCTTAGAAAGGAAAATGCAAGGTACATCTTGCTATGTGCAGGGCTACAGTTACTAGCCATAAAGACATAAGTACAGGACCAGGCACTTCACTTTCCTCAGAAATGTCTAACAACTAAGCCCTACAAATGCTGAACTAAAAATAAATCAGAAAAGCCTGGGTTTAACCAGCCTGACTCAAAATTTTACTTCTAAATGAGTCCTGCTGTGTCATTTAAATTCATCTGGGAGTATGGATACAGAAAAAAGCCTCTGAGCCACTTCTTTTTCAAATAGGCCTCACTGCTTCCTTTTTTTTTTCTTTTTTTCTTTTTTTTTAATAGACCATCAGAGATGGATTGACCTTAATGAATAGACTTAGAGAAATCATATTAAAATGAAAACACCGAGATGAAGTCTCTCAAATTCACTTTTACTCTGTAAAAACGAAAGGTATAGGACTTTCTACATGTAATACAAATCCCTTATTTTAATATTTTTTCTGAATTATTTTAATCAGATAAACGTGCATTATTATGGTTAATATCTATGTTTTGGACATTTGAGGTATTCATTTAGGTTTATAAGGTTTCCATTGTGGAAAAACTGATAAGCAGCAAGAGAGTTCTCTGTTATTAATATTTTTGCTATCACACATGTAAACACAGATTGAGTTAATCCTGTGATTGGATCTGTAATAGTTGAAGTAAAGCATAGAAATTACAGGCCAGAATCAAACTGGGATCCAGGTTATTTGGATATAGAATATTCATAAGCCTCCTAAAGACTCTATAGGATGTCTCTTTCATCTTTTGCAGAGGACTTTGAGCAATTTACTTATCTATATAGAGTAAAATAGAGAAGATATTCTGTCCCTGGTGATGCTTGGGGAAGAAATTGTTTGTTACTAGTAATAATTACTTTAATTACTTTCCATGTCACAGAACTTGGCGTTTAAGGTTGCATTAGTCTTTCATTCATTCAAAAAAAGATAAAGGGAATGAATAGAAAGAAATATAATGCCAAATAAACCAATGACAGAAGAACAGGGCAAGCTAGATAATGTGAAGTAAACACCAAGATTTTCAGATCTTTGAAGGACTATTTCAACCTTACAGAATAATTCCAGACTCCCTTCATTTATGCATACCTCTTGATCTTTGATGGGAAACAGTTAAATGCTTTTGGTTTTCAGGTAATTTAGCTGATGCTGCATTCTATGAATCTAGTTTTACACTGCAATTATGCTGAAATCAACAAAGCAAAACCTTTTTGTTAATAGACTCCTGTGATTTTTTTTTTTCTCAGCATTTTAGCCATTATCATCCCTATTGACTTGCTTATTACTTCTTAATGAGCTCTTTTGTTAGTCCTTCTAATCATCAAAAAGACTAGGAACATAAATCTGATTTCTCTCTTCTGCTTTCATGGTAGTGTTACTTCACTGATTTTACTTGAACACATATTTATTTCTACCTGTTTAATAGGATAATCAAATAGCATGTTTCTTACTTTTTTTTTCCTTATCAGTTCTAAGAGGACTCCACTTTAGCTTCTTTTTAACCCCTCACCAGTGGGACTGTATTTCTTATCATTACATTATGAATCAGATTAAATTCCCCTGTTGGTGTTCTCAGCAAGGCAGCAGCATCTTAATTTTATGTTTTGAGGCATTAAACAACATGTGTCAGGAAATGTTACAGCTGACTCTTAGATATAGAACTGTGAATAGGGACAGATAATTACTCAAATTGCTCTGGTTTTGCTCTTTTTAGTAATCTTGCAACCCATCAAAATCTACGTTATCAATTTTGTAACAACAGAAACCAGGGAACAAGATGTTGGGCACAAAAATTTTGCAGCCAAGAGTATCTGGCAGCCAAATTGTATGTTGGAGTATTTGAACACATCCAAATGCTCACTGCCTTTGAAAGGAGTTCCATCTGGCCAAGAATGGCCACCAGCTCACAGTCAAACCATGCCTCTGATTATATTGAAAGACAATTTATAATTCATGAACTGGCCTTCAAAAAGCCTGTGAAATCTTCAAATTATGTTTATTTAGATGCTTATTCTGAAAAAGAGACAAATAATGTGGGCTATGAATGGACTTTACTAGATATCACTAATGTATTTATTTCACCTACAAAAGGCTTGGATGCTAGAAAAGCAAGGATGGCAGAAAAAAATGTACTGGTTTTTGCTTGTGAATCCTATCCAATGAAATGGACCCTTTCTGCTATTTCTGTTTGTAAGTCATTCAACCTTTTTATTCTTTCTTCTTACACATAGAAACAAAGGATCCTGAACCTCTATGCTGGAATGTCTCCCATGGTAATACAAGCACCAAATACAAAAATTTGTTGTATGAAAAAGCAGAAATACACATTACTTTGGGAAAACACTTGACTAGATCTCGACTGTCAAACTCACTGAACACAAATTGAAATGTGTCAAAAGCATCAAGCAGTTGATTAAGAGCATGTCTACACTTTCTCACTGCTCTAAATTCATCATGACAATGATAGAGGGACCTTTGCTTATCACACTTACCTCCATTAAAGACATAAAAGATGTATATTGTCTAAGGCAGTGTAGGTGACTTCTGTGAATTACTGAAACACATAAATTTTATTTGTCAGAATGGCTAAGGTCAGCTGGCTTGTGATATGTGGAGACTATTTATCACTCTTTCTGAACTTTATATTAATTTATATTAACTCAGTATTTATTATTCTTAATAATGCTGGTATATATTTAATATATATTTCTATAAAATATATTTTTATATATTTGGCCTTTAATAAATTAAATAAGTTTACAATATTTATCAATGTGCATTTGTCAGTACTAGTGATATTCTGGACACTGCTTGCTCACATCCTGGTTCAGCATTACAATCTAGAGTGTGAGAAACAAATTTCTGTGACACTTGGTAATTGGGCCCTAAGATCACCTCTCACCTCTGTGTGAGATGGGCACACAAGTCCAGAGAGAGAGATATATAAATCTATAAGTCTTGTACTGCAGGAAGCTGATAGAGAAAGACAAACATCCTGTTCTCAACACAATTGGTCATGTTTCTAAACAGGAAAATATATTACAATGTAAAAGGGAAGCAATCTTCCTGTTGCCTGTAACATTTACCATGAAGATAGCAAAAGGAATTAAAGGAATCAGGAACACAGTCCAAAAGAAAGAAAACGATTTCTGAAGGTGAATGTGAATCACATCACACAGACACATTTTGCTGTCCAACCACCTCCACCTCCTTGCTGACAATGACTAACCATTGTCATTAGACAATTTAAAGCTAAAGTATCAAGAAGAATCCCATGGAATAGAGACAATAACTGCTTTGAGACAAATCAGATCTCCCACTGATCATGAAGAAAGTGGGGATAGTCAAAGAGCTTGTGGTCTTTGTGTCCATGAGAATACTGCAGGGTAGACAAGGAAGCAGGCTGAAACAAATGCAGAGAAGACTTGCAGATGACCTTTGCCTGTGTAAAGGACAAAGAATTTTGACTCTGTAGTACCCATTGCAGCACTGGCATTGGGTGCTGAATTTACTGAGAATCATTTATATGGAGGAATGAAGATAAACCACATTTCCTTCCTCTTTATTTCATCTTTTCCTTCCTTATATCTGACCTAATTTCCCACTATAGTTTCAATATTTCTTCTCCAATTATTGTGTTTTGTCACCCCTCCTCATCCTCTTTTCCTCTTTTGTGGATGTTCTCACATTCTTGTGTCTCTATATAATTCTGTTTTCTTCTTCTTCAGAAGTATTGCCTCTTCCACTTTCTATCATATTCATCCACTCAAACTAATTTTCATAGGCATAGTCTAAAAGTCATTGCATTTTTACTCACTTTCCCTGTCATCTTTCCTGCTGAATTTCAACTACACATGCTGTCTACACAGATTTTGCTGTAATGAAAATAATTACTGGTGATTACCAATTGCTGGGTATCAGAATACAGATTTGTTATCACCTGAAGCAACCTTGAAAGATATTATGCTTCTTCCATTTTAATTCTTTAGAACATAAGGTAGACGCTATAGAAAATAAAATTGTGTTTGCAGGCAAATTTTTTTATCTCCCTTTTTCATTTTTTTTACTTTTATTACATCACAATTAAACACGAAGTAAAGAGATAAAATATACCCAGCTGGACTTCCAAAATTATACAAAAAGTAAAAAAAAAGGCAAAGTAAATATATATTAGCTTGTTTTTTTCAGTAGTAGAATCACTGTTTTTCTATTTTGACATATTCTGGCAAATTAAATTCCACCAAAATCCTTCTATCTATAACTTTCCAGTTTGGGCAACTCTTTATGCAGTGCTCTTCTTAGGACTTCTGAAATGCTTTTTGATATCTAGAATAACCTGACTTTCTTCACAGGGCAGACCCAAACCTTATGGAGGTTTTAGTAATTCTGAACATTCATGAGCAACTGAATGTTTCTGCCTCTCCTTCCATTGAAGTCTCTATGGATCATTTCAGTCAGTCCTCCAGAGTTTAACAGTTGCTTTTTTTGAGGGAGAAACATCACATCAGGTTTAGGAAGATTCTTTCACAAAAAATGTTTATGAAGATGAACAGTTTACACATTGAGCTACTACATTTATTTTAAAAACTTCTTTTAGAAATATGGTTTTCCCTTTATAACATGCTAACTGAAAACATATCAGTTCAACAGCTTGTCTATCTAATTTTTGTTAAACCTCTTAAATATTAATATAAAATACTCTTAATGTAACATTTTGCCTCAGAAACTATTTTTGTAATTTATAACTCACGATATCACACTGAAGACTTTTATAACTGTATTTACATCTGGTCTAGTACTCTGTATAGACAGATGTGTATGAAAGAAATAGAATGTTGAATGTATTTTCTACAGAATTTCTTGGCAATACTGATATTGCAGGGCTGTATTAGAAAATAAACCTAACAGAGCAGTGCAGAAGCTTAAGACAGTAAAAAACATCCACCATGAGAGTGACTCAGCTATAGAAGCTGCCCCTGCAGCATGACTTCCTGTACCACTGCTGGGAGTAAAACTATAGAAATTGCAAAGGAATTACTTTCACAAAATTCTATGGAATCATAAAAAATTGCCCCCCCCAAACTTCTGAAATCATATCAAAATGAAAGCTCATTAAAAGATATTTAGAAAAGCAGGTGAGAAAACTACAGCGATACAGAACAAAATGTCCAATTTTCATACTGAAAGGGAAATGTTCTGTTTTATTAAAATTCAGACTATACAGATTGTGAAAAATCTGCATGTAGGCAATAATAAGTTACCATTTTGAATGCAGAATTAGATGCTTTTCAAAAAGAATACACAGAGTAGGAGTAACAGAATCCCAAGGAGAAGATTTATTTTCTGCATGTATGAGATTAACAACCTAAACAACCTGAATAAATATGAGACAAAATAAACCATGCTATACATTACTTGGAATATTCGTCATATTATTAAGCACATAACCTATATTTCCTCTGCTTTAAAGAATTTATAATTATGTGTAATGGTTTAAGCTGATTTTTTTAAGAAAGTCTTAAGACAATTCTAGGTATAAATTAAATTAATCAAAAGAAAGGGTCATCAAATTGTGTCTTCTATAGCATTTTTGACTGAAGAATGCCAGTTACAAAATTCAAATTATTATTTTTCAGAGACACAATTTTGATTATAATGGATTCCTAAGAAAGGCAAAGAAAATTAGCACACTTGAATCAGTAATAGTAACAAAATCAGAAAAAAAAAAATTGGAATCCATTAAGGAAGACTTCATTTTAATAATAAGTATGCAAGGACTTTCTTAGTCAAATATTATGCAGAGACAGGTAATAATGATTGTGAAGCCTAAATGTATTGTAAATCTTCACCTGCTTGAAAAAATAGAGAGGACCAATTGGAAGAAACACAAAAGTAGGGAATTATCTTCCTCTGAATTATACTCTATGGGCATCATCATTTGTAATACTGCCCACATCTTCCAGTAAATGAAGGCCTATGCAGAAAATAAGTTATTAAATGCTGTCAACCATATATATAAGTTTCCATTCTCTGAGACAGAGATTTCCTGCCTCTTTGAGCCAAACTAGTTACAATGAACCACAGTAAATTAGAAATATTTAATGGTCACTATGCAAGCAAGCTTCACTGAATAACAAATATATACCTCCTAAAATTGCAATTTTTATATTATTTCTCACAGTACTGTTGTTGTTGTTGTTTAATTCTTGTTTAATTCTTGTTGTTATTATTATTAATGTCTTTGTTCCTGATGCCATAACAAAAATCCACAAAGCCTAATAATAGATGAACAAGCACTGCTTTACAAATTAGGCACTTAATAGTTTATAATACTAATAAAAATATATTGTTAAAATAATTCCACCAGGATTCTACTCACAATCTATAATTTTGTGGATAAGAGCAGTTATTTTAATCTTGATACTTTTTTAGATTCTAACAACTGCAGTTTAAAAGAATATATGTAAGAATGCTCTTACTTCTTTGTTTGACATATGGCAAACATAATTAAGGTCCTGATCAGTTGTGTTTTAATCAAGTTAAAAAATACAATCAAGAAAGATATTATTGGATGAAATTCAACCTTTATATAAGCCCATCAGCTGCTTATACCAGATCTTGTTGTGGTATGAAAATAGATATTGTTGGTGAGAGAAAAAAAATCCTTAATATCCAGAAATAATGGCCTGCTATCTTTCCCTTTTGATTATCTGTTGATCACATGATTAAATAGTTTTTAAAATAAACAAGATTTTTTTAAAGTTGGATTTTTGAAAATTCATTTACACATAACCTAGAGACTTGTGAATATACATATATCAGTTTAAATGGAAAACTTTCTTGCTAATTTGAGACACAGAATGGCAGCTTCATCCTAATGGATCTAGGATATCTCTAAAATTCAGCCTAATATTAAATGTCTTTATAATTCTCAAATTTTCCCTAGACTCTTCAGAATTCCAAAATGGCAGCCAGACAGTCTATTGGGAAATGAAATATTATTCAAAATGTTCCAGATCTACCATAACAAAGTGCTGCACTGCCTGTTTTTAAATTATATGGCGATGGAGCAGACTAAAATTAAAGATGCTGGAAGAAATTCTAATTGTATAAAACAAAACAAAAAAAAAAATCCCAAAACAAACAAAAAAGCCAACCCCAAAAAAGCCCTTCAAAACCAAAAAGAAGAATAAATTTTAATTTTGATTTCCTATGGGTCTATGGGTGATATAAAATTCCTTGAGTTACATATTATTGGAATGGCAGGGAATCTCAATTTAGTACAAGTAAATTGAAAAAAAATATGTACCAAGCCTAGGTGATAATTTAGGCAGTAAATTCATCATTTTTAAGTTAAGATTATCAAGAGTAGAGACCTTGAATATCTTATTTCCAGACAAACATCACTGTGAATAGGGAAAATGTTCAAAGGAACAAACATATGAAAAGTCTATGGATCTCTCTTTTCATGGCTCAGAATATTGTGTTAAGTAGCACCTCCACCTTTATTTTAAACTAGATTTCCCTTATGTGGTGCATCATTAATATAGACATCTCTAGAGAGGAATTTCCAAACTGGTTATCCAAATTTATCTTGCTACTCCTGGGTCTTAAACAAGCACTTTAAAATCTGTTTTACACCCATATCAATAAAGATAGTTGTCTAACAGGAATTAGAATAATTTCCTTTTTTTTTTTTTATTTGTTTGTTGGTTTGTTTGACCTCATTTACACAGCCCCTAATCTGAGCTCTCCTTAGGTTATGACAATGAGCACTGAAGTATTTGTTTCAGGGCAGGTTCTAATGTTTTTTAGCATTTTCACTGGCTGAGCCAGTTCATGGTCCTTGCTCCTGCCTCTTACAGCACCAGGCTGGCACTCTGAGCTCCACTGTGCTCAGTGCAGGGGAGGAAACACAGGAAGATGTCACCTCAGGCTACACATTTCTGGTGGAGATGAATCTCACTAATCCCAAAGTATGAGCCACACCACCTTGGCTTTTTCTTCAAACTTTCCCCTCCTTCTATTTTTCAGTTTTTCTTCACACCCTCACCATTATTCTGTCTTTAGAGCCAGACAGCAGTCAAATTTTCTGTTGCACAGGAAATTCCAACATTTCAAAACTTGTTTTTCTTCTGTATTAGACATCACGTCATTTCATATTAAGCATTAACACTACTGGCATGTCATATTATATTAGAGTATGATACATTAACCAAAATATTATATTATTTAATTTGCAGCATTATTTTGGTTATGTAAGACTGGTTTTTATATATAGTTTATTTTACTTTTCTATTACTTTAATACCAGATGCTTTTTCATTGTCATGCTCAGTGTCAAACGTGCCTCATTGCAAGAAATGTAAAACACACCATATTAAAAAACATCATTTCTTATTATCTTCTCCTAATTAGACTAAAAGGTTTGAACTGACATTACTGAAGTGTGACACACACTAATCACAAATCAACCACGAGCTCATTGGAAGGAGAGCTAATTTAATCTGTTTATTGGCTTGATCTTTGTAAAAAAAAAAAAAAGCACAAGCATTTTTTGCAAATGAAGAATAGAATGATTATATAACATAAAAGAGAGCCTTTATTCATTCAAAATCCAAATTCAGTTCTCTAAACCAAGACATAGTCTGTTAAAAAGAAACAGACCAAAGCTGTTTACCCACCACCATGAATATGTTCATGTGCACATACTCTTTGTGGGACATCACTTAATGAAATTGTAGCTTTGGCCATTGCAGAGACACCTATTTGTGACTGAAGAGGTGGTCACTTGGAGCACAGGGAGGGAGCAGAGTGCATTAGCAGGATCACCAGCCAAAGTGCTGATATTCGAAATATACCTCGTTTTGCTTGATTTCCAGAGAAAAAAAGAGGACTGAAACTAGCCATTATGATTCTAAACTTGACAAATTATGTAAAACCAAAAAAATATTAATTAATGAAAAAAAGACCAAACCAGAAATATCCTTGCATGTGATATGGGCAGGGCATAGAGGAGTTATCCAGAAGGGAGTGTAAATATTGAAATTATTGCTGGTTATATGCTTCCAGGAAGATAAGAGACATTTAGTCTAGGAAACTGCTTATTGGCAAGATAATTTAATTTTTTTTTTTTAATTTAAAGTAACTGAGAGCAATGTGATTGTGACAAAAGAAAACCTTGGGTCACTGTATGAGAAGTGTTTTCCTCATCCATTCCTATCCTCTTGTCCTTGCTCTACTTAGTCTGATTCAGCTTTTTCAAGGTGACAGGGAAGATGACTTTCTTACAGAGATAAACAACATGACAGCTTTGAAATTCACAGCAATGTTCTGCAGGGATACAGTTTGATGACAACTGTCTTTGGTAGAGCCTTTTCACTGCTGCTTTGCCATTCTCTCTTACCCAGCATGTGAGGTGTATACATTTCCACACAGAGTCAGATGGAAAATCTGTCAACATTCAAGGAGAGATGAATAGTATTGTAAAGGAAAAAAGCCTCTACACATCCTTAGCTAAATGTTAAAAATGCAAATCTAGACATCAAAAAAGATAGAATAGTGAAAATATAAGAAGAAATTATTGTTTAGCTCTTAGCTTACAATAAAATGAAAAGAAATATGCTTTTCAGGTTGTTAAATAATGAAATTTACACTAGACTTGGCAACACCAGACTTAAATCTAAGAGCTGGTCATTTTAGTGTTCCATTTCTGGCAGTGGAGGGTATCAGACTTTACATTTTTATCTCTTTCAGGAAGAGACTTTTAGGCCTCATATATATAAAAGACAATTTTGCAATAAGGCGAGTCGAAGATGTTTCCTGAACATAAAGAGAATTAACAATAAAGGACTGCAACCCCAATGTGTTACTGGAAGACATTTTCCTCTTTGGTGAAGGTGAAAATGCAGCAGAAGTGAATGTCTTCCTAGGAGGACAAGGAAACCTTAAACACTTACTTTTCCATCAAAACCAGAATATTTAATGGACAATTTATCGACTTTTAAGAAATATGCTGTTGTTCTTAGATTTTCCATTAACCTAAGGTCTGTGCTCAGAAAATCTGACATTCTGAGTCAGAAAACTCACTTTCTGTGAAGACAAATCTCTGTTAAAATTAGCAAAGTTTAACAAGGAAACATCACTTGATTTCAGGAAGTATACAATAAACACAGGTTTTAAAGACTGATAATTTTACTGACCTCCTTATAATTTTACCCAGCACTTATATCTCACCTTGACTAAAGTTTCTATGGAAAAAATTTAGAGAGTGAGTGATAAACTGCAAGAGAGGTTCAAACTAAGAGATATTCCTAAAGCAGTTATGTAATGAAACAAATGAAATGAAACATTATAATTCAAAGCCAGTCAACCAGTATGAAATGCTCTTGACAACTTTTGCTACTTGGCATCTAAATTACTCACTGTCTCAGCATCCTTGGAAAGCAGTCTGCCACTTCTTAGGTTGAGATTAAAGAAAGTACACATTATTTATGTGTATTTTATTCCTTATATTTTTCACTCATGAAAGACCACCACCATAAATACATGGACACAACCCAGGAAATTCCAAGCAAGATAGGCAAGCACATGGTGTACCATTATTTACAGGCTATCAGTATCAGTAAAACCATTTGCAAGACTATTTGGGGTGAAATAATACATTTCTGGATAGGGAGACAGCACTAAAGGTGTGCATGCCTACCAGTGCTCAGGTCTCTTTGTACTGAACCACTGAGAGGAGAGTTTCCTGCTCTCTGGGAAGGAAAATGTGGCAAGCCTATCAAGTTGCTGAGCAATCTCTAGCTGCAAAACTCAGCAGCTCTGTGCTGTGTGGAAGGCAATGGGCAAAAGGACACACATTTGTGGAAGCAGATTCCCAAGGGCACTCCTCTGGCTAGCAACATTTTTCTGCATCTTCTTTTCCTACAAAAGTCCAAAGTACAAACACTTTTTGCTTTCATGAGGCTGCAGAAGACACTGTTCTAGACCAGACTAAAAGTCCACCTAGTTCAGATCCTGTCTTTGTCACTGTCTGACTTGGAGGCTGCTTTGTCTTGTCATCCTGATCAGAACCATGCTTTTGAAATTTATTGCATGTGATTCTGTTCCTAAGGTTTCTCTTCACAGCATAATGTGATCCTTAGCCAGGGAGAAAGTTTTTATAATTCCATTATTTGTCCAGTGAGGGGGTGTTTCAAACAGAATAGATTGCTGAGCTTTCTGACTGATTGTCCTTGAGCTTTTCTGTCAGAGGATGTTCCTCAATATTTCATATTTACTAGTTCAGTGGTCCAACGTTTTTTCCAGGAAATAGTACATATACTTAATGGAAGTCTGATATGCCTGATGTAAACCCACCTCAAGGATTTTTGTCAGCACAAGTATCTTTCAGCAAATAAGTGGATGATGCTGTTGTTCCTCAATCAGCCATGAGGTGGCTGTTAAGTTTTCCATAACAAATTTCATTCAAGGCATGCCTGCCCATCACAGTGTAAGGACTTAATGGCAGTTTTGTCACAATCTATGCAAAAATTGATGCTGCTCTCAGCTTGTGCAGGAGCAGCACTGAAGAGCATGGAGCTATCCAAGGCTGTGAAGTGACAAGAAGTTGCAGGGCATAGCTGGGAAAATTGTTCACAACGTTTTTTCTGCCATTAGTTAGAATTTGAAACAGTGTATTAAGGGGTAACTGGAAATGTTAAATATTCTTATATCCTCCTGATTAGTTGTTTATTTGGGGGTTTAGGTGTTTGGTTTTGTTTTGGGTTTTTTAAATGATTGTCACTTTGCTGTCTTGTCACACTAGTAGCCACAAGTGTACAAGTTACAGCTTTAAATCTTCCCAGTTCTAACCTATTTAGTGTACCTTGCAATGTTTCCAAAAATATTATTGGGAGTTATTTTGAGAAAAAATTCCAAATCCTCTCCCACCATAGCCAAAAACTGGGGCAAAATCAAAAAGTACTTACAGAAAACAAGCAAATTATTAGCAAAACATTTTTCTTCTTTTGTTACTTTCATCAAATAATATTACTGATCTAAATAAATATAATAACAAAGATTGAAATACAATTAGTTCTTCTGAGACAGCAAATATGGTGTTTAAACCAAAGGTTATCTATAGAAGGACTACAACATTACACTGGATTTATTTACACAGCATTTGTAATGCTCAGAATTGCTGACCAAGGATGTAATAAACTGCTTCAGAAAGCAAAAATATATGAAATATAATGCAATTGTGAACAATTCATTCAAATATGACCTGCAAAAGATGTGAGACTTCTCCTATACACTTTGATGTATATGCTGCTTTCCCAAGAAATAAGACACTGACTGAATTATCAATAAGATGTGCAATTGTTCATGCCATTGATTTGAATCTTTAGTGTCAACTTTCACTTTAAATAGACATTTCTCTTGCTTCTGTTGTCTATCCTCATAATACAAGCCAGACCTTTGCTCAGAGTAGTTGAATTCAATGCTACACAAAATTTTTTTTACATTAGTATTGATAGCTTCTGAACTACTCCAGCAATGTTTCACAACACAATGTTTTAAGAATTTTTACTAATAAAAAAATTCATCAATAAAGAAAAAAATAAATTCAGCCTTTGACAAGCTCAGATGAAGTTAAAACACTAGGACTGAATGTGTAGTAAGATTTAAGTCATAATACTATTAGAGTACATGCTTAGAGTGTGACTAGTATAATTATATGTGAATAAAAAAATATAAATTTTTAAAAATATTTTGTGTCATAACAAGCAAGGTCATTTTCCTACCAAGGCATTTGCCTTGTGTAAAAAAATATTACATTTTTAAGGTTCAAATTAAAGTTATTAGAATAAAGGTAGCATAAACTAGTTCTTTTTTTTTTTTTTTTTGTAGCATTAAATTCTCAAATACTGTATTTTAATAAGAGCTTAGAGATTGTGCTTTTCCTTTTATGCATTTCATTACCAAAGCACTGCAAATGATGTTTAATAATCATCATTTTGGCTTTATTACAGAGGTCTGTTTCTCTTCAAATTGGATTTTTATACATAACTGGAAGTCGGAATTAATTTTTTTTTTTTCAGTCACAGCTAGTTTCTAGGTGTAAAGAGAACAACATTTTCTCACCACATGTACCAGTGTGACTCCTTTGTAAAGAGAGGTTAAAGATAATTGTAAATAGCACGAGAGTGTCAGATAAATTACAGAAAAAGTATCTCCTGTCATGGTTATTTCCTGACTGGTAAATATTTAGGTCTTAGTATAGGTCTTGAGGTTGTGGATTGTAGACAATTAACACCTCTTTCCCTCAGAATTACAATTTGTCTTTAGGAAAATCACCATTGCCAATATCCATAACAAAATAAATATTTCAGTACAAATTTTAATCTAGCCTATCATGTTAAGCACTGTTAAATTTGATTTTTTCCCCTTTTTCTGCTAACTTTTGAAATTTGAAACTTTATAGTTTTCTTATAGCTGTGAGAAACAAATTAGAGCCTCAGATGTTCACAGACAGCTGTTACATTATATTGGTTTATTTGCCTTGCTAGAACATGGAATACCTGCCATTATTGCATTATTGGATTATTAATTTAGATACATAGCTTGCATCAGCTTTGATTTCTGATATTTTCAACATGTACTTAAATTCTTAAAAAAATGTTAAAGTCCTTGATTCTGTGGTCTGTATAGAGGTATAGAACTGAATATCCTTATGAATCAATCATCAACCTCTGAACTTCCCTTGGTTATTTTAACTCTTCAAATATGGATACAAGGAACTAAGTCTTGTCACAGAAATTTAAGATACAGGTTGGTTTTTTTTCTTCTGAAACACACACTTACATGTGGCCATATGACTCAGATACATACACTCTTAAAATTAGATGCATTATTATAGAATTAGTTAAGAGTACTAAACATACAGTTGAGAGAAAGGATAACTATGCATTGGATGTGAACAGTAAAAAAATAAGTTAAATTATTATCCTTGGTAAAATAGAAGAACTTCTGACTGGGAAATAGGCAAAAGTAAGACCTACATTTAGTTAATCTTCCTTTAATGTTTCAAATAAATTATTCATGTTCTCAAGCAACAAAATGTTGACCTTTCCTTATAATACAATGTAAAGTTCACTTTGGGGTGAACTGTGGTGACACACTTAATTACTAAAGATTCACTTGCAATTCATATTTCTTCCTATATATATTTCAAAGGAATAAAAATGCACAGGAACATGAGATTAACAGAAATTCCAAATGCCTTTGCCAACATCTGAAATTTCATCCTGAACACATTGCTTAAAATTTCTCATAACAACTTCAGTTTTTAATATTTTAATTGGAATTTAATTCCATGAATTTAATTAAATACTGTAAATTCTATATTCATCAGTGCTCACAGACTTCCTACCTACTAGTTATATTAGCAGGTGGTTTTCATATCTGCAAAGTGTTTCTATATATTTTTATTCATGTAGGAAATTACTTAATTTCTCTTTGATGCTGTTCTTGAGAAACAAAAATGTTGTCACATTTTTTGTGCTAACATCTTTTCAGAAAGAGAAATTACAAACTACTGGCCTCCTGCAGTAAGGGAATTTGGCAAATGCTAATGAGGATGAGAGATAATGAACAGCATGAATTTCAAATTAAATACATTTCATTTGGTCATGAGGTTAAACTTCTTTTCCAAAGTGCTAACAGATACTTTGGATATGGATACATTACACTGAAAACCTAAAAGTGACAAAAATGAAGGTGACAAAACTTTCTGTCTTTGCATTAAAAAATTCACAGGTGTTTTATACCCAACCAAGAATTTAATCTATCTGCATTGCTACTAAAACTGTGAAATAACTGTGACTGAAAAAGGAGTTAGAAGACAGCTTCAGAAAAAGATCTGAGGGAATCTAAAGGTGGACAGTGCAGGGTTGTGCTTTCAGGAACTCATCTATCAGAGCAGAATGGAGAAAACAGAGTCAAGGCACAAATGGACCTGGGTATCACAGACAAAAGGAGCCATCTCACCAGGCTGGTATTGCCCAAGTCCAAAAGGGAAACATGACACAAAAAATACTTAACCATAGTTTTTGGCACATAAAAGGTTATCTACTTGCCACTACCCTTCTACAGTACTACACAGCCTCCATGCTGTCTTTTATGTATTTCTGCTAGGCAATTATATTGTGAAACTATTAAAAACATAAATAGAGTATTATATCAATCCCTGAGATTCTATTCCTGGTTCTGCTACAGCGTAAGCATTTCAGGGCTGTAAAACATTTCAGTCTTAAACTCACAGCTGAGTAAGATCTCCTTCACTTTTCAAGCAGTTTAGTGTATGTAGCTCTTAAATGTGCATCTTACAGCATGCCAGTTTTAATATTTTCAAAAGAAATGTGTATCCCACCCACAAAATAGCTTTTATCTGTATGGGTTGGCAGTATGAGTTGTAGGCAAAGGTCCAAAACATAATTTCCCAGGTTCCCTACCCAAGTGTGTCTGGTCTGCTGGAGGGAAGATTTGAGGCTGTCCTCAAGACCCCTCAGCTCCAGGTGCCCAGCCAGCCAGGAAACATGGAATGGCTAGAGAGAAATGGGATCTTTCACCAGGCAGCCACATCAGCTCAACTAAACCCCTCTTGGGACTAAATCCAGAGGCTGCCCTTAAGAACATAGACATGTCATCTGAGTATTAATAATGTCTTCCAATTCAACACACATAGTCTGGCTTGAAAATGGCTTTGAGTTTTTCTGCTTCTTGACTGAGTTAGTGGTAGGATTTCCAAGGGTCACCCCTCTGTAGCTAATTGAACATCCTGATATTAAATTACATACACATGTTGACTCCTTAATCACCAGAATATGCTGCTTCAAGAAAAAGGGAATTAACTTCTTGGCAGAGCCACTGGATTATTCTGAGTACATATAATTGTTCCAAACTCTTGAAGTAAAATAATTTAGTTCATAACAGCTTTTGCAAAACAAGTCCCTCCTTCTCTTACATGAGGCTTGCACAACCTGTACAGGTAAACAGAAATTGTGTTCATGCATCTGTCAAAAGAGCAATTCAACATTTTAATGATAGAAAAATTCCAGTCTGTCACATTATATATACATGTGTTTTCAGAGATAAATTCACTTTGCATTGCCTTGCACTCTTTTTGTCTGTTAAGCAGAAATGTATCATTAGTAAGATATAATTCTTGGATTTCACATATATGCATAGATACATCCATTTACAGATTTTCTTTCTTAAATTTGGGTATCATTATTGCTCTGAGTAAATTAATCTGTATAAAATTGGCTGAACAGCCAAGTCTTTAACTTTGTTTTACAGCTGAAACTGATTAATGATATGACTCCATGTCTTAAAAGCTAGAATAATTTGTTGCCTTTTAGAAATAATATAGAAATTATTGCTGTCTGCACAGAAAAAAAAAACATTCTGTCATTAAAGAATTAGTAAAAGTTCTTAACAGCACAGTGCTAATTGATCTTTAAATTATTCATAGAATTCCTCTGGGTTCTTATTCTCCACAGGAAGGGTTTAGGTTTTTTCTTTTTTCCTTGAGTAAAATGACTTTATCATTATTTTAATTTCCTGTAAAGTAACTAGCTTTTGTTTGGAGTTTAAATGAAGGACTGAGTCCATTAATATATAGACTTAAACATTTTTTTAAGTTAAGACCTTGACTGACATATAAAAATCAACAGAAGACTTATAGTCATTTCATAGTAATTACATTAGCATTATCAGGAAACTGAGAATAATTCTGTCTGCAATATAATTTTGGCTAGGAGGTTGCATATCATTGGTTCCCCCCACTACTTATTAAAGTTTGGGTTTGCCTTAAATAAACATGTTCAGTTATCTGATTAATGAGTTCTGCTAACCTTTGTCAGTGTGTAATTCTGCATATGTTTCTTTGTCATGAGAAGATTCATGTTTTGTGTCTAGCTGTATACATCTAGAAAGAAGGTTTTTTCTCCAGTTCTCTTGTGATTTTCTGAGGGGAGGGAGATGTTTGTTTGTCTTTAAATCACTACAGAGAGAATTATTTCTCTCCTGAAAATATCTTTAAGAATATTTCCCAGGTGTCATAAGAAAAAAAAGCAATGTCGGACTTGGATTTTTACTATTATGGTTTACAACTTCTTTTCAGTTCTGCTGTTCATATATATGGTGTATATAATCCCATATACATGACAGTATATTGACATACTCCAGAATAAAACTCTGATCCAGAGCATGCACATTAAATGAAATCTTTCTCATTCAAGAAGGCATTGTCTGTGAAACTGCAAGTACACTTTTATGCAAGTTATCCAAATCAGGCACACAAGTTACATGTACAAATGGAACCACAGAACACAAACCATGTAAGGATTAATTAATTAACCATGCAGCAAACAGCAGTTTCAGTTCACAATTATCACAAGCTCTTTTAGGATGCATATTTTACTAATGAAAAATAGGTACTAAAGAGAATCCAGCAAATTCAAGACTGAATGCTTACTGTCTTGATCTCATTTGATAAAGCCTACACAATGCAAAATCCACTAGAACATTCACTTTATGTCAACTTTATTTCCCTTTACTATTTAAGTGTCTAGCTAACTATTGCAACACAGAGTGAGAGAAAAGAGCCCTTAAGAAGTATTTAGTCACTGCTAGTGGTCTTCTGCGTCATTTGGGAGCTAACTTATGGATTGCATTTCTGTCACCATGCATTAGGACTCATCTAGTATGGAAGTTGGACCAAAAATGTTTCAGAGCTCCTCTGCAGTCTATTTATTTCATAACTCAGAGATAAGACTGAAAGAGTACAGAAACACCTGTGGTGGAAAGGAAAAATGCGTAGTTGAAATGTGCTACTTCCCTTATTCTTTTCTTTCTCTTTAGACTACATTAGATGAACTAATGTGCCAATTGGCCTACATTGTGCTAAAGCTTACTTAACAAGGCTAATTGGAAGATTTCTTTTATTCATGGAAATAAATAATTTTGGAAGTCCATAAGTAAGAAAATAATATTGAATAAGAAATTCCCAGATATTAAATTACTGACAGTTAGAAAATTCCTAAGGATCAGTACCATGTATACTTGCTCCTTTCTTCATCTTCTTAAGTATCTGTCCATGGCCACTAAAATTAAACTCTAGACCCTTCAGTCTTAGACATGACTCAGTATGCACATTAGTTTTTTATTCTGTTTAACATTAAGGCTTCTCATCTGATGGTATTTATCATGTCAACAAGTGATTTGTGACTTTCTTGGACTCTGAATTTTGGCCCAAATATGTTTTCCCAAAAGTTAGCTTTACTCTAAAGTAAAATGGGCAGTAAATTAGCCTAACAATGTCCCATCAACAGGTGGGCAAGTCTGAGAAAATAGACTTTTTGGGTCAAGCATAATTTTAAGATACAGCCTTTGTGTGTCCTACAGCACCACAGACCAATTGGAATCCTAAGAATCACCTGCAGAACCAGATGAGTACAATTTAATAGCTATACATAAGGTACAGCATGATATGACAGTCTTACACTCTGCACAGCTTCTGGATGAGCCCTGCATGTTCAGTTTAAGAGCCTGTTCCACTCACCCTGACTTGAACCATAAAAGATCATTTCCTACAGTAAAAACACAACCTATTCCATCTTCACCATTGTTGCACTATGATAAATGTATTTTGGAGTTTTTACTTGTTCCACTCTTCTTCCTTCAAGGACAAGATAAGCAGATACAGCTTTCTTTTCTTTCCTTTAATTTCAAGTATTTTTCAATATTATTTGTTTTATTTCATTTCATGCAAGCAGTCAGTACATAAATGCATGAACAAAAAGATTTAGATTTTCAAAAGTTAATTTTAAATATCTCTGGCTTTTACATTAGAACAATTACTCTTTTACAATTGCTCTTTTTGCAAATATAAAGCAATATAAAGATGTGAAAATCTCACAGAAAAGGCAATTAAACACTGTGTCTAGAGTGGGCCAATGTCAGCAGTCATCAGGTAGAGAGATTTTGATATGGCAACCAACACCCAGGTGCAGTAGATGTTTTTCAAAAGGCAAATTACTTCTCTGGAGTCCCAATGTGGTCAATGGCAGCAGAAAATAAAGAACATGTGTTCACAGAAACATCTACAATCTGCTTTTCATTTTAATGTGATATATTTCTTTTTTCTTTCCAGAGGATGTTTTATTAAAATGCAGAAATGGCTAATCTAGGTTTTAAAATTAACCTAAGATCAGATATTTTTAACATAAAAAAATGCAATCAGGCAAGAAGCTTGTGTTAGAAGTTGAAGCCAAATGTAAGTTTAAACAGCCAATCCATAAACTTATTATTAAATGACATTTTAAAGGGAGTGGTTCCAATTTGAGCCTCCATCCTTCCTCTTTTCTGACAGTTACCCAGCATTCACAGCCATTATTCTTGACCTCTCTCTCCTACTCTGCCCCACTGGCTTCTTTCCTGGTTTTCAACCATATTCCAAAATCTCTTTACAAAATTGATCAGATGACACCAGCTATTCCTCAAGCTTTTCTAAATTTTCTCTCACTTTATTTAGAATCAAAAAGCTCTGCTGCTCCTTTATGCAAGTTGACTACTAAGCACTGGCATCTACTTTCTTTGAAAGATGCTTGATTGTTATTTAAAACCTGAATGACCTGACTCAGCTCAGCTGAATAAAATGTTAAAACTCCCCTAAGTTTATGGATAAAACACAAGCCAATGGATATTTTATACTGGATTTTGGATAGGACGTGGTCTCACTGCAGGATTAGAGAAGTTTGATGCATCTTTTTCTCACTTTTGCCACTGACTCAAAACATATAGCAGGATGCATTAATTTATTCTTTGAGTCAGACTTTTAATTGCGTATTCAATGGAATGAGACTTCTAAACGACTAAAAAAACCCTGCATACACTGGTACTTTTAGCTGTAAGCATTCCTTATTTTTTAAACTCTCTCTCTCATCCTTGGTCTCTTTACCTGTAGCACAAAAATCAGATTACTCACTCACTTATATTGAGGCATTTTGAAATGTTAATTGAAAGATGCTTTTCCAGCACAATATTTATTTACTTATTTATTATTGTCTCTCCATTCAAATGGAACTTGAGACATAAGCAGCATGCAGGTAATTTCAATAATGTTATAGAATCATAGAATGGCTTGTGTTGAAAGGGATCTTAAAGATCATCTAGCTCCAATCCTCCTGCTATGGACAAGGGCAGCTTTCACTAGGTCAGATTGCTCAGAGCTCCACATGAGATAGTGGATAGATGATAGATAGATAGATAGATAGATAGATAGATAGATAGATAGATAGATAGATTAGATAGATAGATACTAATTAAAAATATAATATCATTCTAGCTTTCCATCAGAGCACTGTGTGAAGGTAATCACTAATAGGTAAATTTTAGAGTGTTTTTTTCCTACCTACTACCTTGATCTGAGACTTGGGCCTTCAGATTCTAACTATCCAGAATATCATCTCAAGCAGTGACAAGTCTGTTGATGATAACCCACCCAGCTCATCTACTTGGTGATTTTTGTATTCTGCAGAAAAAGAGAAAGACGATGGTGTTGAGACAGTCAGTCTATTCCTTTTGGGGTTTACAATAAGATGTTCAAAAAGATTTGACAGACAGGATAATGGCCTTCTAATGGCTCCTTCACATATCTGTTGAGGTGAGGATAGTTTCAGATAGACTAGGACAAAGCCTCCTGTGTGTGAACTCTTAATTTATCACAGATTTCTCCCCTCTGAAAGCACACAACCAGTCATTTTCTGTGCTGTTTTGGGAAGAATTGGAATTGAAAAAATTGTTACACACCTTTCTTATCCTAAAGCTTTTTTTATCCTGTTCATGTATCATGGATTTTGTTCACAATTTTATTTCATTTTCTCTCTGTTTGTGTTCATAGCAGGAGGGAGCTTGGCTAAGAAATGTCAGAGCAGCTTTGAGATTATTGTTCTTCAGTGGTTAAGAGTAGGATTGCTTCCTGATGTAACATTCCAAAATGTCTCTTTTGTGAGCAGTGCCTGTCAATATAATATATGCAGATTCAAATATGACTGCTATTTTTATATCTATAACTAGTCTAGCCATTTTTCTCTTTATGCTATTCAGTTCTCCAATCCCCTTCCATATCCTATACAGAAGAAAGGGGACAGCTTGTTTTGTCACTGTGCCTCACACACATAGGTACTCTAATATTAGAGAAATATTTTCATAGGAGCATAGAAAAAGAGAAAGGAAAACATCTCTTAGAACACTTTTTGTGTCTCTCTACCATGCTGAAACTGTTCCCTACAGTATAATTTTAATTTTTCTGTCACTTGAAATTTTATATATATCTCAAATGAGAAGACTTCATCTGCTTCTCTTTAAAAATATATTACATAACCTACTAAAGCTGCCTGATAGCATATTTTCCCTTCAACATTCACCTTAATATTTATTTAAACTAATTTCCAACTGACTATATAGTTTTTCTGGGCCTTGGTTAATTTTTTCTTTTAAATAATCATGGAACAACATTCCTTCTCCCACCCCATTTTTAATTTTGCATAAATGAATACCAGTACACATAGTGGTTATATTTATTTTTTTACTGATCTGATAAAGTACCTCCTATCCAGTAGTTTGTTAATTCAGGTATCAGAGTTACACCAAAATTAAAGCTTCATTTAAAATATTCATTCAGATATCAAAAATTAATTAAAAATTGGTTGGAGATATAAATGAAACTGTCTAAATTTCTTTAGGGACACTACAGTATGCAAGAACATAGTCCAAGCTGGAGAAAAGATAGTCATGCCAAGAGACTCTACATAAAATTCAGTCTATCAACCAGACTATTTATAGGAGTTAAACATGTATTTTCTGATTATTTTGACACAAAATATATCCTATAGTGCTCTTAGTAATTACTTTAAGGCAAAGCAAAAGACTAGGGACTTCTTTCAAATTACAATCAAACTGAAAAAACCCTTGCGTTGGAACTCTATTTGGCAAGATTGATCTACTTTTAATATAGTATAGTATAATTTGTGTGAGCTAGCAATTTTTAATAAAACATGACTAGGAACACAAATACTAGTTCTGCTATTGCCTCGACATATTTCATGTGCCTTGTTCAAAACCTCTGTTCAAGGTTTCCCTGTTGAGGGCAGAAACAACCCTTAGCAGAAAACTCAGTTATCAAGAGAAATGAAAAGGAAAAAACATCCAAACACTTAAAATTATGAAATATTTTTTGCAGTTTTATCACACAAAAGAAAAAAATAGATTTTGCAAAACATAGTCTGGAAAAAAGCCTTTTTCTAGTTTTCTTTTGCATTTTTATATACCATGCCTAAAATATTTTCTTCCTCAATATGTACTCATACAAAAAATGTGTTTCTTTCCTACAGATGAAAAATTAAGAAAAAATCAACATAACTGCACATCTAGACTAGTCTTTATAATGAGGTTTCTAAAACATTTGTAGTAAAGAGATTTCAACCTCAACCCAATTAATACAGAAGACATGTTGACAGGAGCCAGCTTGGAAACATCTATGGAGGTCTGACCTTATCTTTTGCTTGAAGATAACTGCATGATTGTTGCCAAGTTACTCAGGTCCAACTCTTGCCTTTATGAACCACAGGAACACATTGTAGAAGTAGGAAAAATGTTTTTCTTATCACAAATTGAGAACACTACTGTCCATTAACCAGAGCAATTACAACAGTTTTTCAATGCCTTTTCCCCCTCCTTCAGCTTTTCAAATGTAGCCTTGGGAACATCCCCCACATGGGCTGCTGTTTTTCCAGAGCCTCAGCATTAGACTGACCGTGACATTACAGCTGGCAAAAAGTCCAGGATGGAAAATCAATGAGCACTGGAACCTGCAATACCCACTGATGAGCTTTTGGGGATGTTCTTTGTCATCTTAGACCTTGAAGGTTTGCCCAGGTCATTGTCTTTGTACAACTTGTCTCTTCTCACTCCATTGTTTGCTCCATTGATACTTCACTTTCACAAAGACATCCAAACCAGCACTCTTCATCCATGTCACAAGCAGACTAGAGCCTCTCCTCTTAACAAACTGTGAAAACAATGCAGAGTTTTATATATGACGTTTACTGCTCTATCTTTAATTTTTATAAAGAAAATGCAGCGCCTTTTGCTCTGCAAGCATTTACCAAAATGTTCTCATTTGAGCAAATGCCATGCCTTTAGTATTAAAATGTTGCAAGCACTTACTAAAAGGTTTTTCCTCCCTACTATTATGACAGTTTTATCAAATAAAGTTAGCAGTATCATTCCAGATGATACTGGAATCTAAAAAGATTCAAGCCTTGGGGCTATGTTTTCCCACTGATTCACTAGATAAAATTTATTATGTTTACAAAATATATCAGCATGTTCATAAAACTTTTTGTTACAGAGAAGTGAAAGAAGCTTTGTGTTACCTAGCATTGTATTTCTTTGCAATTTTAATTTAAAGCAACTGTAGCAATAAAGATGGAATGTATTTCTTTTTCAGTGTTTAAATACAAACTGGTGAATGTAGGTTTTGCATACCAGACATAGGCTGCTCCTGCATGAATTAATAAAAACAAACTGAATTTTCATTCCCTCAACTTATGAATGGTGCCAGTCTTACAGTGGGATGTCTATACTATTATGTGCTTAAGAAAATATACAAATTAAAAGCTAGGCTACAGGGGTGCACATTTTTGAAAGTAATTTCAAAATAACTGTACCATAAGGGACTAAGTTGTTGCCCTGTGTTTTTGAATTTCAGTTAATACTACATTTTTGTTTAAGTGATTGCCATCCAAGGCACAGTGAGGAAATGGTAATCAAATACTGAATCCATACATTGTGATTCCACTCTACTGGAGACTGAAAAGGCACCACCAAAACTGCAATAACATTTCCAACATTTGTTTTTCCTTAAAAAGGCAGAATCTAAGTTTGTGTGTATCAGGGTAAGGTAACTTGTTCATTTGTACCAGTGTAAATTAAAAGTGATTCCTCTCGTGTCTAGGACTTATACTACTTAAAGTAAACCAATCTGTTTTTCTACTCATGCACTAGAGCTCTGGTTACAGTATTTTCTGTTTTCAAAAGCTTTTTGTCTTCCTATAATGTCCCACATCTTTATTGATTAGTAAAGAAATGTTCCTAAATACTGGAAAATAGAAAAGAGACCTGGAGATCCTGATGATCAAGAAAGCTTGTGGAAGAAGATTTATTTCTCTTTCTTCTGAAAGTGAAAATGTTGCACATACCAATTTCCTGATTGAACACTGTGAAAATCACTTGCAAAGACACTAAGTCTAGTCAGGGACAATTAGAGTGTTTATCCACATGACCCTCATAAAATATATGAAGCTGTGCTTCAGACATTTCTATACTAGGTAAATTAATTAAATCTCTGCAGTCATGCATTTTTGTGAGGTTTTCTTGGAATAGCCAAAAGATACACTTTGTCTAGGAGAATTCACCTCCCCTGAGGGCTGGACCATAACAGAAACCACCAAGCACTGCTCACTCCCCCCCTTGAAAATCATGCCCAAACTTTGAGTGCTTTGGAATGCATGGAAAATGACAGAATTACATGTAATCAGAGGAGATAAATGCACGTGACAGAGAATGTAATCCTCATCAGTTGCAGAGATATAATGAATGAGCATTGCAACTACAAACAATTAGAACTTCAGTAAACTACAGGATGACTGATGGGCTATTAGCAATGCTAGTTGTCATAAGCTAATGCACATCAAACTCTGCATCCCCACACTGCTATTAAATACAATAAAGGAGGGACACATGACCTTTCATTTCTAGCCAGGAAAACTACTCTTATAAAACAAAAATATGTTATGTTTACAAACCGGGAAACTGATAAAAAGAAATGTAATCTTCACAGCTCCATCCATCGAGCTAAACAACAGCCTGTTCTCCTGCTATGCAGTGTGAATTTCCCACATTAGTTGTGATTTTCTGGTAGTGGTAAGTGTTCAGGACCTCACAAAAAACAAAAAATTAAAACAAAGGTACCACTGTAGTAATTCCATTTTTCCATGTCCCCTCTGGCCCTTCTTTATATTCTGCTTCTCTATCAGAGGAAGACCCAGAGCTTGTTCAAGTCCATACACAACAAAATCATTTGAGAAGTGTCTCTTGGGTTCCTCAGGAACACAGTGGTCCATTTGGCTTTGCTTCTTCTGTGCCAGTGTTACAAAGAAAAGAACTTTTCACATCATCACAGGCCTCACACTGAGGCAGAGACTTTATGTTTTCAGAGGCAGACATCCACTCTGGAATTCATGATGTGGATTTAGAGAAAGTTCAAACAGCAAGTAAGCTGAAGAGTAGAGAAAGTTCAAATAACAAGTAAACTGAAGAGTAATCAGAAACTTTATGTTGACTTTAAGTTGGATGTGTACAGAAAAAGCACAGTAAGGATACATTTTTTCTAATAACTCAATTGTGGCTAGTAAAAAAAATATTGAGATGCTGGAGGGTACCCAGAAAAGGACAATGAAAGGTCTGGAGTGCAAGCTTTATGAATAGTGGCTGAGGAAGTTGGGGATATTTTTCCTGGAGAAAAGGAGGCTCAGGAGGTCTTTATCTCCCTCTACAACTGAAAGGAGGTTGTAGCCTGGTGGGGTTCAGCTTCTTCTCCCAGGTAACAAGGGACAGGACAGGAAGAAATGTCCTCAAGTTGCAGAGGGTAAGGATTAGATTGGATACAGTGGAAAATTTCTTTACTGAAACAGTGTCAAGCACTTGAACAGACTGCCCTGGGAAGTGGAGGAATCCATCCCTGGAAATGATTGAAAGATGTGTGGATGTAGCAGATGGGAATGTGGCTTTGTGGGAAATACAGTGCCAGGTTAACAGTTGGACCTGATGACCTTAGAGGTCTTTTTCAATGATTATATTTTAATGATTATAAGATTCTGTGACTGTGAGTCAGTCAGTGTCTGCACTGAAGCAATTACTTCAACCTCCACACCAATCATATCCAGCCCTATGCATAATCTTATCCCCTCCAAACAGGCCAGTAACACTCAAATTTTCTGAAAGTTTTGCCCAACTCTAACTTCTAAAAGATGGCTAGGAATTGTTTGTAAGGATGCTGTCTGACCTGAGCAAGAAATGGGGCAGTGGCTGCTTTACAGTGTAGTTAGTGGAAAAAATGCATATAAATTGCATCACATTTTTTCCATATAAATGTAACAACCTTTTCTAGATCAGATTTCTCCTGAGTTTCTCAACTCCCCCCTATCTCCACACAAAATGTTTCTTGTTTTCTTCTTATACCTATGGCAATATTCAGTCATTTCTTCCAGCTCTTTTGCATGTTCCTTAACTCCTTCATGTTTCATTTAAATCTCAACCAAGTGCTTGAAATTTTACTAAAAGCTTCCTTAAAGCTCAAGAAAGAATGTTTTTGTTGCTGACCTAGAAAAAAATGTCTGAAATTATGCTCTAGCTGTGATATCTTGACTTCAAGAAGCTTTTAGAATCAAGAGATGTCCAAGGCATACATAGAAATGTGTTGTACTATATGTCCTATGTTTCATCTTACATAGGGAGCCAACAACT
The DNA here is from genome assembly GCF_029582105.1 of Oenanthe melanoleuca. NCBI lineage: Eukaryota > Metazoa > Chordata > Aves > Passeriformes > Muscicapidae > Oenanthe > Oenanthe melanoleuca. Next base: position 25,703,678 of record NC_079335.1, read on the forward strand.
ACTGGACATTTACCAGAATAATTCCTTAAATTTATGGAGTGTTTGAGGAATTTCCTACATGAAGTGTCAGAAAGAGTACAAATATTGCAATAAAGGTAAATAATGTGGTAAGGAAAATATCCATTTTTTATATTGCCAAAGATATTTTCATATTTACAGTTATCCAAGAAAGGCCTTATTTTACATATATCTTCATTAGAACCTTAATCTCAATGTAATATATGGGATCTTTGCCATTAATTTCTGTGTGGGTCAAGATTTTTTATTAAATACTTATTGTCTATCTTACTAGTGAAAAAAATGCTTATAGAAGAGAGTTTAGGTATATTTTATAGTGTAAAAGAATAAAAAAGTGATAGAAAAATTGAGCTGAATGTCAGAAGAAGGTCATTAACCTAAGTATTGTAAATGCTTCTAAAACCACACGTAAAATATGTGATGCAGATCATTATGAACCTACACAAGCACTGCCTATAAGAGTCTTGTAGGTATATAATTCTTCCATATGGGAATGTAACAACCCAGAGACAACATGGAATCACTGTCTTTGGAGTATTTAAAGCACAAATGGAAAATTCCTACAGCAGGTCAGTCCAACTGAATGCTTGTTTTGAGCAGGACCTCCAGAGCTCCTTTTAAACCTTTTTGTTTTAGGTTTATGCCCTCGAGTAACATTTTATTTTATTATTTCTATTCTAATTTCAACATAGGCAATGTACAAATTTAATAAAGCACAACTGCTCAATTACCTTCTACAGTTTAAAATGCTTACTTGCTTTTCCTTCTAAAAATTAATCCCAACAACATGACATTTAGACTAGGACCACCAAAATCAAATCAAGATAGTTTGGTGTAGTCATTCAAATAAATCTCCCATTTGTTCTAGAAATTTTATTAATTCTGAGCTCTCATGTGACAGTAAGTATCTCTCCACAGATGCTGAACAATTTGCTGATTTGTGACCAGAACAGAACCATGTTCCTGCAGACAAAAAAATACTCTTACAAGAGGAAATTGTAGACATGACCTAAGAAAGTAAGAGAATATTACTGGCTCATATTTCTAGAAAATGTATGTCTAAAAATTAAGAAAATCTAAAATAATTGAAGAAATCAAGCAAATTTTCACATAAGAATTTTTCATAAGTTTGCTGAACTCCACTGGGAGTGGTACATTTTGCCAGGGGTAGATTTTCTTTTCAGAGAAGAATCAGATGAAAACAGTGGGAGAATGAGCACTGCTCTAGGGTTAGGCATCTGAAACCAGCAACTTCCAAGTTGTCTTATAGAATCGAGAATCTTCATTACTTAACAATATGCCTTGCAAGTGTTAGCCCCTTTCTTAACCTAGTTTGGGGTATCTTGTTCTTTGTGAGCACTATTCAACTTCAAAGATTTCTGATTATGTTGAAGAAAATCCCAATTTGATATATGACAAGATTCTTAATCTTTCTGCACCAAGAAGGAAGGTTATCCTGCAAAGTAATTTCCCCTGTCATGAGCTAGGAAAATAGGAAGTCAGCTGAGAAAACACTTTACATGACCTTGCAGTATTGAGCTGCCACATCCCATTTCTGGAGATTTCTGTACATTAAAAGGCTTCCCTGTGTCTAAGAAGATCATTGATATATACAGCAGAATAGAGGATTAAAAGCCACAGGGATATCACTGGGATAGAAGTAGGCATGAGAAAGCTATATATGAATAAGTTGGAAGAATAACAATGTTGGGGTTTTTTTAGCTGAACTCTAATTGTTTATTAGAGTTATTTTCAAAATTAGAGTTATTTTCAAAATAGGTTTTCTAGATATTAAAGTTACACATTATTTCAACACCGAAGAAACTGCTCCAATAAAAGTGGGTTTTGTAAAAGTAAAACTTTTGTAAAAGTTTATAAAAAGTCTTCTAAATTATATAAACAAAAATGAGCATCAGAGGGGCAAAACCTTAGGTAAGCCTGGCATGGTACAATGCGGCCTCACATGGTTTTAGTTCGACATCTTCTGTACTCCACTGGCAGCATCATGTAAACAAGAAAATAGATTGCTTGCACTTGCACCAGAAAGCTACTTGGTTATGTAATCTGGAGAGTATATTACCATATTTGTTGCCCTCTGTCAAATGTTTTAATTTAATAAAGGTGACCTTAAGAATATTTAAAAAATGGGACTGTATGGTTTTAATATAGTAATTTATGCCACAGTATCATTTCTATGCAATAGGACAGTACAGTGATAATTAATCTAATAATATTTGTTTATTTGTCACTTCAATATGCATGCTACGAGTTTTGTCACAAAAATAACAAAAGGTAAATTTGAGTAAAATGAGAACATTCCAGGACCATGGGTAATGAAAGACACCTTGTTTCCTTACCAGATCATTTTTCTTGTTTTGTTCTGATGAAGATCATGAACCAGTACTGAGGGTTGGAACATTGCTGGTTTCAGACCATGCTCCAGCCTCCTCCAGACAGAACCAGAGCTGTCCAGGACCAAAGGACAGGCACAACCACCCTGACACACCACTGTGGACTCTGCAGGCAGGAAAAATGCTTAGCTGAGAGGATGAGCAGGGCTCTGCCTGCCATTTCAAGCATAAACTAGAATAGAAGAAGGGAAAAGGAGAAGGTGCCATCAGACTGCTGTGGTAGCCTAAGGAAGGTGAGAGCAAAGAAGCCCATTTCAAAATTAAGAGCTTAAAAGACTTTTTATTTAATCAGATTTTTCATTCCTTACCATATAACTACTGAATTTCTAGCATATTATATGAAAACTCCAAACACTTCTCTCTGTCAAAGACAGATTTTTGGACTATGCAAACCACTGTTGCAGAACAACTTGGCAATTTTCACCCTGCCATACTTTGGGTAAGCGTGACTCAACAAATTCCTTGTGCAATTTCCCTTAGATATTGAACTTTCATTTCATGCCTCGGCAGACCCATCACATGGCCCAATATTGAGTCTTGTGCTAGAGAGTCTGTTGAATAACAAGGAAGGGATTCAGCTGACATGGAAAAATGTGCCATCAGGAGGAGCCTCTCCAGCCTCTGACCAACAGCATCTGGCCAGAGGGGCAGCAAGGACTCTGTGCCCTATGATATGTGTGAGAGGAGTACAGGTGACACTTCTGGGGCTGGGTGGGCAGCAGGTGGGAAGAGAATAGGCATTCTGAATTTCTTAGCAAGTAATTTTTAAAAGAGATTACTTTCTAAAGTAATCACTGAGTGATTGCTCAGTGCTAGGCATTCTGATTTTCTTATTATCATTACATACTGTGCAGGCTTGATATGAAACTTAGAAATCCTTAATTGTAATAACTGCTTAGGGATCCTTGAATAATAGCTTCTGTGGAAATACACATAACTTGTCATAGATATACTCAATTAAAAATTAATATAACTGGTGTCTGAATTGCAGCAGAGCCCCAAGTCCTGAGCAGAGACTGCAGTCTTTAGGAGACAGGGCATCAGGTGTCAACACATCTTTTTCAATTAAAGTTTTAAATTAAAAAGGTGAAAATTACTACAGACGTAGGAAGTGACTCAAAGTGACTCACTTGAAAGAGATCTACAGGTGAGCTGCCACATTAGATCCAAGGACTGAGCAGGGGACAATAAGAGAGTATTGCTTTTAAAGGGGCAGAAAAAAAAAAAAAAGACCCTCCTAGTCTCCAGGGCTGAGAACCTGCAGTAAAAATTAAAAAAATGGTTTTTTTTATGTTTCCCTCAAGTTTTATTCTGGAGAATATAATTGCACTGAAAATAAACTTTCACATTACTTTCTTTCAGGGCCAGGAAAGGCTGATTGCTTTCACAACAATAAAGCTGATGCTTTCTAGGGCCTGTAAGGTGAAGTTCATAAACACACAACAAATAAAGCCCATCTTCTTCCCTACAGCTCTTACCACTTGCAGGTACAAGCCATTCCTTATAGCTGATCTGTTGAAGTATCTATACTATCCAAAACAAACTTTCTCTTTTCCAGACAACTGTAAATATCCACTGAAGAGCAGATTTTTTAAAAAAACATTAATTCCAACTTACATCACAGAAAATTTAGATAATAGCCCATTAGTTCTAGACTAAACATACACCAGCCATATTTTAAACTCAAAATTCATGTCAGCAAGTAGAAATGGAGTGGACACTAATTACAGGAGGTATTCATTACCTGTAACATTGCAGACTACACACATTCTTTTGGACAAGTTGAAACTATGTACTGTCTAAAACTGAACTCCAAAGAAAACTTTCTGAAATTTGAATATATATCATAGGTAAATAACTGGAAAAGGCATGTTAGGGGAGAAGGCAATTCAACCAAATAACAGTTTGGAGAAAACTGAGACTGTTTGATTTCTGCTATATTCTGCATTTTTCCACTCATGAATGTGGGTGTATTCATGAATATGTAAATTTCTGGTATTAGGTTGGATCCCACTGTGATGCTGGCACATAATTAGGAGCTCATCACTAATGATTTATGAGCTGATGCCATGCTATTAGCATTTAGAAATAAAACTACCATAAATAACCTTTTATTTATACTTTACCAGGGCTATTCCTAACAGTGGCCACATTATTGAACATCTACAGGAAAAACATCAGGATTTCTTTCTAAAAGGTGATGTTCATAAAACTCACAGGATGTGGGTATTTTCTATAGGGGAGAAAGAAAGCATTGGTGAAGATTGGAAAAAAAAAACAACCAACAAACCAAACAAAAAACCCCCAGGAAAATGGTTCTTTAATTTAGAGACACAATGCAATATTGACATAACAAGTGCAATAAATAGCAATAAATAAAGTAAAAAAAAAAAAAAAAAAAAAAAAAAAAAAAAAAAAAAGAGTAAGGAAATCCTAGAAAGAAAAGAAATTAAACAAAAGAAAAAAAAGCAAAATCAAAACCAAGTGCTATAAAGCCAAAAGATTCCTACTTATTATTGTACAAATTCCTTCAGATAAAGGTTTCATTTAAGTTGGGAAAAGTGTCTTTTATTTCATTTTTAGACCTTCTTGATTACTTCTTTGTCTATATATGTAAAATTCAGTCTGGGAAAGAAAAGGCTTGGCAGGGCACTTATCCATGTATATAAATTCTTGGTGGGAGGGAGTGATGAAGAGGGAGCCAGGCTCTCTCAGTAGTGCCAAATGACAGAACAAGAGATGATGGAGACAAATGAAAACAAAACACACAGAAAGCATTTCTCTCCATCTGAACACAAGCAAGCAGGGTTCTTTTGCAGTGATGGTTGTGGAATATTGGCACAGAGAGGCTGTGAAGTGTCCCTCTGTGGAGATACTCTGAACCCAGCTGGAGAGGGTCCTGGTCAAGCTGCTCAAGCAGAGCTATTGGGCCAGATGATCTTAAGAGCTCCCTTCAGATTTAAAGTGTTCTTCTGTGATAGAAGAAAGGCTTGTGAGGAGAGGGAATATCTTTTACTAGGCCTTGTAGGAAAGCTGGAAGACAGCTATTTTGGGCCACTCAAAAAATATTAAGCCTAAGAAGCAGCATAAAAAAACTAATAGTCATACTGCTCTTAGCTTAATTATCACAATATATTAAATAACAAAATTACACAAAATATCAATGCATAGCAATAAAACAGCAGTTAACATTCACAGAGCAGAAGTTATGGGCAGAAAAAGAAAATAACTAGCTCCAACAAGTTAATGCTTGCATGGCTCATTGGTAGGGTTGAGCGAGTTCAGTCTCATCATTGCAGACTAAATTATATTAATAAATTAGCAAGAGCATGCAACTAAGATTTTTGACCTTGTTACTCTTAGACTCAATCTGTATTAAACAGTCAGTGCATTTAAACTTCAGTGCAGTCATCTCTCCCAGTGATCTGTTTGCAGTCTGGAATGCCAGCCATGCCCCTGTGGTTTTCCTTAGGTTTCAAAGCTGACCAGAACCTGAGAAGCAAGCTCTTTTAAAAGAGCAATAACACAGTACTGCTGGTTCAGGTGGCCATCTGCAATGTGGGATTGTCAACCCAAATTTTATTCTCATCTGTGGCTCATTCTGACAAGATGAACATAAAGTAGCTGCTACAACAGTCTTCATCTGCTCAGCTATGGTCAAACTGATGTATGGGAGCAAGCTGTCTTGTTTACCACAGACCAGATACAGAAAGAAGAAGCATATGAAGAAATTAAATTACAGGAGTCTGAACTGTCCTTCAGCATGCTGATTAATGGCTTCCTACTGCACTCAGCCTCTGAAAAGAACAAATAGCAAATGCAGACAATCTTACTAGAAATGTGGGAGAAGAGCCAGCTGAAGGAGAGTTCACATTTATGGTGAACTGTCCTGAGGTCACTGCTTATTTATCTCAAAAAATAACTGCTGCAGAGTCACAATGGATGGAAGAAACATTTAGAAACTAGCAATACCAACTCTTATCTCCTGATTTACCAAAGGCAGTTCCAGAGGTGATATTCCCCATTTTGAGGAATCTGGTTCCATGACATTTTCAAGAGATGGAGACATAAGAAATCACAGTGGAAATTTCCTTCACCATCACCTGTTTACATATCTATTGAACACATCTATTACCCTGTTTTATCTTCCTTCTTCTCCAGTTACATGTTGGGTTCAATAATTTATCAACAGAAAGGGGTATTGCTCAGATGTTACAAGAGCTGTAGGTCACTAACAATATTTTCTGCATTTACTTACAGATGTAGTAACATCTAGAACATATGTCCATATTTCCATAATACTTTCCTGGCTGATGTCAGGCAAACAAGTGATAATATACAGTGTGCACTTACAAGGAACATTTCCAGGATGTTAAATCTGACTGTCTTTGTGTTAAGTTGTTTTAGTTGTGTCTGACCTGAATTTTGGCCCATACCATGATGTGTCAAACAATGACCAGCTAGTCTGGCATCAGTGCAAGCTGCAGAATATTTCTGGTGGAGTTCTCTGAATTTCAACAGGGTTTAGTAGGACTCAACTAGAACACCCATTTTCCAGTTAGCACCAAGTCAGACAAAGGTGCTGAGCATGCTTGGGTTTATCTATTTAACAGCCACAGATATTTAATAGTAATTCAAATTTATATAATATACCCTACCAATTTGATAATAACTGGCAATATAGAACTGTTCACAGGCCATACTGGTTGATTGCAGAGTTTTTTCTTGTATGGCATTAGAGCAGCTGGATAAGTGAAAAGTATGGATAATGCAGCAGTCTCAGTCTTTGACTGGATTCTGGTTTTATCTTCCTCATACAGATCCTCATTTCCATGAGTGTACAGCTTGGTCCTTGTGATATCCTGGAGAAAAGTGTCAGAAGGGCAGGTGGTGCCTGTGTGAAACCATACCTATGAATGACTGCTCATTCACTGAATTAGGAGAGCCAGACTGAGGGATATCCCAGCTCTCCAGCTGTGCCAGCTCCTGACTGGTGCCTTCTACAAAAGCAGAATCAGGCCTATGCTGGGTGACAGATACACACCACAGATCAGCATGCTTTGTTCACAGCTGCAACTTTCTCTGACACACCAAACCCTACAGCCCTCAGGAAATCAGCATTGCAAGATTATCCAGGCTCTGTAGCCCTCAGTATCTGGAGCCCATGGAAATTCATTTCCATATATTCCACCTGCTTAGACTTTCCAGTCCCTGAAAACCCAGGCTTATAGCTGCTGTCAACCCAGGTCTTTCTTTATCACTCAATTTTAGTTGTAATCTGACTATTGAACAAGCAAACAGTGCAAGGATTTCCTGAAAACTTAAGTCAACATGCAGGTGTGTGACTCAATTTCCAGAGAGAATTTTTCTCCTTGCTTGATTTGCAGTAGAGATTCAATTCTAAATTCTTCAGTCTTGAGTTTTAGGATATTCTGAGGTGGATGGGTTTTTACAGCATCCTGTGCTAAAGTTGTTCCTCTGTGTGTAAACATCAAGCACAACTTTGACTCTCAATAATAAGGAGAGATTCAGAAGAGGTTACCCCTCTCATTTGAACATATGCACCAAATTCACTATTTTTTTCTATTACAATTTATCCAATGTTGTGCCTTAACTGTATTTTTGTATTTTCTACTTTTCCTTATAACAGAGAAATATCTGGCACATCCCCTCCAGAAAGGAAAAAAATCTATTTTAACCAGTCTTTAGTGGAAAAAGACACAGGCAGTTAGGGAAAAAAAAAAAAAAAAAAAAAAAAAAAAAAAAAAAAATTACTGAAGTAAGAAGTTAAGAAATCTCTTACTGGAATAAGTTCTAAAGAAAAAAAAAAAGGTGAGCAGATCTGATTCTCTTTCAAGCACCAATAATATGGATATAAAATCAGTTTGGGCAATACCCTACTACATTCCCTGTATTGCTTGTGGAAAGGGCCTGCTTGTGTGTGGCTCAGATCAGTTTGCACCCCACCACAGAGGCAGAGCTGCTGAGCTCTCAATTGGTGACCACAAGGAAGTTGGAAGAAGCTGTGAGTGGAGGAGTTCAGACTGGACATTAGGAAATGTATCTTCACCAACAGGATGATCCCAGAATGGTGTCCCCAAGGAAGTGATCACAGCACCAAGCCTGACAGTTTATGGAGTCTGGAGAAACTTTTGTAATAGGGTTTAGTTTTACATAGTCCTGCATGGAGCAGGGGACTGGACTCAGTGATTCTTATGGGTCCTTTTCAACTTGACATATTCTATGATTGTGTTCACCTTATGTGGGATGTAGTTGAAACCACAAATAAAAAGTTAGCACACATGTACAGGAACAGAATTTAAAAACTAGCACAGAAAATAGGGGACAACTAACAAGAAACATAAGGGATATCACAGAATTATTTCAAAACCCCATTTTATGCTATGGGAAAGTATAATCATTTACACTATAAACGTGGACAGCTTTGGATTTCTAAGGACAAACTCTCCTGCATAAATTCCTGATACCATAATCTTCAATTCACACACAAATAGTTTAAAACAATTCATTTTGTATGTGGCATACATTAAAATAATGTTTTCTCTTATTTTCTCAGCAAGAAATTCCATTAAATGCAAGATTTTTGACACAGAAATTGTAATTCTGACCAGAAAAAAAATACTACTGTGCATTCATGAAATAGAATATAAACTAGAAAACTGTTTTAGAACATAGTGGACTTTTCCTGGGCATTGTAGATTTCTGCTATAATGAAGTCAGAATCACCTTTTCTTTGTCTTTTATTAAAAAAGAATGGCTTTGCTTGTTTACACATGCAACTCCTTTTAATCTTTTTACTGACAGAATGCCTCATTGAAAAGCTTAGAAATGTGAAGTTAACACTCAAAGTTCTCATGCTCTAGTCCCTCAGTCACTCCTCCTCACAGCAAAAAACTGTCATAAGATTAGTCCTTTCCTGCACTTAATTTTTATTTTAAAAGTTAATACCAAGGGAAAATTTTGTCTACATGCATTCATATTGAAATAGTGTATTTTCATTGTGAAGACTAATCTGCTGGATGGAATATCAATGAGATGACAGCAGGATCTCATTCTTTCTCATCCAGCTGCAGGTAGATGAATTGTATAAATCCATCAAACAGGCATGCATTTAGGTTCAGTTCTTCAGATTTTGAGCACTGGGCATAGGTGTTTAACTCTAGATTGAATTCTGAAATACAAAAAAAACCCCCAAAAACCCTGAAGAAAACAACCAACAACCCAAACCCTTAAAAACTAAAAATAAGTTGTCACAGATGTACTCAAGATTCATTTTTCTGACAAGCTATAAATAATAACTTTGGAAGAGAGAGCAGCTGGTGATTTAAAGTATGAATGACCTTGGCGGAGTCAAATTCGAGGTTCAAAGACATTAATGGAAAATATTTCGAAGGCAAATTAATAAAATCTACAAGAAAATTAAAGAAACTGGAAAAGTGCTTCTCCATGAAATTTTCTACTGACTTACTCTCTCTGCTTTTCAGAAAGAGATTAATCTATGATCTTTGTTTTAAAATCCTTTTGGAAGTCAACCTCACCTGCTTGTGGAATCACTTTAGTGGAATCCTTGTGAAATCTCCTTAGTGATCACAGAAGACAATAAATGCATAGAAGACAGTAAACATATATTAATCTCATTTCTCAAAAGGAAAATGGAGAAAGAAAGCTTTTTAAAATATAAATTGTAGAAGACACATTAATTACATTGGAAATAATAGCAAAAAAATAATTTTTTATCCCATTCTGACTTTCAAACCAACAGGCTGCTTTTGTGGTATTTTTTCTTTCTCTCCAAAGGAAAAATGCAAAAAATTGAAACAAGAACAATATCTAAGCCAGAAGGATGATAAAATTGGAATGTACTAAAGAATGGAAGACCCTGAGCAAGCCAGATATCACATATCTTTTTAGTGCACACTTAGCTAGTGAGGTGAATCCTCCCTGGCAAAACAATCTAATGCAAAAGGAGCTGGTATTTGCCTAGAAATTTCCGCACGCTTTCAGTCTCCTTCCCAATGAATTAAAGAACAGGAAGTGCTGGCTCAAGGTGCCCTCTCCATCTCTTCTAGAATGCAACAATCCTCCCACTGATTAATTTAAACAATATAAGAAGTATTATAGATAATATAACTTTTAAAAAAAATCTTCATTTCTCAAGAAAATAGCAATTAGATCAGTTTTATGGGATACACCTCCTCCCCAATTCTATTTTACTTTTTTAGCATTCAAACTTACTTCCCCCACCCAGTCATGTCTCAACATCTGTGTTGCCAGCACCAGTGGTAGTTACAATTCAAAGCTCTTACCATATGTGACTCCAAGTGCTCTGTATGCTAGTTGATGGAACATTCTATTCAAGTAACTTGTGCTCTTTCAGACATTACCTAACATCTTTTACCTAAATCAGACAAATATCACTTGTCTGACAAGCCTCAGGAATTCAGACTCTTCCAAGTAATTACAAGACAAAAATCCTACTGTAACACACACAGCCCCCAAGCCTTCCTGTCTCTCAGACACACACATACCCCTGGCTAAACTTAATAAGATAATTTACTAATTTTTTTTTTTTTTTTTAAAGTCTGAAAATGCATGGGAAAGAACCAGATACTCCTTAAGGGACTAGTGAGAAAGATTTGAAGATACTTTCCCTTTAATTTTCAGCTGCTCTTTGAGATTCATGTTATATGCCCTTTTAGCCTGGTGTTAGACAGATGGTAAAACTAGTACTAGGACTAGTACTATTTCCAGAAATCTCAAGGATGTTCTCCCTCAGCTTAAACTTTCTTTTTTTTGTAAAGTAGAAAATATATTGTTCTCAGGAGCATCAATTACATGTGCTACATATTCTTTATACTAGGAATGCATATTTTCAAGAAGGCAATCAAAGAAAGGTTTCTTTATATTTATTACTCAACATTAACACAAACTGAACTACAGAAGGTCTCCTAAAGTCTATAACTAAGAGTATGAAGTTAGAGAAAACTATTCCTTTACAGGTTCTCCCCACAGTGTAGCGGCCCTAAAACCAAGCCTCTCAGTACTACATGAATCTCATTTATGATGCAATTAATATTTCTTTATTACTGGTTTCTGCTACCCACACAATGATGATTTTCCTCCCACAGTAAACACTAAATTATGTTAAATTCTATACTGGAAATGAAGCCTCCCTATGTTTTGAAGGATGCTGTGTTTAATCATGAAAAAAATGCAGATATGCTTGGGAGTAAAACTTTGTATTGAGATGTGGTAAATCCCTAGAGCCTGAAAATGTAGAAGTCTTGAAGTGCATCAGTGTCTGTGAATTGTAAAAGAAAAAGAAAATGAATCTCTTTATTTTTGCCAGGGAATTCCCAGAAAGTCCTCTGTCATGTAAACTCATGAATGGATAGACAGTTTCTTCCAGGAATGAGAATATGATTATCTATGCTGTACAATTGTTAGCATAGTCCTTTCCCTGGTTCTGGGACAGTAATGACATAGAGAAACAGATTTTTGCGAAAAAAAAATTCTTGGCAATAGTTTATGAGTTTGCTAATACAATAGTCATCACAGCTCATCCACAGATATCTCAGCCCCAAAATCAGATTCTTTATATCTTCACTGTGGGGTTTATTTATTAAAAAATTAACTCACACCTAAAGTATGGCTTTTCCAGAGGGTATGATGGACCACATCACTTTGGGGTTTTCAGGAAAATGAGAGCTAAAATGCTGAGCTAGTTGTACAACAGAGATCAGATGTCCCAGAATCTGTCACTGTTTCTATACACTCACAGGCACAGATTGATGTGGGGGAAATAAAAGGAGAACTAAAGTCCCCAAGTGTTATCCATGTGCTATAACAGGGCCCAGATTTTGGATTTATTACTTTAAACACAACAAAATTGTTATAATCTTTGATTCATGAATTATTTCCATCGAGGGTGTCCATATTCTTTTGAGTTCCTACTGACCACTATGGATTCAGGACCTGACCCTGCATATCCAAATATATAGTTTAGGTCACAATCTACACATGAATGCATGTCCCATCTGATAACATTTTAAAAGCAGAGATTTCTACAGTTTTAGAGAATTGAAGCCATATAATATTGCAATATGGTATCTTCTATTATGGAATTAATTTATGGTCATTTAAAGAAAAAATATTTGTCTGTTTTTATACAGAAGCATGTTCAAACAGCTGGTTTATTTTTTCTCCTGTCCAATATTACAGAATCTTCACTAGATTAGAGTAGCTTCAGTACTTTGAGAGAAATATTACTTAATTTTGAATTTTTGGCTGGTTTAACTAGATCAAGGGTCATGACACATAATACTGTCAAATCAGGTGTTCAGCCACCAAACTTCTTCCTACACAATATATTATCCTGTAGAAAAATATAACGCAAACAAAATCTGGAAATTTTATTGTAAAAGTTAGGTTACTAAATTGTTTTTAAATTGTAGATTATAGTAGAATTAACAAGTTTTTTCTTTACTTTTCTCAAGCATAACACAGAACAGTTCACTCTCATATCTTTATTTATATTTTTGTTTATATATTTATATATAAACACCTTCAGGAACACTGGCTATTGATGGATATTGTTTAGAAGAAAGATGAGTGAGTGGCTTGTTATGAATAATTTATTTAAATCCTTTTGCCATATCTATGAGCAGATTGTAGTTCCTTCAAATTTATAAAATACTCAGAATTCAAATAGCTTCTTTAAAAAGTCTTTCATTTTAGGGACTGAATATTGACAGGTTTTTACAGAGTATTTGTATCTTGGATGACTTGATCAACAAAGTCATATGGTGCTGTTCTTATTTCTTGATTGCATAGATATCCAAGCAGCTCTACTATAAATCCTCACACATGCAAACATAAATTTATATTTCAAGTTATTTTCATAGAAGTGACCTTGTGTTCTCTGTCTGCAAGCATTTTAGCAACAAAAAGTAATTTGTACTGGCTTTAATAAAGAAAACAAAACAGCAAACCAAAACAAAGAGAAACACACGAAGCATAAAATGTGATTAAAAGGAATGCACAAAAAAAGTCAATCAGATAATCACAGAAAATATTTTGCATTATCTTCCTTTAGCTGATTTATAACCATTAAATTGTTATTACTTTCTCTCTGTTTGTTTTTCCATAATTTATGAAATAAGGTCTGCAAACTGTCATTTCTTGTTATGAGTCTTCTGTCTCCTCTGTTTATTGAAAGATCTAAACCTGTTTTTCTTCTGTGCTAAATAATTACATGTCCTTTTCACAACACTTGAAAATCAATAAAGCATAATGTTTAAGGGAAAAGTCAGGGCATGAATTTTTCATAGACAGATTATAGATTAATCTGATTGTTCTGAATATGACTATTTTACAGGCACATGCAACTAACTGAAAGGGAATATGTACAATCTTCCTCATGTATACATTTCTCCATGTACCTCTCAAGACAAAAATATATAATATAATATATATACATATAATATATATATAATTAATTTATTACCTACATAAACCTGGTGGTGTTCCAGGTCACTCTGTTGCTTGGATCAAGACCTGTAATTACAATTCTTTCTGTAACCAAACTGAGACTGATGTCTGCTTTTGACATATTCAGATGCCCAGGTGATCTCTGCTATGGGAACTTGTAGTCTGAGACCCTAATGTACACCTAAACAATTTTTTATACACATATGTGTGTAACAAATTTATTATAATTATCAATAGTATCAGCAGTGATAACAACAGCAGTAGTAATATTGCACAAATATCACACATGTCAAAGATTCCAAAATAGTTAAGGTCAGAGGTATCAGCAGAATAAAACTATTTTCATATCTAGTCTTGTGTCCTACCTGCTGGCCCCTAATACACTGGCAACTATTTCCAAGTAAATCTCCTAGGCAGCAGTAGGAATCCTCAAGACAACTATCCAGAAGGAATCCTATTTCTGTCTGACAGTTTTTGACAGGAAGCCAGTCCCACTTCAGCCTCTCTCATGAATAAATACATAGTTATATTACCATTTAAATAGCATTTTACATCTAAGGGTCTCCAAATGCTTATCAGACACTACTCACGTCCATTGCATACAATTCTTAAGTGACCCAGAAAGAAGCATCACTTGCTTGTGAAAATTTTTCATTGTTCTTTCAGCTTCCCTAAACTCAAAGTTGGGTCATTCAATTCAGAGTTTCCAAGACCTTTTCACTAGAACTAGCCAGACCATCTGCCCTCCTCTAGCACATGAATCTTTCTTTACTTCCAAATGGGTGATGTGTTGATGAAAAACATTTTAATGTAGCATAGAAGATTTAGAGGGAAAACAGAAGCTTGAAAATTGGTCACAGTTGCCATTTTCCTGTTAAATTTTTATCACTGTGTAAACATTGCAGGGTGGTGTCTCTGTTTAACCCAACTGTCTGGTTTCTGATTCCTGGTTCCCTTGGTCTACATGGTACCGTGTCACAGTCAAAGACACACCAGACATAACTCAGAAATGCTTTTGGGTTTTGCAAAGGTGAAAGCACTATGTGGGTAGTGAATCTATGGAAAATCACAGACATTCTAACTGTGCCTTTCCTTGTAACTGGTGAATCACATAAGATGTCTCCTACAGAAAAATGTTGGACAATATATAGATGGGATTTCCATCTTTCTTCTGTGATGTATATTTTATAGGTGGCTTGAGTCAAAGGAAGCATAAAGGCATAGTGATTTTTGAATTTTGTTTAGTCTTGCATTCTGCAGTACTATCAACACACAGTTTGTGCTTTGAAAAAAACAATATTCCTTAGCACAGATAACTGAAACTTTTTCCATTTCCTTTTAATGACACAGAAGTTTTAAAATTTATGATCTTGTAGATATTCAAAGGTCAGGAGGGCAATAAATTTACAGTGTTTAAATCTAGTAGAGATATTGTAGCATTTACAGTGATATTTACCTTAGGAGTTTTTTCATTAGGCTTCAAAGATGTCCATGACGTGTTTATCTAACAGAATAGTATTTCTGTATTTGAAATATATTTCAAATACTTTCAGAAAAGTATTTATTTGCCAATTAGCTTTTACAATAATAATGAAGGCTAAAGCTGATATTAGACACCACTGAAAAATACTAATAAATGTTTCCATGGGATTAACTATATAATAAAAGTTTCATAGTTAGATTTAACTGTTCAAAGAATTTAATCTAAGAATGGGATATTTCCACCAAGCATCCTTTTCATTTGCCTAGTTCCATTTCATTATTCTCCGAACAAAGGTTATTAGAGGTTCTGAGGTTGACTGGATTTTCAGAAATTAGAAATAAAATGTGTTTTATTAAGTGAAGAAAGTGAGGAAGGAGGAATTTGAAATTAAGATGAGCAGTTAACTGTAGATGGGAAGAGATCCAAATAAATGCACATTCTCTCTTTGATTTATTTGTTTACCTCAGGAATCTCATAAGTATGGCCAGAGCTCTTACCCCCCAAAAATCCTTTTAGCTGTGTGAATTCTGTTCCAAATTCAAGCCTTATTAAATTCAGCATCTTAGTTATTCCCCAGAGGAGTAGTTAGGAGGAAGTATAAGTACAGTTTTCTTAGCATCTTAATCCAGTTTCCCTCCTAACTCATATATGGGTACCTGCAGGGGAATTATAGCTTCCCAATTCATCTTTTAGAGCTTCTTCCACAGGCAATAGTACAGTGCACATGTCTGTCTGTCTACTTGTATGACATAAATCAACAGGACTCTAAAGGACTTGCACCTCCAATCTGAAATCTCAAATGCTCTCCTTAAAGAACAAGCATTCTTTCTGTGGTAGGCTATAACAGTCTACAGATAATGGACTCAGATTATGAGCCACTTGCACTGCATATGCTTAATGATAAGTCCTCACATGAAGGTTCCAGAAATAAGGAAATTAGAAAAGCAAAATTTCTTGGCCCTGGATCTTTATGCTTTAAGGCATATAAATGATCACTTTGATTTACATCAATAAAAAGGTAATGTCTTCTATATAAGAGAAATATGAATCAGAACCTCTGGGTCCAGATTGTTTTCAGTACAATGGACAAATACTATCAAGAGTTCCATGGCTTTAAATGTCATGTGTTACTCCAGGGACAGACAAGTTTTATTTCTGGTCTGGTGCCATACAGATTTTTGGCCCCCTACATATTTTTTTATGCAGGCAGCCTATATTCTCCACTCTTTTTGCCCATTTGGTTAAGATTTAGGCTTTCATTTCTCAGTTTTAATAGCAGCTGATGATGCAAAAATAAAGAAAGAAAACCTGTCTTACTTGAAATATGTCTCCCAATAGATGTTACTTAAGGGGGGAATTAAAAAGAACACATCAAAACTTAATGTAGAAAATTCCTGCTGAGCTAAGAATTTTGTGAGTACTCACATACTCTCAGCTCTGTTGAGGATGGGCCAAGACAATCTCAATGTACCACCACCTCTGTTTAATCCTTTCTACATGGTTTAAGTGAATGGCTCCTCTTGTAATTTTGAAACTCTTCCCGATGTAATTATTTTAACAAAAATGGCGATTCAGCCTTTGGAATTTCTTCAGCAAATCCTTCTCTGATATTATTTATTATTGCACTTACTGCAGCAAATAATCTCAGTGACAAGTGTATCCTGGTAATGTAATTAGATACCACTGGGCAATTGTGTTTATATGATTGCTTTTTCTAGATCTCTTGCAAATAAAATGCAAGTTTCAGAAGGATCTTTTAGTAATGATGCCATTCCTGCACTCATTTATATTTTCACCTGCAGTTACCTTCCTGAAATTTCAGCAATGCAGCTGCAATTTTCTTACCAGATATGTGCCTTGGTCAAAATTTGTAAAATTCACAGAAAGTGAATTCAGCTTTATTCAAACCTGAAGTATGTGAAAAAACTGTGTTCCCTATGTTTAGAAATCAGCCAGTGGCTACTTCTCACAATACCAGAAGCACAGCAAACAATTGAACACAAAACAACATTTTACTGGAGACATGAAGTCCATCCCTTTGCCTCCTCTGTGAAAAAAATCCTGCAAGAATATAAGCCCTTCCATAATTTATGAGTCACATGCTATCAGACAGTTATTTTGAGACTGACTTAAAGCCTGTGCATGTGTCATGCACACTTCTGTCTGTGGCTGGGTGAGCACTGTTACCTAAGCTTCTGTATAATGGGATTGTTCTGCTGGCCTTGCCCATGACATGCATTTTCTACTCACCTAAGCTGAAGATAAGACTGAACCTAAAACCATCCTAAGAACTGACAGTTTTCCACCTTAGGCTGTGACCCAAACACTCAGAATATCCTCAGTAATGCTAAACTTAGGAGATGTGGCAAAAGTAGTGACAAGTCTTGGACCTGCATTTGGGAATCTTGTCATTCACCATGGCAACCACAGAATCAGCTTTTCATGCTCTCTAAGCCATGCCTAGCTCTTTCTTGTGAACTTGGCTCCTTATCTTAATCTGTTTAATTTTGTCTAAATAGATAAATATATCTGAAAGGATTCTGTTACTGAAGATCAAATAAAGCAGCCATATGGATTCCTAGCTTGTAATGGAGAGTCACAGCTTCACAGAGAGTCCAAAATATGGGTTTTTTTGGACCTGGTAATTTTAGGTTTAAAAGAAGAAGACATGTTTTAAGATGTGCAAAGGAGAATTTAGTGCTTAAAATTGCTACTTTAAAATTATGAGAATAGTCAAACATCTATCTGTATGAGATCAAGAACATGGAAGGTACATAATTTGCAAAATGTATTTCTTTCATGGCTTAAGGTTCCCAGGAAGATTCTGTGGTATGAAATGATCAAAAAGACACACCATCCTGAGTCTGGCACATGGTTTTGTTTACAGGCAAAAGAAGTTTAACCACAAAATCCAGAAAAAAAAAGAGACTAGAATTAGCTTGGTCAAATAAAACATTTATCTGAAAATCCATCCACCAACGAAGTTAATGGGAGTTCTGTATGTTAATCTTAATGCCTAAAAAAGCAACTGTATGTTTAACATTTTAAGAGCTATTCTGGTCATTAAAAATTGCATGAAATCCATCAAAAAAGGAGTAAAGCTTAAAACTATTAACAAGTAGGTTAATTTTCTTAGCCAAGACTAGTTCAAAGACTATCCAGAGATATATCCAAAAACTGTCTCTGGTATAATA
This sequence comes from Oenanthe melanoleuca, assembly GCF_029582105.1. Lineage (NCBI taxonomy): Eukaryota > Metazoa > Chordata > Aves > Passeriformes > Muscicapidae > Oenanthe > Oenanthe melanoleuca. Next base: position 25,722,295 of record NC_079335.1, read on the forward strand.
AAGTTTGAAAAATATTTTTCTATCAGAAGGCAAGGTAAGAAAAGACATTCCTAGAAAAAGTGAGATTATTAGACTTCCTTCATAATCAAATAGCTTCTAAAAGACAATGTCAGAAGATGATATTGGAGTCTGTGACAGCATTACTGTCTAATCCCATATTAAAGTGTTTTGATGAGGACATTAGTGAAAGCAGGGTCTACCCTAGCAAACTCCATCAGAGAGAACACATGTAATAATGACAGGATTAATTAATAGCACAGAATGGATTAGGTACTCTTTAACAAGGAGATACTGCTCCAGAGCAGATTCAACAGCCACTGCACATGCCTGAGAAACTTGCAAATATAGACTACTATTAGAAATATGCCTTATGTTTTTATTACCATATATACACACATAACCCATTTGGGAAAATTTTATATCAAAATCCCAGTGAAAATGGCAACAAAAGTGCATCTGAATTACTCCAGTGTAAGTGCATCTGAGAACACAGTATTGCTTTCCTTGCTAAAATTATACACATTACTGTTCTCAGCTATCTATTTCTTGCCTTCTCTTAAACATGGAAAGTGTTTCCTGTAGTACTCCAACTCTTATGAGTTCAGTGCTAAAATGATTATAGGCTCTAACAAGTATTTTCTGGATTCAACTGGATGATTAAGATAACAAAACATTAAAAAAGAGATTAATCACAAATTATAATCTATGATTTTTCCTTTGATAAAAATCTGCCTCATATTTAACAACTGACATTGGTGATTATGTGTGCTGGTATTTCAGATCTCAATGGAATTCTCTGCCAAACCACCCACAGCAGGAGCTGGCACAAGGCCTATGCTGTGGATGGATCAGAGATGGCATGTACATAGAATCAAGAAGTTTTTGTGATGGGAGGGACAGCTGCTCAGGGTTAGCCGAAGGTGTGGAGAAAAAAGTAGTAGTTACAGACTGACCTTCTGTGGCAAAACTTATACCTGGCATAAATATGTACCACACCACTGAAGACAATTAAACTGTGCCTGTTTATGCCCTGGCTATAATTTGGTCTTTACTTTCAATTTCATTAGCAGAGTGATGCAGTTGAGAGCCAGTCATTCCTAACCAGATATATATTTTGCTGCTGTCTTGCTAATGTAGACTTTGAACTTCTGCCAAAATGCCTACACCAAATTTAATTGAATAAATATTGGAATGAATCTAAGTTTGAATCATAAATTCATTTCTGAGGGAGCATCTCCCAGGGCTAGCTTTCCTTTGTGCATGATCTTCTCTTGCAGGTGACAGGTAGCCACCCTTTCTCAAACCCTTACTGAGAAGCAGAAGTCATCTTCCTAGTCACCTCCTCAATTCATGAAAACCTGTTCTCCCTAATGGCATATTTATTGCTACTCTTGCAGATAGATGAACTATACCAAGCATAACCTGACCACAGATGGTATAAAGCTCACTTTAATCAATCTCTTGCTGTGTTCCTGGAATCAGAATTGGCCTGGCCCCAACTTCATAAGCTTGTTATGTCAATGCCCAGGCTGTACAAAACATCAGGTGCATGGGGCACTAATCTGTTTATTTTTGCCCAACAAGCCATAGACTGTTTTCACAATATAGATTTCAGATGAGAAAAAGTTTGTTTGCTGGTTGCTGATACTGTAGGATTTCAAGGGACACTAATCTGTCAAACCTGAGTGGTTTTAGGGTGTTTGGACTTTTGTCATTTCCTAGCAGGTAATCAGATGACATAGACAGCTTTGATCTTTAAAAACCTAGTTTAGGTTCATTTCATTAAAATCTGTGGTTAGAGATAAATATTAAAGCAGCAGGAATTGGCCTGACAACAAACTGGATAAGACTAGTCTGGAGAGAGAGAAGGTGGCTGCACTTTGCACCCAGTGAGGGACAGGCTGGGGCAGCATCTGCCATCGTCTGGCACCAGCAGCAGGTGAGCACTCCCTGCCTGCCAGGAGATCTGTGCAGGGACATCAAGAGCAGATCCCCCAGAGGCCCTGCTGACCTCCTTATGGAGCCAGGTTGGGACCAAGAGCACGCTACTGAAATTCCAGCACTGTTTTGTCACACTGGGCTCTTGCTACCAACTCAGCTTTGAGCCCTCTCTTTTCTGTCTTTTGACAAAAGCAACAACCATGGTTAATACTTGTGTCTAAAACGTGACAAAGTTTTTTCTGGGCAAGAGATGGAAAACTTCTGCTCATTACATTTTAATACTGAGCTAGATTTGAATCCAGGCCTTAGAAATAGTTTCTGTGAGATCATAATTTCCAAGATGAAAATGAGGATGTAGCACTAGGGTCTGCAATGTGGAAGATGGAAAATACTTTTTCAGTGCATTGATTTTATTTTTTTAACCAGTTGGTTGATGTTTCTCCAAGGTCTGGAAATTAAAGTAAGTCATGGAGAAAATAGGGTAGTGAGTAGAGATGAAAACAGACAATCTAATTCGAGCCTTAAATGAATATATCACATTCTTCTGAAAGCTATCCAATGCCAATGCCAGCACAATTTACTGCAAAGATGATATCCCTTTTTGCAGCCATATTCTTGGATGGACAGAAAATTATATGTATACAATATGATACACTGCAAGTGAAAATCAAATTTCTCACAGCTTTTAAAAAAGCATTCAAATACACAAGAATGAAAAATCATGTTGAAAAAATAAATATACAGAGTGCCATGCTTTATTGCTAAGAAAACCTAGCAATATACATTAACTGATGGTATGATAAGGTATATTCAGTTCTTTAAATGACTATATAGTATCTGAGAATTTTTAATGTGTTTTGCTAGGTTTTTATTCAGGTCAAATCCCCATTAGTTTCAATAACTACCAAGTTTCTGATTTTGTAGATCCAATGAAGCTATAATAACACAATTTTTATGACCTGAAAAAAGTGGCTCTATATGAAAAGCCTTAAGCAACATATAATCAATTGCACATGGGTCCTACTGAATATGATGATGACACAAAAAGATGAAAAATACAGCTTTGTTGGGACAGCATCTTCTCTACCACGATTCTCAAAAAATCAGTTCAACACAGTTCCCTTGAATGGAACTTCTTTGGCATAACCCTGTAAGATGTTGAGTGCTCACAACACTACTAAAATGCCACTCTTGAAATCTATATGATATATGATTGATGGGATTCAACACTTTTGAAGTACTTAGGTCATCCTTGGATGCAAAGCCATTTGGAATGTAGTTATTCATATTGCACAATAGAAGCTAAAAATTTATTTCTGTGTTTAGGGTTTAGGGTGGTTGAGGAGGGACAATGCCACCTAGTTTCTTTGTTCCAGCTATTACAGTAGTTGTGAACTTCACATGAGGGCAAACTTTAAATGACTGTGCATTTTCTGTATTATGTTTTCTAAAGCTCTCTTGGCTGTACTTAAAATGTTGCCTTAGAGCATCCTTAAGTACTTATTTTTTTACCCAGAGTAATTGAAAAATAATGTACAATGGGCAAAATGCAGTCCTATGTATGCTGAATGAAAGTCAAAATATGACTTAAGCTGATACTTATAAAAATATGGTTGTGGTACAACATTAACTAAATTTTCACAAGACAATAAGGTTATTATTAAGAACAATAAATGAATCCAAACTTCCTGTCATATAGAGAAACCCTATGAATTTTAGGATCAATTATACCAAAGGGCTATAAAATCAGAAATGCTAGATAGGCAGACTTTTGCAGGTCATGTAATCCAATACAATTCTTTAATATAGGAGATCACCAGTGTTTAATTAGGTCAGTAATGTCTTTGCCTTCACAAACTCCAGAGATGGAAATTTCATCATCTGTTCCAGCACTCCATTACTCCTTATCAAATTTTTTACCTAATCACCAAACTTAATATTACAAGCCTCAGCTTGTGGCAGGCCAGGCAGCCTGCTTAGTCCCTAAGAAAATAATGGAAGAAGTTTTTTTTGTGCACTTTCCAGGAGACATGAGAGAGAAGGGGGTAATTGGAACCAGTGGCATGGATTTACCAAAGATAAATCAGGTTTAACCAGCTGGATTGCCTTGCATGACAAAATATCAAAGTCTGTGATTGAGGTGAGCGCAGTGAATACAATTTACCTTTTGCAAGTTTTTTGATACTAACTTACACAATATTTACACAAAATTAGTAGAATTCAGCCTAGATGGGTAAAAAGATGATTGGAGGGTAGTGGGCTTAGTGAGTAGTGGTTAATGGATTTATGTTCTATCTGAAGGTGGCAAAAAGTGTAGAACTGCAAGATAACACAATTATCTTGGAGAAATAACTGTGTAGTCTCCTCAGGTCTTCAGAACACACTAAAATAAAGTGAACAGCTGACACAGTTGAGAGCAGACTGACATCCAGGGTGGCCTGGACAGGCTGAAGGCATGGCTTAACAGGAACCCTAAAAAATTCCCCAAGGACAAATGCAAAATCCTTCTTAGAAAGAGGAAGCCCTGGAAACAATATGGGCTGGGAAGAGCCTGGCTGGGGAGCTGCAGTGCTGTAAAGCACCTGGGGGTCTTCATTGACAGCAGAGAAGATGGCCAGCTGTGCTCTGGGTGAAATGAACAGGGGCACAGCAAACACACATGAGGCAGTTCCATTCTACCCAGCACTTGTGAGACCACATCTGGATTACTGCATCCAGTTTTGAATCTCTCAGTATAAAAAAATATTCTGAACAAGTGAATCAAATTCAGGAAAGAATTTGGTGCTGGAGCATTTGGTGCTCCAGGTTGGTGCTGGAGCATTTGTCTGATGAGGAAAAAGAGAGGAAGCTGGATTTGTTCACACCAGAGAATGGAAGGCTTCAAAAGGGCCTAATGGCAACCTCCCAGTTCTAATAGGGAGCTAGGGAATGGATGTCAGGCTCTTCACAGTAGTGCACAGTGGGTGGATGATGTACAGCACACATAAGCTGAAGCACGAGAGGCTCAGACTGCATATAATGATAAACATTTAAACAATGAGGTTGGCAAAGGAGGTTATGCAGTTTCCATCTCTGAAGGTTTTAGACCAGACTGTGTGAAACCATAAGCAAACAGGTCAAATATCACAGCTGACTATGCTATGAGGAGGAAGTAAGACCAGAGATTTCTTGTGTTCCTCTGCCTAGCCTGACTTATCTTACTGCCACTTGTTGAAACATTTGCTGAGAAGAGTTTTGCTCCCCCATGTTTGTAACTGCCCTTCAATTACCTAATTCATTGTCTCTTAGTCTTCCCTCTGACAGTCCAAAAACCTCCCTTAACCTCTTCCTATAGACCTTTTTCTCTGAATATCTTGGTAGATAACTTTTAATCGTGCTTAAGAGCATCAGTTTTCTTTAGAGACAGAGCCATTGTTAGACAGTAAGTCATACTTGCTTCCCATTGAATTTGTGTCAAATCTGTGCAATTGCCTTTCACCTGACCACCCTTCTCACAGATGCTCCAACCCTTTCCATAGTAATGCTTAGGAATAGATATGACTTTAAAAATAATCAATCAAAATATAGTGAGATGATGCAAATGCTTTGAACATACAGATATGCAAATTTTTTTCCTCGGCCCAAACTTAAAAATGAAACTATTAATATGAATTGTCCAGGGAGTCAAAAAGATGGACATGTGAAAAGAAAGACAAAGCAAGAAAAAAAGAATTTTACCTGTTAAAACTGATGGCAACATTTCACCAACTTCAGTGGAACCAATATTTCATCCACTTTTTCCAAAAAACCTCATTCTCAGAGATCACCCCTAAATTTCAATCCTCTGTTTTGTGAATAATAAATTGCCCTTGATCTTGTTGCTTCTGCTTTTGCTATCTGATATGCATTATTGCACATCTGTGTACTAATCTCTTCTGCTCATAGGAGAAAAAAAAATACAGTCTGTTGTGGATGGAAAATAGTGTACAGAACACGTTCAGCACTGCACCCAGTTAGACATTTCTGTGCTTTTGAATCACAAAACTCCTCTGTTTATCTGCATTTCCCAGGTTATTCCTTTCCTCTGGAGCAGCACTTCAGGCATTGACCTGAAGACCTAGAAAGAAACATGTCAGGGTTCATTGATGTCATACGTGACACACGGATGTGATGTGCATTAGAAAGTCATTTCTCTCTTAAGAGATCACAGAAATTGTTTTTTTTTTTGTGCAGATAGAAACAATTTCAGCTTCAAAAAGACTCTTCATTTTCAAGGAACAGGCAGAGTAATATCTTAGTGCTGTCATAAAAATGAGTTTGTGCTCTAACTTTAGTGACTCAATAACATGAAACACCAATATAATTCATCACACTGTCAGAAAAAAAAAACCAAGGATGAGGGAAAAAACCCATCATATTATATTGTAAACCAAATATTTGCAGTTCCAAGGGACTAGGATACCCAGCTGACTGATATTTAAATATCAAATCACTAAAAATAGCTCACTTAATAACTGTCATTTTAAAATGCTTAATTATTTAATTTGATTTTTTTTTTTTTTTTCTTTTCTGGGGTGTAGTCTTTCGGTTTATCTTCACCTGTTTTAATAATGAGTCTCAGTAAGGGCTCTGAGTGAATTCTGAGAATATTACTTCTCATTTTTGATTAATATCTTAAAATTATTATCTTTTCACACTAAACTTTTCTGAGATATAATTTCTGAGCTGATTTAATATAATGGGTCATGTTACTTTGTTTCTAAGCCATTTAGAGAAATGCAGCAGATTTAATCAGCTCTTCACTAAAAGAAATTAATGCAGTGTCACATGGGATGTTCATTAAAGCAGGAATAATAGAGGAACTGTATTATAGGTAAGAAACAGACCAATGAAATTTGAAAAAGAACTGAAATTAGATTTTTCTTCATAGAAGAAACTTATTGGTGAAGTTCCTAAAAGGTTAGCCTTAGGTCTGATGTTCTTCAAGTATTTCATTAGGGACTTGGCACGAAAGTGTCAATGTGATAATGAAATTTTTTGATGATAGAGAACTAAAAAGCACTTTAAATACAGGATATCATGTGAGGATGACTGAATGATTCTGAGGACTGGAATAAAACATAAACGGGACAAACAAAAAACATAATAAAACATAAATGGGTAAAAAACTTAAAATGCAGGGCCTGGCATTGCAGGCTAGACCCCAAAGTAATCTTAGGGCATAGCCTGCTCTGTTTACCTTGCATTTCAGTTGTATAAAAGCATGCAAACTTCTAGAGATGGAGCTCACATCCATTTGGTCTGAAGTCCTCATTAGTGAAAGCACATCTGCCTAATTTAGGTGCTTCCCCTTGGACAAATACACGTTTGCAGGAGAGATAAATCTTACCACATTAGATATCTAAAGCGGGGGTGTTAGCTAGTTGTCTAAGTTAAATCAGTTGCTTTTAATCTCTAGGAGATGTGAGACCTACCAGTCTGGAATCTAAAATACACATTAAGAGCCTTGATCTCCTACACTGTAAATGATGTATTAGGCATTGCAGAGATGACACTGTTGAGCAAATGCAGAAGTTAGGAAAGGAAGCAGGTTGAAACCACTCTCCTTTATATAGTTTAAGCAAGAAACCTCACAGATTTCCATTTCAAATGTACAGACTGAAGGGAGAGGAGGCAGCACTTAGCACTGTGAGGGCTGCACTTTCCCCAGCTAAGTGGAGATGGGTCAGAATGAACTCAGGCATCAGTTCTGAAAAGGGGCTGACAATCCTGGGGGAGGTGATTTTACACACACAGATTGCCTATACAAACTTGTATAAGTCAGGAAAATGAAGCCTTTCTGCATCAGACACTTATTCCTCTTTTCACAGGGTCGGCACTTATCGAGTCTGGAACGGACAGATAAGATGGCACACTGTATTTGTAATTTCCTTATTTTTAAGTTGCAATTGAGTCCCACCAACTTTTTATCTTTTTCCTGCACTTGCAAATATTAAAAGAAAACTGACTGGATTTCTGCAACAGCAATAACTGCTCAGTATAATATAGCTTGGCTTGCCTCTCTTCTGACAAAAATAGCATATTGAATCCTATAATCTCTAATGTTTTTCAAATGCTGTCAAGTGAATCTTTTTCCTGCCTAAGATTCCACACATTTAAAAGGTTAAAGAAAATAAAATTAGGAATGTGCTTTTGCAGTTAGCATTATTTTGTTTACTCACCTTCATTGATCATTTAAGTTTCAAGTGTTCTGATTGTTTTTTTACCTGTGGGCTTAAAAGTCTTACTGTTGATTGTTAGTGTGAACCAATAATAATGGTTTTGTTGGTGACTTAATTATTAGGATTGAGGCACCTTTTACAAGGACACCAGTAAGGACTGCCCAGTGAAATTAAGAGTAATAAAACTTTGAGGTTTAATAATTTGTTTACGTAGATAAATGAACCATTGTTCATGATTTTATGAGCCACAAATGTGTAAATAGCACACAGCGCAAAACATTTCAAGATGCATACAGTCATCAGGGTTCTGTAAACTCTGATGTGCCAGTGAGCACTTGTGCTTTTGTGCATGGTACTGTACTGCATAACATCCTTTTTCCAGGTATGTGGAGCTTTGGATAACAAAACTGAGCCTTTTCAGAATGTGCACATAACTGAGGATGTTAGTGTGGGTGCATCATCTCTTTTGGAGCCATGTGGTGAATCTACATAGAAAGGTGCATTTAACTGCTATCAAACACTTCTGTGTACCTAAATCTCTCACTAAATCTAGTCCCAGAGAAGTTTATTACTCATTTTTGTGGCTCTGTTTGTGGTTGGCCCAGCCTCGAATAGGAAAGCATAACCCGGTGGGAATCAATTAATGTAGAATTATTTGTCAGTTATTTAGTTTCTAAACTACTCTCCAATCCCATTAACCATCCTCGATGAAAGCCTTCCAGACTGGAAGGAAACAGCAAATTTCTACTCTATAACTTTAAAATAGCTAAAGTGGGGAAAGCAAAGAAGACAGAGCTCAAATGGAGCCAACCTTATCATTGCTGTCGTTCTGTAAACAAGATCTCTCCTTTGTGAGACCTGTCTCCAGGATGTATTAGCTGCATTGAGACAGTTCTGAATAAAATTATGGAGTCACTATGTTTTTGCCAGTTTTGCATTGAAGATTTTCCAGTATTAGGTACATCTTGGGGCTTTAAATATCCATTAAAATTATCTGTTTTCCCACAGAGCTAAGTAGGAAAGGTATTAAAAAATCTGCTGCCAGCATGCATTAATGACTAATCCAATAATGTTCATGCAATGCTAGAGCAATTAAAATTATTTTCTAAATTTTAAAATTCGTAGTCAAAAATACTAACCTACTAAATGAACTACCTACCCACATTTTCCTATTTTATTTCAAACTCTTTATTTCCCTTGCAGATAAGCTAGATTCCAATTCTTTTTTTTTTTTTTTTACTCAGGGAAATTATGCATCACATTTTAAGGCTCTAAATCAGCACTGTAATGATATAGTGAAATGGCTAGCTCATTCCAATAAAAATATGGCAGTAGAAACAGATTGTAAGGTTGTTAACTCTTCCCTCCTCACTTCACATTATATTATATTATATTTGTGAACACATAAGCACTACTATGAATGAGAAATTTTAAAACATATAAAATCAAAGTTTAATCTACATGTATTTTTAAAAAATTCCAGCTAACATAAAATATAAAATTATTTTCCAGAGAGACAGTTTTCAAATGCCACGTCAGGGGAAATGTCTCTATTTTCATGTGTTTCAAATATTTATTGCTAACCAAAACATTGCACTAGAAGCAATGAGAATGGAAACAAAGGGTGTCACTTAAATGCTCTCATATCACAGCATGCCATCAGCATCAACAGATGTTCAATTTTTTCCTTTAGCAGGGAAGTATGTTCATCCCTATTGTGATGAGAATTTACAGGTATGCTTTTAGGTAAGAGATATTTTTAGAGTACTTCAGGTGAGAAGTATCATTATAATTACATCCTGTGTATATGAAAGGAATAGAAATTCACCTCTAAATATAAACCATTTATTAATTAGACCATGAATTTTAGGAATGCATTCAGTTTTCAATTTGGAGTCAAGAAAATCCAACATAGTTGCTGCTGAGCTTAGTTAATTGCTTACATTAACTGAAGTAAATAATTTTGAAATATAATGTAATATGGTATCAATTTCTCAGTTGGTAAATGATCTCTTTAGATTATCTTCCTACTTTATGGTTAAGTATTCTAGATGCAATCCAGAAATTATATTAGAACCCTGATCCTCTTTGTGAAATATTAAAAAAATAGTATGTACAATGGCATTTAAGATTAAAGTTGAATCTCTTATATTTTTCCATAAATATCATTAACTGGAATAACTCCCTGAATGGATTTATATATTGTAAGAATATCCAGAATAATATGGAGAGCTTTGAAAATACATGCATAATTTTTAATAAAATAATCAAAAGAGGTATAACTGCCTACTTTAAAAACCAAACAAAAGAAAAACCTTCCATCATATTTCATGCCTACATATGTCTTTTACTGTAGATACTTCACAGGTAGGAAGGGTATATTCAGTTTAATGCTTAAGTATCATGACTCTCTACAGCTGTATTTTAAAAGCTGTAATTAACATTTCACATCCAGCATACCAGCATACTTCACAGCAAAATATATATTTGGTCTATTTTTACAGTGCTTGGCACCATTTCTTTGATCCATCCTGCCTGTCTACAATGGATCAGTTGTATTTTTCATTTAAGTGAGAGATTCCATTCAGTAGGCTACCTGAAAAATGCAAGTAAACTGTGAAATGGGCATTACCACGTTGTCAGCTTCCTTACAGTCTCACTGAGAGGAGGCTAGGGAAGGTGTTACCCTTCCAAAAATTCAGATTTTAACTTGCCAGTTAATTTCCATTTAAAGCACTGAAGTTTCACTGGTGCTAATGTGGAGACAAAATTAAGAAACTGCTTTGAGTATCCTCATATAAATTAAGTAAAACCTAAAGTCTCTAAATAGTGTTAATTAGTAACACTCTTCCCTGATACTGTGAAGGCAAATATTGTATAATTTTACTTTGATGTAATTCTGTGACTTACACTGATAACTAGCTCTACCTAAACTAAATTTAGAATCCACAACACAGGTAATCCATTTGTGACAGTGTTCTATGAACATATGAAAGATTATTCTATATATTTTCTTAGTATTGATTCTATAGGATAAATGCAACATTTCTCACTTAAAAATCAAATCAGGGGAAAATCTGAAATTCTGATGATTTGTGCTATATTTAATAAAACATATTTTAATCCCTTTGTATTTGCACTAACTGCTTAAAGAATCTGCATCAAATTAATGTATTGTTAAATAACTCATGCTTGGGAACATATTGTTTAAGCTATTTATTTTGTGCATTTTCAGAAAGTCTACATACTGTAATAGCATAGACATTATAACAAAGTCATAGATGGAATCTGGTGAAAAAAAAGAAAGATTTTGCCATCAGTTTGAAATGGGTTTGATGCACAGTTGGCTAAATCCAGCTTTCTTCTTGGAGGATAAAAGTTGATGATTACTTCTGAATCAGAGTGGAAAAAGATCTTTTCAGAGCTCCTATCAATGTTAAAAAGATTTTGGTCTTTGAAAGTTTGATTTTGATAGCATTTTTAGTACCTACAAGGATTTATCAGCTCATAACCCTTGCTGTAGATTTACCAGGCATATTAATTTCTCACAGGATGTCACTCTAGGTCACTCTGTAGCTATCCTTCTGTCCTTTATATACTGTCAGTCTGCCAATTCATGCTGTTGTCCACAGTTTCTCCCCAGTGTTCTCTCAGTCATGTTTACCTTACAGGCAGTATTTTCCATGGGAACTCGGGCTATTGCCATTTGGCAATGTGACAGTGGGACGTGATCCTGCGCAGCTGTAGGAGATCCTTGCTATAGAGGGCTGCCCCATTGCTTGGCATTCTCCTAATTGTGACAGACTCTCGTTTCTCTGACGGGGTCCAGATGACTTCAGGGGATAAAAATGTTTTTCTAGCTCATCACACTTTGTTTTGCTACCTGGGAAGATGCTCTGCTGGATCCAACACTGCTAGGTAAGGATCCTTTTCTGTTTGTTTGCCCTTGTCATCAGTTTCTTGGATGTCTTTCCAAGGGATTATGCATGCCTACTGTTATCCATTATGTTTTCAGATTCCCAGATGCCACTGAATCACTACAGTTCTTCTGTAATGTGTTGCTCATTTCCTGACTCAATGTCAGATAACTCAGAAATCTATCTTTGGTTTTGTCATGACATATTTTGCCCTCCAGATAGAGCTTCTCTCAGAAATTGTAAATAAATCTTCTGGCATCAAAATATTTCCTAAATACTGATCTGATCTTTTCCAGGTCTAGTTGAGAATTTGTTGAGGCTATATGTCCTCTGTAGTGTTTGTGCTCTTCCCACTGTTTAAACATATGCACTATAATCTTGCATACACAGACACTTGTCTATATTTGTCCAGCATGAAACATCCATTTTTATTTATTTATTTATTACCTCTGTTCCTCAATCTCTACAGTAATTTGGCACATTTATTCCTAAAGATCCGTCCATCCATTTAGTACCCTTCTTAGCATTTTCCCCAAGTAAGGGTATGCTAGGAACCTGACGGGATCACTATTTTGCTTTTCAGAGCTATCCTCCAGGAATCTTGTTTGTGCCACCTTGCCAACAGTTGTTGGAGGCAAAATATTTTCAATTAGAGGAATTTTACATATGTTTTATTGTCAGTTAACAGAAACTTTTGATTACAGATTCATGTAAAAAAAATGGAAAACACACAATTAAACACTAATATTTTCCTCCCCTCTCCCCAGGCTCACCTGCTTGTTGCTGCCAGTTAACAGGATTCCAGTTTTTGAGACATTTTTAAACTGCATTAGCCACTAACCAGAAGACTTTATGCACATAAACTGGGGCCAGTGATGCAGCTGAACATGTTCCAAGGCTATTTTCAAGTCCATTACTTCTGCAAACTGACTAGAGCCTCCAGTCCCTTCACAGGTGGCAGCTCCTCCCATGGAGGGATTCCAATTAGCAGCTCACCACCTCCTGATCCCTGCTGTAATTTTACAAGATCTATCTGTAAACAAACTCCATTGTTTGTTTACAGCACTAAATTCATGATATGCTGGGGCTTCAATAGCCTGAGGAATTCGGTTTTCTCACACTGTTGATTTGCTGGCTACAGACTAATAAACTCATGTAGTCCCAATCTGGATCTTGAGCCAGTACATATTTACTGGGTAAAGGTCAGCACACATTTTTGCTCCATGGCAGTAGCTGTTCTTCCACCAGTGGGTTTTGAATCCCTAAAGAAAAAAATACAGGGCAGATAATTCAGGATATAATCACAGTGATTGCTCTGTGCCTAGCACTGCAGTGGCATGCAGAATGTCCTCAATAGCAGCATAAACCTCTTACTGCCCAGAAATGTAGTTATTTTTGAATATTTTGTGGCCTCAGCTTTTGAATCCCAAGAGCTTGCCTTGTATTTCTTGAGAAGCTCATTGCCATAAGCTCTTGCTGCTGCTGTCACAAGCTGCCATTGTCTCCTGTGCTGGGATGTGGCACAATTTTTCATCTCTCTGATCAGTACTAATGTCATTGCACAGGCTACCACCTGACTGACCTGATCAGAAGCTCAATGCTACTTCCCTTACCAATCAAAATGCATCTTTTGTTTTGACATCACTATATAAAAGTTTGGTCATCTGCCTGTAACTGAGGATGTGCATACACCAATAAGTATCAATGATCAGGAAGGCATTCTTGTTATTAACCTCTACGATAAAACAGTTGAGAAAGGGCAAAATCCACCACACCAGTAGTTCTTGAAACATTATTTAAAAATAAAGTATCGTTCTTCTAGTTTCTGAAGAGGTAAGGTTCTCTAGAAGCTGAATCTTTCCACAGTTCCACTTTGCTTTGTTCCAAAGTACTTTTCACTAATCAAATACTTGTCTTAACTCTGGATCTGACAAGACAACCCCCTGCTACTATACTTAATATAAAACTAGTTACTTTAGTTACATTAACTCATTACACAGATGAAAACACGTAAGGTTTCTAAAGAGAAATTCATTTTTATTAAGAAAAATTCTAATTAATTTATTTACACTATGTACAGCAAAAAGTCTAGCTGTAAATAAGCTGCTTTCTTCTTCCTTCAATTAAGTATTCTGACACTTCTAAGTCAAATACTATTCTGGCCACAAGCTAACATGGTATGTTTAACCTTGATGTAGACAGCAGAGACCAGTTACCTTCTGTCCCTGTATGCTTCTGTGTTGTTGCCAATTCTTACTGTATTTAATGTGCTCTTCTTTAAATATCAATACTAAGAGATAAGTGTTTTCACTTATAGGATGCTTTGCAGGGAGAAGTTGAGTAACCTCTTATGGCCACAATACAGCAGGAAGAGGAAGGATGACATTATTACAATGAAGAAGTAATTTAGAAGCCTAATTTAGAAACCACTTCTAGGATTGTGGATGGTGAGTGTGAGTCATGTATCCACTACATCTGAACATTTTGGTGGTGCTGTCCAAAGCTATTAGTTTTTGTATACTGTTTAAAGGTTTCTCGTATCAGATATTTCAAAATAGTTTGCAGAAATTTCAGGAAATGTGGGCAACAGCAATTAACTGATATTTGATATATATGAATCTGTGACAGTTTAAAATACCAAGGGGTCCTTTCCCAAACAGTTTCCCAATTATTTTGTTCTCTTGTGATGTAGACATTGATACTTAAAATCAAAGTACATTACTTTGCATCCAGCTGGATATTTATTTGCTCTGACTTTATATGGGAGAAAAAAGTGACTGGAGATGAGGAAGGAGATACATGTCATGCTCTGGCTGCATTTCTCTATTCTTCCCTTTAATTTCTACTTCACATGATAACATGTGAAGTTCCACTGATACTTCAGCTATATCCCTTTCCTTGGGAGGGATAATATTTGGGCTGCCTGCTCAAGCAGTGCTCCTCCTGCAAAACTCTGCCTACAGTTATTATTAAGGACAGTTCTGCATGAGGTCAATTCCCTACACACCAAAGAAGATATGCAGAGCACCCCACTCCTTTTACCTGACATGCTGCACTCTTTCTTACACACACACTGGAAAGAGCATCTTGTGTCTTAATAATTTGTAATATACTTCAGGGTACTTGGAAAGTGAAAGACCATTAACAAAACCAGATGTTATTACATTTAATCTTTAGCAAAAAAGAATAGGAAAAAAAAAGAGCAGAGATGAGAATATAGGATGATATTTAAAAGCATTTTATATTTATTTATCATCCATTTGTTAAGCTGAGATGTCAAGTTTCAGTCTGTGGAGACACAATTGTCTCATTATGAGGTGAATGCAGATATCATTGTTCTGAAGATATTTTTATTTTTATTACTATTTTAACTAAATCCTATGGGGAAAAGGGGGAAAACAAACCTTAAAGCTGCTTTACCTGTTACTTTGTTCATATTAATGTATATACTTCAGCGAAAATATAACAAATACTAAAACAAGTTCAATTTCATTACTGTGACACAGCTACTTTCTACCTTGAAAATAAATCTGAAAATAAAGTCAAATGAGCATTTCCTTTAAGATGAACATGTAAAATCCTTTTCAAGGAGAATCACCAAAGTCACTTGTCATCCAAAGTGACAGTCATTTGATCTAAATCAGAGCAACTTGCTCAGAAATTTTATTTTTTGTATCGTTCTGACGTTGATCTACAAGGAGTTTGGGATAATAATGTTATTATATAGTTGACTTGAGGCTACTTGAGTGTAATGGCCTGAGCATATTCACTGCATAATTCAATACCTGATGGAAAAGACTTTAAGTTTATAAAAAGTTGCTACTATTTGTGCATTACTTTTGGGAAGTAATATTACAGGCCCATCAAGAAAGAAAACAGTGATTGTTTCCATTCTTTTACTCACATTACCTTTAAAGAATTGCCAAACAATTCACATTAGAAAACTGAAATAAGAAGTCAGAGTATATGCCTTTCATGACTTCTCACGACATGAAAATGTGAATTAGCAAAAATTAAAAAATAAAAGTGTTTTGGCTGTTGAGGTCAGACTTTTTACCATGCCAAGCAAATTCAGACCCCAGTTAAAGTGCACTGATAGTTATTGTGCATTTTCAGAGCAGGGCATGTGGCAAATCTCAGTCTGTCTTTGTAACTGACTTTACAAAACCTTAGAGGGCAAAAGTAAAGGCAGTGCTTTGTAATATCTGGACATAGAAAGTCACATTTTGGACATCCTCTGTATCTCTCTGTGTTAAGGTTTCACCCCACATTTCTTATCTTATCTGTCCTGTTCTTTATGCCCTAAACTCAAAAAGCTGGTCGTGACAAAGACATAAGGAACCTTCAACTATTTTGACAGCAAGAAATTACAGACACTTTTGAGGACCATAAACTGACAGGTATCAAGAATTCTTGAATTAATTTTTTAATCTTTCAGAGTCACCTCATCATAGATACAGCTTCCTGAAAAATAATTCTAAAGGAAGGATTTTCTAACTATGCCATTATCATTTCTTGCCTTAATTTTCTGAGGGAAACTAATTGGTAAAACACATGGAAAAAAGGAAGACATTGAAACAAAGAGGAAATATCCTAAAGGAATACTTTAGCTTATAAATCAACACGTTTCCTTGTACTTTTTCACCAAAGGTTTTTTTATTGGCTAGGATTGGTACTTGAGAAAACTTAGGTATACATTTCAGACAAAGATAATTAGCAGGGATTCTCATTCAAGCACAAAACTGGACCACAACCATCCTGTCTGTGATTCATTGGACAAAAATTCTGATTTTTAGAAATAAATTATTTAATAATTTAACCACCATGCATAATAGCACAATTTCAAACTTCCAGAAAATCATACACAGTTTAGAGAAGGCCTACATATCTGGGCTCATCCTCAGAAAGAAAAAAATAACAATTTATTTTAAATATATTTTATTATAACTATATCCATAATGATGTCTATGCTTTGACTTCTTATATAACCTGTGTAGAAAGTTTCCTCCAGAGGTAGTTCAGGATGTTAATTTAAAGGAGAAACCTTTCTCACTGACAAAGAAGAAAGCTGTGGAGATTATCCTTTTTTCTACTCCACATCCTGGCAAGTGTTAGTAACTCCAAAGAAGAACCCTGTAATCCACTTAAAATTGTCTTATAAGGGATATTTTGTGAAAATCCAAAAATAACTCAGTCTTCCAACAGAAAATTAATAAGATTGTATATTATTTGTGCTACTTGGATTCTGATCTTGGTTAGAGTGTTTAAGGTCCCTTTAAAAATATGGTGAAAATAATATTTCTTCTAAGTTGCTGAAGGATTAATTTGAAAATTTTCCTTATGCAAAGAATAGAGGTTCTGAGTTTACTGAAAGTTCTCTGAGTGACTGAGGTGTCCACAGAAGAGGATTCCACTTGCATAAGAGTGAGTATTGCCTTTTGTTGCTGGCATGACACCTTCCTACCAATCCTTCCTTCCTGTCACAGGGAATTTTAAAGTCAAGAACATATAGTTCTTGATAGAAAAGACCTCACATATCATTTAATAGTGTTCTTATAATGAACTAATTTTGAGTTTGTGAGAACACAGTAACAGACAAAGATTTCATTATAATAAAGTGTGGGATTTATTTCAGCTATGCTGCCATACTGGACATGAAGGTTTAAGAAATATCTTAGGTTAAGAGAACATGTTCACAGCTGGATGTGGAATTTATCTCTTCAAGGTTTTAAATTCAGAGCCCTATTATTTCTGAAAGCTTTACAGTTCTTATTAGTGAAAACCTGCTCAGAAGCTGATTTCCAAGGATCAGAAATGAGAAACTGCTTTCTTGGGGCCAGGGGCTGGGGTTAGGGGCCAGGGGCTGCATTAGGTAGGGCATAAAGAAAGATAAAAACTTCACTTGGACATTCTGGAGATAAAACCCATCTAGGTTTTTCCAACATGAGTTTTACAATATAAGTTTTAATATTTAGATGTGTTGTTTTTTTCTCATGTACATACTACCTAGAGGTGATTAGGATAAATCACAATTTATGCATAAACAATGATTTTGCAGTACATTTCGGGGAAAAATTATAGAGGCTATGGACTTAATATTTACCTGGGCAAATGTCAAAAAGATGGTTTCATATCCTATTTCCCTTGCTTCCATGTGCCTATCAGAAGGCACAGGGAATTCAGCAGCCCTGGCATAATAGGGCATCTGTGGTGTGCCAGAGAGAAGGCTCAAGCAGAATTAATTCCCTCAACAATCTAGTGCAACAGTTAAGAGTTTCTAGTTCACAGTTGCCTGTGTGAATTCCTGCTGGAGCATACATCAATGTTACTTTATCTTCAGGATTAATTCAATGTTACTACTAAACAACATTTACTCATCATCTTTGACGTCACATCCCAGTCATTTTAGCAGCATCTCCTTTGGTATCTGGAACATATTTCCATTTAAACTAATTTACCTATAATTTCATATGCATGTTTATTTCCTTAATCTATTTCAGACCTTGCACATAAGTGTATGTGTGTATAGCAACTAGAGATATTATTAAAGCTTGGTTAATACTAGGATGAAATTTAAAGAGAGGTTTTATTTCTACTTTCATTGCTCAAATTAATTTGCAAGATTAGTTTTATAACTGAACATAGACTAGCTGGATTTTTTGTTTCCTAATAAATGCATGTTAGTACTTTTCTCAGAAGAATATTCTAACATGCACCTTTTTAAATGTTGTCTTACTTATTTAATACATATTTCCACCCACATGTCCTCTACCACAAAGGCCTAGATCTCTGAGAGACCTGACAAGTGCCATAACTACTAAGTAATGTTCCTTCAAATTTCCTTAGCTTCTGTTCCCAGGATTCATATGTAATGGCAATTTTTCCCTGGAGCAAAGCACTCTCTGGAGAGGACAATTTTCTTATAATGCCAAACAGAATAGCATTTAGACAAAACTACATATAGCTTTTATAAAGTATCCAAATTTAGTTTTTTTTGTTTTCTCCATTAAACATAATTTAACCTTTTTTTCAAACAAATTAGCAATATTTGGTAATGGAAGGCTTTGTTTGGAATTAAATCTGCAACAAAGTTGTCAGAGTACCTGAGTCTGAAGGGTCTTCAAAGTACCCATGAAGACATAAAGATGATTTCTTTTCATGACCTCTTCTTAAGGTACGACTTTTTGAAGACAACAGACAACAGTCATATAGGGAATTTAAAAAAAAAATGGTTTCTAATGCTCACTAACTCTTGGAAAGTGTATTGGCATTGTTTGCAAAGAGCTTCAGTTGCTGCTTCTCTTCTCTAGCTGTGAGCAGAGCAGTTGATTTATCAGTTCTTATTGTGACAAAGCCTAAAGTCTGATTTTTTTGGCATGACAATAGAGGGCCATATGCTACATGTACACGCTAAAGCCTGTAGTGTCTTCTGTGGTAAGCATCAAAGTAGAAGAATCTAGGTGAAGGATACCAATAGACTGTTTAAAAGGTTTTGTTAGCCTTTGCACTCCAATGAGTATTACAGAATTACAGAAGCACAGAATGAGCTGAGTTGGAAGGGACCCACAAGGATCATGGAGTCCAGATCCTGACCCTGCACAACACCATCCCCAAGAGTCACACCTTATTCCCAAGAGAATTGTTCCAGTGCTTGAACTCTGTCTGGCCTGGTGCTGTGACCATTTTCCTGGGGAACCTTGTTCCAGTGCCCAATCTGGTGAAGAAACTTTTTCTGACATCCAGCATAAACCTTCCCTGACACAGCTTCATTCTGTTCCCTCTGGTCCTGTCCCTGCTCACCAGAGAGAAGAGATCAGTGCCTGTCCCTCCTCTTTCCCTCTCAAGGAAGTTGCAGACTGCAGTGAGGTCTCCCCTCAGTCTCCTCCTCTCCAGGCTGAACAGACCAAGTGACCTCAGCTGCTCCTCACACACCCTTAAGACTTTTTGCTATTTTCATTGCCCTCCTTTGGACAGTCTATAATTGCTTAATGTCTTTTATTGTTGTGCCCAGAACTGCCCCCAGCACTGGAGGTGAGGCTGCCCCAGTGCAGGGCAGGGCAGGACAATCCCCTCCCTGCCCAGCTGTGATGCTGTGCCTGATGCCCCCCAGGACAGGGTTGGCCCTCCTGGCTCTCAGGGCACTGCTGAAAAATCAACTTCCCATCAAGTCTGAAATTGCATTGTATTTATCATTTTTGTACACTGTCTGTATAATCCATGGGTTAAAATTAGGCTTTCCCTTACTGTAGAAATCACTACTCATTTCATCAGACGTGAAACATACCTGGTAGAAAGCTGTAGCAAAGCACTGGGGAACGAGGTGGAAATGACTGGAATATTTCTTCAGAAATATTCTTTTTGCCATTCCTTACAGTCAAAACATTTTTGAAAGAGACTCCTAACTACTCTTCTATCTTTTCTCTGATTCTTTATTCGTATTTTCCTTCTCATACTTTAACGTTTAGTGTAAACTCCTAAAGAATGGCTTTAAAAGACACTGGCAAGTCTTTCTGGTACTTTGCAGGTCAAAAAGAGATTTGATGATAAGTATTTTATTTTTACAACTTCTTTATGTAAGTAAAGGACATTTTAAGTAGTAGGATATGAATTTATTGTTGAGATAAAGACTGAAGGTCTTAATATCTCAGATTGAATTACACTAGGTAAATGGGGTCCCTGAAATTCTCTACTTACAAAATTGTTGTCCTGACGTTTCTCTTTCTCCCTATAGAAAAAGCAAACATCTGAGGACTGGTACATCTGAAGATGTTGACCAGGGTGCTCACTTGTATGCCTGAAATATGAAAACTGAAGAAGCTGAATGTAGTGCTCCCCTGGAGTCAGTCATACACTCTGTCACGTAAATGGTTCCCTGTGTTTTTCCTTATTCACTTAATTTTTTTTAATCAAAATGAAATGTTGCTATATCAGCTACATTAAAAATGTTATTGCCCTCTAGTGGACTTATTTATTTGCAATTGCATAAATTAACCTGAAAAGATTTTTAAAAAACATAAGCTTTGTAATATAGAACAGTGAGTCTGAACCAAAAAATAACTGATCAAAAAACATCCCATGATTTATTTTCATAAGGTATGTGCTGAGGATTATGAAATGCAAATTAGATTGGAAGACAGGAAGCTTCTTGTATTATGACAAAAAATGGAAAAAGTCTGTTGTAATAAAGGGTCAAATATCTACCTGTCAGTGGCACCAACCAGTCCAGAATGGCATGACTGCCTAAGGCCCAAACACTGTATCAGCCCTATAGTGAAAGGACAAAGGCAAATGGCTCCAAATTGAAAAATGGTAGGTTTAACTTAGACATTAGGACAAAATTCTTTACTGTGAGGGTGGTGAGGCACTGGAGCAGGCTGCCCAGGACAGCTGTGGATGCCCCATCCCTAGAGGTGTTCAAGGCCAGGCTGGATGGAGCTCTGAGCAACCTGGTATAAGGAAAATGCCTCTGTCCATGACAGTGGAAGGGCTGGAACTGGATGTTCTTTAAGGTGCCTTCTAACCCAAACCATTCTATGGTTCTATGGTTTCAGCTCTTCAGCATGTGCATTAATCAGTCTCCATAACTCAGACATTATTCATATTCTATTGTAGCTTCATTGCTTGGTTAAATTTCTGAAATTAGTCAGCATGTCAAAGTCTGTTGGGCACAGAGAGCAAGCCTTGGAAAACGTTTTATCAGAAAAAAAAGTAAAGGGTAAGCACTGAAATACAACAAAAGAAAATATTGTTAGAAGTATATTGGAAAATTATCAGGCCATGCATAAAATATAAGAGTTTTAAAATTACTTTTTAAAGATTAAAATTGAAGGGACTGGTCTAATAAAGATAGCTTAGGTGAATAAAAATGTAGATGAATTTTAGAAAGAAACCATAAGGGTATGTAATTTCCTTGTTGACTTCTAAAAGCATTGTTTAAGGAACCTAACTTGCCATTGCAAATTGCACTGATCATCAATCTAGATAGCATAGCTAGATCCCTTCACATGGGTCTAAATGTGGCCTTTTATATGAAATGAATCGTAATTTAGATGTTTCAATTTGGAACAAGAATCAGTGAAAGTCTCTTTGGGATAAAATATGTCCGAATTTTTTTTAAATACTGACTATTTATGAGAGTAAAATATGCCTTCACTATTATCACAAATTTCTATGTTGCAGCATTTCTAATATTAACATAATTTGATAATTTAATATTTTTTAAATACCTGGTGGGAGTTGTTTTAATATTTGTAGTCCATCAATAATACTTATTTCACACAATAAGGAGCTACATAAATATTTATTAAATGGTGCATAATTTTTCAAAACCATTTCTTAGCACATAGCAGGCTTGAAAATTTGACTGAGAGAGACTGATTACTGCAAATTCCATTGCTTATGCTTTGAAGTGGATTGGATTACTCTGGATTTACACAAGGGCCCAGAGTACATTAACAGGCTTTAGCCACCCCAAGCAGCCTCACCTGGATCTTCACCCAGGCACTCTTCTCATGGTTATGGAGGTCTCAGGAAGCTCATGCCAGGACACACAGCCCTGCCCTGCTATGAAGGTGTCCCTGAGCCCTGCCCTGCCTCCTGCTGTCCTGGTCCAGGGGGTCACTGCACAGACCTGGAACATCTGCTGTAGCAGCCTTGCATCCAGCCCTGTCTCCTGCCACTCCTGAAGGAATCCCTGGGATCACCCCTGACTTGACCCATGATCTCATATGGCACTGCTGATGGATGCTGCTCCTCTCACATCCCTTCCTGCAGCAATGCTCTTCTTTTGTCAGAGAGAGGTTTATCCTGCCTGTGCTCAGCTCTTGGCTTATGCTCTCTACAGACCAGTGAACCATCCTCTTCTGGACTGGACCTGACATCTTTAACCAAGGGCTTTTGTTGCTCCCTGGAAAACAAGTATATAAAAAAAGAATTTTTCCCTAACGAATTTGCATCCACTATCAGCAAATTAGGCACAAATTTATGTTTGTTTAAATTTTGTGAATCATGTTTAATGCTTCTGAGCTTTAAGGGCAGAGAGGACTTCTACATTCACCCATAAAGAATGAGGGGTACGTTTTTCTGCAATGTTTTTCTTGCACCATTCTGAATATTTTTTAATCTGGTATTATTCGGCTCCTCTCATAAAGAAGCCTAATATATTCATAAAACCCAGACCTCACTTACAACCCCTTTTCAGAGCTTTAACTGCTACATTGTATCTGCAATTTAAAATTTGGCTTCGGAGTGCATAATTTACCATGTATATTCTCTCAGCAGCTGCTGATTTAGGCAAAAAATCACAGTAAAGTCATTGTGAAAGAAGAGACATCCACAGTTAAAATCTAAAATTAGACAAAGACAAATCTTCCTTCGACTATTTGGTGCCTTCCTAGGAGTTTTACCTCTAAGGGTGGGGGAAGTGCACAACATTAACCTGCTGGTGAAAATGTGGGCAGATAGATATACTGTATATAAAGCCTCAGAGAAGAATGTAAGGAAATCTGGCAAGTGGGTGCTTTGCCTCTTCCATTATAAAAAATTGATCAGTGTAAGTGCTTCACAGTGCAGATGAAGTACACATCACACTGATGTAAGTCATGATATGCACGGCTTCTAAGGGTGAACATGGTGGGATGTGTGTCAGCCTTGCAACAATTCCATCCCTGTACTATTCCTGGGGTCAGATCAACTATAAAGAAACTCTACATGCAGCTGATGAAAGCAAGCAGCCATTTGGTCATAACTGTGATCCATCCTTAGACTAGATGAAAAAATCCACTAAGGTGAATTCCTCATATTTAGGGAATCTCTCTGTTTATTCTGACTGAGTTTGAATTGTGCTTGTCTTGTCAAGAATTTTATAACATTCTATAAAATTATAGGATTGACTCTATGAATAAAATTGACAGGATCCAGATTTACAGCAATATTTGTGAATGAGAATCCAGGACTAGTTTTATGATAAACAAATCTATAGGCAAATATTCAATAAACAGGGGGAAATCACGTCTCTGGGTTGAAATTATATGACACATACCCCTTCGAATTTCAGTGGATGCAGGATTTCCTGCTTTCCCCTGCAAGGAGTCAAAAATTGTTTTCTGTGCTACATAGTAATTTTGCCCGTGCTGCTTTAACATATACCAGGGAATTTCCTGACAAAGGATATTTTCTCCCAGTTCAGTCAAGCAACAATAAGTCTCATAGTTCACTTCTTGATCTCATTCTATTACTTCACTATTTCTTCGTTCCATTGTTCCAATCATGATGTTCTCAGACAGTATCATTTTTCCTGCTTTCTGTTAGTGGTACTGATACCTCAGCTTTACCATATCCAATCAATCTCTGGCCTACATCTGAAAACAATATACCCCCATTCAGTTTGACTCATCACTGTTTTTATCAGCCATTATATTTTCCCTTCTTGTTGTTATTTTTTTTTGGTTTGGTTTGGTTTGGGGTTGTTGTTGTTGGTTGGTTGGTTTTTGGGGTGTTCTGGTGTTTTTGTTTCTTTTTTTTTTTTTTTTTTTTTTGTTATTATTATTTTTCTGCTCTTCTCTTTCCTTATTATGGAGCATTATGAAAGTGGCCTCCAGAGAGATGTCACGAACCCAACCTACCCCTTTGAACAGGGAAGAGATTGCTTCTTCTATTCGCCACAAAAATCAAAATGCCTCCCAAAGAATGGGAGAACTTGCAGTAACAGAAAGGTGAAAGACTGTGATGCCCTTTTCCCACCTGTAACAGTAAGTTTAGAGACTGTACTGGTAACTGTTATGAGAATCCATGGCTTTCAGAAAATGAGATCATTTCCCAAAGCTGTACATGCTGTAATTACATCACAATTGTAATATTGTCATCATATTCTCAGAATGGCAAGCTCTTGTCATTCCAAACAAGTACATTTTTAATCATTAAATGAAAAGGTTTTAACTCCAGGAGCTAGAAAAAAATGTATCATCTGTCTGCAAAAATGAGAGAATACTAGTGTTTCAAAGAGTAGTCCCATTAGTCAGCACAATAATGTGTTCCACAAAACCTCACATCATGCAACGATCTTTCCTGACCAAGAAAAAAAACCCAACAGAACGTATATTTAATAACCAAATTTGATTTCTCTACTGCAGAATGCAAATATTTCTTTGCTTGTATTCCTTCTCAAGGGCTGGAACTAGTAAAAAACTTTTATAAATATTTAAACCCTGATCAAACGTCAATTTGCTTTTTTTCTAAGCTGATTGTATTATTTACTTGGATTCATCAAAAAGATAATTAGTGGGTCAGTCATTTGGTCAATCTACTCTGCTTTCATGCAGGAGTAATGTGAAACATTCTTAGTTTTTAATTTTCATGGCCTTTTTAAGGTAGCCTCTTCCAACATTTGCATATTATTACAGCAAGGCAAAAAATATGTCCACCCTAACTGTCTTGGGTTTAAATTAAGTCAAATTTATCCCACAGTGATGAGGGATAAATGTGTTATTTTCATGATACTTGTACATTTCCATAGAGATGATTGCCATTTTCTCTGCACCATCTTTCTTTCTAGGCTACACAAATCCAATTTTCAGTTCAAGACAAAAGCTTTTCTCATCTGTCTTTAAATCTCTGATCACTTTGTTGCTCTTTTCTATTTGTTTTCTCTTAGAGAATGGTGCCCAAACCTAATTTCTAGATGAAGCTTTGCCAAGACTGAGGAAGGAAGAAAAATATCACTCAAGAGCTGTCAGTTTTCCACGAGCCATTCCCAGAACCACACTTACCTTTTTTGGCAGCCTCTTATAAACCTTAATTCAGACTATGGCACCTTTATAGCTTTCTGTAGTCTTCCTTGAGTTGCTCTTCCTCCTTTACTGTCCATATAACATCTTTTCCAAGCATGGTACTTGTATATATCATGATTAAATTCAATCAGATTTGGGATATTTCCTCTGACATATGTAGATCTCCAGAATAGTTCAAACTCCACAGTGCCAGTTTGATACCATGATTCCACTGTCATTGTATGAAGTACTGTGAAGTAATTGGAAATTTTCCAAAGGGTTGGAAAAGTATCTAGGAATAATACTTTAAATTAATAGAGTTCTATGTGATATGTGTCAGCAAACCATGTTACCTATATCATTGTGACTGCAAAAAGTCCAAGGAACTGTATAGCAAGATTAGAAAAAAGCTTAAATATTTTAAGTATTTGTAAAGTACCATAATGAAAAGGTTCCCTTACACACATCAGAACCGCTTTTGAATCTGAACTAATCTTGTTTGACTGAAGACCTAAGTTCTACAGACTTTAAACCTACCTGAAATTCATATTATAAACAATAAAAAAATATTAGTTTTCAATGTTATTATTGCTTCTTTTATCACATGGACACTAATCTATTCTTGATGCATTAGTGAAGTATTTTATTGTAATGTGCTACTAGAAATTATTTTAGTGATATACAAACTTCCTGAAACAAGTCCTTTGGTAGTAAAAGTTAGCTCATTGAAAACTGGAATCATTCTACAGCACATCAAGTTGAATGCTGGAAATTACTCTGTCTGCTTTACACTGTTTTGGAGTGGAATTTTTAATCAAATTATTTTTAATTCATAGGTTATTTGCAGTACATTTTCTGGAAATATCCAAGTCTTGTATGAGTCTGTGTAGCCACAGAAGTCATCTGATTATTACTTATGGTTCCCCGAGAATTTTCTGTATAATCACACACTTACAAATGTATTTGAATTCCCCATCAAAATATAAAATCTACTATTTTCTTTAGACTGTTAATCTTTATGTGCTTTGCTTAGAGTTCATAGAAACAGAACAGTTTGGGTTGGAAGGGACCTTGAAGATCATCCAGTTCCAACCTCCCCTGCCATGGACATGGATGGCTGCCATTAGACCAGCCTGTTCAAAGCCCCATCTTATATGGACTTGAACGCTCCTAGCCATGGGGCATTCATAATTTCC
The DNA here is from genome assembly GCF_029582105.1 of Oenanthe melanoleuca. Taxonomy (NCBI): domain Eukaryota; kingdom Metazoa; phylum Chordata; class Aves; order Passeriformes; family Muscicapidae; genus Oenanthe; species Oenanthe melanoleuca. Next base: position 25,749,315 of record NC_079335.1, read on the forward strand.
CTGAAAAATTTGCTCCAGTGACTCACCAGTGTCACAATAAATTTCTTCCTAATATTCAATCAAAACCTACTCTCTTTCAAATACACATTCAAATACATTCCCCTTTGTCCTACCACTACATGGCCTTGCAAAAGTCTCTCTCCATCAGTCTTGTAGTTACAGACTACAACTCTATGTATGTTAATATCAGTTTGGTAAAATAAATGAAGTACAAATAAAAATAGAAAAATCCCAATTAAATTCTTTTATGAGCTCCAGTCATCAAGTTGCAATGACAATTAAAGAATAGACTACCTCTCTTATTTTTTTACTAAAAAATGGTAAAGTTACAGATGTGCGTTCCAGACAAGACAATTAGTGAAACAGAACTTTCTCAAAGAATTATGGAGAAAATTTTTACTTCTATTTTAATCTAACCTCTGTTGTTTCAGTCCATATTTATATATATGTTTGCACTAGGACACTATGCATCCATTACACACTAGTTTTGTTCAATACTAAACATGGATGAGCATCCTCTGCTTGAAGTTAAGTGCATCTATGGGTTTGGGAAAAGCAAGAAGTTTCTGTCTCAGAACTCCACCTCTCACTCTACATTCTGGCAGCTCTCTGGGTATCTCTGGTAATGAAGAAATAGACATCACAATATGTTTCTTAAGATAACCTTGAACTCTGTGCTCTCCCTCTCACACACAAACACACACTCATTGACAGACTCTCACAGAATAGCAGCCTTGGGATGTGTTACAAAGAAAAACCCATACATTTCTAGTGACGCTGTTTTGCCATCCTCTGTTATCCAGAAATTCTATTCATCCTGGCAACAGACGCCTGGTCGAACAAAATGTGAGAAACTTTCTAGAAGGTAAAAATGTTTCCATCCGCTTTTGGGTCAGTGAGAGCTGAAGGTTTAAAAAAGTCTGCCAAAGGCCCTTTGCCTCATAAAGCCCACTGACTATATGAAGAAGGTGATTTTTCACTATGAATGACTGGACATAATAACACTGGAAATAATATGAAGAGTAAGAAAGGTTTTCAGAGCAGTTAATAAGTTGGACAACTGCAATATCAATCAATTAATGTAAATCCTGTGTAAATCTCAGGTGATGAATAAGCAACGAAAAAACTAGCAAACACACTTCTAAAAACAGTTATATATAGCAGTAAGTCTATTTCTAATTATCCTGTTTTAAATTTCTCTCATTTTTATTTCATACTTTCCAACAGAGGAAAATGAAATATATAAAGTGTAAGCCTAGTGTTTTCCAAAATGTCTGTTGGATCAGTTTGATCAGTTCCCATTAAGACAACTAATGAGAAATAAGTGTTCAAATCCTATAGCGTCCTTTGAAATTTCAACTTGAAAGTATGAGTGCTGTTTTGAATCTTCTCTCAAGCTAAAGGTCTAAGCATAATTCTGCCTCTTCCTCAGTTATGCATGAGCAAGAACATACACACAGGATTTCTACTGGAAGACTCCTTATACAGAAATACTGTATAGCCATTCTTGTGCTTTTATGAAGTGTCTTGCAATGCAAAAGTTAGAAGAAAATAAAATGGAGAAGATCAGAAAATCCAGGCTGAGGAAAGATAAAAAGGAAGATTAGAAGATATTTATATTAAAATATATAAATAATATTTTTATTGGAGAAATATAATGCAAAGCATTACAAGGACTAGCATCATAATTGTATTTACACTTTGTACAGCGCAGAATTGGGCTGGAAGAGGGTGCAGGTAGGTGGGATGTGTTACAAAAATCTTCAGTAAATTTTGCATGACTTTGCTGTCTCAGTTATACAGGCCACACCAAACTGAACCAGAAAGAGTTGATAAAAGTCTATAGCATAATATAACTACTTTATATATGTTCTTTCCACAATACAGATGTAAAACTGGACTGCTTATCTCACTTTCTTGCCAATGTCACTGTCACCAGGAGCCATGTATACACAGCCTTTTAAAAGCTTATAACCATTAGTTGTGTCTCACCTTTTTATAGAATATTAGGATCACATATTGGCCTACATTGGAAGGGATCATCTAGTTCCAACCCCCTGATCTTCCTATCTTTTTCCTTTACCAATATGCACTACAAACTTAATGAATTTAAATATATTTTAATAGCTCTACACCTGCATATATACAGACATATATATATATATGTTTGAAATGTGACTCCTTACACGAAGTCATCCCCACCAAAATTCTAGAGTAATATTGTAGTGCATCATCAGATCTATCTTTTTCTTCTTAAAAATCTACATCAGAAACCTTCATCTTTTTCCATATATTTTATGCTAGCTATTTAAATTTCTGTTGCTAAGGTCATGACTGCTGCTGGAATAGCAAAGAACAGCCAAGATAGCCATGAAATCCGACTGATGAAAAAAGTTAACAAGGCAAAATTTGGTTTCAGCTCAATTACTTTAAAATAATTTCCTATCCTCTGCTTCTGGAATATAAATTAAAAACCACGTGTAAGAGTAAGAAAAGGATGTTCATGGTGCTCTAATTAAGAAGTACACGGTGTTAAAAACAGAGGAACTGAATATTCTTTAGTCAGAGGAGCCTGGGCACAGGAAAACTGAGTCAGGTCCAAATTTACATTCTCCAAAGATATGTAAAATCATCTATACAGTGCAACTAGATTCTGTGAGTGTCCAATGCATTTTCAGACAGCAACATCCTGGTAAATATGTCTGCCCTACTATTCTGAATAATTCATTTTCTGAATCGTTTATTCACCTTCCCAAATTTTTCACCTTGGGATAAGTCTGGCTATAAATATTCACCCACATTCTAAAATTCTTGCACTTAAAAGCTGCATTTCTAAATTTAATGTTTCTTGTTAGGCCATGAGCATTCAAGATAAAAAGCTGAAATTGCAAATGGAACCTTTATGCTAGTGTCATGAGAGTGTGCATTATTTTATAGTCCTCTCTGACCATATGACTACTTCCCAAATGACAAATAGTTAGTCAATTATAGTAAAAGCATGCTAAGATAATCTTAACATGGAAAGTTGTCAATAAAAGGGGAAAACAAACAGATGGTAGTTGGAGGAATAGAGACACAAAAGAAACTGAACTCTCTGTGTGTGTTTTTCCTCTCTAACTTGAATAACTGTTTCTATCGGATATGCATGTGTCACTTTGGGTGTATCTGTATTGCAGAGTTAAGTAAAAAAAACCTTAACCTCAAGAAACCTTCTCTTTCTTGAAGGCTGGCCTCTCCAGATATATTTTCAAGTGTGTCCTTTGAGAACACATTATCTTTTGTTAGCACTACTCTCCCTTCACAAGAAACATGCAGGTTTTTCCTCTAAGCTCTCCTCTCAGCTCTTCTTGAACAAAAAGCTCATATGTGTATGGTATAAAGTAAAATGATCTTAAGAAGTCATATGTCTGACAGTTTTGAAGGGAAGTTACTCCAGTTCTTGGGCTACTAAAGCTGCAGAACTGCTTCTTAGAACCTAAAATTTAATTCATGCAGAAGTAAGTAATTAAATAAATTATGCTGTCACAGTAAAGATATTCCTGAATGTGTATGTCAAGCATAATAATTATTTTCTTTCCCAAGACTGAAGAAAAATAGCTTTAAGAGGTGCAGTGATTTCATTAGTGACACTGGTAATTAACTCTGAAACTCACCAATGATATTTAAATATTAACATTCCTATCTATTTTACTGGTATTCTTTTTGTCAGTTACATCCAATCCATCTGTGAAATTCTAGTCTTAGGTCTACTTCTTCCAAACACTATGCTATTTCTCTCAAAACTCCAATTGCCAAGACTTATCTTTCCCCATGTAACGCTTCCAATGTTCATTAAAGCTGCAAACATACGAAAGTATTAAGTATGTAGAAAACTAAAAAGAGAAAATATACAATTCGTTTTTGTGGACAATGAAACAAATGACACAGGTTCTAAGTACAATTGATATGGGCTTTGCTAATAAATAGAGTAACTTAAAAAATGCCAATAATCCATCCTGAAGTGGAATTTCCAGCAGGGTTTGAGCAACACTAAACCTGGAATATTTATCTTCCATTTAAGATTCAAATTAATATAAAGCTATGGAGGCCTTTGTATTTACATTGTAAAAGCCATTAATAAACTTGATCTTTAAACACCTCTGAAACATAATATTTATGACAGACACCTGTTTTGTGTCTTTCTTGACTTGGTTACTTTTCAAGCCATTTAGCTATGCCTCTCAGAACTCCTCGTGTCTTCCTCCTCAAATCTGTCAGACTCACCTGACACTGATCTGTGGTATTTTTTTCTGTTTCATGTACTGTGTTCTTCTCTTACCTAATAGCAGTATCAATCTTAAACACAGAAAGCCTTGTAAAAATGAAGGAGATTGTTAAAATCTTACAACAATCACTGATCCTCCATTCAGATTCTACTGTAAACTCAGTGAATAATCACCAGCACAGTCCAAAGGACAGATGGACTGTTGTAAGCTTTTGGCTATAAAGAATCCTCTAATTTGAGATAAACATTTTGGAGAGTTTTTGATAGACTTGATGCTTGAATGGGCCTTTCTTGCTCTGCAAGAAAGCAAAAAATCAGAAAGCTTGGAGACAAGGCATCAAGAGTGGGAGAGAAAAAAAACAGCATGAAAATTGTCATAAAGAAAAGAAAGTTTCATGTGAACAGAATAAAGAAGTAAGGACTTGACTGCTTCGGTGCATTTTATACCTCTTCTTCACTAACCCAATAATAAATCACTTTTCTAAAAATGTTAGTATCAAAAAAGAGATTTTTAAAATTATTGTATACTTATTGATGTTTTTCTTCCAAGAGCCATTTCTCTTTCTAACTCTATGTTCTCTCTCTTTCATATGTGTTTCTCTCAGCATTCAGCTGCAGAATTCTATTTTCTGTTCCTATTTCTCTTGATCACTTCTCCTGCCTTCAAGAGACTAGGAGATACCTGCTCTACTTGTTGAAATGGGTGTTGTCTCTACGGAGACCAAAATAACTGAAAGCCTGACAAATGCCTCACAGAAGAGATTTTACCCTCAAAATAGCTCCCTGAGACAGAGAAATCACATTGCAGATGAGAAAATGATGCTTGGGTTAGACTAATTTCATTCCTAACTCCCTGAGCAAGCACCAGAGTAACATAACTTGAGTTTCCTCTGCTTTGTACAGAGTTGGACATGACTTACAAACATCTCATTGAACCGAAATTATTCTATAATATTATGCTTCTATGAATTAGAAATTCAATATAAAACTTCCTTAAAAAAAACCCCTACACTTTCAGATCTTCTTCCTCTCTGACTTCACTGGCTCTTTGTCAAAAATCCCAGCCACACATGAACCAAAATATTCTGAAATATTACAGATTTTTATGACTAAGCATTTTCCTTGTGATTCTACAACTATATGTGAGGTTTTACACTGTCATTTCTTATTATCTTTACTTAGGTTCTTTACAAAGCCATAGATGGACTTGCAAGACAACATAGTAAAGTGCACTGACAGTGTAAGTCAGTTCTACTTCCTGACAGGATAACCTTATACCTACAGTGAACCTTGAGTAAACAGACACCTGAACACAGGCAGTATGAATGTCAACCTGACAGGAATATATCTTCAATGTAATAATCCCTCCTGTTAAATCCTGTTAAACTCGCTCACTGTCTTCACATCCTGTAGGACCTTTCAAACAGTCAAATAAAATCCATATGGACACGTCTATGAAAATCTCATTCCATAAATAAAAGGCAAGGTGTTTAAAAAAATCTTTTGGCCACAACTACATATAACCGTGTGAAATATGCATATCTGCCTTCACTCTTTGCAGTTTGTTGTATCTTGTAATAAAGCTCTCTTTTTTTAAAAGTTCCAGCTGGTACTATCTGCAACTAAGCAACACAAAGCGCAGAAAGGACAACATGTAATATTTTCTTTTTACTGAATTATTTATCATATGAATTTCTATTCATAATTTGTAAAGAGAACAGTGAAAGATTTTTGCCTTGTATTCAAACATGGACATAGGAATATATCATATCCATGTCAGATTCTGGTATTTATTAATTGCAAACCTGTGACTACAGTCATCCATAAAAGATATTTTCTAGAGTTTAAGAAACTCTAATGATATATGGGCTGACTGGTAACACAGTAGTGAAACTGATATCTTCCTGCCTTTTTAAATGGCTAAAATTTTAGAACTAAAACTTTCACTTTTCCAATTCTGCTTCCCTACAAACCAGCCCACTGCTTATTAATTACTGCTGGTAACTGCCATAGGCAAGAATATAAAAATCATATGGGCATTTGATAAAGATAAAAATCTGTAAGATGCTTATAAAGTATATGACTTGAATCACTCAAACACTTCAACAAACACTTTGTGTCTCCTTCCTGTTTCAATTATTCTGCTTTCTTCCTTCTTTACGTGTTTACCTATTCTTTCATCTTTGTTGCTTTTTTTGTCTTTTCTTTAATCTCTGTCATAATCCCATACACACATAAGTACAAACAGTGCTCTGTATGGAGATTATCATTCTTTCCTATTCTATTTTTCCTTCTTACATTTCTCATGTGCCTCTGACCCTCTTGTATGTTTCTGCCGGAAGCTTACTCATAAATATTCAAAGCCCTTTCCCACAATTTCAGGCATTTCTTCACTTACACAAGCATTCCAGAATGATATCTTTCACTTCAAATATCTTTTCTGTCCTTCATATGCCTTGCTCTCCCTTGGTGCTCCGATTCATACATTGCTACTCTCTTTCCTTACCAATCTCCCTCTACCTGTGTGATCTTTCTCTTTCTTCCTCAGAACACGCTTAAGAAATATTTATGTGCCTTCCTTGTCCACCATTCTCTTCATACCATAGCTTTTCTTCTTCTTTCTTTCAATGGACACAGTGTAATGGAAGGAGGTAGCTGTATTTATGGCCCTGTGCTTGTCACAATAAATAGCCACAGCAGTCCTGGCAGGGCAGACAAATGAAATTCCTGTTACAGTAACTTATCTATTTCCATTTCCGTTTCAATTTCTGGATATTGCAGTAATGGCAGATTCTACAAAATAGACCAGCAAACATAGAGCTAGTGTTTGCTGAGGGCACACACACAGTCCCTTTGGGAAAGAGGAAAAACAATAGACAGTATAAAGTTAGTGTTTCCTTCATACCAGTTACAGTGATGAATTCACAGTAATAAAAGGAAAGAAATTACTGAATTACTTTTGCTAGAAGTAAAAAAGTTTACTAGATCTCATAATACAATCCACTTCCCAAAGTATAAAGAGCTTAACTATTATAATCTTGCATATCAGACCTACGTATAGAAGAAATTCCACACTTCCACTAGGTAGCTGTCTTATTCCAAATGCTACATTTGGGACATTATTGTTCCAGTATATATAAAAGAACATATATTTCAGTATATAAACCGTAAAACTTTTGAAGGTTTTGTCCAACATTGGATCCGAACTTTAGGAATAATTTAGATGATTTTTTTTTTTCCCCCAGAAAGAATGAAATATTTCTGTCCTTTTCACAGCACCGCTTACCACACAGAGATCTTTTACTTCCATCTTCTTAACAAGTGTTCTTTCAGCTTCTATACCCATCTCTAACTTTCCACATGTTTTAGTATTTTGTATTTTTCATCTGGACTGTCTTCAGTTTGAGACCAAACGCCCTTGCAGAAAGATAATCTGTCCTGTCAGATGTACTGCACACCTATTAATACACTCCACAGCGACGCTGTCTTTTTTCTTTAATGGTAGCACATTGCTGACTCATATTTACATTACAGCCCCCAGATTATTTCCTGAAGTGCTGTTATTTTACCAGTATCCTTTTGATCTTACTTTTTAATTTTTCTTCCCAAATATAATTTGCATGCGTCAGTATCACGTTTTCTCCTTCTTCTTCCAAGTAATTTCTTTAACTTGTTCTTAATCATCTATTTCTTTAATTTGACTTCCCATATTTGTCACCAAAGTGCCAACAAGTCCTTTTAGCTTGCTGACAACTCAGTATTTCATAATTCACATCACTAACGATCAGAAGAGCAGAAAATGCCTTCAGATCAAGCACTTGAAAAAAGAATATAAAATAAGGAACTCTGCTTAAACACGATTACTTTTGATTAGGCAGATCATTACTACTTCACATAACTGCCTTACTCTTAAGGTATCAAATGGTGGACAACCTAATACACTCCTACATTCTGCTACTAGGTGCTGCCAAAATTGTGTACATCTAGTCTGCATGTGTTTTAATTTCAACCATTGGTCTCAATTATCAGCGTACAGAAATTTCACATCGGGTATGTCTTCTACATCCTGATCATATAATGATCAAGTATATTTGCATATTTTTGATAACCAAACAAACAAACTTTTCTTTTTTTTTTTTTTTTTGGTCGGTAAAGTTGGAGTTCTCGGGTGGTTTTTTTTTTTGTTTTGTTCTTTTTTCCCCCTTCCCTTTTTTCCCCAAGATGCATTATTGCAACATCGTCTCCACTGATGTTACGGATCATCTCAACTTCCTTCCTTTCACTGGATGACATACCAAAGGGCCATATATCAAATATATAATAATATCGTGTATTTATGCGGTTCAAATCCCGTTTACCATTAAGTCACTGCAAGCGTAGTCCATCTGCCACAACCACAAGGCATTTTGAATATGACACTACTCAGCATGAAGTCAGCCCGTGCTATAGCATTTCCCACGCTGTTTCCCGTAAGTGTATGGCCATGCATTGGGACGCATTTAGCAGATTTCCCACCCCCCGGCAGCACCGCGGGTGGCTCGGGCCGCTCCGCGCCGGGCGCCTCCCGTGAGCAGGGCGGGGAGGCTGCGGCCCTGGCGCGGCTCCTGGGGACGGCACCGCGCGGAAAGGCCGCGGGCCGCTCCGGGCCGCCGATCCCCAGCAGCCCCCTGCCGCCAGGAGCCCCCCCGTCCCCAGGAGCCCCCCGTCCCCAGCGGCCCCCCGTGCCCAGCAGCCGCTCAGGGAGGCTCCGGGCCGGGGCCCGGCGAGCGCGGCCGAGCGGCGCTGGCGCGCCGGGGCCGCCTGGTGGGGCCGTCGCCTCTAGGCCGCCTACGGGGCGGGGCCATGTAGGTTTCGGCTGAACATTCTGGAGGAGAGGGGAGCGGCGGGGGGCGAGGCGAGGCAGGGCAGGGCAGGGCAGGGAGCTGAGCCGAGCCGGGCTACGGCACGGAGCCGAGCTGAGCCGGGCCGGGCCACGGCAGCCAGCCCCGGGCCGAGCCGAGCCGGCCCGCCTTCCCCGGGAGGAGGCGGAGGCTGAAGGGGAGGAGGCAGCAGAGGAGGAGGAGAGGCGGGGGAGGTGGAGGAGGCGGGAGCGGAGGGAGGACACGGGGAGGCGGCTGCTGCTGCTGGGCAGAGAGGAGTCGTGCAGGAGCAGCGGCCGCGCTCGCACGCCACATTCGCTCTTTATGGGGCTGGTGGTGAGGATGAGCGAGAGCTGACCCTGCCGCGCCGCCGCCTGTGCTGTGAAGTGTCTGCTCCTCCTCCTCCTCTTCCTCCTCCTCCCCGGCCGTGGGTGAACCTGCGCTACGGGCTCTTCACCGACACGGGGGAGGTTGGTTTGTTTGTGCATTTGTTAAAGGCAAAGAGAGAGAAAGAGAGACCTTCCACCCGCTGAAGCACAGTTCACTATGATCGTACTCGCATCCAGCACTGGAAGCCGGTTGGATTTCGTGTCTCAGTCCAGGGTGTTTTTCTTGCAAACCTTCATTTGGATTTTATGTACTACAGTGTGCAAAGCGGAGCAGTATTTCAATGTGGAGGTAAGATCAGCCGGATGCGTGTGCGAGCGTGTGTGCTTCCCCCTCTCCCTTTCCTCCCTTCCCTTTTTTTATGTCCCTCAAATCAAATCAAATAGCCAGCCATGTCTTCCAGCAGCCGGGGCATTCGTCTGTGTAGGCTTTCCTTCCAGCAGCCGGTAGCTGCTCCCCTCCCCGCGCTGCCCCGCCTGATGGATGCGTTTAGCCGGAGATCCCGTTATCCCGGCAGCGCGATGCCGGCGCTGGAGCCCGCGGGAGACGGGAAACCCTCGCCCGGGCACGGAGCAAACCAGTAGGTGCGAGCAGCTCAGGGAAGGTTCGCTGAATGTCTTGGACTTAAGATACCACTGGCTTTCTGAGTTTTCCCAGCCTTTTTTGGTTTGGTTTGGTTTGGGTTTTTTTCTCGAAGAAGAATGAATGAATGAGCGTTATGGGGACAGGAGGAAGGAAATTTGAGATTTTTGGCACGTTTCTTTGTGGTAGAGTATCTGGAAAAAAAGAAATTTTTTTTTTTCCCATGGAGACGTAAGAAAAAGAGTTGCCACTAGAAATAGTGAAACTAATGGAATAAAGGTGCAACTACGGCTCGGAAGTTAGGGGGTGTGGAGAACAAGGAAACAGTATTTTTTCCGAGAGAAAATGAAGATTTAAATGTGAGGATACCAAGATGGGGCAAACCCTAAGAGTTTACACTTACAGTCACCATCCGTTTCCAGGCACCTTTGTCTACACGCCCAGTTTTCCCATTAGGAGTTTTTACATAGTGCCTTCACTTAACTAATGTTTCTTTATTGACTTTTATCATCTTTGCATATATTCTTTCCTCCTTTTTCTCCATTCTGTCACTCCATTTGTTCTGCTGTGATCCTTTACTCTGCTGCAATGGGATATGTCTATTTCCTTCTTATTTTCCTTATCAATTCAACTTAGTGATTTTTCATGTTATGTCTCTGTAATTTATATGTGCTCATTCAACTTCTTATATATAATTCTGGTATTCTGTTAGGTCGCTCTGTACCTTCACTTTCTTCTTTCCTGCCAAACCCATTCAAAACTTTCTATTGCATCCATACACCAGCCTTTTTTGTTTTATAGTCTCTTTAATCTCCTGGGTTCCCATGATTTTTCTCTCAGAAAAATGAAGTCTGTGTCTCTGTCTCACACATATGCACACTTGCTTGTTTTATTTGAGCTCATGTTCTCACTCAGTGACACACATTCTTGCTCCTTTCTCTGACAAGATTGCTCATGCAGATCCTGCTCCGTTCCTAGACTATTGGTCTAAAGTTCTTACCTGTGTGTCTTCTCCCTCTGTCTCATGCAAGATCACATCAAATATATAAAGAACCCACATTTTCTTTCTCCATGTTTGTTTCCTTATCTACAGGAACTTCCCTTTGCAATTCTCTCAGCTTAACAACACTCATCCATTGATTCTTTCTTTGACTTCCATTGTCTCTACTCCATCATTAAAATCCTTCCTGATTATAAATCCAAGTATTTTTTCTCTGTCATCTGTGCCCTAGTCACTCATTTGATCCTTATCACAAATGTGCATTTCTTCTTCTGTTGGATTGTAAGGTCTTTGGAGCAGGACTCTTGTCTTCTCACTTGTCTGTCTGGTGTGTACCATGCTCAAGCCTGGAGTACAATTGTGAGACTTCTGCTATATGAATGTTAAAGCTGCATATTTCAGAGCACACAATGGCGTTTTATCCTTCTGCTCATGTCCTCAGCTGCCTTCTTTACTGGTGAGCTGAGGAAGGAGCTTGGAAGAGAGGAAGTTGCTCTCTGTATCCTCCCCATGCTTTACAGGCTGGCCCCCTGCAGAGTATAGGGATGAAATTCCAGCGACAGAACTTTCTCCTCCCACAGCAGTCTGCTTTGCTGGCATCTGGCTCTGCTGGAGAGACGGGCGGCAGATGGAGCTAGTGTGGGAGGAGAAAGATTGGTTTAGTCAAGTGGAATATGAACAGGAGGCCAGCTCCAGTCAGGATGAGGTTTTCTGAGGAAAGAAGGGAAACACTTTCTTTCTTGCCACCTCTTCCATATGGAAAACAGCAAATTTCGAGGGTAAAGGCAGTATCAGGAACAAGAAACACTGTTGGATAGGATGAAGTGGCATGTATGTGTGATGAGGGCACATATTTCTCCTTTTTGAAATATGCCATCTCCTGCTCTTCTTTCCAGCCTTTCTGAAAACAGAGTGTTATCATATGCCAACGCTTCCAATCTTTTCATATGTAAGTGTTTGAGCCACACATTGCTGGTAGCCAGAATAGCGATCCAGAGGATTACTGGATTACTTGATTATTTGAGAGTTGTCCTAAAATAATGGGGCCTTTTCCTAGGTCACTGCCTTTGACCACTGCTAGTGACATGGTGTTGGCCTAAATGAACCTCAGATTTCCCCCAGAACAGTCAATGCTGTATTCACATTGTTTGGATAGTGCTGATTTTTTTTTTTTCTTTTTTTTTTTCCTGGGAACAGCAAAGACTAAAAGCATGGGAAATTTGAGGCAAAGGACTTGGCAGCAGCATGTATGCATTGTGCTGTACAACTCTGCATGTCAGCACAAGTGCATTATGCAGCTGTACTTCAGAGTAAATTGTGAAAATATAACAAAGATTTCTTATGACAATAAGAATAAATATGCAAAGTAGGCTTCAATAAAGAAGTAGTGTACGTAGAGCTGAATGAAATGCCACTGAAAAAAGTGCTTAAGATTATTGGAAAGCAGTTTACTTTTCACTCTTTCTTGTCTTTAAATAAAATACAGGTAATACCTGTTAAACATTATAAATTGTGGAGATGTTGTTTTGTCTTGTTTAATCTACTTTCCTGATTGATAAGTAAAATCTGTGCAGTCTTGTTGAATTTTTTGGTTTGTTTGTTTCAGTTCTGTGAGCCAGGGCAGTTCTTAAGATACTAGTGTAGCTCAAAGACATTAAATAGTAATGTTTTCTTTTAAAAGTAAAACAGAAAACTGACATTTACAAGCTTGTATGAACACTTCTGTTCCTTGTAAGTTGGTTGCCTCTCTGTAAAATTTCTTTTAGCCAAACTTCTTTTAGTCAAGAATAAAGGAATTCCTCAAGTTTCCAATGAAAGCTGAATTCAGCTATCCTGAAATGTATTAATGTGTACAGTGTTTCATGCAATAGACACAGCAGAGTAGGATTCAGATATGATACATGAGAGGGACACTCTTGCACTCTGTATTGGTGAGAGTTTTGTGCTAAAGCTTCATGAGAGATAATTGTAACTGGTTAAGAAATTATAATGAAATTTAGGAATCACTTAGTCATATGTGAAGGAGGCTTTTAGCATTAATTTTCAAAGTTCATTGATTACCAGTAGCATTTTTTGTGAAACTGTTTCTGACATCATGAGAAAAACTAAGGACTACATTCTTACCTCCTTCTTTTAGAGCTGAACTATCTGTGCAAAACAGCAACTTGATTAAGTATATTAGTGAAAGACTATGCCATCAGTGTTAAGTTTTGTTGCTATTTTCAACGATGTCTGTACCCTCACAGAGAAAGATGTCCATCAATGAGATAGTGAATGGAATAACAGTTATGAAAATAACATTCCAAATATAAAACTGAATCAAACACATGGAAGCTAATTGTTACTAAAAAGTGATAGAGCAACAAACTATCTCTTCCCCCTACTGGGCTCCTTACTGTAGTAATAATATTTTGTGTGGCTCAAAGATAACTCCTTTGTGTATCATTGGGTGTGTCTATAGATGGTCTTTCACAAGTATCATCCATTTAGTGTGTATATATAAATATATATCTATTTGCTTTCCTAAACCAAACAATATTGCATTTTTTGAGCTGGTATTGATCTGCAGATTTATCTCCCAATGTCATCCATTAGTTTTTGTATGTAATTGAATAATAAGTATGTTTATATTTAATTAACTATTAAATATCCAATATAAAAAAAATGAAAACAAATGTTACCATTTTGTTATGGGAAAAATGGTTATTGAAATAAAAATACTTTGATCAGAAGACAGGATCAGCATGCATCTGGAATATGATTGATCTCTGGAACATAATGCTGCTTACTCTTACTTGGATGAGTATCTGCCTAAGCCCTGTCGAGGAAAGTGTTTTCAGAATTCCGCCTAGTTTCATTGACTGTATCTGTGGTGTGGGAAACTCTAGAGAGAAAGCATGCCTCATCATCTCTCATAACAGCAGTTATGCTGTTTTCTTCCTTCTATTGCTAAATGTATGGACTTGAATCCCTGGTGGAAGTCTTAAAATGACTCTTATTTTAGTGTGGGCAGATCTTTAAAACAATACAGTTGTGTCCCATTTTCAAAAGTGGGATAGTTAAATTGCATATTGTGAAACAAAACAGAGTGGAATCTGAACTTAGAAAAATAACATCAGTTTCCTCCATGGTAATAAGTTTCTGAGAACCCCGTTGTTTTCATTGTTTATTTACAATTAGCCTCCAGCTCCTGCTAAATGGTAAGGCATGACCTTTTATTCCATAAGCTCTTAGTCTTTTAGGCTTAAAATCAGACCAGTTTCATTCTTCAGCTGGCAACTGAAAAGAAATAAACATTTGTGGGGGGAAAAAAAAATCCTTCAATATCACCTTTACACACTTTTGAACTAGAGGACTTGTTTGTGAGGTCTCTAGGCACAACACAATACTTTTATAGTTCATTAAAATGAAAGCTGAAAACTATGGAAAAGGAATTAAGGTGGTTTTGGTATCAATAGTGCCATGTGTCGTAACAGGATTCAACATATTCTGCATTGATTTAAGTTACAATCAGTATGCGTGAAATCAGTATAAATTCTGAATCTCATTCTTGCATAGGATATCAATGAAACGAACTGGATTTTGTAAGAACAAGGAGTTCAAACTGAAATTTTTAGAAAGATGGAGAGGAGTTACTAAATCAGGTGATGAAGATGATTAGAGGATGAAATATTAGTCAAGGAAATTACAGATATAATGTGTATATACAGATATTTCCTATTTGTTTATTCATTAAATGGAGATATAAAGAAAAGCTGCTATAAAGGTCTCTGGTGAGAAAATGTATCTAGATAAGGAAAACAATTGGAAAATTATGTGTCTGATGATAGGCAACAGAATGCTTTTCTGTTAAAGAAGGAGAATGCCTACTATATAATGAACTCATTGATGTGAAGAAATAAATGTGAAGAAGTACTACTTAGTTGTTAGAGTGCATTTCCTACTGTAAAGTGTGAGATTATTTTGTGCTACTGACATTGCAGGGAAGCTCATGGTTTCTGCTGCCTGTATTTTTTTCAAAGACAGGTTGGAAGGATGGTGCCTGTTCCTATGGGTTTACTTCTGTCATAGTATGTTATACCTTAGGTACAAAACATATTTGTTTATTATTGTAGTTCAACTTGTTTTCTTGTGGCAAATATTTGTCAGTTTAGTGTTTAGGCATCACATATATTAGTGAATCTCAATTCTACCAAAGAAAAGAAATAAAATGATTGAAGAGATTTATGTAATCACCTTGTGTAGTGCAAGATAAAATAAAAAACATGTATTTCTAATGTTTTCTGGCATGAGAGCTTACTAAAATAAATACAAAATGTATTAGCCCACCAGTAAACCTTGAACAAGCCCAAGCTCTCTCATTCCATTATTTGGAAGGCATAATGTAAAACTCCTACATAACCACTCATTGTTTCTTCAACGTGGATATACTGTTTTCTTTAACTGGTTTAAGATTTATGCTGCTCTTTGTCAGTTTTATTTGAATCCATCTAAAAGGTCAGCGCTTGCTCTAGGCACCTCAGCTCTGCTTATGCACTCAGCAAGACTGTGTTGTAAGAGTTTATAAAAATAGAATGTAGTATTATATATATTTTAAAGCATTTCAAGCTGCATCTGTTTTTACTATTTTAAAGTCTATCTCGTACTTGTACTTTGCTGAATTATCATTTTATGATGTTAAGCATTGGAGGGTTTTCTGTTGATACTGTTTAAAGATTCTTAAGGAAACTATTTAACTTTTGAAAAAGTATTTTAATTACCCTATTTAAATTTCTTAAATCTTCTCAGCTCTCTATTTCACATTCCAGGTTGTTGTCTAACCTTTTTGCCATCCTCAAACTGCACTATTGACCATAATCTGAAGGAGCAGGTTGAGTCTGTTTAATTTGTTATCTGTGATACGTCAAATGACAGATTTGGTTTCATTCTGTATGAGGAAGGCCAGGATTAGTGCTGCAAACATGATTTTAGTTGGCACTGAAATGGATTTGAAAAATAATTATGATTAGAGCTTTATCCTTTAAAGAAAGGTCATGCTATTTGGAACCTTTATTTATTGGTTGCCTGGCAACTGTTCATTCATGTTCCTGCTTATCATCATTCATTGTAAGCATCTTTGCTGTACACCAAGACCAATTAAGTGGCAACACTTTTTTTATGTGATGAATTAAATTTGACATAAATTACAGATAAAGAAAAATTCTGTAGTTTTACTTATTGACCAAAACTGTTGGTACAATGTTGCTTTGCTTATTAACATGTGGTTTACACCAGCTGGGGAGTTCAGCTGTAATAATGTTTCTAGCCTACCTTTTGAGGTATTACAGCACATAATTGACTCAGGGGCTTGCTTAGGAATTTTTGCCATGTTTAGAAACTCGCGTTAATTTCAAGATCAAGGCTTCAGGGTTCTAGGAAACTTATGTCCTGTTGATCTTAGAGTTTAATATTAGGCAGTCCAATCTCAAGTATTGAAGCTTGAAGTCAGTCATTGGGAAAGGGGTTTCACATTCTAGAATTAAAACTGCTGTGCTAGGAGATGTGCAGGTGAAGCAATAAGAAGAACATTAAAGTCAATTGATGCTTTCTCTCTGTAGAACAATAGCAGTTTTTATTACACTGTGAAAAACACATAAAGCATATTATTCAACAGTTGCTTTGTGACTGTAGATAAAAATATTTTACTCTCTTTAATTCATTATGAATCATATCATGATCGACCCTTGTGTGGAATAGCAGTGTGGAATGAGACTGTTGGGTTGTGGAGTATTTGTAGAAGATGTCTTTGTAAAGGGTATTGAAGAAAATTCCTTATAGCTGCATCTTAAAAGAACATCTACACTGTGTGGCCAGGGTGGAAGTAGATTTATGTCTCTGCTGCTACCATTTGGTAGGATTGTCACTATTCTGGTTGGCTCAGTGCTTTTGAAAAGAGGCCATCTCTGTTCACATGGATTATAAGAATGTTGTCAGGAGTAGTCAGCATGGATTTACTAAGGGTAATCATGCTTGATTACCTGATTCTGTGATGATACAGCTGCCTGGATGGATGAGGAGGAAATCAGTGGATATTGTCTACCTTGACTTCAATAAGGCTTTTGAAGCTGTCTCGCTCAACATCCTCACAGGCAAACTCAGGAAGTGTGGACTGTGAGAGTGGACAGAGAGGTTTGAGAACTGGCTGAACAGCAGATCCCAGGGGGTTGTAATCAGTGGCACAGGGTCTGGTTGGAGGTCTGCCACTAGTGGTGTCTCCCAAGGTTCAGTACTGGGCCCAGTATTGTTTAACTTTTCACCAATAACTTGGATGAAGGGGAAGAGGCCTCCTCAGCAATTTCCCTGACAGCACAAAGCTGGGAGGAGTGGCTGACAGCTCAGAGTGCTGTGCAGCCCTTCAGAGGGACCCAACAGAGATGGGCAGAGAAGAACCATCTGAAATTCAACAGAGGGGAAGGCAGGGTCCTGCACCTGGGGAGGAACAGCCCCATGGACCAGAACAGGCTGGGGGTGCCCTGCTGGAAAACAGCTCTGTGGAGAAGGACCTGGCAGTCCTGGTGGGCAGCAAGCTGTCCATGAGCCAGCAGTGTGTCCTTGGGCCAGGAGAGACACAGGTATCCTGGGGTGCCAGGAAGAGCACTGCCAGCAGGTCGAGGGAGGTGATCCTGTTGCTCTACTCAGCCCTAGTGAGGCCACATCTGGAGTTCCCTGTCCAGTTCTAGGCTCCTCAGTACAAGACCATCTCTCTTACAAGGACAGGCTGAGTGTTCTGGGCCTGATCAGCCTTGAGAAGAGATGACTGAGAGGGGATCCCATCAATGTCTCTCAGTATCTGGAGGGAGGGATCAAGAAGATGGAGTCAGGCTTTGCTCAGTGGTGCTGAGCAATAGGACAAGAGACAGTGGGCAGACACCGGAACACAGGAATTTCCACGTGAATATGAGGAAGAACTTCTCTACTCACATTGGAACAGGGTGTGGAGTCTCTCTCATTGGGGATATCCAAGAACCATCTGGGCACAATCTGGTGCTGTGTTCTCTGGGATGACCCTGCTTGAGCAGGGGGAGGTTGGACCAGGTTGGTACCCACGGTGGTACCTTCCAACATAACCCATTCTGTGATTATGTGAATGTCCCTCTGGGACTGATGCCCTCTTCTTTGAGCTTTTGATTGTGTTAAATCACAAGTGCTCATCATACCATGTCACAGTTAGGGGGAAAAAATAACTGCTCTAAGACAAATCTAGATCAGTTTTCATCAGATTTTCCCACTTATGTGACATGTTGGTAATACATGTGTTGTGTTGTGTGTTTTTTCCCTTTTACAAAACTGTTGAACTGTTTCCAAAGCTCTATAGGTAATTTGAAAAGAAATGGTAGCCTCAGAAAATCTGGTCTTTAGTATTTTTTTTTGCATAATATTGTAAAGAAATAGTTACTTTATTTCATTGGTACTGTTCATGTTTGCTGGGATGTAATTACAAATTCACTTAAAGTTGTGAAAAAGATGTTGGCAAGGGGAAGACTTAAATTCTTAGAAAATTGCAAGCTGAAAGGCAGAAAGAATATTTTCAATGTCTTTAAAACAGATAGTAAAACAGGAAAACAAGCCTCCCTTTCAATGGGGAGGAAGATACTTCATTTAAATCTATTGGTGCATATTTACAAAGTGTACAGCAGAGAAAATTACTTTCTTTTTGTATGGCATGCAGATCTGAAGGTGATGATCCTGTCACATTTTTACTTCAGACATTGGCTGCATAATGTTCTTTCAGGAAATTGCTTTGACCCAGTCTTTGCAGAGAAATTGACAGATTGTATCTGTGTTGTAGTTTATGTTTAATTGCAAGTGAAAGAAATAATCTTTCATGCAATAAAATTTATTATTATTATTATTATGAGAAGAAATAGAAATATATTGTTAAATGTACAGCATGATTTTGGTCTTGGCATGTGAGGCTTTTTTTTTTTTATCTCATTGCTTCTATGTATTTAGAAAAATTAAATAATAATAAAAAACCCCTAAACCAACCCAAGACAGTGTTCCAGTGTTTTGTTTTTCTTGTTGATTATGAAGTGCCTAGCTCTGATACTTCTCTCCTTCATTACTTGTAATGAAATGCCAGCTTTGGAAAGACCTGTATTATATTTTTCTCTATTTCATATATGTTTAAATATGTAAGGAAAAGGATGTGATGTAAGTGACTGAGGCATTTTGCTGGGGAGTGCTGAAGATCCAGATTGTGTGTCCAGTTCCATCATGAGTCTTCATATGGATCATGTAGTTTATCCATCTTTGTAACGAGCCTTTTCCAATACATATCAAGAGTAATAGAGGAAAAATTATGTAAAAGGAATATATCTTCATCGTTCCTTTATCTTGGGACTGTTTTACTTTTTTCCATAAAGTGTAGTAGAGGAATATAATAAAATATGAATACAGCATTTCAATTTAATAATCTGTATAATCATTCTAGAAGTGAATATATTCAAAAGAAAGTACCAGAGCAGAAAAGATGAAAGACACATCTGTATCAGTTTGAACACTGGCTTTGATTTTTTTGTGCTTGTTTTTTTGGTTTTTTGTTTGTTTGTTTGTTTGTTTGTTTGTTTATTTTGGTTTTGTTTTGGTCTTTTAAAATATGAGTACTAAAACTTGGCAGGCATCACTTTTAGGATTAGATGAAGGATGGCATTAGATAACTGAAGATAGAGAACATCACAGTCTCTTTCACAATGAAAGTTTTAATAAGATCATTTTTGTTACCCAAACATACTCAAAATTATTTTAAATAAATGTAAGTCTTAACAAATAAATCAGTTTTGGATCAGATTGTAACTACCACACAATGCACAATTAAAAACTGTTCTGTTTTTGAGAGAATTTGACCTTAAACAAGTAAATTGTTCCACATACATTCATGTTTCCTTTTCCTCACAATACCTAAGCTTCTCCTTTTGTATTTGAGTATTTGTGGATTTTTATGACATACAATAAAAGGTGCACTGCTCCGTGCATTTATTGTTTTATATTAGGCAGCCATACTGCTCACATACTCCTGGATGTTAAGAAATTAATGGGGAGAGGATAAGGTAAATAAGATTTGCTGAGATGACATGTTAGATATAATAAAGTGAAAGCTGAATCTTTTTCCTCAAGGTTCCTGTACCATCTGTTCACCTTGTGACTCTGTTTGAGTGACTTGTAGTGTTTTTCTGAACTCTCCTGTTGGTATTAACCAGAAGTGTGATTAAGTTGCTCACATGTGGAGCAACTTAATCCAGCACTTTTAAGGTGTCCTTGGCCAAGATGTGCACAAGGCTGGCAGAAATATCATGGGACCAGCAAAGGTTTCCTCTTTAGGCTAGCAACAGGAAACCATTCTCTGTGTTATATGACTCTAGGCACTTCTATTTAGGTAACTAAAACCTGTTTCTAGTTTTAAATTATGGTGGAGACTGATAAGACCTATATCTGTGGGGCTGCCCTAGGTAGACAGTGGCATTCTGATGTCATAATTTGGGGTTGAATACCTTCTCTCTGCGGTGGTAGGATTCACTATGCTTGTGTAGGAGCCTGGTGCTGTTTAGACCCTGTGGTCTGACTTGCTTGGTCTCTAGATATTGTTCCAGAAAGTCATGGGCCTCCTAAAAAATCCAGTGCTACATTTTCCATCCCCTGGTTAATGTAGTTCATCTCAGATCACACCAGACACCTGTACTCCTGACAAAACCAAGAATAGACTCCATCGTGATGTCACTACAGTTTTTACCCTGTCACTTAATGCACTGCACACTATTAAATGTATTCATCCCTTAATGTGAAAGGTTAACACTCCCTCACATCTTTAGATCTGATGTATTCTAAGTATTTAGTTAGGGATTTAAAGAATACAACATTTCTTTACTGTAACAAGGCAGTTTTGCCTTCAACTGCAATGAGATCAGGCCTGAGCCTGTTCAAAGCCATGTAAAACATGTTACGTAACTCAGAGCAAACACTTACAGCAGGTTTTATACATCTACTGCTTCTGACTGTTATTTTGTGCCTTACCTTAAATGGTTTTAAAGATCCTCTTTCCATCCTAAACTTACAAACATCTAAACAGCTTGAGGGGAGAAAACTATGTAAAGCATTTTTATAAAGAGCAAATATATTTTAGAAGAATAAGCTTGCTAGGTATCTATTGCCTGATAGACAATCCCCAAGAAGATAAAAATGATATTTTACTAATTTCTTTGGCTAAGGGCCCTCAGCCTTCAAGAATAATTATCTTGTTTTCAAGTACTTTTGTTATGTAAAGCAAAATGGGGATTAAGTCAACAGAAATTTACATTTCTATGTTAATAACAGAATTTAGATCTTTATGTTTTAGGATTGCTTTAGACCTTCAAAATGGAATATTAACTGTGTCAGATTAAGAATGTAACTGACCAGCATGTATTTATAAATTTGCCTATTTACTTAATTTGAGAATCCAAAAAATTTGAAATACTTGAGTATGCTACCTGATGTACTATTTAAATGAGCTTTCTGCTATCATGTAATTAGAGACTAGATCTGCTGTGGGATTTTTAAGTCTGCATTTGTGAAGAAAGAGGGACATATCTTCAATCTCTCAATACAGAAGAGCTTCCTTTATAGCTCTACTCTTGTTTTGCACTCAAAGGCTTATTTAGAGATAAAACAGTATTTTAGATCCTTTGTGAGTAATTCTGTCATTTTTCCTAACTGTTGAGAGAATTCACTTTTTGTCCCAGCAGTCAGATAAAGATATAATCATTGTTCTTCATAGATTAGTTGCTTAGATGCCATTTCCACTGAGATATTAGGGATTTTTTCTACGTGCAAGATCTTCCTGAGGAGGTGATGTCAATTTAATCTGGACCAAAAGTTTTGGATTCTTTAGAAATATATTCTTTCTCTAACTTTGCTCAAAGATTCTGTTTCATTAAAAGTTGGGGAGGGGTTAATGTCTTTATGAATATTTGCTTCCTTCACCTAAATTTTCAGCACCAGAGAAGATGATTCTTAAGGTGAAACTAAGCTTTTAAAATGTTGAAACATTACATTCTGTGATGTTTTGTAAAAGTTAAGAAAATAACAGACGGGGAGCCTAAAGCAATTACAGCTTTTCTCATGTCCTATCTCCAATAATACAATAGACAAATCCATCATGCCTATTAGCTTTATCCTGATAGCTAGAAAAGGAAAAAAGGGAATTTTAACTTTAAATGTCCTGCAGTCTGAGGACTTTATAGGTTTTAACTTGTTTTTAGAAATAAAATAGCTAAACATGTGGTTAAAAATTGTGTAATGGTGTTTGGTGAAGTAGCTAATAAAAAATGGTTACTTTTTAAAATTTGGAAGAAAGAATTAATAGAGTTGTTGAAAGAAGTTGAGAGCTTCAGGCTTGTATAGAAATGGGGGATATAATTTTCCTCCATGCGTTCTTTTTTCTGAACCTCATATATTACCTGTATTTCAGCTATAGGAAAAAGACAAGACAAGAAGAAGAAAGGGAATCCACCCATATTTAGTTTATTTTCCTTTTTGTAACTGTTATTTGTTTACCTGTGTACTTACTAGGCTAAATATAAAATATCTGGTCTTCATTGGAAAACTTGAATGAGATTCTAACTTCATGAAATTGTTGAGATTGTGCCATTAATTTAATTGCATCCAAGGTTTTACTCCAAGCTATTTGAAAAGCACTGAATTACTAAATATTTTAACTTAGTAAATTAAAAGTATGTATATCATAGAATCACAGAATGATTTGGGTTGGAGTGGGCTTTTAAGATTATCTAGTTCCAGCCCTGCCTGCCATAAGCAGGGACACTTTCCACTAGACCGGGCTACTCAAAGTCATTCAACCTGGCCTTGGAAGATTTCAGGAATGGGGCATCCACAACTTCTCTCAGCAAGCTGTGCCAGTCCCTCACCACTGGTACAGTGAAAAATTTCTTCCTTATGACTAATCCAAACCTGCCCTCTTTCATTTTAAAGTCTTTGTCCTGCCACAACATACTTTTTTCCAAAAATCCCTCTCCAGTTTTCTTGTAGGCCCCTTTAGGTATCAGAGTGCTGCTGGAAGTTCCCTGAAGCCTCTCTTCTCCAGGCTATAAAAATTTTATATAAAAATATTATGATATATATTTAATATGAATGTTTATTAAATATTCAAGATAAATACTGGTGTACAAATCCATAGGCTTAGCCTATATATAAGGGATGAAAACAGTAAAAAAAGAAGTGGAGACACACTATCTATGCATAAGCTGAATCTTGTAGTTAGAAGAAAGTTTCAAATCATTACAGGGGTGGTATTCTTGAGCCACTTTTGGAAAAGAACCCTACTGAAGAGGAGAAAAGAAAAAGTTAACTTGAGATGGGATCTAACTATTTAATGTGGAGGCTTACAAAGTGTAATTTTACTCAATAGCAATAATGGACTGGCATCCTTCCTTGTTCTGTACTCTGTCTAACAGTAATTTCCTCATTCAGAGCAGCTGATATCTCTACTGACAGCCATTGACTGTAATGTTTATTCTTCTGCATTAGTGTGTCTACCTGAAGAATCCTATAGCTGTTGTATTAGACTAAAAAAGTGGGCTGTATTACATCAATACAGTTTTCTGCTTCATTGCTTTTTGTCATTTACATTTTTCAGTCACCGTGTGAAAGTCTTTTTTTTCCAATAACATTGAATTTAATGCTGAAAATTGTAAACAATGCCCATGGAATCCACCATTCTTGTTTGAAAATCATAAAATAATGGCTTTTAGCATATTTTTGATTGTCTTCTTCTTTTTGAGTTCTTGGATTCACTTTTTTTATCTTTTTTCTTTTTGAAACAAGAATTAGAAATTCACAGTTAAAGAAGAAACAGAATATTTCCATTTTATACAGTAAGCCAAGTCCTCAAGAAGCTTTCCAAAAGTTTAACATGAAAGCTGTCTAACACTAGCCACACACACACTTACTTCATACCTCTTTTCAGTTTTGATTGTCTTCAAAATTGTATTTGCTGCTATTTTTGCTCCTGTTAAAACCTGCCACTTCAAAAGGTCAAAGTACTTCTAACTGCTGACAAACACTGTTTTTCATTATGTGATGACTGTTAACATTGCACAATTTGCTTAACACCTTTAAACTGTTTAACAGTAGCTAACTGGCTGACCTTGTGCATCACTATGGCAGGAGATGCCCGTTTAATTCTTGGACTTAGATGCTAATTGTAGCTGCAGGAGACTGAGTAGTTCTCCTGAAATTTAGCTTTTATTTTTTTATAGGTGTTGCAATTTCTCCAGTAGGAAAATGAAAACACATGTTTTACTGCTTTTAAACTACGTGGCTTTGTACTCATGATTTAGTATTTTGTAGCAACCATGAGAGATAAAAATAGAGTTGTGAAGTAGGACCAGTGTCAGAGAGGTTTAGGATTAGATCTTCAAAAGCAGTATATTAAAGTACCAATATCAGTAGTGACGTGTACTACTGATATGATTCTAGTCATAAAGATTTTAGTCATAAAGATATATTATTTTAGTCATAAAATAACGTTAATTTTTGAATAAGGAGTTTAATTTAGATATCAGCATTTAAATAATAAAAATGAATTTTTACATGAGTATTTAGATAATATAAATTCTCATATATATATACATAAGAGATATAATATAAATTATATTTAGATAGTATGAGTTCTCTTGTGTAATCTGGCCTTTTTATTTTGTTGTTTTATTTTATTTTCCCCTGATTGAGATATATGAAATTTAACCTAAGCTGACTGCTTAGGTAATATTTTAGTGAGAAAAATGCATTGATTGTTATATACTCTGAATATTGGTTTAAGGGGGGATTACACAACACCATAGACAGTTGACTGCCAACAATATAAACTGAAACTTCAAAATTACCATACAGATTGAATTCATGTCATGAGTCAGGAGTTAAAAGCCAGAGGATGGCCTCTGGAAAACCTGCCATTAGGGATTCTACTTGTTCAAGAATGCAACTGGGGAATTTAATATTATTTAAACCATATATACCTCTAGTACAGGGTATTTTAAATCAGCCATGCCATTTCTGTCCTACAATTCAGAAAACATTTCTTGGGTAGAGAGGAGACAGCAAGTAATGAATTTCAAAGAGATAAACAGACTGTAATGTGTCAGAAAAGCAGTGGATATTGTGGCTTTCAGTTTTGAAAAAAAAAAAAGAAGAGGTAATCTGTTGAGACATTGCACTTTGATTGTATTAATTGGGTTAGATTCAGCTCTTCAGCTGTAGTCCCACAAAGGATCTCTCTAAGGATAGAAGGAGCACCCAAGTGTGGAGGTGAGAGACTAGAATCAGCTGAAGCAGAAACACTGTTAGCTCTGATCATGACCCTCACAGCTGGCTCAGTGGAACATTTCCCTGCAGTTGGTGTGTTTGCAGTACCTGTGAATTCCATTAGATTGTAGATTTGGGGTGATGCAAATGTCACATTGTGGCCTCACAGTCTGGCCTGTATCATCGGGTAAAGTCTCACAGTGGATGGAATTTTGCTGGAAAATGTGTTCCACTTTGGTGGGAAAACCAAAGGCCCTTTGAGGCACATGGGCAGTTGTACGCTGGTGACACGATTTGTATCTGGGAAATGATTCAGGGAAAAGAAGAAACCAGTTCCTGGAGCTCCTCTGCTGAAGGTGAGGTAAGTCAAGAGAGCTTTCCAAGGCTCACCACTGTTTGGTACTTCCCGAGACTGTCTAGGAAGAATGCCACTGACAATTGATCTGTACTATATTTTTGGGAACTGACCTGGAATTTTCAATTTGTTTTATGTGCTAGCAGCCCTCTGAACTCCTGTAGTAGCAGTGGTGCATCAGTATAAGCCTTTCAGACCACATTCAGAGTAGTGCTTGGAGTCTTCCTTTGCTTTATTCCTTTCCATTTCTCTTTATAATCCTCAGCTTGGTACACAGCAGAGGATGTTAGCCTTGATCTGGAAAACCATGCTATTGAGAACTGTGTTTTGGAAAGCTAGACCAGTTAGCATCTTGAAAGTAGAAAGCCCAGAGTGACTTTTTGTCATTGATACTATTAGCTTGCTCTGATAGCCTGTGAAATACTGCCTGCAGTATAAACTGAGTAAACAAAATCAAGCTATTGATACCTACTGGGCTTATTACTCCTACACAAGTCAAATGTTTTCTCTTGATCTGACACCTTCCATTCTTGTTTTGAAAGCCCCTTCTTAATCTCTGTGAGCAACTTTTTTGATGTCTGACCTTGTAGGTGAAACTGCTGTGTGATGGAGCATCAACTGATTTGAAACTGACATAAATAAAATGTTCATTGTGCAAAATCTCTGTCATATCACAATTTTCCAGAAATGTTTCAAGTGTACTTGGCAAAGTTATCTTCAGGTCATTAAGACTTACTTCTTTTATTTTATTTAGAAAATGTTAAAATGCAAAAAAAAAAAAAAAAAAAAAAAAAAAATCAAGTGAGGCAACACAGCTATTTGAGATGGGGAAACCTGATTAAGAATCCTTTCAATAAGGTGTCTGGAAATTTTCAAGGCAGTGTCTAAATTTAAGCCACTTAAAAATGTGGCAGATGATTATCAACATGTGTAACTTACCTATATCCACCATGTAGATATATATACCAGATCACTAGAAATATTTTTCTTGTATTTCATTATGATAAAGAATGAGGAAATGGTTTCTGCACCAATTGAAATTATTGTCTCTTAAATTTGTTTATTCTGATATGAATAATCGCCAGCAGAACAAGGTTTAAATGTTGTTACTTTGACCTAACCTTTTTGTTTGGACTGCTCCTGGGACAAATTGTTTGCAGTTTCTTTCCCTGTGGATCAGGAGAGTATGGGATAGATTGCACCATGGCCACTCCATTGGCATTAGCAGTCTTGCTGCTTCTTTCTTTAAGCAAGGACAAAATTTAGTGTTTCTTTTAAAATATATGAGATACCCATGTCACTATAGTGATGAATAGTCTGTGATTATGTCTGTGATATGCAAGGGGTATCTGTCCTACAGTACAGAGTGAAACATGGATATCCTGAAAGTTATTGATTCTACCTGCTGTGCCTGATACTTGATTTGGCTCTCAGTAGCAATTATACACTGCTGTGCCTGACCCTGAAATTTCCATATCCAAAGACAGAAAATTAATATGTGCATGAGTAGATCACTTTACTCCATTTGGAGAGGGATCTAAGGGAGATCTCTTTCTGAGTTTAAAATCTGTTTTGCTGTATTTCATTTTCCTAGTCAGTGCAGCATTTTCTTAAACAATTGTCTTGGCTTTACCTGAAGAAGCAGCTGAGCCCAGCTGAGCCCTACACATCTCACTTTTCCTGCTGTAGGATGGGGGAGAGAATTGCAAGGGTGAAAATGAGAAAAATCTTGGGTTGGGGTAAAGGCAGTTGTAGAGGTAAAACAAAAGCTTTACCTCTTAGGTAATGAGGAGACCTAAGAGGGTATTCACCACTTGCCATGGTTTAGGTATGCCCAGGAATGATTTGCTCCATCTTGCATAACAGTGACCTAGGAACTTGCCACAACTATGCCTTCTTCTTCTCCCAGCTTTGTATGCTGAATGTAGCACTAAATGGCAAGGGATATCCATTTTGTCAGTTGGGGTCAGCTGTCCTGTCTGCATCCTGTATTTTTTGTTTTATTGCATATAAATGTGCCATTGTTCAAAATGCTTAACAAACGTATCAAATAAATTCTCTTAACAATAATAATGCTGAGTAAAAGTATTATCTCTGCACTTTCTGTAGCATTTTATAGAACACTTATTGAAACCTTGTGCATGTTTATATGCTGGAAAGTGCTAATCATTGTTTCAGGCACTCTTTCAATCACTGTGTCACAGTCTTATAGTTCTTTTTGAGTCTCCATACTGAACCACTTCTACATTCTAGACATGATCAGTCTTTGTTTAAATATCCCATTCAGCAAATGCCCACCATCCCCAGTGATTTCTATGAATCTATCACATGCCATAATACTTACTATGGTGTGGTGGTAATATTGTTAAAGACTCATGGTATGGATTCAAAAGTTCTTCCTCCAGAAGGCTTCCTCATTTGTAGCAGTTCAGATATAAAGGAGATGTTTGGTCAAGTGATCTTTGTGGTCAAAAGCAAGCCACAATACACCATGTTTGATGCCAATACATTTTTACCATTCTGGCCTCGTGAAACTTCAGCAGACCATTGACAAAAGTATGCCTTCTTTGTCAAGAGGGATTTTTCTTAGATGCTTTTATTAGTATGTCATACACATATACATGAGGAAACTGATGTCAGTTAATCTGCCCAAACCTTGCTGCAAGAGACAGACCCAGACATCATGATTAATATATTTGGAAGAAGAGTGTCAGACCACAGTGTCACACATTCTTCTATTAATGAGCTTTAAAATCCTGTACACTAGCTTTAAAATCCATACTCTAGTGGATGTGCCACACTGTCTGCAAGGGTTACACACGATGAAAAGAAGTGGAGATCAAATAACTAACATCAGAGTGCTTAAGAGATGCTAAAGGAACCTGGAGATGGAAAGAGACCTAAGCAGCCATAAAGAAAGGAGAAAATTGCCTCCCCCTGTTTAAAGGTGTGGCTGCTTCTGACAGAGGACGAGGGCTTGAACATTCAACCCCATCTTGCCTTTCTCCTGAAAGGATAAAGAAGAAAGAAGAAATTGCTTTGGGACAAGGTGCAAATTAATGCACCTCATGTAAATAACTATTTATTTACCCTCTTATGTGTTAAAAGAATCCTGAGTTCTGTAAATGACATTTATATCTGCTATAGGAATCCTGTCCAGAGAAGATTGGAAGAGCGGACTAGTAGCTGAAAACTAAGAAAAAACATTTCCTGTGTCTTCTGTGTCCCACATGATCATGATAACATAAGAAGAAGCTGTATGTCATGAAATGTGATTTTTCTGTATTCCCTTTGTTTCTTTGACATATACCCTCAGCAGTCACTGAAGCCGTCTGTTACATTTTATAGTAAATTTTCATGGTAATTGTTCTTCCTATATTTTTTCCCCATTTCCACGTACACTACAGGAAAAAGGTGTTCTAAAGAAAAAATTTGTCAACAAACTAATTTATGCTATATCTTTGCACATTTTAGAAATAAATTAAGCTATTAAATATTTTTATTTTTACAAGGAACAGTTTTAAAAAAAATATATTTACTAACATAAGTAACTGCAAGGATTTCCAAGGGTGTAAGTGCAGTATTCATGGGACAGTAGATAAATTTAAGGCACGTGAATAACAACCTTTTTTTTTTTTTTTTTTTTTTACAAGCTGTCCATGTTCAGGAGAGGATAAAAGGCCTGGCTCTGGAGTAGATTCTCTCAGTTGGTTAGAACATGGTGCTGAGAACACTGAGATTGGGAATTCTGTCCCCTTATGGGCCATTCACTCAAGAGTTGGATTTAATGGTCCTTGTGGGTCTCTTCCAACTCAGAATACTCTCTGATTCAAAATTAAATCTCTTCTAGTCCATTTAAAACTGTGTGGGTATCAAAATCGTCAGCACATTTCCTCAGCTGTCCAACACTTGCTGGTGTTTGTGTTACCGTATCTGGGTTTTTTACACATCCGTAATGAGGTCTTCAGATCCATGATAACCAGGCTGTTCTGTGTGCAGCCTTGGAAGCAAACCAGACCTGTCAAAGCCAATGGAAAAGAAATGGAATGGCCAGCTGGCTTAGAAGGCTGCAGTTAGATCATCAGGAATGAAAATTCCCCTCAGAGGTCTTCTCTCCTCCTGAGGTGATCTTTGGTCTTCTGGCAGCAGATCATACTATCACTATCTGAGCTGCAAGGCTTTAAACTTAGGGGTCTTTTAGCATTTCACAATTGAGCAAAGGGACTATACTTGTTTTATTTTTCTGTCTGAAGTGTGTCAGAACATCAGCAGAGATTTTTTTGGTGATTTAACAGTCTCTTTCTAGACAAGGGAGCTCTTGTTTTTGTGTGATGAAATAGTGAAAAGATGCCCACATGCCTTCTGCCCAGAAAATATGAGATGACAAGAGTCAGTTTTCTGGATTGTTTCATGCTAGTATATTATTCTGTGTATATTATATGCATATATATATATATGTATATAATATATTTGTAACATAAAAAAGTATTTTTTTAGCTCTTTTACCTCAATGGTTAGACAACAAAGACAAAAGAAATATGTTGACAGAGTGGGTTTTGGTGGGTGGACTGGCATTTATACTGTGCCTGATGGTTCTGGTATCAGGGGTTGCCTGACTTTTATCTCCTCTCATTTTTTTCAGCAACTGCACTAATTTCCAAATTTTTTCTGTCAGACTGACCTCAGTAGAATCTGGTCTTGAATCTGTATGGCTTACATACATGCAATTGCCAGAGGCAGCACTGTTGCAAAATGTAGTGGAACTTCAGTTTGTGAACTTTAATTTAAACATGGAGAATCTTTGTAGGAATATTGAAAATCAGAAGAGATCAATTATTTCCATCAGCCCTCTTGTACTTTGATTACAGTGTTTAGAAAAACAAAAATCTTTAAGGAGAAGCGATAGACAAGAATATTGCTGGAAAACACTGAGCCTAAGCAGGAGATGGGATTAACAGTTCTAGAGAAGATAATAAAGGAATTGGTCCATACTAAACACAGATTCTACAACCTTAACAGGTAGGGATTTGGAGGCTCTGTAAGACCTTCCAGAGTAAGCAGTCAGAGATACTCTTCTTCTGTTTTCAGGTTTACCATACATAAGTTCATGTGGTCCTCTCACTTATGTGCTTGTGGACTCGTACTGTAAATTTTCCCATTATCACCCATAGAGATCTCACTGTGGCTTGCAAAGGCTGTATAAATAGTACTGTGCTGTATTAGTGTGATGTCAGCATTCTACAGAATCACTTTTTTCAATAAATGTGAAGCTTGAGGACATAGAATTGTTCTAGAGGAAGGAGTTTTATATTTTTATTGGAATAAACAGGGTTACAAGAGAAGAAAAAAAAAAAGAATCAAGAAGTTTAGAAGTTTGCAGAATGTAATTTTTCTAGGGTTTATACTTTATATAGCTAATAAAAACAAGACCAGGCTCTTGCTTTTGAGGTGGTTTCACTTTTGAGGTAGTTTTGGGTAATAAAATATGGTGATGTTTAATAATAAGTGCCTGGAGAACAAGATAGTCAAGGAACAGCACTACACAGCAGGAAAAAGGAAAGAATAGTGATTATGAAGTTAAGCTGATCTATTATAAATACATCA
Source organism: Oenanthe melanoleuca (assembly GCF_029582105.1). Lineage (NCBI taxonomy): Eukaryota > Metazoa > Chordata > Aves > Passeriformes > Muscicapidae > Oenanthe > Oenanthe melanoleuca. Next base: position 25,780,703 of record NC_079335.1, read on the forward strand.
GAGTATATTTTCATTTTTTTCATTCATAAAGCATACAAAAATGCTGGTGTCATGTTAATGGAAAACATTTAGTGAGAAATAAAACAACCCTTCAATAAACACAGTTCAAAAGCATTTTTCCTCTTTGATGTAATATAATTTTTCCATTTCTAACTGCTATTTTTTGTGTTTGATAATAAATATGCCTGTCTTTATTTAAAGAGTGATGAGAGAACTCTAAAAAGCAGTATTCGACAGAAACTATGCAAAAGATGGTAAAAGAAATCTAAGCAATAAATCTCATTTCTGTGTTAGGATTTCATTTTACCCCTCCAACACTATTTTAGTAACAAAAATATGTTCTAAAGAAAATCTATCTTTAATAATTTTCCATCTGCATTGTATAGGATAATCTATTTGTTTGAAGAGCAGCAATAGCTCTTACTAATAATGAAGGGGTTAGTACTTCTTTCATGTAAAATAATAGTTGTAGCAGTCCAAATAGGAACTGCTTAATGACTCATTTGTCATTTCAGTCTTTGAATACAGCTACAGAAGATGCTTTTATATCCTTATTTTGCTGCTCCTTTCTTTTTTCCTTTTCTTCTTTTACTATAGCTATTGTTCACTGCTGAAATGAGCAGGCTGCTCAGCTGATGCCGTTTTTCATCGGCTCTCCCTGCAAGGGAGGGAGATGAAGCTGCATGTGGATCTCCATGGCGACCTTGCTCCTGGCCTGGTGCCTGCAGTCTGGCCTGCTCACAAAATGCTGTGCCCTGATGAATTATTTAGCTCTGCTGAATCAAAAAAAAAAAAAAAAAAAAAAAATACAGCAACAGGCTCCTAGTGAGTAACTGAGGAGATCACTAAGGTGACATCACTCAGCTTATTCCAGCGTGCTCGAGGGTTCTCACAATGCAGAGGCATTGGATTGCTCTTCCCTTTCTTAAGGCTCTTCATGCTATTTATCATTGTCCATGTTGGATTCCTGCTTTTTGTCAATATTTATGAACAGAAAATAAGAGAATAATTCTGTAACTTGATAGTTTATTTTTCCTTTGATCTTTTCATTCAAACAACTTTTTTCTTCCATTTTTAACAATCCACATTCTTAGAAATTACGACAAGTTTGAGAATGTCATTGATTAAGCCCAGAAGTAATTATGTCCAAGATTCCTGTGTTTCTGTGTATTTAGCTGATTGTTAAAGAGTATTTGGCAGTTTTCAGTACTTTCTGACAACTATCATTCTGTATATGCAAGTGTTAGTACACTTGGTTACATGTATTTAACCCTAAACACACATTTGAAGTTGAGGTTTTTGAGGCAGGTAGGGAGTGCAAGCAGAATAGACAGGAACTGGGTTTTTTTTCTAGCAGTATTATCTGCTGTAGATATGAAGAAGATTTAGACTCTTGGATGAAAATGTATCAAGTGTACAGTGCTTGTTTTGGCACCTCAGACTTTGCAGACAAATTTTACCAGTTAGCCTGATTTTTACAAGTTTAGTCTACAAAGGATTTTTCCTGTGCATGTACTTCAGGGCAGAGTACAATTACATGAATGTGGATGACTCAAAAGCCCTCTTTTTCAGAACACTCATAATATTCTTTCTAAGGAAGAGAGATTACATCATACTACCACTCACTAAAGATCTTGTTCATGTCAATAGTATTAAATATTTAAGATAGTTTTTACCCTGGACCTGGTATATTTTTGCATGTTTTTGGGAAATAAAGTAGCTCATCTTATGCCCCATCCTGTACAACAGCACTAAGGAAGGATTAGAAATAAGCAGTGGGTTCAGGGGGGAGCATGTCTTTGGCAGGGGGTTGAAGTTCAGATAAATGTTTTTGCTTGACTGACCAACTCCTTTCCATTTTAAAGTGGCAACATGTAATTGACCTTCTGCATAAAACCTGAACCAGCAGAAAGAATGTTCCCTGCTTGGTATATTGCTGGATTTGTCCATGAACTAACCTGGCAAAATGCTACCAGTGCTACTCTTCACCATCAGTGGCTCGCAAAGGAGCCTAACATTCACTCCAGTCACTTTGCAGCTTCATCCTCAACCAGAAGAATCATTTTAACAGCTTGTAAATCCAAGGCAGGACAGAATGAGGTGGCCAGACTTACTCTGTTCCCTTGCACTTTGCTTTTGTTTTAATCAGAAGTTACATTAACTAAGCTGGCTAAGATGATTAGAAGTAAAAAGCTGCATGTTGACTATTATGTTCTTATTTTTAAAGTATGTAAGTTAGTCTAATAATCTCATTTTGTCTTGGGACTCGCATTTCTTGAAAATGAAACATGCAATAATTTGCTAAAGGGAAAATTGTAACTCTACATTTCAAGAATTCCCATGCCAGTATCTCCTGATTGTAGCCAACATCTTTGCATCTGCCAGCTGCAAATAAAGATGAATTAGTAAACATAGAGCTCATTTACAGTCAAGAGAATACAAGAATGTGAAGTCACTGTAAAGATATGCAACATAATTCAAAAGCAGACAGCTAATGATTAAAAAAAGGAAAAGAAATAATAATAATTTTTTGGCAGAGAAATGTACCACAGTATTGAAGCACTACAGTGAAGAAGCACTGGTGGCTTCAGCAGAAAAAATACACAGATTTCTGACACTACCACATTTTATATGAATAATCAACAAGTACTCTTCTCTTTTTTCATTAAGGCTTACTTCACCTTATTTTTCTTCATTTATAGGAATATTCATTATTCTTGGGGGAACTGGTTCTGAATCTGTGAGTGGTTCTCTACCTAAGGCTATTATGCACTTAATTATAGCTTTTAGATTGTATTATTTTTGACAGGTGAAGGTCTGAGTATTCTTATTACATGAATTATATTTACTCCCAAATAATAAAATATGTAAACTTATATTTACTTTCAGTTTAAAAATCTTACCAAAAAACAATTCTTCAAAATTTAAAGCATCTTTGTAGAAATCATCGAAAACAATTGTCTGTGCAGTGAATAATATTGAAATACTTGAAATACTATTGCAACAGTAGAAATAAAAATCCATTATAAAATCTCATTAGACTGATCTCAGTAACATTAGTTGGATAATTTGCAATTCTAAAGAAGGTACTAAGAGATGGGAATGGGTTATTTTTGCTTTTCAAAGTGTGTAAGTGATGTTTTATTTTCAGATATGCATATTTTTGGACTTTATTTTAGAGTATCAGTTTGCCAGTCTGGGTCATTTGCATTAGTCATCCAAGGTGATGGCTGTCCTGCTGCTGCTGAGGCTGTCACCTGCTTTGATTACTAATCAACAGTTGCAATGATTTATGAGATAGGTCCTGTTTTTTCAGCTCTGGCTTTTGAGAAAACTTGTTGTTAACCTGGTGGACATGTAAAAATAAGTCCTACCAGCAGCGTAGTGTGTGAGTTTGGCTGTGATGTTTTGGGATTGCTTTTAGTACAGCTGACAGTTTTAATCTCCTTGTGCCATTTTGTCCTGTTGAAATACTTCCATTTGCCACCACACCTAGTGAAGAAAGAATTGCAATCTCTATCTTCTCTCTTTTAACAGTTTGAAAGTCATCATTGAAATACTTGTATTACTGTCTTAGGTTTATTGCTTAATGGCTCAACTATGTTTAAAAGTGAGGTGTAGAACCTGTAAGCAGTATGTTTAAAAATTTATCAAAACATTACTTAATGCTGATTCATCATAGTCTAGCTGTATAATGTGATATTAATTTAGAATATTTGCCATGTTTTTTCATATATTGTCTTTTGTTACTTAAAGCAGAAGAGTTTGGAGCAAGGATGAACGGTATTTTTAAAAAAAATTATGAGACCTGCACATCTTTAGTTTGCAAATATGTTTACTGAAGAGTTCTATTAAGATAATGTGACTTCAACTACGCCATCTGAAATGCATTCTGTGCTTTGCAAAAAAAAAAAAAAAAGGTTAAAAAAAAAAAAAGTAAAAAAAAAATAAAAATTAAAATACAATAATCATGGCAAGCAAAGTTCTCCAAACCAATTAAAACTCTGCTGTCCAGTTTAGTATATTATTTCAAATATTTTCCTGAATCAGAGAATATTTTTGTAAGTCAGTTTCAATTTTGTATAGTTTTTACTCAGAAAAAAATGCTTTTCAAGTGCTGCACTGCTGCTATATCTGTCAATTTCATCCTAGGTAAAAGGGAAGAGAGTTTTGCTCCAGGTTGTTCCACAGAATTCATTCCCATGTCCTTAAATTTATGGAGAAACTGAAAGAAAATATCCTAATTAACATTTAATGCAGTGTATGATCTCATAGCTTGACTGAAGAAGACGACTGTAATCCATAATTTAAGAGTGTGAAATGCACTTTTCTTTACTTTGTGCAATTAAATCCAACATTATTAAAGAAATACTTTTCATATTAGCTGGCCAGCCTTTCAAAAATACAGCACAATTTAGATATGGAAGGAGAAGTTTCTATTATGTAAATTCTGACTCAAAAAATGACACTTTAATTCTTTTTGGTTAGCGCAATGGGTGGAATATCCTTTAGTGCTTACTTACCTTAATCAGCTTTTAGCATTTTCTGTCTGTTGAGCACTGGCATGAATATAACAGAAAAAGAAACTTGGAGGATTCTCATGACACGTCTAAGCTTCTGCAAAGACTGCAGAGGAGAATTGCTCTCAGGGAAAAGATGTTACCTGGCATGGGTTTGGTGATTGGTACAGCTATAAAAGAGGTTGCAAGTAGAGAAGCAAAATCCAGTGTATTCCCTGCAATGCTGGACAGTTCCCCCACACCTCTGCAGCTGCCCACCTTCCTGTGTGTGTTGCTCCAGAAATTGCTGCTGCTCTGGGTATACTTCTGCCATGACAATGGGCATAAACATTGCCCTGAAATTAGTCTGCATTATTCAGTGTGCTGTTGTTAAAGTTAGAAAAGATCAACTTCAGACTGACTTGAAAAGCATAAGCTTCCAAAAAACATATATGAAAGTTAGATTTAAGTAAAAGAAATACTTGAGGGGTATTTGTAGAGTTATAGAATGGTTTGGATTGGAAATGACCTTAAAGATCATTGAGTTCCAACCCTGCTGCCATGGTCAGGGACACCTTCCACTAGCACAAGTTGCTCAAAGCCCCATCCAAATTGGCCTTGTGCACTTATAGGGATGGGACATTCCACAGTTTCTCTGGGAAATGCCACAGTTTGAAACCACCTTGCCAGAGCTGAGACTAATGGGCCCCCAGAGAGGACTGGTGCTGTGGGTTAGGCTTTCCTCATTTCAAATGGCTGGCTTGGATCCTGCTGTTGTTCATGAGGCACTTCTTATGCCTTCTGGTAGATGGCTGGCTGACAGCAGGCAGAGGTGAAAGCTTGGCAGGGTTGACTTCTTGAATTGACAGTCAAATCCATGGAAGTACAAAACCAACAGCTTGATTCTGTTATTAGCTATTTTCCTTGGTGTCAGTTTTGTTTGTTTCTTTTTGCCAGAAATTTCTGAAGCTTTCCTGATTTGAGAATTTACTTTTTAGTTCATGGTACCCCATGTCAGCTACTCTTGTAAGGCAGATGTCTGTTAAATTTCCTTTATAAGAAGTTATTCAAAAGAAACCAAAAGGCTATTAAATTGAAAATCAAATACATAAATTACCTTTAGGTTTTAGTAGAATAGAACTAGATTACTTAGCTTCCTAAGAAAATTTGGAGTTTAGAAAAGCAATACAAATAAGAATAAATGCAAAACCAGACAATTGCAACAAAGAATGTGCAGCAATACTTTCAGAAAAATACTCATGGCCTCTGTGTGAAGTATGGTTTTTTGCTGTTTCTGTCTGTGCGTGATTTTAAAATTGTTTTCATTCCCTTATGCATGCAGACATTTTTGTGATTTCATCTGAAAATGATCCTACTGCATTTTAGAATGAAATATTTTTCATTGGGGGGTCATTTCTAAATATTCCTTCAAAATACACTCAAACAGAAGTATTTCTCTGAATAATGCATAATGGGAGTGTTGCATACCCTTTTTTAATATGATGATTAGTAGCTTTTCTTCTCAAAAGAGAGACTTTAGAGCAGTGATCCTGCTACCTGAGAAAAAGCCATTCAGTCTCTGGTAAAGCCATTCAGTCACTGGTGTGCTCCTGCTTGTGCTGCTCTGCCTGTAAGTGTGTGTGTGTGTTCATGGGGATGGTGATTGTGAACACGGATTAGAGCTTTTTCAGGGTCAGTCTGATGAATGCAGAGTCCTTATTCACCCCCTTGGTGACAGGCCAAGTGTCCAAGGAAATGCTGTGAGCTCTTTCTTTTCCTTTTATTCATTGTGGAGTTCAGCTGGTGAGGTGTCTAGGACGTATGAAAGCCCTTCTGGTGTGATGTGATAAGTGACTGTGAGAATTGGGCACTTTTCCTTCTGAAATAGGTTGCATGGATTTTGTGAGGTTTGCTTGGTGTGCAGCTCTAAATGAAAGCAAACTTTTAGTTTCCATAGAAATAAGTACAGCATGTGTTTAAAAGCTTTGAATCATGGCTCTATTTAATACTATCAAAAGAGATGTAACAGCACTGTAAATCTGCCTGCTGAATTTGCAAGCTTACCACTTTATTGCTATTTAACATTTTTCAGTTTCTGGAAATATTTGTATATGCATTGTTTCTCTAATTTTTTAAAAGAATTATTTCATCAGCAGCTGTATAGTAGATTAAAGCTGAACATTCATTCATTCAGTTTGCTGTTCATGTTCACAAATCAAAGTAAGGAAATAGTTTAATATGTGGCTTTCAGTTCTGCTGGTTACATGTGAAACATAAGCATTTCTGTGTGTCTGAAGCAGCAACAGTGCAAAGCAGCTCAGAAACTGAAAGACTGTGTATGGAAAAGCTTTGACAGAACATCATACTGGGCACATGCTGGACGTTATTTGGGTTGGTGGCTAAGTATGAAAAAGGAAAAAACAAACAAAAAGACAGGTGTGAGTTTTGGCACAACTTGATCAACAGAAGGTTTCCATGTCTGTTTGTCATCCTGCTAATGTAGCCTAATGCATGTTGAATCTTGGACAGAGTGTCTGACAAGCAGTTTGTGAGAAACTGGAGCCTGTCATTCAGAAACTGAATCCAAAGAGAAGAGGGCTATTTAAAAAGCAGAGAGTAAGGCAGTGGGGTCAGCATTTCTTCTGTAGTAACTAACACTATATGGAAATGGATATTTTTCCATTCCTCTCAGGACACTGGAGGTTCTGCAGGAGCTTCTTCTTTTGCTGAATAATATTGCTAAACCAGTATTTCACAGAAGAAAAACCAAAACCCACAGATTAAATGGAAAAGGCAAGCTTACAATATTTAATGCAATGCCATGCCATTTTCCCTTTTTAAGCATTGACAGCCTTTCTCTAGTTTCAACCTGCTTGCAAGCCAAAATTCCCTAAAGCTGAACACAGAAGTCAGTCTTTTTACAGTCCCAGGAAAATACATATGTGTACCAATGTCTTAAGGAGGTGGTGTGTCATTAGAGGAGAAGTTCAGATTTTCCTCAGAGAAATAATTGCCTAAGCTTGTAGTTAGTTAGAACAAGATTCTAGAACACTGAAGTCTTATTTTTCAATACTTCTCTTCAATAGAGATTGTGTATCCCTGCAATAGATTTTTATGGTTTGGGATTCTCGAGGGGCAGCTTGCTAAGTGGGTAGAAAAAATCCTGAACTGTTAATGACAGATTATAAATTTAAATCAGGCATGAGCATAAACACAGTTATGCTGATGTCCTAACCAAATATTTGATACTTTAGGACAATGTCTAGATGAAGGACAAAAATTGAATGTACAGAAGGAAAGTATGCATGGTAAGAAAGGCTTATCTCCTTATATAATTCAGTACATTTAAAATTCAAATTTGTTTTCAGTTCTATTGAAAACTTATTAAAGAAGTTCCTCATGTCAGCATAGACATTAATGGAATATGAACTGGTAAATTCATCCACTCTGCAGTGCAAAGTGCTCCTCAGAGTATCAGAGTATCACTAGTAAAAGTGTGAAAGCATAATTTTTGAAAGTAAAATATTTGGAGAATGTAGAAGCCTCCAGGTGAAGGTTATAAGTAATAACTGGCTGTTCTGGCTCAGGAATAGCAGGTACTGTTTCTGTAACTGTTTATAAAACTATTGGACTGCTGGGAGTTTAAAACAGTAAAGAGATTTCTTGGTATAACATAGAGTAGGAAGATGTGGGAAATCACTGCAAGCGAAATAAGCTTGCATTACAGAGACAAGGCATTTTTAAGACTCAGCTCCCATACTACCATATCATTCAGGGTTTATTATTGGAGCATGTTGTAATTTGGGCATGTGCCTGGAACAGAAGCTGACAATCGTGCTTGCTGATAACTGTGAAGTGCTTCACAAATTAACCTGAAACTTACTCAGTAAGAAACTAAGAGTTTGTGATAGTAGACTGAGCCCAACCAAAACCAAATTGATGGGTTTGGGTATTCTGAGTCAGTTCAGATGTGAAAGCACAGCATCCAAAGTGTTTCAAAGGCCAGGAAGCAGTCTAGGTTCAACAATAGATACACCACCTTGGAAATTAAAATCTGAGAGAAATGTAGTGTCAGATCTCAGGCACTCTCCTAGGGAATGTTCCCACGACATGATGCAGTGGTTAGTCTAATTAGCTGTGGCAGAACACTTCTGTAGTGCAGTTATATGCCTCCAGTATTTGAGCTGCCTTGTGCAGCTCCACAGGCAGCATTACATCCTGCTGACACAGGTTGGAATTCAGCTTACTGCCTATGCAGAGCAAGAGCACTGCAGCTCAGAGCCAGTCTGCGTGGAAATTCAGGTGAGGTAAAAATACAGCAGAAGAGTAGGAGTCTGTTTTCATTAAACCCATTCCTGTGTCAGTGTGCCTCACTGCTTTCTTTTGGCATTCCTGTCCTCACCATGCTGTACCTCCCCATTGTTTCACAGTGGAACAGCTGGGCCCTTGATTATGACTGAGTGAACTGGAATGGATGGGTAAATCCCAGCTCCCAACCAAAAGCAAGCGTGGCAACTCTTCCACTGATTGTTCTGTGTTGATTTGTCTGTAGTGATAGGACAAGGAGCAGTGGGTACAAACTGAAAGATGAGAAATTTAGGCTACATATTAGGAAGAAATTCTTCACTTTGAGTGTTTCCCAGGGAGGTTTGTGCATGCCCAAACCCTGACAGTGTTCAAATCCAGATTGGATAAGACTCAGTCTAATGAAAGGTGTCCCTGTCCATTGGAGGGGAATTTGGATTAGATGATCTTTGAATTCTCTTCCAAACCATAACATCCTATGGTTCTATGATATTCTCTTAGTTTAGAATTATCATGGAGAGTTATTTGGAGGTTGTGTAGTCAATGCCTGAAAATTCCTCCTCCTTTCCTAACACAGCTGTTATAAACAACCCCTTGTAGGGAGAAAAATTTCTGGAATCAGCATTAATTACCTTGATATCAAACAAAAGGTATAGAATAAACCTTTCTTTGTGCTCCCAGTAAATAGGAGGAAAATCTCCTGATTGCATCTTCCTTTGCTGAATCTCACAAACAAATGTCAGTTTTTGACAAAAATTAGTAGAAGCTTCATGTCCATGCCTGGTTGTTTAAAAAATCTGAATAATTAACTACTTCTGGCATGGATTTATACAGTTCTTTCTTCTCTATCTTTGTTACTCATTCCCTTTTTCCCCCTGTTCTTCCTACTCTTTAAGCAAGAGTTTCTGTTCTACCTCCAGCTAGAGACCAGTGTTGTTGGTTCTTTCTGCATGACCTTGTTCACTTACAACAATGACAATGTCATGGAAAAACATTGGCACATCCCTGCAAAGCTTAGTATTCTGCTTCCTAGCCCCATCTCTGAATCTTTTTTATCTTTTTATCCCCCTCTGAGAGAAAAACTGGAAGGAAATAGTCACAGATGGGAATAGGAATAATAGGTATAAGTGCTTGTAAAAAATAGTCCAAGTAGGAAAGAAAGGCCTAGAGAATTCTGTTTAAATTAAAGGCAATGCCAAAAAATTAAAACATACATTTACCTCTTTTAATGTAATTACTTATAATTTTAGACCAAAAAGACCTATGTTCATATTGAAAATGAGGGTGAGAGATTTATATCAGTGCCTGGAATGGGAGAAGAGTGGTCCTTCTCTTTCATTGTAATCACATTTGTTGCCTGGGTGTGTTTCATTTGGCAGGACTTGACAGATAATTAAACTCAGACATGTTATTTCAAGATTTCATTTGATCCTTCTAGATATTAAGTGAGTTAGCAGTTGTTCTGCTGAAAGAAGATGTGTTACATTTTCATTACTGATGATTAGTTCTGGAATGACCTTACAGCATAAAGTGGATTTGGACATGAGTCACAGTTTTCAAGGAGGAAATAACTACTGACCCACCACATGTTTTAGTGATATTGGGCAGTCTGCAGCATTTATGCAGAATACATGAGAACATCTTCCCTCTCTTTAATCCCTTTTACGGAAATACACAAAAGCCATTGTGGTGCAGAAATGGAAATTCAGGTGGGACATTAGAACTTGAATTGAAAGACAGTTCTTCAGAAGCCCTGTTCAGAGCTTAACACATGCCTGCAGATGTTTGGAGATCATGTAATTTTTGTTCAAGTGCTCAGGACCCATAACCCAGTTGAGGTTATTGGAACTTCTGGAATGATGAATCCTTAAACTCTGAATGTAATTTCTCATACTCAATGTAATAGGATGGTTTCAGGAAATTTGAAGGACCTCCATAAAATTAGAGGACCTCTTTTGTAACCAGTGCAGTTGTGTTTCTTTTGCTGTAAACAAACAAATAATCTCTTAGGTAGATATTTGTTACAGAGAAAAGAATTCTGATTTTCAGAATATTAAACAAAAGCAATTCTGTGGGTGAAAAATCTGTTGCATTCTAAGGTTATGTCTAACTGAGGCCAAAAGGCAAAACATCTTTTACAGACATTGAGAAAACTCTGAAAGGATTTCCCTTGTTTAAACAGGATTAGATTACCTGGAGGTGCATTTTATGTCTTAAGGGATATGATAAGAGAGTCAAGGCCTTTAAGGTTAAAAATATTTAATGAAAAGCAGCATGAAATTTGACTTTCTGAATAATCCTTGTCTTATAATTCTGAAAAATAATTTCAAGTATTTGATGAACACTTCGTCAAGTTTGATAGTATACTAAATTTGATATTTGTAATAAAACAAGACTATTGTAATTGAATATTAAACCCTGTTTTATGAGAACCTGACATCACTGCAAAAATTTTTGAAACTAATCTCTAATGTGATTCTGTTTTGGGCTAGTTTTGTCAGTAGAGGTTTCATTTTGGATGTAAACTGTGTAAGGGAGCTCTCACAACATGTAGCTTTACTCTGAAGATATTTTTATTGTATTGTTGGGTTTGTAACTTCAGTGGAGCATTTCCTACTCAGTGTTTTTAGCATAGGACAGGACAAGAGCCAGATGGACTGTTTTTATTAGGGAAGAGCATGTGTCAGAAAACACTTGATAAAACAGAAAATAAAAAGTAATATATCTTTTCTTCTACACTTATTTTCTCCTGTGATGAAGACTCATGAAATATTGGATGGGTTTATTTTTTCTGTCTCTATTTCTTTGGGTAAATCCAGGCTGGTGATTCAGAATTTGTGCCCTGGTGCTGTGAGTGGTGCTGGTTACATTAGAACATTCTAACTAACAGAATCATTTAAAAGCATGATAGGACTTTCTTGATAACTGAGGTTTACATTGATTTTATTGTATTTTCATTGAATTTACTGATCTATTGTTATAAGCATTAGAAGGATATGAAGATCTCCAAGACCTCAATTTGCTAGTTATATGTCTTTTTCAAAGCAATATGGTCTTCTTTAGAAAAAGGATAAACTTAGGCTATAACTTTTATGATATTGACTTACAAGGTGCCTGACATGTGGAGTGCTAACTCCCTATTTTCATCCTTTTCTGCCTATGTTCCATGAGGCTGTTTATGGTGAAATCACTTAATCATTTGTTTTATAACTTGGAAAGGCGAAGAGCAGAAGGTGTTATTGCATCAGATGAAGTGTTGCTATGTACTGCAGATGCCATGCTAGTACAAGATACACAGTCTATGGGGACATCCTCCCATATGGTCTGTGGTAAGCTAAACTCTTGGCTGATGCTGATGCCCACTACATTTTGTGTTTTTCTGAATGTAAATGCCGACTTGTAAAACTTAAGCAAGCATTTATTTAAAATGTATCTTCTGGATGGCTGATTGAGTGTTGATTTTTGGAAAGCTCTCTAAGATATTCAGGTTTTTTTTGTTTTTTTTTTTTTTTTTTCTTTTATGTCCACTGAAATTTAAAATGCATATGAAACTTATTAGGATAAAATAGAGTTGTCTTTGTATAAATGGTGTGTTTCCATTCCACACTCTGTTTATGTATTGATCTTTTATGTTCAAAGTGTTGCTGCACATTTTATTTCTATGCTTCAATCTTGAAATGCTTGTACTAGCTCAATGTAAGTGATGACAGCTGCAAAATTTTATTTAATCCTGGAGGATAGCACTTTGACTGTTTGAATCTTCCAGAATTTGAGTGTTTATTTTAGATTGTTCAGAATATGATTACTAGTCAGGTTTCTATAAGTAGGGAGGCAAAAATAGGCTGGTTTGCCATATTCTTGGGTTTGCTATATTTGCTTTCTTTTTTTTTTTTTTTTTTCTTTTTTTTTTTTTTTTTTTTTTTTTAATTTTTACTAACTTGAATACCTTACCAGGAAGATATTGCATGGTGTTCTGGTGTATGGTTCTAATACTTTAGAGTGTCTTTAAATAACTGGATAGCTGCTTCCTGTGAGTGGTTGAAAAGGGAATAAATGCCTACCTAAAGAAATGTGCTGTTAGGAAGCAGATTTTGATATTTTCCTTTATTTTATTAGAAACATATTTTATAGAAACATGCTGACATTTCAAAGTAGGGGAAAAGTTTTACAAGCAATTCTTAAATTCCATTGCAGTTTTCATCAGGTTGGTTTGTTTTTATCTGTTCTTTGTATTTCCAGTTAGTATCTCATAGTTCTATCTGTGTGATTGATGAGGTTTGAGAGGTGTCTTGAATGTTTTTGCATCTAAGGAGATACTTCTTGGGGGAGAATCCCCATGGCCCTACCTGCCTTTGGTGAAACAGACTGCATCAGTTGAAGTTAACTAATATATTTTCCTGTAAGAAGGTGAAAGCAGAGTTGAAAGTTTAAAGAAAAGGTGGTTTTGCTTTCTCATCCTGAGATTTAAAAACCTTTATTATTTAAATAGACAAAGCTATTTTTTTCACTGTTACATCTAGAAATTACTGACTAAGGTGAATATGTTCTAAAATATTTAAAAAGCTCACTATGGCTTCCTGTTTGTTTTTTTTTTTTTTTTTTTCTTTTCCTTCTTCCCTTCTTCTGTTCTCCACTTTCTACCATTATCTGTTTGCCTTACTCCCTTTCCCACAGAACTTGACCTAACATTCTACTTCCAGAATGCTGCCCTGTGTCCTAAACCTTCTGCTTTTTCTTTCCCTTTCCTTCCTCAACTTTACCTCCCAATTTTTATTACTCCTTCCACTGTATTTCCATTTGTCATTGTCCATGTCCCTCCCTGGACACTGTCCCATTAGCTACCTTATTCTGTTCTCCATTTGCAATGCCATGTCCCAGCTGATGAAGTTTTGATAACATCTCAAATGAGAATGTGGGATGAAGGAACTGCAGAGCAAACCCTGCAGAGCATAGCAGAGAAATATTTAAGAAAAGTAAGCACTCCACAGGTAGGTCTGGAAAAAGCTATTTCAATAATACATTGGAATACCAATATATGCTTAAAAATTTAGAACAGACAAACTTCTTCAAAAAAGTTAATGGGGAAGGGGTGAAGAGAAAGATTTTGTGTTAAGCTCATCCATATACACTGAATGAAACAGGCAGTTCTGCACATTTTCTTGTTCTGTGACAGCAAGGGACAATCTGCACTGCTTATCCCAGAACTCATCAGCTAAAGGCAGCTGTACCCAAACCTCTGACCTTAACTTATCTTGTCTGGGCTAAACTGTGGCTGATGAGCTACTGAAAAGTTTAATCCCACAGAACCAGCTAGCTAAAGCTATACTCTAAGATTTACTATTGGAAAAACTTTACTATTCTGTCTGTAAGTGACTGCTGAGTCAAATGCATGTAATTCAGAGATGGACTGCAGTTCCATAAATGTAACTCACTTCTTGCTTGCTACAAAGTGAAATACTCTGGACCAGCTCCAGTTTTCTATTGAAACAAAATACATGGAAGATCTTATTATAATTTTCAATATGCTAGGCTCTTTAGACAAAGTTGTTTTGGTTTTTTTTTAAATCATATTTTCACACAGGCACACACACAAGAGTTTTTGTTGTGAATAACACCTCTGTAAAAACAGGATATTTTTTAGTGTAATAATAACAGAACTTAGCAACTGTACTCAAGGTCACTCTGTCTTCCTTTTCCAAATGCCTTTGAAGATTTCTATCTGCAAGTGTGTTTGTAGGGAAACTTGTAATTGCCTCCATATATCATTCATTTGCAACATATTATGCATACAGTGTTATTTGTCTGGTTAGTTTTTTCCTTGAGACAGAAATAATTCTTATATGCTAATTATTCCTTACACTTTTTTTTCCTTCTCTCTCTTAATAGAAGTCAAAGTCTTCAGGGCATGAGCACAGAGGTGTTTGTTACTATATTAGCAGTACAAGAACCAGCCCCAGATTTTTATTCAGGTCCTCAAAGATAATGTAGTCAGACTGCTTTGATTGCAGTGCAGCCAGAAGACAAACAGATATTAATCTGTCATGGTATGTTATTAAGTAATAGCATGTCAGACATCAAATCAGGCTCAGCCACTGTTACCTTCTGCTGGGTTACTGTCTTCAGATCCCCCATACCTAGGATGGGTCACTGTTACTGTATTGTGATATTAGGATTCCTAAAATCACTATTTCTTTGGAGTACATATTGATTTTGATTCTTTGCCTGTAATGTTGATACATTTGATAAGCAATCACTATTCTTAGGGTTATGCAACTATCAGTCAAATGCTGGTAGCATGCAGACAGAGATATATGGAAATGTCAAGATACTGTGCATGCTGATGTTACTCTTGTTAAATAAATGCAGACATGCAAATTTCACTTCTGATCAAGACACAAAGAGAAACATCAATGCTTTCCAGTTTTATATCAGTGTAAATATATTAAATTATATCTCTGTCTTCTCTTACATAAAGTTACAGTTTTTATGCACTAAAAATATGAACATGCATTTTTAATTTTCTTACCTGAAAAGGATAGAACACTACTAAAGAGAAAATATTTTTCTCTTTAAATTCTTGACTTATATTTGCAATTGTGTACTCCATTTCTGAATGCATAGATTTCTAAGAATATGGAGCTCAAAACCCATGTGGTTTATGCACTTGATACATTGAAATATCCATTTTATATGATAATAGACAGCTATACTTATAAACATATAAATGAGAATAATTTGCACGGTTAAGAAGCAGAACTTTGCTGAAATAAGACAATAAAGGGAAGCACACCATGTTTGATGGTAATGGGTTTGATCTCAATGACCTCTGGTCTAGTCTTTGAAAGGGTTTTATGTGACATGTGCTCAGACACTAGAACCATACTAATATTATACATAAGGTATAATTTTCTGAGAATTTAGCTATACTTTGAGCAGTTGTTTGAAATACCATTTGCAGAAGAGAAATGAGACCCTAAAATAAATGCTGCAGACTAAAAAGAGTGATACAGGGCTCTCAGATCTGAAAGGATTTACAAAATCAGGACAGTAAGAATCACTTGCAACATGACTAATATATGTACTGCTGTATGGGGAATTAAGACAGTTCTTAGCCTTTGTTCTAGTGCAAACACCACATTCTCCCCATTCCTTTGAAACTAAAAGGGTTTGTCCTTTTCTATGGGATTAAATAAATCTATAGGCATACAAATATGGCCTTTATGGAATGATGTTCAAATGTTGATATGACAGAAAGTGATTTCACATAATCACAAGTTTAGATTCCTTTATATGCTTAACTCTGTAGTTTTGTAGTTTCATAAATGCCCTTAACAAAACATGGCACTGTTTTACAGAAGTATTCCCACAGTTCCATCAGGAAGCTTTAGTGGGAGGAGAGTGCCCATTCAGCAAATTTCTGTTTAAAGACATTATTCATTTGATATCTTGTGATAAAAGCCACTGTGTTGTAAATGGCTTGTTTGTTTTTTCCTCTCTTGGAGGGACTGATTTTTATACTAATTATATAATATTTTTCTTGACTCTCAAGGAAGAAGAATCCTTTTTTCCTCTTCAGAGCAACTATATCTGTAGAATAGGTTTACACTACACATACATACTACAAAGCATTCATTTCTTCATCTTTGATACACTTTATCCACTCTTCTTTCCTTCTTTCTACCATTTGCTTTTCAAGCAGCACTCTGTGAAGCAGTGAATCATTACAGCTGCTTTTGTGTAATTCTTGCTTTTATTATAACCTTTTTTTCTTTCTTTTTTTCTTTTTTATATTTTTCTCAGCCAAATAGAAAGAACTGTTTAAAAATAGAGCCAAAAGGATAGAGGTATTTGCTTCCTGGTATTTTGGAGACTGGAAGAGAATTTTATGTTCCTTCAAAGTTATTAAAACTCAATTAATATGTATTAAAATGCTCTGTACACATAACTTAGTTTAATTATTCCTTTGTGGCATTGCTGTGAAAAAATATTGTCAACATTTTTACACTGAACTTTCCTTCCAACTTTTTTTATGCACCTGCATGCTTGAGAATTATGAAAAAAGGGAGATAATTAAATTTTTAATAATTCTATTCTCAATGCATATATCTGATGTTATTCTCTATTTTTAAATGGCTAAAATGAGAAGTGTAACTCCTCTGAGGTAATTTTGGATGTTTGAGAGGAGAAGGAGCGTAGTCAAATATTCAGGAAACTTTTGGGTTGCTTTTCTGTATTGTACTGAATTGCAAAACTCAGGCAGTTTTGGACCAAGTTACAGAGTCACAGAATTATGGAATGGTTTGAAAGATATTTTTAAAATTCAGCTAGCTCAATGGTTCATTCTAGCTCACTCAGGTAAAATGCCACTACATGAGTGGGACAAAGTCTTGCCTAAGAAAGACTAATTGTGTTCACCCCTCAGCGAGGTGCAGGTGTAAAACCATTTCTTTCTCTCCAGGTACTGCAAGGTCCTTCTGCAAGCAAATCTTTAATCTTGCCAGTGACCTGTACTAGCCTTAGAGCACAACTGCTTCTGCAGTCTGTGTGCTGGTACTAACCTTCAGCTTTTCCACAGGAAATTCTCAGCTTTTTAAATAGACCCCTTGGCTTAGATAACATCAGTTACATTCTTAGTAGTTAAATATAGGCTTGAATTACAACCTAATGGAACATGATAAGGTATATCTACAGTACACAGTTTTGGGCATTATTAAGATAGAGTTAATGAAGATAATATTTAGAGTATGAGGTGAACTGTTTAGCTTGGGAGGAATACCCAACCAAAATCACTTTATAACATGTTCATAATTGAGCACCACTCCTGATTATACCTATATGAGTCTTAACAGGAATGGTGTGCTGTGGAGTCTGAAGCTTTTATTCTAATTAAAACTTCTGAAAAGATCTGACAGAGGAATTATGACTATTTCCTAACCTAGCCATCTTCTTGATCTATTTAAAAACACTTTACTGCTGAAGAATGGTTTTAAGAAAGTCGGCCAGGGCTTTTTACTTACATGATTGATGTTTTAGTTGTTGACCTTGAACACTGTGGCTCAGTGCTGCACCTTTAATTACATAGCCAAGTGCTGCAAAATGCAGATATTTGATTAAGTAATCTAAAATTTTACTTCTGACTACCTAAAATATTACGAAAGGTAGAAGTTCTTTTTTTGTGCAGTCACAATGATTAGCTTCCAAAACTTAATTCTTTGCTAACAGAGTTGATAGTTTACCTGTAAATATTGTGAAAAGTTGATTTATGGTGAAGAGGTAAGGGGGTTTTATTGTGCTTATGTAGTTTTTACAAATATGAAAAAAGTAATTAAATCACTAATACTAGCAAACAAAAAAAAAAAAAAAAACAAAGATGGGGTGTAATAATTTGTATTCTCATATAGCTTGGATTTACTCAGCAGGTGAAGGTGGTTGTAGCCTTCCTCCTTAGTTGTAAGTGATGCAGCTGCTTGAGTGTATTGTCTCTCCATATTTTCTGCCTGTCTCCCATCTGCCACCCTCTCACAGGCTGTGGCAGCATCCATCCTGGCACCACTGTCCTGCATGCTCTCCTGTCAGTCGTTTGGTGATGAAGTCCCAGCTCTTGCTGATGGTGCTCTGTCTGTAGCAAGAGCAGGTGACAAATTGCTATTGAATTTTATGCCCAAAAATATCTATCTATTTTTTCAGTGTTGCTTAAGTCACATCATTTTTAATTGAAATACAACTGCCCTTTATTCAAGGCGAGCTTCTATAAATTGAAAGTGGCCAGTCCCTCCAGAACTCAATGCTCCATTGTGATTACAGAGGAGCATTCTCAAATACTCACATTAATCTTGGATGCTGCTACTTGGGCTGCCTATCTGCCTTCAAATAGTGTGTAAAGACATTTATTTTCAAAGGTGTACCTAGAATTGATACCTAACAAGAATCTGGATAATTTGGGATAGATTGCAGTTATGTTCTTATATCAATCAAATAATTATTTTCAATAAGTATTTTCAAATAATTAGTTAAGATAATTGTCTACATTCAGTGATGAGGGCAGTACTTCAGAGAAATGATTCTTGCCATAATTGTCCCTTGGCTGTGTACAAGCTGGATCAGGATTACTGGGGAAAACATGAGAGAAAAAAGCTTTCTGGATCCTGTGCTGACAGCTTGGTAGGGGCTGGGTGGGGCAGTGGCATGTTTTGTTACAATATTGTTACTTGTAAACTGATAAATGCCACTAAAATACAGTAAACACTGAGCCATGAAGTGCTGGTTTGCATTCCATACTTTATTGTGCTGTTCTGTCACCAAATGATGCCTAAGGTGCCACCTGGACTTGAAGTTCTTTGGGGGTGTTTTTTCCTCTGTGTGTGTCTGTCTTTCATTATTATTTTGAATATGATTGTTGTGAGAGTTAACTTTTCTACAAGTGAACTATTGCCCAGTGTGGGAAGATGTGAGAGAGAAAAGCAGTACTATTGACATTGATTCCCTTTGGGAAAAGCATGAATGTTCTTTAGGCAGAGCCATTTGCTCTGAGCAGCTCTCTGGCCAGAAATCCAGTAGCAAATGACAGGAGCATTAGAGCAAAAAGAGCTGCCACTGAAACAGCAGCAGTAAGAAATTTTAAAAGGAGCATGCTGTCTGGACAAAGAAGGCTGCTTTTGCTGCAGAAATGTAATGGGAAAGGGAAAAAGGAAGTAGCTTCTGGATGAGCATAAAGTCCATTAGAAATTTCTGAGGTAAAATAATACTATAATACTCAGGAACCTGTTGTTACCTAAGGACCTTGCTTTTCCTCTCAAACTCCCCCCCATTTTTTTTTTTTTGTTTTTTTTTTTTTTTTTTTTTTTGTTTTGTGTGATTTAGAAATTCCACTGCTGAAGCTGAATTCTTTTTGTCTGTTACCAGCTTGTTTCAAGAATTAATGACAAGCCAGCATCCCTGATATAGCTGTGTTGTCTAGGAGAAATATATTCAATTAACTATGGTACTTAGGAGGCTTGGAAGGCTGTTCCAGAACAGAGGCAGCTGCATCTGAGGATCCTACTCACCTGGAACAGTGTCAGATTAGAATTTGCATTGAGAGACCCAAACCTAACCATGTTTTTCACCCACTGCTTTAACAGAGGGAACTTCATAGCATGTCAAGGTCTGTGCATTCTATCAGACTGGCTTTCAGTGAGAGCAGCAGAGCTGAACCAAGCTGTGATGGAAGACTTGGTTTTAATGTTATCAGGGATGAACCCATTGAAAATATCTACTTGTTGGATAAATGCTAAAAGAGAAAAAAGCCAAGAAACTATATAATGGATTTTCAGTAAGTTGAACAGGGAATAGATTATTGTCTTGTTATTTTAATGTTCTCATAGTTGAAGAAACAGAAGGCAGCAGGGCTTAGGACCACAGTGGTGATCAGAGGGCATGCAGCACCTGTCCTGTGAAGACAAACAGAGACTTGGGGTTTTTCAGTCTAGAGAAACCTTTGGGAAGATCTCCTTTTGGTCTTCCAGTACCTTAAGGGGCCTTAAATAAAAATGGGAGAGGGACTTTTGCTGTGAGTAGGTAGTGTCAGGACAAGGGGCAGTGGTTTTTAAATGGAACACAGCAGGATTAAATTAGATGTTAGGAATAAATTCTTTGTGCAGCAGCACAAACAGGTTTCCCAGGGAAGCTGTGGATGCCACATCCCTGGCAGAGTTCAGGGCCAGGTTGGATGGGGTTTCAGCAACTTGGTCTACTAGTAGGTGTAGGTTCCTTCTTAAACTAAGAATTCTACAATTCTGTGTTCCTATGATTCTATCCAATCCACTGAACTCACTGGAAATTCAGAATTTTTGGTTGCACTTAAATAAGAAAAAAGTAATAATATTTGGGTACTGATACTATTTACAGGAATGCATTGTGTGGCAATAGACTATCACATTTCCCTAGTGTCTGAGGAGATAGTAAAGAAGAATACAGAATTTTCATAATGAAAAACTGGATATATGGATGAAGGGATCTGTTTCTCCTCAGTAGAATATGTAGTGCTGGCTACTGGAGGATTGTTTTGAAAATAGTTTGCATATGGAATATGGTTCACTTAAAAATGAATCAAATAGAGTTTGGAGGTGAAGTTTAGACCTCTTAAAATAAGCAAACTAGCAAAAAATATAATGTTCATAATGTTTTCTGTCTGGCAGAATTATGGCCTTCACTGATTTGCAGTAGTAAATCTGTAATGGAAAGAAACATTGTACTAATGGGAAAAGTAGGGGGGTGGACTTCAGCCAGACATGGCATTTTCTCATTTGTTTTTTGTGCCCTACTTTTGCCTTTCCCCTGTCACATAAGAAAGTTCTTTTTTCAGTGCCTGCAATTAGATGCTTCATACTGTCAAGTGTTCCTACCCAGTTACAGTAAGGAAATTAATTGTGCTACATGAGTGAGCTAGTGCTTCTCATTCTGCCATGCATCAGTTACATTTGAAGCAAATTGGAGTGGTCTGTCTCCTTTGCAAAAGTGATGTCAGTGTGCAGTAGCTGTTTCTTGGGTTTAGCATCTGTCCCAGATAGGAGCAGTATCTCTAACATCGCTGCTCATGCAAATGAGTTTAAGTTTGGAAAGAGATGAATAGGCTGCAGAGTTACTTTGCTCTTTCACAGGAGTGGAGAGATGCTCCAGACGCAGCTTTGTGCATTAGATCTGCTTAAAAGGAGTGCTAATAAATCAATTCTCGCTCTTAGTGGAGGTGCTTTACACTACAAAAGAGGAGAGAAAAACAGTGTTAGCACTAAGAAACAGTGATTGTAGGAAGACAAATTGGTGTGGGAATTGTGGGCTGTAGTGTACATGCAGCTACTTTAAACAGTGTGCTTAGAAACTAAGATTATTTCTTACTCAGTCTCCTAAACACAGATGCATGTTGTGCAGGTTAATATGGGTACATTATTTTTTTCTTCAGTAAATTACAATTTCTGATCTTGCAAGTACTTAAGGCAATGAGCAGGGTATACTGGAGTACTTTTAAATAAGATAAGAATAGATTTTATAAGGTTTATTTTAAAGCTTTGAATTTCTGTAGGTTATACATATCAATGTTTTATGCTAACCACAAGCAACGAAGATTTACCCACAGCTGTAATTCAGCAAAGTCAGAATTAAAAACATGTTATTGCTGTAATAGATTTAACTAATGATAGCTGAAAGATGGACACTTGCTTTTTCAATTAAGAAGATAAAGTCTTCCCTTTCCTAAATTACACTTTTAATGTAGTTAGTTATATAGGCACTGTATTTCACTATTTGTTTTCAAGCAGAGAGGAAATTTAGTACCAAGGTGGCACAGCAAAGCAATGGAGCCAGAAGAGCTGGATTCTGTAATTGACTTTGGCCCTAGTCCATCACTGAAAAGAGGAAGTCATAATGCATAGTAAAAATGAGCATAAATAAAATTTCTGTGGTTTTTTAAAATTTTATTTTTATTATAAAACAGTTGGAGACACCTGTTATGCAATCTCTTATGAGACTAACAAAATAATTAACTTTTAACTGATCAGAATGCAAATTGAAAAATGATGAATATATGCATAGTTTACCAGAGTGACAGTTTTCTAAAGAGAATGTTATTTATCTTAGACCACTAAACTAAAATTAAAAATATGGTGTTATGGTAGATTTTCAGGTTAGTCTTCTTTAAAAAGATAGATTAGAAGGAACTGAAAATCATCTGATGATTTAGAAATCATCTTCTTTCACAAGACCTCTCCATCTATTACAAGTTTAATGGGAAATAAGATTTCACAATTCAGCAGTTCCAGAAGAATTAGAAGATTATACTTCATTAAATATCCAGAGGCAGAGGTGTGTGAACATTCTCATGAGCAACTGCCCTTCATTCACCTACCTAGGTCATTGGTCAAGTGTCCCTGTGTGGCCTCTGAGTTGCTGTGGAAATGACCCAGCAGGAGCCTGCAATGACCTGGGAGACTGAGAATTGGCTTGGCAATTATTGCAGCATAATTCACATAATTCACAGTGAAGTGGCCTTGTTTGCACTGTGGACATAAGAAAATAGGGAGAATTTAATGTCTGCTTGATGACTACTGCATATCCACCATTGAATTTAGTTTTCATTCAGAATTAAGTGATTGCACCCTGTACAACTAACCACAGATTAAAAAAAAAAAAAAAAAAGATTTGCAGGTCTGTAGATTGTGAATGAAATGTAGATTGCAAGGGTAAAGATTGCCTTAAGAGGCTGCAATATCCCAGCAGTATTGAGGTCAGAGGAGAGAACCCTTTAACTTCAATTAAAGCAGCATGGAATGCCTGCAGAGCAGCATGGTTTGGATGATATAATATATTTTAGTCTGAAAATAAATTAGCACCCTTGTAATAAGAAATTATACAAGTGATATCTTAAAATGTTAGGAAAAAGCCAGTTTCAGGTCCCAGTTATAGGTCTTTTTCTAATGCAGTTTTGACCTGTGCCTGGATCTATAATTAAATTGTCTTTTTTTTCTTTGAGCAGCCCACAATGGGCATTTTTCATACAGAGAATGAGAATTGATTCTCTTCAGCTGATCCAATGCTCATCTCTTTGATCTAAACTCAGGACAAATAAAGATTTGTACAATTGGATATACAAATAAAGCAAAATCAGTTTTTTTCTACTAGCTACTTACTGACTAAGAATTTAAATATAACTTCACAACAGCAAGAGATGGAAACAGGAATTGTTTGTTATTGTTTGAATTCACTCTTTCTCTCATAAAGTGGCTGTAGGCTCTTTTAGGGTCCAAAGCCATTAGTATGTGAAATTAGTATAACTAACTTCTGTATGTTTACTAGGAGATATTGAGAAGTTGCCTGATGATGGCTACTGTTCATTTGCATCTAAGTTTAGTGATTAGCCTTACACATAATTGCTTCATATTTTAAGCTTTTTCAAAACTGAGTAAAACCAGATTAAAAAGCTTACAAGCAACCAAACAATGAAAACCTCACCCCTGTTCATTATTCTGTAACATTTTCTATTGAAATGTGACAAATTCTCAAGATGGGCCAGATGTTTTCTCCCTAATGCTCTGAGGGCATCTTCTCATTTATTTTACAGAATGAAGGAAGCTGTTTAGAACTACTAAATATAGCATCTTTGCCTTCTCAGAAATAGAAAGGTGCAAATTAGTCTAAGAATTAAGTAAATACAAAGCTTATGAATTCTGAGAGAAGAAGAGAAATAACTGAAAGCTGAGTTTGCTAGCTGCATATGACTCCTCCATAAAACTCATGCCTCAAGCCCAGTGAATCACAGGAAAAGTTCCATGAGCAGCCTATAATCATGTACCTAGTAGGTGCATGTAAATCTCTTGGATATTGGTTTTGAGAACTATTGCAGATTCTTACTTAAATAAAAAGTTAAGCACATGTAGCTGTTCAGAAAACATGAATCTTGATTGTTAATTCCTTGAAGTTGTAAATATAGTCTCATCATTTTTTTTATCATATTAGCACATGATATAATTCTACACTGCCAGTTTCAACTGCACTTTTCTGAAAGGAGTTAGTGGGGCAGAAGTCTTTCAGAATTTATGATCACCTACTTCCTGTGAAAGTATCAAATCTCCTAATAAAAAAAAAAAAAAAAAAAAAAAAGGCAGGGAATGAATTACTCATTGCTAGAAGCATTATGTGCTT
Source organism: Oenanthe melanoleuca (assembly GCF_029582105.1). Taxonomy (NCBI): domain Eukaryota; kingdom Metazoa; phylum Chordata; class Aves; order Passeriformes; family Muscicapidae; genus Oenanthe; species Oenanthe melanoleuca. The sequence continues at coordinate 25,805,179 of NC_079335.1, forward strand.
TCCTTCCTCTGCACTCTTCATTCTACAGCCTACAGATTCTTGCATGTATCCCAAAAGTGACTCCAAAAGAGTCCAGGACTTTAATGTAATGATAGAAGGCAGATTTTTTGGTAGGTTTTTGTTTGGTCAGTTGGTTAGTTGGTTGGTTTGTATTTTTTGGGTTTTTTTGACTTAAAACCTTTAACTAATGAAAACACGTTTGTGAGAAATGAAAGATATTGTTGAGAGGGGTTGGTCTAGAAATATTGGATTTCCTATTCTAGATAAAAGATTTGTGACATGACCCATATTTATTTGCAAAACATTCCTTTTGTCTTAAATTCCTGTAATGAATAATTCATTCTCTTTTGTTTAATAGGACTCTAAATTTCACTGAACATTTTTCTGAATTCTGTTTTGGTCATAAGTTCTCTGCTGGATAGCAGAGGGTGTGATATTATTAAAAATCTTTCAATAGCACCATAACATTAATGGTTAGAAGATCTGGTAGCAAGGATCTGATTCCAGTAAATTATATTAAATTTTAACACATATAAGTTTTCTAAGTGCCTACAATTTATCACATTAAGGTTTTCTTTACAGATCTTTCCAGCCTGTTGACATCTCTCTGATTTGGTAATTTTCTGTCTTACAGGAGTTTTGCCTTAACTAAAATGTCTCTTACAGTTTTTGACAGAGTTCATATAAACATTCAACCATTGTTTTAGTAATCTCCTTTTAAGTTTCTTTAACATTTTAGTGTCATTCAATGAGCAAGATTTTCTTCAATGTGTAAGGTGAGCTTTGGGAACATTATGGAATTCCTATAGCATTTTTCTGCTAATAAGAGAAAATGCTTTGTTCCTTTCTAGTGGGAACTGTAAAAACATCTTACATTTTTGGTTCAGGCACTGTAGACTACTGCAGAAACACAGCAGAGCTAACATATTATTTTAACATCAAGGATGAATAAATTTCTTTGTAACAAAGTCTAAGGTGGATTCATAACATCTGACCCCTCTATTTTTTAATCTTGAAATCCTTGAATTTTTGAATTTCCTGTGAAACTTTTCCTGGTACTTTTCCACAGACTACATTACACTTTTCAAGACTTCTTTTCAAGACTTCTGTACAATTATTTTCACCACTACAGTTTTATTTGAGCTTTGACATTTTTAGTATATTGGGAGAGTGGAGGGATGATGCTACTGCATCCTAAGGCAATCTGGCTATTGTTGAAGCCAGTGGGTCTTTTGTTGATTTTCATGTTCCTCTTTCTTTTAGAGAGCTTTAAAGTTTGCATTGGGCCTTTTGGCTTCATCAGGAATGTTTCTGCAATTCTGAAGTTTATTGTGCTATAGCTTATTCAAGTTGTCTTCTAGTGAAGAGATGTTATCTCTGAGTATTTAGATCTTTGCTGCTTCTCTTCCTCTTCCTCCACTTCTGTTTCTTCTCTGCACCAAAGCACCCTACTCTTTATAAACTGCAATTATCTGATCCACTGTCATAAGATAAACTATGAAAAAAGTTTTATCCATTTTACTCTCTTCAGCAGAATGTGAGGAAGGCACTTTATACCACCTCTGAAACACCACCAGATAAAGACATCTTTGGAAATAATAATAATAATAATAATAATAATAATAATAATAATAATAATAATAATAACAACAACAACAATAATAGTAGTAGTAATAATAGTTAATCAATTAATTGCTTTTTTCCTGTCTCTGATTTTTTTTTTTTTTTTTATAATGCTACCTTGTGGTGGGAATGACTTAGCATATGCTGTGGGTTTAATGATTAGGTTTACATAACCTTAAAGACCCCAGAAGCCTGTGTCTTCTTGAAGAGAATGCAAGAATAAACTCAAATGAGCTGGAGATAAGGTCATTTTAGTGGAAGCTTGAATAGACATTAAAGAAAGCAGCCTTTTTTCCATATTTAGGTCCAGCTAAAAGGAGTGGAAAACATGGGAGAACTTCTAATGATAGCAGGCTATTATCTTATCAAAAACAGTACAAGAAGCTGAGCTTACCACCTTCTGGAGAAACTTTAAATATGATTGACATTTTCATAAATGTTTGTACTGTGGAGAGATTGTTAAATTGCCAGGCATTTGCTAGTGAAATGTAAAAGAAACCCTCTCTTAAATATTAAGCTATACTGCAGAAGGATGAAAAAGTTCTACTGTATCAGAATTGTGCATAAAACTATACTGAGCAAATGACTGCTGATAAACTCTCATGTGAATGCAACAATAGCTTAATTAAATGTAAGTTAAACAGTTAAAATGCAAATAATGGCTCTCTACCAGCTGATAGTTATAAACAAAAAGTGTTTCAATTTGTTTGTTTTGTGGTAGTGTATGTGAAATATGAAATACAGCGTTGTCTATTACAAAAATATTCAATGTTATTGGAATTCATTATTTCTTGGAATTCTTTTTCATTTAATTTCATTTTAGGACGAAGGAGTTCTACATTTTTCACTCAGGTGCCAAGTCTTTCAGTTGGTATTAATCTGAGATATTAAATCAAACTTATATAAGCAATGGTTTTAGATTATAATGGGTCCTTTTAAATTTTCATTGCATTTTTCTAATACATTTATAATGCAAAATGTGTTGACACTTTCTAAGATCTCTTACATCCATTCAAATAATACAGATTGTATCTTTATTTCAAATTATTATATAACTGTGAAAATATTTGCATGTGCAGATGTATTTTTCCATCTCTAGATATGCTCATAAAATTATAGATGTGATTACTGTATTTTTAAAATAATTAATTCTTATATGTTCAGAAATTAAGATGCTATGCAGATTACCTCAAAATTGCATCTGGGTGTTGTATTGTCAGTGGTGGAATTTCCTGTTGCAGATAGAGCCCTTTTGCACAATTACCTCCATGCAGCAAGTGTTGTCCAGTATTCTGAGTACACACTTTTGATACTTATCTTAGTGTAAACTACATGATTTAGCTTAAAGTCACCCTTTTTTCATTGTAATCTCTATAATTCAGAATTTCCTCACAGTTCTGAAGATAATTTAATGAAAATTCCAGCCATAATGAGATCAAAGGACATGACTGACAGGTACTCACGTAATTTGTACTACTTTAAAAGACACTTAGGATTGCATTGCTTCTGTATAAAGCAATGACAAGAATGATCAAGTCTTAAAAAACATATCTGTAATAGAATTGTTTTTGTTTGAAGTATTAGTTTTGAAAGACTTGATTAATATAGTTACTGGCTTTTACTGTGGGGTTTACAGATTTTGTAAATACCCTTGTTTTCCCTTCTTTATCATTTTGCTTCTATTAGTATAAGTGCTATATGTAGGCACATAGTTAACAGAACTCTTCTGATGAGTTTCAGGAAGATAAGCCACTCAATTTTCAGCTCACTCAGCCATGAGCAGAGGACAGTCAGATTGGAAAGAACCACAGAAAGGTTAGGATTGGAAGGGACCTTTCCAAGATCATCTGGTACAACCCATCTGTAGGCAGGAACATCATCCTTCAGGCCAGGTTGCTCAAAATTCCATCTCACCTGACCTTGAACTCTTCCAGGGACAAAGCATCCAAACTTTTCTGGGCAACCAGAGCCTCACCACCCCCACAGTAAAAAAGTCTTTCAGTCTAAATCTACTTTCTTCCTGTGTCAAATTGTTGCCTCTTGTCCTGCCACTACAAGCTCTGGCAAAAAGTCTCGCTCTAGCTTTTTCATATATTCCCTTTAACTATTGAAAGGCTGCAATGTCTCCCCTAAGCCTTCCCTTGTCCAGGCTTCTCTTATCCCTGCTCTTTCAGCCTTTCCTCACAGGAGAGGTATTCCAGCTCCTTTCACTCAATTTTGAAATGTGTTAATGACAAAAACCTACTTGTAATTTATCACTGATAGGCTGAACTATACACAGACCTGAAATTTGAGGCAGGAATCTGAAAGTTATGGAAGGATAGTAGGAAAGATTGAAGGTTAAAACTTGTAAGCATTTAGAGTTCTCTACAGAAATGTCTAAAGGGCATCTAGAAATGTTACTCACTATGAATCACAGACATGGCATGATTTTGGACTGGTGGGTTAGAAGGGTAAGACCTGTTTAGAATAGACAAGCCAAAGAAAACTGGTAGAGTTACATTTCATTTGAAAAATGTGTTTCTGCTTTTCTGATGTGCAAGTAGGAAAGTGAGAAGTGGAATTTTTGAAGGCACACCTTCATGGGCTATGAAGGGAAAAGAGATGAGATATTATCATTTTTGGAATCTATTGCAGGCAGCTTAGTCAGAAGAATGGAGGCACTAGAAACATCTGCATGAATTGGCATGGTTGAATTGAAGAGCATTGGATATTCAGTTCCAAAAATAGTGTGTAAGATTAGAGAAGGGCTGACTTATGAACAAGTTTATTTTAAAAGATACAGAAAGTTGTTATTATCACAGTCAGATTTGGCTGAGACTGAGAGATGTCTGAAACTAGATGAGTATCTCCACTTGGAAGCCAATTTGGGTGAAAGTGACTGTAAAATAGCAATATTTATGGGTTTAGGAAGAAGCAACCATAGTAGTAGAACATGAGCAACTAACTTCTGAAAAGAGCATACTTTAATGAACCTGGGGACCTAGTAGAAGTGATCTCCTGGGAAGGTAATCTAAAGGATAAATGAGTGAAGGAGAGCTAGCACTTACTGAAAGAGAACATGTTAGAAGAAGAGCCATCACAATTGGCAGGGAACGTAGGAAATGTGCTCAGAAATATGGATGCATTAGGGCACATAAATAAACATGAAAACTTTGGGTGAAAAATTTGGAAGGTGTTAGAATGATGTATTAGAATGATAGAAGGATAGCCATGGTCCATTACTCAGCAAGAAAGAATAACAGGAACAAGAAAAAAATAAATCCCCTCTATGTAGGCAAGTATTTAACCAAACAGCATTACCATGATCAAGTAGGTACAAACAGAATTGGGAATGAACAATTTAAAGAATATTAATGTAATATGATATATTTGTGTTGACAGGATCCAATTAAATTTGCCCTTAAGTACTTAGAAAACCTAGCTAGCTTAATCCCTGAACCATTAGCAAACATAGTACTTTAAAAAAGGAAAAATAGACTATTGTAGAATTACAGATGAATCAGTGTAATTTCCACATCTGGGAAGTTACTGGAACAAGTTATTAGCATTCAGTGTGTGTGTGCAGAGAAGAAAAAATGATAAAAACAGCCAGAATAGTTTTGTCAAAAACAATCACATCAATGTACTCTAATTACTTTCTTTGATGGGATTTCTGGGTTAATCGGATCTGGGAACAGATAGGATTAATTTTGACTTCAGGCAAGGTTTCTGACACTGTCCCACAAAAAAGTCCATAAATAAATTAGGTCAATATGATCTAGATGAAATTAAGATGAGGTACATAACGAGTTGGAAGCAATACTTGAAGCTGTGTTACAGCATCTGACTACCAAGAAGGGTCAACAGTGGGTCTGGTTTTTTTCAAGATTTTTATAAATGACTTTGCAGCTGACTAACAAGTATGCTTTATATATGAAATGTGACAGTTTTGTAGCTTTTCGACAATAGGAAAGATCATTATCTTGGGAAATCTTGGCTTTTATGTACCACGTGCTAAAATTTGGTGATAACCAACTGTAAAATGATTAGTGAGAAGAGGGAAAGGCACAAATAGAAAATTAGACTAAGGAGCAAGGTATTTATTCTAAAGATCAGTATCTGAATGCTGGAGTGGACCACAGAATTTGTGAGCTAAAATAGTGATGGTTTTGAAAAATAAACATCAGATGTCATTTCTGGTTGTCTTAACCAGATTGCCATATACAGAGTATCTAAGTTAATAATTTCACTCCAGACCTGATGAAGACTTGACTATGAAGTAACTATGAAGTAATGCATCCACTCTTGACCCCTGCCTTTGAAAAGAGCTAAAATTCGTAGCATGTTCAGAGGAGAGCTGCAAAATTAAGAGATATGAAAAATTCTTGAGCTGAGAAGACATATTTAATTGATTTAATCTGAATGGTGAAACTCATGATAAAAGATTTTCATATGCAAAAGACTGTTATAAACAAAAGACATCCATGTGTATAAATAGGTAATAAATAGTTTAGTTTACAAGAAAAATCCTAGAGGTAACAGCCAATCAAAGGCTTTTAATTTTGATATGTAGAAAAACCTTCACCTTTGAGAATAAAATTCTGACTAACAGGAAACAGTGAGGGTTTTCTTTCACTGGGGTTTTTTAAGGAAAAAAATCTGACCCATATAGTCTAGCTGCACTTTATTCTGCTTTTGGGATAAGCAAGTGATTTCATTACTCTTGTACACTCAGACAACCTTCCTTTTTTTTTTTTTTTTTTTTTTTTTTTTAATGATTCTTTGCAAAATCTATGTCAAAATTCTGGGTTTGCCCTCTTCTCTATTCTTTTTAAACTTCTATTTAGCTTAATGTCACCTTTAAATTGGTCCTTGTATCTGGGGAACCTGACAGGTTATCTCAAATATGACACCTTCCTAATTAATCAGTTATTCCAAATAGGTTTACAGATACAGAAGCAGGGAAAAGAGCTCCTGAATCAGCTCAGGGTGAGTCACTTGCCAGACTGCTGCTATTAATTACTGCACAGACACTCTCTGCAGTTTTGCACGAATGCTCTTCTGCCTCGTGGATGTTCCAGATGTACATCTGGAGCACGGCAGCCTCTCTGCAGTGCACTGAGAATGTCACCTCTCCAGGCTATGATCTTGTTTATTTGGGGCTTTTTGATGGAAATGGCAGCCACCATATCGGAACACATGACATTCGAGCTAACTGGAGTCACAAATTTTGTCCCAAGGCAACTCTAGTCTTTTGACATTTGTTTTCTGTCTTCCTTACTAGATTAGATCTCCTCTATCACATTGGTTTCATTTAGACTGCAGTGCCTCATGGAAGGTGTAGTTCAGACTGCCTAGCAGGTGTTTCACTACTGTCTTAGAACAAATTGTGCTGGATATTCCATTTGTTGCATGACTTTTGTTCCAGATGGATTATATAAGTTTTCATAGAGTTATTCCTTATTTGTGCCTGTGTAAACAAGAGAACCATAAGCAGATATGTCAAACTGTGTGATTCAGTAACAAAACAGAACCTTATTTCATAATTGGAGGGTTGGGAGTTTTTTTCAAGAATATTTCCTGCTCTAATTTAAGAATGGAGAGATTTATATGAAAGCACTGGTTTTATTTTCATTGATGATGAAACTAGCTTCCACAGATTTACCCATCTTTGTTGCTTCTTTAAAGGGGGAAAAAAACCAAAAAAGGATCCTTGGCTGGAAGTGAAAATGTAATATTTTGTTTATTTTTCTCCTGCTCAGCTGAGCAGGGTGGAAGTTAAGGGTATTCTGGTTGTTAAGCAGGATTCTTCTGGTTTTCGCTGTTAAAGTGATTATGTAAGCAAAATTGTTTCTTGGACATTTTCTGTTCTTTCTGGTAAAACATTCACATTTTCCCTGAATATATTACACTCTAGGATAAGCAGTTTATTCTTAAAAATAAATAGTAGACTGCCATGTCATGTTATTTTTCCATGTAAATTCACTAAAGCTACAGTATTCCTTGAAAGCATTAAAGGGTTTGCTGTTTTGTGGGTAATGAAAGCAACCTCATACAGAGATTCTGTCCATTTGAACTGTAGCAAGCATATTTCTTCATCCCTTGTAATGCTCTGTTTCAGGCCCAACAAATGACAAGTGTAGTTTTCATTATTCATTTATCTTCATTGATTAGTTGTGCATTTGCATTTCACTTCTCTTTGTCATTAGATTTTTTTATTTATTTTTTTTTAACATGGCTTATGTCCAGTAGCTAAGTGA